>NC_138118.1:1032500-1632500 GCF_964146895.1 Miniopterus schreibersii
TTTTTTTTTAAAGTATGTTTTTATTGACTTCAGAGAAAGAGGAAGAGAGAGAGTGCAGAGCATTGATGCGAGAGAGTCATTGATCGGCTGCCTCCTGCACGCCCCCTACTGGGGATGCACCTGCAACCCGGGCATGTGCCCTGACTGGGCATCGAACCAGCGACCTCTTGGTTCATGGGAGACACTCAACCAGCGGAGCCATGCTGGCCAGGGCTGGGGTTGGGACTTTGGCATAAGCAGTTTAAAAACACGTCAGGTGATTCCTGTCTACAGCGGCCTTGAGAACAACAGGTCTACACATCTCTATTTTATAGATTCAATGTGTTCCTGTAAAGCTGGTTGTGATAATGAATTTTGGGGAAAGAACCTCTAACATTTTGTTATTATTTAAACTCAACATCTGTCACTACAAAAATATCTGCCACTCAGCTGAGGTGACAGTCTGGTAAATTAAGAGGGTAAAATGAGTAACGTTTAAATACTTCTTTGCTGTACTTGGAGAACTGGATGCGTCTCCTGCATCTGGGATTTTCTCTGTTATCACCCATCTCTTGTGACAGCAGAGCCTCTCTTAGTTCAGTTTTCCCGACAGCATTTACAGCCCCTCTGTTTGGGTCCCTCCTTTTATCTCTGTGTTTACAGGGACTAAGTCGCAATAGTCTCCTTCACTGGTCAGTACTATCTTATGCTTAGGCACCAATTACTTCAGCCTGGAAACATGTAAATTTTGGATCTCAGGCTCCATAAAAGGAATCAGTTGTTGATCTCTTGGCGGTTGGGTTTTGAGGTCCCTTCAGCAGCCCTCTGACCTGTGGACAGGGAGCAAAGGGGAGGGTCCTGAATTGATGGGGTTTCGTGGCTCCGGGAGGGGCCTGGGGATCATCTCGTAGCGTCTCCACCTGGTAACCTCAGACACCGAGGCCTGGAGAGGCCAAGGAGCTTGTCCAAGTCCATAAATCAACCAATTTTCTTTCCTGGGAGCAGATATAATAAAGTATTGATGGCAGAAATTTCAAAATTGAACTGAAATGAGGTTTCTGGATTACCCGGGGACTTCAATTACCTGCTCCCCCTCGCTCACTGTGGGACAGGTGCTCTCTGATTCCCTGTAATAAAACTTCATTTTGAAGTGGGCTTGACCCAGAGAAAAATGGCAAAAACGAGCAGCACGATAATGAATTTTGTATTTTTTATGGATCGAAATCTAATTTTAGATTTCTGTAGCCCTCTGACAACATGCTATTTCTAGCTCATTATTATTGCTTTTTTTTTTCCCCTCTCTAATTTTAAACCTCAGCTTGGAGAAGAAATTGGATAAGTTGGAAATTTTAGGCTTGAAAGACAAAACTTGAATGAGACAGAACAGTGATTTACAAGCAGTAGCTTAGTGGCCTGAGGGGGAAGGATCAGGAATGTAGAAATAAATTCGGAAGTTATTTTTCATGCTGTGGAAGTAACTTCACTTTCTGGAAGGACAGTCTGTTCCTGCCTCTGCGACTGGGTGCCCTGCCCTCCGAGGGCTCTTTCCGCAGCCACGGGAGGACGGTATACAACATGTGGGGGGCTCACTGCTTCCAGGCTCCGCCTGCCTCAGCTGCCCCTTTCCTTTCGTGTCTTCTGGTCTCCTGGGCACTTGCTCAGTCCCCTTGCTCTGTTTAAACACCCAAATGTGTGCCTGCCTCAGGGCCTTTGCACATACAGCCTCCTTCCTGTGTGAGAGTCTTCCTCTCATTCTGCCCGTGGTTCTCCCTCATTTCCTCTGGGTCTCTCCCCTTTTTTACAGGGTGTTGCTCGCAGCACTCTAATTTACACTGTTCCCCACTTCTCCTGTGTCCATTTTGCAGAGAACGGCATCAGCCCACCAGCTGCAAGAGCCTGAAACCCAGGACTCACCCGTCACCCTTCCCATCGCTAATATGCCACCAAGGCCCCTTCATTTCACTCCCAAAGACGCCATGAACCTGCCCGCCTCCGGCCACAACATCACCCTTAAGCTCAGCATCTCTTGTTTAAGCCTTGCCGATCCTCCGCCAGCTTTGCCCTGCTCCATTGTCTCACAGACCTTTGAGTGATGAGATTTAGTGGTTGGTTAGTGCCCATGTCTGCTGGCTGTTCATGTCCACGGCCGCATAAGCTTCCTCTGCGTGAATGTAACACAGTGAATTTATCCACTCACCAAATGAGGCGATCGAACTGTTCCTGGTCTGCTATTATTGTCATCTGTTCTGCTATCAATGTTTCTGTGTATATTCAGGCTCGTGCACAGGGGTTTCTCTGGGGTAGATGTACCCAGGAATAGAATTGCCCGCTATCCAAATGCTCAACTTCACCAAATTAACAGAAAGTTAGTCTCCAAAGACGACGCGTCAGTTTATACCTTGTGGCCCCCGGGCCCCCCTGCTCTCCAAGCTCTGGGGTTGTCAGAATTCTTACCCTGCGTTGACACAGTGGGTGCAGAATGTATATCGCACTGTAGCCGGAGTTTACCAAGCTGGTCCCTAGTGAGACTGAACAACTGCTCAGAGGTTTACTGTATTTTCTGTATGTGCCATCTGCACTTAATAATGGTTTTGTTGTGCCCTGGCCAGTGTTGCGCAGTGGTTAGAGTGTCGGCTCGAGCACCACAGGGTTGTGGGTTTGATTTTCAGTTAAGGGCACGTACCTGGGTTGCAGATCTGATTCCTGAGCCTGGTCAGGGCGGGTGTGGGAGGCAGCTAATTGATGTGTCTCTCTCACGCTGATGTTTCTCTCCATCTCCCCCTCTTCTACTCTCTCTAAAAACATCAATAAAAAATAGCCTCAGGTGGGGATTAACAACAACAACAACAAAAATTATATTTTGTTTCTTCCTCTCGAATCCTCGTGGTGTTAGTGTGTTTCATTTTACTTACCAAGCTGGCTCTTGTTTCTGATGCTGCCAGAATTAGATCAGCAATGGCGGCCACCCAGTCTCTACCTGACTTTACCCAGTCCCTACCTGATTTTACCTAGTCCCTACCTGGTTTTACCCAGTCTCTACCTGACTTTACCTAGTCTCTATCTGATTCTGCGGGAAGGCTGTCCCAGTGCTTCCTCATGAAGACTGGTGCTTGTGGTGGGTATTTTACACAGTCTTTACCAGGTTAAAGATGGTTCATTCTGTTTCTAGCTTGAGTAATGTTTTATTACATCAAGTGTGTTTTCTCTGATTAATTATGGAGAAAGCCATAGGATAATCTTTTTTTATAATACTCTTTAATCTGATGAAATTATGAATGGAGTTTATGGATTTTCCAATATTAAAACACCCTTGCATTTCTGAAATAAATCAGACGTGGCCACAGTGTATTATATTTTCGGGTTTGCCTTGGATCTGGTTTACTGATGTTTTATTTAGGATTAGAACTATATTCATGAATGAAGTTGGTCTTGTCTAAATTCAGCATCCCGTGGACCCCGGTCTCCTGCACTAAATAGTCCTTCGCTCCCTGGAAGGACAGTATTGCATAGGAACAGAATGATCTGCTTCCCGAAGGTCTGTCAGGACTCTCTTGTAAAGCCACCCTGTTTTGTGCTTGCTTTCTGGGGAAATCCATAACTGCTGCTTCAGTTTCTTTAATAGTATAAGGAGTCTTCAGGAATTGTTTACTTTTGAGTTCCTATGAATTATGAAGGCCATATCCACTTGTCCAGGTTTTCACTTGGTGTCTGTCACCAAAACTCAGCTCAGTATTGGGGATGTGATACGAGCCTCAGTGGTTGGGGATCCCTGACTTATGCCTGAACAATTTAAAATCTTGTCGCCTAATAGCTACACAGAACTTGATTTTATTGAAAAAGTCTCCCATTATTATTTAATTCTCAAAGTTAGGAAAATTTGGAACTTCCAGGTACATGATGAAGAGATTTTGAATGACAGGATCTCAGAAAGAAAAGTGGTCCAGGACACCCTCCATCCTCTGAGAGCCACTCGGGGTCGCTGTGAGGGTCCTGTTTACATGTAACACCCTTTCCCCTAAAGGTTCTCCAGTAGCTGGTTCTACGATGATTGAGTATAAGTTCACCTTTTTTGGAAACTCACGCGCCCGGGAACAGGTTGTGTTGGCTGTTGCCTTGGGCTTCAGATTTCCCTTCTGAGCAAGTCTTCGTGTCTGGGAACTTTCAGAATAGCACCCCCGGACACCCACACACTCAGTAGTGCAACGTTGAAAGTGCTCAGTATGGGACTGCGTACTTCACTGACTCTGTGTTCCTCCCTCTCTCCCTCTGCCTTTTCTTTCCCCTTCTGTCTCCCTCTTTCTTTTTTAATCTACGTAGACCAGCCATTATGCCTATACTTTCCTGAGACCGTCTCCTTTAAAATACTATCAGTAGCATTATTACTCAACCTTGGGAGATGTTGCTAAATCTTTGCTTCAAGGAAAATGTTAACTGATGTTACAATGCTAATGATACAGGCCTGCCTCTCTTAAACATAATTATAGATCGATAAATTATGGGGTGAATTATAAAATAATTGACTGCAGTGGCCCTTTAAATATTGATATCACAGTTGATTTAATTCATAAGATTGTTTTTCCCCTCGTTTTTTCAAAACCATTGAGTAAGGCAGCAGTAACAGTCATGATGGCCGGTGGTGTTTGCTCTTGGGAGGCATCTCCCATCACTCACTCTGTGGGTCCTTGTTTAGTGCCGTTTTCCAGGTGCTGGGCCCCCACCCTCCTGCTCTGTAGAAGTGGCTGGAGGGCTGCTGCATCCTATTTAGCTTTCCGACCCCCTCGGTGATTGCCTTGGGACCAGGGAGTTACACAGGCAGCCGGATGGAAGAGCAAAGCTGGTGGGTCAACGTGTTTCGTTCCCAGGACACTGGGGAAACGCAGGCGGTGCCTGGAGTCAGGACCTAGCCCAGAGCAGTGGGTCGGCACAGGCAGCCAGTGCTGGGTGTAGAGCCTTCCAGTGGTTTTCCACCGGAGGGTGAAGAGCAAGCTTCTCACCTGGGGTTTAGTGCACAGGGGCCTCTGGTGAAGGAACTGAGACGAGGGGGAGACGATGGAGGACTCGGGCTCTCCTGCTGAACCAACAGCAAATCAGACCCGAAGTACCTGCCATTCTCAGGCAGGAGAATGCAGCCAGTTCACCTAGTTAGTTCACCTAGTTAACTCTGCCTAGTTAATCCTGCCCAGTCAACCCTACCTAGTTAACTCTACCTAGTTAATGTCACCTAGTTAACCCCACCTAGTTAACCCCACCTAGCTAACCCCACCTAGCTAACTTCATTTATTTAACTCCACCGAGTTAACCTCTCTCGCCAAAGGAGAGCGTATCAGTTCACTGTGATAGTTTGCTATTCCAGGGTCTTAGGCATTGGGCTCTCTTAGAAGGGTGCTGGCCCCACGAGCTGTGTGGACCCACCCATCCCAGCACCAGTGGGGAGGTGCCGGCCAGCTTTCCCGAGGCAGTAACTCAGGCTGTGTTTCTGTACCGTGTGCATGATTGTAGAGTAACCCGCACGCGTGACTTTCACACGCCTACTCAGAACCGGCGGCGTGGGGCTGCTAATAGTAATGCTGTGATTATACGTGCAGCGGGAGGGGCTGCTCCCCTCAAAGCCACACGGAAGGAAGTTCCAGGGAGCCGATCCGTGACTGAGCCTCTCAGTTAGATTAATTCTGAAACAGAAGGTGTGAGAAAAAGTGTTAATTGTGTTTAGCCCTAGTACATTTTCATCTAAATATAATTACTACTTACTTTTCTTTACAACTGGATGAAATTCACGTTACATAAAATGAATCACTTTAAGCTGAATAATCGGAGACGTGATACACTCACATTATTGTGTGACCCTCACCTCTGTCTGGTTCCAAAGCGTTTTCACCCCCAAAGGAAGCCCTGTGCGCCTTTGCAGTCCCGCCCAGACCCAGAGACACCCGTCTGTGTCCTGTCTCCTGTTCTGCTCATTTCATAGAAACGGAGCTGCGTAACATGTGACCTCTGCGACTGGCCTCTTTCACTGAGCGTCACATCATCAGGGTTCAGTGTCACTGTGTCTGTGCTGCATTTAAAAAATATTCTAAAAAATTGATTTAGAGAGAGAACCACTTATGGTTCATGGTTGACTCTTGTATGTGCCCTGACCGGGGATCGAACCCACAGCCTTGGCGTATCAGGGCGATGCTCCAACCAGCTAAGCCTCCTAGCCAGGGCTGCTCTTCTGTTTGCTGAGTGATGCTCCATGGTGAGGACAGCCACTCTGATGTCATCCGTGGGACACATGGCTGTTTCTGCCCTTGGCCTCTCTGAATAGTGGCTGTGAGCACATGTGCAGGTGCATTTCCAGGGCCAAGGAGACTCCGTGTTTATCAGAGGAACACGTGTGTAGGGCCCACTAACATCGGCGTTTGGAGGGGACAGTTCAGGATGCCTGAGGGCTGTTGGGTTCAGAGTCACAGCCCCTTTCTGCACCTCGTGTGTCCAATAGCAGCTGGAGGAAAGCGCAGACCGGATTCATCGGGGGAGGAGGCGGGGGGGGAGGCTGAGCTCTTGTTCCCAGGAGGTTCCCTTTCTTCTGCTCAGCTCTTCCCATTTGCCCATCTCCCTGCCTCCCCATTTATTCATAGTAATTCCTTCATTCACTCACTTATTCATTCACCGTCCATTCTATCAGCGGGGCCCTGGACGCACCAGCAGGTTCAGATCGGGAAGATCAGGGTGGAGCTGCTGTGGGGCCAGGAAGGCTTCCGGGGGAGCTGGCTTGGCGCAGAGTCTCCCTGGATGAGTATGACTTTGCCCAGTGCAGTAAGAGGACAGGCTTCCCGGGAAGATAGATGGACATGCAAAGCCGTGGGTACAGGGAAGACCAGGTTGCATCTGGGGGGATCCAGTTCATTTTCCACTAAGGCTGTGGCTTGGGAAGGGGGTGCCCCATGTGTCACCAGAGGTCTAGGGCTGCCCTCTGGGTCAATGTACAGCATCAGCGGAGACGGACGCGCTCTGCAGACGCCTAGATGACGGCCTTTTGTTGGATGCATGCCATACAAAGAGAGAAATGCCGATGCGAGAGAAACATCGACTGGCTATCAGCTGTGAGGGAGGAGGGCAGAAGGCTCTGGAAGGGAGGGAGGTGAGGCCCGAACGCTCCGTGAGGGTGGTTGGGGTGTGTCTGAAAGCCACCTCTGGGCCAGTCTGGCTGAGATACTGGCCGTGTGTGGAGGGTGTCGGGCAGGGTGCTGAGACATGAGGCGGGAAGGCTGCGGGCACCGCCCGTAAGCGAGGCCGTGTGGAGCTTGTTGGGAGGTGTAGGTGCGGCGCCGAGGCCAAGGAGACGTTGGGGTGAGGTCGGAGCGAGCAGGTTAAACCCCGTATGACCTTCACGCTGCCCGTGTGGCCACTCGCCGCCATTTGTGGAGGTGAGGTCGGTGTCTCCAGGACAGACATGGAGCCCGGTGACCGCCAGCTGGAGTTTGCAGGGAGGCGCTTCAGCCACACTCATCTCCACGGGGACGGTTGTGGCAGGACTCACGTCTCGGGACGTCAGAGTCGGCTCCGCTCTGAGACCTTTGGAGCTTTATGTCCCTGATTATTTTGAGTTTCCTAGTCAGTTTCAGATCATTGACTAAATTTACCTTTTAGGAGGGGTAGACCCTGTCCCCTCGGGAACAGCGTTTGGCCGAGAAAGCTGCAATCTGTGCTCTGCGCTCGCGGGCAGGAGATCTTACTAGCGTCTCCACTCTTTTCAAATCTAAAAAATACGAGCATATGGAAAGAACCAGTGGAAGTGACTACACCGCAAGATGCCAGTGCTGCCGTTAGCAAAACGTAACGCATTCCCTCTCACAGTAAGATCAGCGTTGGCTTAACTACGAATAATTTCCAAGTTTATTCTCAGGCCGCATTTGTTTTCAGTAGCACGTTAGGATTTGATGTGATGAGAGACGACCGACGTGCTTTTTAAATCTTCATCCCTGGGGCTCAGGAAGGGGAGGACCCTGCTGCCTCTCCCAGTGCAGGCAGCAGATGGCGCCGTGTCGCAGACTCGTAAAACATTAATTTATTACTTTATAAACGAATTTGGGAATTATGGCTGCTGGTATTTTAGGTCCACTAGGCTCTGCTTCGTGTTTCAAGCTATGGTGGATAAGAGCTTTTAAAGACTGTATTTGGCATATTTTTTCTTCCAGCCTCCGTTCTCATCGGTTGTTGCAGTAGAGTCTTCCTTCCCAAATCTTGATTTTCCCAGGGAGGTGGGGGAAGGGGAAGCAGCTTATACGTAGACTGTCCTGCTGGATTTCCATGCCTTTGCCCCACTGCCTTACTGTGTTCTGGTTCTGTTCATCCTTTCGCCTGTAGAAAAGCGATTCATGAGAATGATTTATACTAAAGTGTTAGTGACATCACCAGAGAAATAGGTACCAAAAATGATCTTAGATGCAAGGGGATTGGATTGCTAATGGACTTTCAGCTCTCGGTGACAAACCAGTTCAGGAAATAAGTTTAAGATTTACAATTTTTTTAATTTTTATTTTTTACCACATACCTTACCAGTATTCTTTTTACTTGGACAGGTAATAAAAACAGATGCCATTTTGTGTGATGAGTACATTTTGCTGAAGGCACCTTTGGTTTTCTTAGTTTTCATAAGAATATTGGAATGGAGAATGGTCATCGTGAGTTTGCAATGAACAAATACTATTTTTGTAGCGTGGATTTGGAGTCTGAGAGGAACTGTGTAAAAAATGGAACAGGAAAAGACACCTGAACATCCAGGAACGCCGTAATTGATGCATTCGGATCTTAAAACACTGTTTATCGTTGTGGCTAATGCAGAATAATACGTACCGCGGGGGCTTCAAACGAGCGGCGTGAATTCCGCTGTCGAAATTACAGCGTCTGGGGTGCATTCTTTTGGGTTATCCTTTATTTTCATAAAAATATCCCTCCTGCCGAACATATATTTTGAGATTAGGAAGTGCTTTTTCTTCCCCAGAGAAGGATATTTCTCATACCTCGGTTCTTAAGACAGAACGGTGCTTTAGAGGGTGCGTCCGAGTCCGTGTGCAGGACAGAGCACAGGGAAGCGGTTAATGCCGGGGGGCAGTTTCCTCCACTTAGCCATTCATCCAGAGGACATATGCCCTGGCTGGTGTGGCTCAGTGGTTAGAGCGTCAACCTGCACACTGAAGGGTCCCAGGTTTGATTCCTGGCCAAGGGCACGTAACTGGGTTGCAGGTTTGATCCTCAGCCCTGGCCGGGGTGCGTGTGGGAGGCAACCAGTCAATGTGTCTCTCACATTGATGTCCCTCCCTCCCTCCCATTCTCTCTAAAAATCCTCAGGTGAGGATTAACCAAAAAACCAACGAACAAACAAACAAAAACCCATCAGGAACAGTAAACGAGCACCTACTGTGTGTCAGGTGCTGTGCCAGGCAGTGGGGACACCGGCCAGTGAGCAGTGAGGAGAGATGAACTCGCTCGTGAGATGCTGAAGGGCTGGCTCAGGAGAGCGAGGCACTGGGCAGCCAGGCTCAGGACACACATTGGAAGTGAATTGGACAGAACATATTTGTCTTTTGGCAATAGAGGGGCAGGGACAGGGACGAGCCCTTGATGTCCCCACGGGTTTCTCTCTTCCCTGGGGTTCACCATCCTAAAAAAAGAGAAGAGTCAGGAGCGTCCAAGGGGAGACCTTCTTGGAGCCATTGGACACGGACGTGTTTCCAGGGTGCCCTGTGCCCCTTCTCCTGGTCCTATAGTTAATGACTGATAATTATTAAAATTGTAGGCAACCCCTTGCCCTGGCCAGTTTTGCTCAGTGGTTAGAGCGTCGGCCCTCAGACTGATGGGTCCCGGGTTTGATTCTGGCCAGGGGCACGCACCTCAGTTGCAGGCTCTGCCCAGGTCGGGGTGTGTGCAGGAGGCAACCAGTCGATGTGTCTCTCACATCCATGTTTCTCTCTCTCCCCCTTCCACTCTCTCTGAAAAGCAATGGAAAAAATATCCTCAGGTGAGGATTTTTTAAAAAAAAATTGCAGGCAGCCCCTGGAATTAATAGTCAAGCCAAGTCAGGTGCAGTGGAGATGGGTTTGCACGTGGGAATGTTATGTAGAGGCACCTGTGTGTCAATTCCATTTACACGGAGGCCTTGGGGTAGTTGCTGGCACAGAGTAGGGACGGCATGAATGTTAATTCCCTTCGTTCAGGAGCCGGTCACAGGCTGGTGGCGGGGACAAGAGACAGACACCTGAAAGGGCCTCCGTCCCCGCCTGTCAGAGTGAGGCTGGCTCCCGGAGCGAGGCCCAGGTCAGGCTTCAGCTTTTCTGCTTCATCCCCTTTCTCAGGCCTTTGAGGACACGGTGTTGGCTTGTAAAGCCTCTGACAGCGGGAGCCAGATGGCCCGTCCCGGCTCCACAACGGGCAGTGACGAGTGACGGCCAGCAAGGGCCAACGCTTTCTCAGTTAAGTGTGGAGGAAAGGATTGGGGAGAGCAGTGGCCCCACGGGGTGAAGGAAGAACTCTTTAGTTTTACGTTCGGGGTGTTCTCTGTCGGTGTTTCCTTAAGTTTGCAGGACAGACAGAAGCACGGCCACTCCTTCAGCCCCTCCCCCCAGCCATTCTCCTGTCCCTACTGCCTCACCCTGTTGCTCATCACTGAACTCGGGCGTCAAGAATGAATCTCAGAGAAATGATTACTGGGCCGATGTCCAGTTCAAACACAGGACCCTGCGGCCCTCAGGATGACACAGACCATGGCCTTCCATTCAGGTGTCTCGGAGCTTTGCTCTCTGTGCAACTCCCCCAGAAAGCTTCGGAGGAACAGAGTAAACAAGGATGTGGGCACCTCCCACCAGAGGGTCCCCTCCCTGTGAGAGGGCTAGACCAGGACAGAGCCAGGTAAGGCGGAGCTCAGGGGGAGGGGACGGGCGTGATCCAAACAGTAGGTGCTGTGGGATTTCGAGGAAGGACACCCAGTGACACTCGGGTCACTGGAGGGCACTGTGGGAGGTGTGGGCGCTGAGCAAACCAGTGGAGGGGCCCTGTTGACTTGCCCTGAGTGATGGGCAGGCCCTGGAACCGTCTTTCATCAGGGAATCAATCTGTGAGTCACGGGTTATGAAATGGCTTTGTGTGGGGTCACCTCTGTGGTGTGGCGTTGGAGATGTCCCCTCTCTGGAGAGCCCTGCACGGAGAGCCCCCGAGCCTTTCTGCTGCTGACTGTACCCCCTGGAGGTGCACTGAGGTCCTAGTGAGACAGTGGTCAGGCCTCATGATTGAGGACGTGTCCTGGGGACTGGGCAGGCTCTCACAATGGCCCCTGGGCAGCTGGGGATCAGTCACCCAGGCCCCTCTGGTCACCTCGTGGCTCTCTGTGTGAGTCAAACCCTGTCACCCTAACCCCCCTACTGGGAAAGGCTGGATACAGTGGGGGCCCCCCCATCTCAGCAAACACTCTCTGTTCGAGGCTCTGCAGCAAAAATGCTTCATCCTAATCAGAGAATGACTCACCTTCAAGGTACCTCTCTGTCTTGGCTTCCCCTGTAAGCCGGCGGGCGGGCAGTAGCCCTGACCGATTGCTGCTGAGTTTTGCAACCCTTTTGCCACCAGCGCCCGACTCTCCCAGCCCAGCCACTTCAAGAATTCCAAGCATTCCAGGCAGGGAAACCCACTTCAGCGGCAAAGCTACAACCACAAAGACACACAAAAGCCACCCCAGAGCTCCGAGGAGAGGTATTTGCAGGACACCGCCCTTTCCTCCTCGGGTGCCCAGCGCTCCGCTTTAATTACTCACGGCAGGCACGCGGGGATCCGTCGCTGCTGCCCCTCTCGGAGACAAGGCCGCCACAGTTTATTTGCCATAACAGAATCCCGTTACCCGAGACCCTGTAGAATTTTTGTTTTGTTTTATGTGGGCGTTTAGTCCCCACAATGAGCCTGGTTGTGAATGGGTTTAGACAACACCAGGCAGGGGTGGCTTTTGTCTCGGGGACGGTAGGGACAATAAAACGCAGTCGCCACTAAATTATGTCGTGGGCTGAAGTAGATTTTTACCATTAATTGGATCTGGGCCCTCTGACCTTTTCACAGGAAGCAAACTAAAGGTGTAATAATTTTTATAAAGATGAGCTTTCTGGACTTCCAGTAATTTTTTTTAAGACACTGAGATAATTTTCTGGACAGTAAAAAAACTCTGACTTCACCGGTCTTGAGATAAATAGAGCTTTGGTTTCTGAGGCTGTCACTTTCTTTCTGTCCCTCTCGTCACCCCCTCCCCCCAGGTAGGACAGGTAAATACGCTCAGCGGTAACTCACACTCGGGGACAGAAGTCTAATGGAATCAAATTTATATTCCTACCGATACAGCTTTTTTCTTTAGCGAGTACACACGTTATACAAGATTTATAAAACCCCGAAACTAGAATATCAAAAGCTCCTCACAGGCTTTCGGGGTAACAGCCTGGACTGAGCAGGAAGTCGCACCCGGTCTGCTCTGGTTTATTTCAGGTTCCAGGTGATTTTTGTGGTTTTGAGTTTTGTCTATTTTGCATGGTCCTCACTCCATAAATATTGGTTGGACCAGTAATGTTCTTATGAGCTCTGCCCAGTGCTGTGGTTGGCTCAATGTTTTTTTTAAAAATCATTTTCTAAATGGTGTCTGTTCAATCAACAGATAGAGCTAAACAAATACAGTGGGTGGGCTCATGCTTGCCATTAGCGTAGTGCAAAGACCCAGACAACTTTTCCATGTTTAAAAATAGGATGAACTGGCCCTGGCCGGTGCTGTGCAGTGGTTAGAGAGTCGGTAGATTTTTGGGAAGTGTACTGATAAAGGGTCACCCCTTTGGACAAAGAGAAAGCCCTCTCCCAGGGGCAACACAGAGGCTCTGTCAGCCAAGTCGTGGGTGCAGTGAAGGGCGAGGGGGTGAGAGGCAGGCTGTTTGGGGAGGGGTCTGGCCCAGCCTGGCCTTGGGGGTGACCTCAGGAGGAAATGACCGCTGTCCTTCCTCAGTGTCCGAAGCCTTGGAGCCTGGGCTGGGTGCACCGAGGCGCCGGCTGGGTGCCGCTGACTGTTCCTAAGTCCTCACATAATCAGGTTATGCAGGTAATAGGAGCTTTGATCCCTCTAAAATAACTTGAGGGAAATGTTTTTCGGGGAGGGTTGGAGGGAAGTGTGTTCTCCGGTTTCTCCCAGCTTTCTGTTCAGAAGCATTTATGAGCCTGGCGACTCCCCATCATCGATCACCAACCGTTGTGTGCGGGCTGCCTCCGTTTCCGTTTCTGGGTTTGTTTGCCAGGATACTTACCTGTGCTCCTCGGAGTTCCCAAGCTGGTGTTTTATCCCACATCAGCTTAGAACCAAGCCCGAGGAAGCCACATTCTGGCTTCACCACATCCCCTCGCTTCCTGGAATAGAAACATCCAGAAACATTTAGTTTCGGGGCAAGGAAGGCCTGCTCTTATGCTTTCGCAGCACGCGTGCTCCCTGGAGCCAGGCCGCGGTTCCCCAAGGTCTGTGTGAGGTGTGTCTGGGTTGTGGTGGCTGCTGTGTCCATCCAGTTCTCTCTGTGGAAGGAGCAGCCTCCCTGGCCCCCAGATGGCCTGTGCTGCCTCAGACCAAGGCTGTGAGAAAAACAACAGCCTGAGACTGAAGGGGCTCATTGGAGCTCATTCTGATGAAAAGGAAACGGGCATTTTAAGTGGCCGCTGGGTGAGGGGAGCTGGGTCCGGCCGTATCTGCGGGCGGGGTCCAGGCTGGTGTTGACAGTGAGGTTCAGGGGAGCACAGTGCTACTCCCTCCTAAACGTCCGGCGGTTTGTTTGAAGGTTCTTGACATTTTCAAGAGGGGTTTTCAAATGGTGCCAAGTTTCAACTATGTGGATTCCTGAAGCCAGTGACATTGGTGCAGCAGCCAGAGCTAGAGACTTTATTGCAGGGAGGGGCTGCGAGGGGCTTCAGGGGCTGCAAGGGCAGGTGGCTCATGGCGGCTCTCAGTGCTGAGTTTGTGGAGGCCTCTGGAGCCTGTGCAGTCACAGGCATTTGTGACACAGTCATTGTGACAGACTCACAGTAAACACGGCAACGGGTGAACAGGGATTGTGCTGTTACAAAGCCACTGCTACTGGCTCAGTTATGTCTGTCTGTGCTTTCCACACACGGACCCCGGGGATTCCTTCTCAGCAATGTCTCTTACCTTCGCATAAGGGAAGGGAAAATCGGTCTACGCAGAGTTAGAGTTTTAGGAAAGGCCAAGAAAATGTTCCTTCTCTCTTCACATAATCAAGCTGGACACATCCATTCACTCACTTAACATACAGAGGGAGATACTGACCACCTGGCACTATGTGTCAGGCACTGTCCCGGGTGTTTGGGATCAGAGAGAAGCGGCCAGTCTGGGCCTTAATAGAACTTATACTCTCATTCGAGGACACAGCCAGGAAACAAGCAAATAAGAAAATGCAGGCATGCCAGCTGGTGGTCCTGGCTGTGGAGAAAGGGTGCGCCAGGCGGGGGGTGCAGTTTGTAGGGGTGAGGGGCCTGAGGGGAGAGGCCCGGCTCCAGAGGAGTAGTGGGTGGTGGGGACGGGGCCAGAGGAGCCACTGCAGGCGGCCATGCGGACGGATCAGGGAGAGGCTTGGAGACAAAACTGTAGGAGGTGGGAGCCATTGAGGGTCTCATGTGAGGAGCTGCACCATCTGGTGCGTGTCTGAAAACCGTTAATTCTGGCTTCTCTTTTTGTTATTAAAGTAAAATACACATAACGTAAAACTTACCTTTTGAACCGCCTGTAAGTGAACAGATCAGTGGCATCAAGCACATTCGCATTGTTGTGCAGCGGCCACCACCATCAGCTCCGGAACTTTCCACCTTCCCAGACTGAACCTCTGTCACTGTTACACACTCGCTCCTGTCCCCCCACCCCTCCACCCAGCCCCTGGCACCCACTGTCTGCTTCCTGTCTCTGTGAATTTGACTCGTCTAGGGACCTCCTAGACGTGGGCTGATACAGTCTGTCCTGTGTGACTGGTTGTTTCACTGAGCATGGCGTCCTCAAGGCTCCGCGTGCAGCCAGCCAGGATCTCCTTCCTTGTCAAGGCTGAGGAAGGCCCCTTGTGTGGATGGACCATGCTCTGTTCACATCAGTCTGTGGACGGATATTTGCACTGTTACCACCTTGGGACTGTCGTGGATGCTGCTGCTGTGCGTGTGTTGCTGGTACTCCGCCAAGTCCCTGCTTTCAGTTTTCTTGTGTAGATGCACAGTGATCGCTGGACCACATGGCGACCGTTTAACAACGAGGGACCGTCCTACCGTCTGCCCCAGCCACTGCCCCAGCCACTGCCCCGTCTGCTTTCCTGCCAGTAGAGCACCAGGGCTCTGACTCCTCTCCTCACCCACACTTGTTTTCTGTGTCTTGATAATGTGGCTTCTCTTTGAAATGAGACTGTAGGGCCCAGGGCAGCAGCTCACACAGGTCCAGGTGAGTGGCGTGGTGGCTGGGACCAGGGCGGTGGCCGTGGGGGTGCCCACGCCCAGGGTTGTGCCCAGGTGTGCTTTGAAGGTAGCGCTGCATGTTTTGTTGGTGGATTAGAGGTTGGGAGTGACAGAAAGAGAAGAGTCTAGGAGGGGCCCAGTATTTTTGGCCTGAACATTTGGGAAGGCCTTTCCCTTTGTGGGGACGGTTGTGGGAGCAGGTCGGGTTGGAGGCACAGGTGCAAATGTCATTGGCCATCTTTGTTTGCATACGAGACTAGGGAGGGCTGTGGTGTGATGTGTGTTTCTGATCAAATCCTGAGCCGTCGGACGTAACCATGGCATCTGGGGAGAACTTACCTGACAATGTGGGGACATTTGCGCTGTCACTCAGCAGTGCTTTAAAAGGCTCTGACTTGGAAACATGATAGTAACTTTTTTCCTTGCCCTCCCTGTCTCTGCATCTCGGTCTTCCACCGACTTTGTCCCCTGAGCCTGTGCCCTTCTCTGTCTCCCCCGGGACAGCACCTGGGCCCCAGGGCGGGGTCTCCCTCTGTGGGGCTCCTGGAAACACTCCATTCTCTAATCGTTATGGTTCCTGCCCACCCCCTTGGGATTTCCGTCTCATCTCAACGCCCAGCCAGTAGCCATTGGTAATGTCATTATTTAAGCTCTCAAGCCAAGGATGTGATGTTAATACTGTGTTGCCCTTTTGTATCTGAAGTTGATCTCTGGTCTAATGGTGTCAGGAATGTGGGAACAACAGGGGTGCAGTGTGGGTGCTGTGGCACCTGACCTGTAGCCGGAGCTGTGACCCTCACCCTGCAAGCCCTCGCCACATCTGCTCTTCTGTCCTGGCCTCCGCTCCTCTGCTTTCGATTGGATCATGATAAACACCTTTCCCTGCCTGTGTCACCCACTCCCCTCCACCTATGGAAACTGCAGTTCTCAAGGAGCCTTCGGGGACCCACCCCTCGGTGAGGTATCTTCTTGCCATTACATGAGTTATACAGATTAATTTCCTCCTTTTCTGAGGCTTCATATTTTTTTTCCAGTTTCAAGCCGTTTGGACACATAACCCTATTTCTTCATGGGGATGCCTTGCTTCTCAACTCGATGGTTGGAGCATCTGGGGACAGGAACGGTGTCTGCAGTGTGTTTTACTGCTTCTTGTCTTCAGAGGTGGACACGTTCCATAAACACCGTTAGAGCGGCAGAGGGTCACGTTCATGCCCGTCCACACCAGAGTGCGTCAAGCATTCTTATAACAAATGTGGGCTTTGTTATAAAATAAACAACACAAGGAGCAGGACGAGGCAGCCCAATCCGCATGGTGGCCGAGGTCCCTCTTTCTGCAAGTAGTTCAGTTTAACATCAGCACAAGCATTTGGTCTGAGGACAGAGAACTCGTCCTGGATGCTCGAACGTGGCCACGTGTCCTGTGGAAGCGTAACCACAGGACAGACCTAAAAGTGCTCCAGATTAGATGCAGTGTCCATAAAATGCATCAGCCAGCGCCTTGAACACACACGTTGTAAGTCCTCTGTGTTCAAGACAACAGAAGACACTTGCAGGTGTAGCTCACCTCCCAGCTGCCGACAGCACCGTCCAGGCCCCTTTCTGTGGGAAAGGGCTCTGCCGTCTCCTCGCTGGGCCGGTCCTTTTCCATCGTGTCTCTTCTCCAAGCTCTATGCGGGGCTCCATCTTTTCTGAATGGAGCTGATGGCAGTTGGTCAGCTGGGAACCAATCTGCAAGCTTGATGGGCAGGACTCTGTGCTGTTCATTATACCCCAGGTCCTCGAAGGTAGAGGGTGTGTGTTCTACACCTGTCCAGGTCCCACGGGACTCAGTATAGTGCACTGTGGGTGCTTCCCTGTGTTTCCTGAACACAGACAGTTTCTGTTGATGTCGGGCTGCCCCACACTCTCAGCTTGGAGCTTCACAGGTGGAAATGCCTCACGTGGGTACCCAGGCAGGTGAACAGTCTTCTGGCCTCCTGGAAACTCTACACACTCACAGCAACCCGCAGGGATCATGTTGCAGGCCAGAAGTCATCTCCGAAGGCAAATGCAGTTCTCAGAGTTTTATTTAGTAACTTCCCTCCACAAAGTCATTTTTTTTTTTCCCCCCTAAGTGAGAAACAAAACCAGACTTCTAGCTGCATATTCAACCTAAGCAAACAGCGGTGAACACAATGGATTATGGCAGCTGTAACTGGAGATGGGCTGGGCTCTGAGCGAAGGGGAGCCAGCGGGTGCGTCTTGGATGCTCTCTGCCCCTATGGGCCCGCCCGCACTGGGATCTGTGCCCCTCACAGTCATCTCTGTGAACTTCAAAGCTGAGCCCGAGCCTACAGCTCAGCCCCACCCTGACCCTGAGATGCGGGCAGAGTCTGACCTGGAGCCTGTGAGTAGCTCGGAGACGTGGCTGCAGGCTGTCTTCACTGTTGTCAACTCTGAACTCTGTATCTCAGGTTTCTCTCCGTGCCACTGGCTTTGAGCTTCAGTTCTTTAGTCCTGAGTCGTCTCTGCACCACTTCACTTCGATACGTGCCAGAGGGCCTCCAGGATTCCAGCCCCTCACCTGCCTGGCCAGCACCCAGGCCTCACCTGCCCTGGTCATGCTGGGTACAGACCTTGGGTTTAGGGTGCATTTGGAACAAATCCTAACAGACTTCGTGTCTTTGCTACCTTGGCGGGATCTTCTGGTTTCAGACTAAGTTTAGGGCAGAAGCAGAAAGCAGGGCAGGCAAGCCACATGGTGCCTCGGGACTGAGTATTCTCATCACTAATCTCCAAAAGGCAGAAGCTCAGCTCCCTTCCTCTCAACCCAGGTCCTTTTCCCCTCAGTTCCCCTTTTCCCAACCAGCCTCCAGTTATCCGACGGATAAATCCACGCTGACTGCTAAATGTCTGCTCACCACTCGGTAACTGGAGTAAATGCTTCCCGACCAGCAGGTGCATGTTCGGGGCCAGGCTTCACCCACCCAGGGCTCTTGGCTACAGAGGTTCCAGAACAGAGAATAATTCAGGTGGCTCTTAGTCCTGTAAGACCTCCGGCTCTCAGGGCCTACCTGGTCTTCCTGTTGAAATCCTGGAGCAACACGGACATTCTCTGCGGAGTGTCACCTGTACAGCATCTTTATTTCCATGTCACAAAATCCTGCCTGGTGGCTGGCAGCTCTGCAGGCCCAGGTCCTGGAGGAGGGGCTGGCCCTCACGCCTTCTTGCAGCCCCAGCACCTCGATATTGCCGCAAGAACTCAGAGCCGAAGGTCACAGCCAGGTGGCATCCCTTGCTTCTTCTGAGACTGAGGCGTTGGAAGGGCCAGCATCTGGTCCCGAGGTCTCCGCCGATGCTTCTTCCTGGGTCTGTGGTCCTGGCTTCCCCCTGCTCCTCTCTCCTCCGTCCTCGTCGCCTGCAGCCCCTCCCCGCCTGCCCTGCAGGCTGGGCTTCCAGAGCCCACCTCCCCAGACCCGGCTCTTCTTCGACTCCAGGTTTGTATTTGGTAGCTTCCTTCCCTAGGATGCCTCTCCTCTTCCCCAAATCGTCAGTATTCCTGAAAGGTCTGGTTAACGCCGCTTTGCCATAAATTAATTTCTAAATTTCACCCACCCATCTAGTGCTGCTGTAGATCCTACTGCTCCCGGAAGCCCTACCACACCCCTAACGCTTCCTAAACTCTCCAGCTGAGGCATCTGGTCTCCAGGGCAGAGACCACACGGCGGCATCCTTGCCCTGCAGGGTCACCTGCTTGAAGCCAAAACCGGATTTGCTCTCTGAAATACAAGGTCACAGCTCATGACGTCCCGCGCTCGCCCAGATGACCATGGAAAAGACAGCCGGCCTCGCTAAGTCCTCAACCCCGCTGCTTTTCTCTTGCCACACCGACTGCCCCTCGGGTGGGTCCCTCTCCTGGGGCTCGTGCCGCCGGCGCCCCGAGCTCAGGGGCCACTTGGCGGTTCAGTGTCGTCTCCACTCCTTGGCCTCTTGTCTGTCCGTTTCTGTGGCTCCCGTCTCCCCGATCGCAGTGCGGTTTTGTGACGTGGAGACGCACACCCATGAAAACCGAGCCGAGAGCAGGACGCCGCTGAGGCTGAGTCCATCGCGCCGAGGCGCCCTGCCCGCCGCCCCGAGTGCCGGGGCTGGGGCGGAGCGCGCCGCGGGCGGAGCTCGGCCTGTGGCGGGCGGGTCGGAAGCCCGCATCCTGCCAGCGGCTCCCGCCCGCCGCGGCGCGTCTCAGAGCCCGGTCCCCGCGGTGAGGCCTCGGCGCAGCCTCCGCCCGGGGCGGGGAACCCAGCAGAGGGCACGCGCCTGTCCCGAGGCGACCCCGGGCTGCAGCCAGAGCCGGCTGCCTGCCGCAGCGGGTGGGGGCGCCCGCCAATAGAAAGCGCTGTGACGTCCCCAAGGGCGCCCGCCAATAGAAAGCGCTGTGACGTCCCCAAGGGCGCCCGCCAATAGAAAGCGCTGTGACGTCCCCAAGGGCGCCCAGCCGATGGGAAGCGCTGTGACGTCCCCAAGGGCGCCCAGCCAATGGGAAGCGCCTGTGACGTCCCCAAGGGCGCCCAGCCGATGGGAAGCGCTGTGACGTCCCCAAGGGCGCCCAGCCGATGGGAAGCGCCTGTGACGTCCCCAAGGGCGCCCAGGCAATGGGAAGCGCCTGTGACATCGTCAAGGGCACCCAGTCTACGGGAAGCGCCTGTGACGTCATCAAGGGCGCCCAGCCAATGGGAAGCGCCCATGACGTCACCGAATGTAGCCGGGCCGGCCCGTCCGGTCGTCGATTGAGCAGATGCGTTGCCCGGGCCGCCTGCAGAAACAGCCCAGCTGCAGCGTCTCGCTGTGGCCGCGCTTTGGAGCGCTCGGCACGTCCTGGGCCGCGGTCCCTTCTGGGTTTGTCTTCCTGAGGTTCCCACTTTCAAGCCTGGGCTGTGCCGTGACTGCTGTTCACTCCCGTGGTCCCTCAGACAGTTACTATGCATACAAATGTCCCCTCTTCCCCCACAGGAAGTCTTGCCACGGCGTCCACTCTCAGATTAGCCGCTTCTGCATGTTTTGTAGAGATTAGACGGTTCTGTGAGCTGCGGTTGCTGTGAGTTACTTACCTGACCTTGGTCCAGATCAGCAATGTCAGCGCAGCCCTGGCGCAGGCTGTCCGTTTCCCCTCGTGGTTAGAAACACGTGGCGGAACCTTCCTGTCGGTGTGTCCACCAGGGACCTCCCAGCCCCCTCGCAGCCCCCTCGCGTACATCCTACTTTCCAGTGACCCGCAGTTGGTGACAGCAGCAGCACGAGGCTGTCCCCCTCATGTGTATTTGATAATTGAGGGCCATTAAACAGAAGTATTTGTTGGAAGCCCCTGAGCCCATCAACACTGGTCGGCTCTTCCTCGCTGCCCTGTGGGAACAGAAACGAGTGCAGGGAGCCTCAGTACTGATGTGGCACAGCTACCGCCGGATGCAGCCAGGCTGTGGCTGCTTCCCTGGCCCGAGCTCATTTCGATAAGGAACCGGGACACGGCAGACCACAGGAGAGACGGTTTAGAATCCGAGTCTGTGCTCGGTCGCCAGCTTGCCCTTTGCCCTTTGCAAGCGCTGGCTGCATGGCCCCAGTTTCCCTGTCTGCACAGGGGGCTAACAGCGAGGACCCACCCATGGACTTGTGAGAACCAGGTGAGACACTGCCCATACCAGCACCCACTGCTGGAGGTGGGCATCCTGGAGGCGGGGACTGGAGACCACGGGGTCCCAGGGCCTGTGTGCATTTGTAGAGCAGGCATCCCGCTGAGCCCAGTGCAGACACGGGCTCAGGTGCCCGAGCCCTGCGCAACATGATTTCCCAGGTGCACGCCAACCCCCGTTCACCCACCGTCCCACCCGTGACCTGGGGGACTTTCGCAGGCCATGGTAGCTGTAAATTCTTTCACTGCTTCTCGAGCTGAGCGCCTCTGAAGGTGTGTTTCCTGGATTACCGTGGATTCATTTCAGGATTTCTAGGATGACTTTGAGGACCCTGTGAGTTCTGACTCACAGTCTGAGGGCGAGCGTGGCTGCTCCAGACGGAGCCTGACTCATTTGCGGTGGAGGGAGGCCCGGGGAAGCCCTTGCTGCTCCCTGAGCTCATTATGAGGGAGGAAGGCCTTCTGTCTGGCACTGGGTCACCACACAGGTGATCGGGTGCGAGCCAGACAGAAGCTAAAACACAAGAGAAAACACAGTCTTGGAAAGAACTGATTCTTAAAGCATTGCAGTAACTGTCATAAGGAAAGTCAGAACTCTTTACACCCACTTTTTTTGAACAATAGGGTTATGGTTGAATTAAATATTTGGGGGAGCAGCAGTGTTTTGGGGAGCTCCAGGCCCCCAAAGGTCTTCATTTGGCCTTGATTTAATAAATCTCAGAAATAAGCTCAAGCAAGCGGTGCTGTCTCCTGCTCGTGAACGTCAAGACATGGGTGGATGGCTGCTTTTCGTGGTTATTTCTGACATTCGTCCTGATCAGAGAAACAGAACAAGAAAGATAAGAGGGAGAATTTATGGTGTAAAAATGAGGAGCCAGGCAAACTATCTCTTTTCACACGGTGAGGTTATCCATGGAGAGAACTTAGCAGTCAGTGGGTAAACGATTGAAGCCCAGAAAAGAAGCCTCAGAAAGGAGCTGGGTTCACGGTCAACCCCAGGTCTCATCGTGTTTTTCCTCATCAGCGGCCAACGGCTGGTCATAGAACGTGAATGGGGCACCTTGGACGTCACAACACCACTGCTCAATATCGAGAACTCAGCCTGGCAAAGAATGCACGAGACCCGCATGAAAAAAAACTTAAAACCTCTGCGATGGGACGTAAAAGGGGATTTTAATTTATGGAGACAGAGTCTGATTTCACAGATGGAACAACAGTTTAACACGGTCAAGGTGTCAGTCTGTGCCAAGTTAATTTCAATGGAATGACAACAAAAATTCCAGCAAGATTTTCTTTAGGAACTCAAGCGATGGGTGTATGAGGAAAAAATAAAGGCCTGTGAATAACCCAGAAATTTTTGCAAAAGGGGATGGAGAGGAGAATTCCCAACTACACGGGAAGGGCAGTAACAGGAAGCAGCAAACGCGGACCAGACCAGAGGTAGCGGCAAACCAAGAACCAGCCGGTGACGTGGATCGTAAGTAACAGTAACAACTGGAGTGAGCGGGCAGGGCGGCGGTGGCACCGACACACTGGTCCACAAGACAGGAAGTGGGCGAGTGAAGGCGTTTGCTCTCCCGCAGGGTGGCGAGGAGCAGGGAGACTGCGTGGGCCTTCGGCATTATTGGCTGAGTCCCTCTATTCCAGCGTTTTCCCTGCCAGAATCCTGGTTTATTTTTGTGCAAACACAGCCTGTCACTCCCCAGTTGAAGACGCAGCTCTGTAAACTCATTCCAGCCGAACCTCATTCCCATTTCCCCTCCGGAGCCGAGTCCTCCTCTCGCGCTTCCTGACAGCTTACAACGTGTTGCATAAATCGGGAATCTCGTTGGAGTAATCCCCGTCTATCCTCACGGCCCCTGCCCTTCAGATACCTGACGATGTTGGTCTTGTCTTCTCTTAGGCTCCGATTAGGGAAGCAGCACACGCTGAGCATCCTTAATCTTTCTGCCTAAATCAGTCCTGGAAGCCAGCCTCTAATGCTGCTGTCGCTCTGTTCCCTCTGAACCCCTTCCAAATTGTCTGCCTCCCCTGTTCGGAGCTGCCTGACCGAGTGAGCCAAGCGCAGAGCTGCGACGCGCAGACTCGCTGGTGCCGCCTGCAGCCTGCCGACAGGCCACCGGCCTCCCAGAATCCAGTCACCGCCTCCGCCCCCGTTCCCAGCTGTCAATACAGGTCTCTGCTCTCTGTCAACCCCGTTTCTTCATGCAGGTGTATTGCTTTCCAGTTATTTTGCCAACACGTGAGAGGCTGGGATTGAACTCGGGAGAAGTTTGGGTGTCAGGCGAACGTCCTCACCTCCTTGCCAGTGCCCACGAGTTACTGTTGCTTTCTTCCTTCCCCCAACAGTTACTGTTTAACATGAATGTATCCGGTGTGTTTCCCAGGAGTCTCACCTAAGACCTGACTGTGACTCTGTAGGGTGAGCCATGTCTGAGTGTCTCCCTCTGTGGGTGTTGTGACCCAGGGCACATAAAGGGGTCACTGGGACCCCCAAGCTCTTGCCCAGCATCCTCCCACCCACAGCATGGTCTCACCTTTAGATTCACACAGTGCTCACTGTGCTTCCAACTCATACGTCGGTTCTTAGGCTCTCACCTTCAACGAAACCTTAAGATAATTCCTGTGATGCCCGATAGACATGGCCCAGTGCGGCAGCCTTTCACCCCTTGACCATTGACCCCTTGGTGAGGCTCTGTACGGCTGTGGGGGTCGTGGCTTATTACGTGTTATAAATGCCAGCGCAGGTCACCAGGCAGGCTTTGTGACTGTCTGTCTTACTTTCTTCTGCTTAGTTCTAACGTGTGACCAGCGCTAGTCCCCAAATATCTAGCTGCAAAAGTCTGTCTTTCCCATGAAAGGCTGTTGGCTGGGAAGAGAGTGTGTAGGTCAGGATGGCCGTGTGCGGTTGGCTGTTGAGCAAGACCCGGGACAGGATGCTATTCTCTAGGGCGTCGTGTGACAGTGTGAGAGCTGCACCTTCAGGTTCAGAAATGTTGATGGGGGCGGGGGGAGCCCCACCCCCCCAATGGCGGGAGCAGGAGCTTTATAACACCCACTGTCCACAAGACAAGTTCCAAGTGGCTTTTAGGGCAACTTCCAGACCAGCTTCCATCTGTATTTTTTTTTAACCCTAACCCAAGGAGTGAGGATATTTTCTCCATTGATTTTTAGAGAGAGCATAAGGGAGGGGGAGAGGGGAGAGAGAGAGAAACATCAGTGTGAGAGACACATTGATTGGTTGCCTCCAGCACACACCTTTGACTGAGGCCATTGGGGATCGAACCTGCAACCCAGCTACGTGCCCTTGACCAGGAATCAAACCTGTGACCCATCGGTGCTCAGGCTGATGCTCTGACCACCGGGCAACACCAGCCAGGGCCTGTATTTTACGCTTTGCTGTCCTCTACTTCCCGCCCTAACACAAACCTGCGTGATCCCCAGATCCTGTTTCTCTGAGCTTTTCACCCGTGTGTCCTGCTCTCAGTGTCCTTCTGTCCGTCCCCGACACAGGCACCTCATCTGAGACATCGCCCCCTATCCTGTGTGTGGCGTGAGCCGCCTCCTCTGTGCCGTGTGTTCTGTTCACAGTGGCTCAGCTGCCCACGGCGCTCCGTGAACGGGGAATGGTCCCTCTGTGTCTTCCCGCTTAGGCCGTGAGCTCTCACAGGATCCAGCTCTGGCTCCGCCTCCCTCTTTGCAGGACTTCCCATGGGGTGCGCAGGTGACAGTGTCAATGTAAGAAAATTCAAACCTGTGCAGAAGTTTTATGGGTTTATTTGAGCCAAACTTACAACAATTGCTGGAAGCAGAATCTCAAGGGACTGAGATAATGCTCTGGAGACTGGCAGTTCTGCACCTTGTTTTATATGTTACAATCGAAAGAGGAGACCGTACATGGGTTCCATGAAATCCATGGGTGAGAGATGAGGGGGCGGGAGAAAGCAAAGCAGGAAACCTCTGGGATCGGATAGAAAGTAAAATGATGGACACACACTTTTACTCAGGTGGGTGCAAGAGAGTTAACAGTCAGCAGTTAACTTGGTAACAACGAGGGGATGTGTGGTCTCTGCAAAGTGGTGCCTGTGCTTTGAGGGTTCCAGAAAAAGGAAAATTACTTTGACTTTCCAATGATATGTTATCATGGATGCAGAAAGACAATAGGCAGGTTCGGTTCAGGTGAAGATGGACCTTTGTCAGGGGAGATGCCGGCCTTGGACGTGACTACAAACCACAAACTACTTTCAGGTAAACAGTTTTAACTTCAGACCCTCCTCTGTGGTTGCTTTAGGTCTCTGAGTTTGCAAGGCCGCCCCGCAGGCCTCTGAGCTCGTCAGGTGAGCATGTGGCCCCTTTTTGTCCACAACAGGGACCAGGTTGCTATCGAGTGAATGTCTGAAAAGATAACACCCCTGTGCTCTTTGCTCTTCTCTCTTATCCATGTTCCAGAGTCATCGACTCAAACCTTGGGGAAATAATGCAACTAACCACAGACTATTGCAGGAAAAGTTTACTCAGTAAAAATGACCTATTCAGTTAAATGTGAAGTCCTAATCTGTGACTATTCCGATGGAAATTAAAAACAACAACAACCCAAGCCCTTTGTCCTGCTCCCCATGAGTTTGGAGGCGAGACCAGAGTGCTCTGCGGGAGAGCTGGCCGATGGCAACAGTGTCTGTCAGTGTCCCCCGCACCCCGTGTTAGGCTCACTCAGGTATGGAAGAAATAGGGCTAGAGCTCCACAGCTTTTAGGATCTTGAGAAAGTGTGTGCAGGGGGTTGAATGGGGCTCCCATCCTCCAAACACTTGTCCACCCAGAACCTATGCACGTGGCCTCATTTGGAGCAAAGGTCTTTGCAGGTGAAATGAAATGAAGGCTCTCAAGGTGAGAGCCTCCTGGTTGGACCAGGTGGGCTCAGAACTGGAGGCCACATGATGACCACGTGAGGCCACGTGACGGCAGAGGCAGGGACTGGAGGGATGCTCCTGTACACCAAGGACACGGAGGTCTTTCTGAGGCCACCAGGAGCAGGAGAGGCCAGGATGATTCTCCCTGAGCCTCAGAAGGGGCCTGTGACACTGAACCTTGGGCTTCTGTCCCAGAACTGGGAGAGGGTATAGTTCTGCTGCTTTAAGACATCCAATCTGTGTTTACGTGTTACATCAGCCCTGGGACACTGACGCAGTAGCCTCAGTGACAGGCCAGGGACAGGGGACTGGGCTCTGAACTCCTCCTGGCGGTGTCCAGCGTTTCTATGGTGGTGCCATTGGGCCATTGCCTGACTTGTTTGCTTGTTGTCATTGGCCAGGAGCCGTCTGGTTCTAGGCGGGAAGTAGAGGTGGAGATGGAGAATGAACTGGGCCTACTGGACACACCAGGCACACCTTGCCCCATGTGGTCTGCATCCCGACTGTGTGGCTGTGAGTGAGGGGCTGGGCTGCATCCACACTGCCCCCCAGGGAGAGCAGAGGAGCCAACTGCTCCTCCATAGTTTTCGGTGGGTTTGGCCCTTGGTGTGTCTGAGCAGCTGTCACCCAATGACTGTCCTCTGACCTTGGTCAGATCCTGAAGAGCCTCCGAGACAGGAGCTGTGAGCAGCTCTTGCTTCCATCACTGTGGCCCTGGCACCTGTTGGAAGCTCTGCGCGTCTCTGAGGGGACAGACTGGATGGTTGCAGTTCTGGGTGAAGGTTCTGACCGGAGCCTCTTCTGTTGCCACCAAGCGAGGAGGCGGCCAAGCTGCTTCTGTGGCCAGCCAGCCACACGAGGGGTTTACCTGCCGAGGGAACCTGACCTGAGCTCTGACCCTGGGCTTGCTCTCCACCACACACTTTGTTCCCTGGGAGCTTCAGGCGCAGTAATTCTGCATTGCTCTGGAATTAGCTTACCTGTTATTGCTGAGCCGAGTAAACACGCGTGTAGCTTCCCTGCTCGCAGGACTCGGATGCTAAGTGGGCATCTGTTAGTTTTATTGAGGTTGGGGTTCATTTAACTGTGGTTGCTGGGAGCCCTTTCCTCTCACCCATGTACCACTTTTCGCTAATCTAACATACCAAGATTTGGGGGCCAGCACTGACTGGAGATGGAGGGACAGTTGTGAAGAAACTCTGATCATTTAGGACATGAATCGACATTAGAGTCACAGGCTCTGGTTGGTAAGACGCTGCAAGTCTCAGAGACGAGAAGAGACCAGCGAGACACCAACCCTGAGAGAGGGGGGCACACCAGCGGCTCCACTGAAGCCTCCCAGGTCAGGACCGGCTTCCACCTGGGGTGTGGGGGAGGGACTTGGGGGGCGGATCCAGGGCGGGATCAGCGATAGGATCTGGCCTTTGAGGGGCTCGAGGCATAATGAATGAGCGGGGACATAATTACAATTATAATGCAAGTTAAAACGTGGCCAGTTTCGTGGAAGAGATAAAAATAAAGCTCAGTGGGAGCCAGTGGGCGGCATCACTTCCACGGGGAACAGTGGACGTCCCTGAGAGAGGTGCTGACCTCCGGCTCCGTGACTTACTCCCAGGAGCCAATACATTTTATCATCTTAACTTTGCAGCTGTTTTCAAAGCGGGGGCCTATGCCACCTCCTCAGAGTTTAACCTAAAAAGCAGTTAGCAAATGATGATGTAAAATCTTTGTTTCAAAAGCCCGTGCGCAGCCCGCCGCCCCTTCCTCTGCCTCTCCCCAGGGGAGCTCCGACAAGGTGTGTGTGCCGTTTCCCCACGAGACAGCTGGGGAAAGGTGACAGACGTCAGTGTTGTGTTGCCGTAATAAACGCCCTCTGTTTAACTGCTTGGCACCCACCGCCGTTGCTTATACTTCTGCAGAGAAAACAGGCAGAGGATGCTGAGAGTAGTCAGAGGGGCAGGAAGACAGGAGAGGCGGAGAGAAGCCAGCCAGCCAACAGCCATCTTAGAAACGAGGCCATCGTTTCATGTGTGCAGCTTAATGGTTTCTCTCGTTTGAAGCGATGTAAAAGCGAGTAATTATTGTTATTCCTAATATCCTAACGCCAGATCGTAAACCCGGGGCGCGGGGGAAATCGGCGGGAGCTGCCTTGATGAGCCACGTGTGGGAGATGCCGCCGATAAGGAGCCTTGGTGCCTTTATATAATTTGATCAGGTGGCCGGGGGCAGCCACAGCGGCAGCTCCGCGGGCACCGCTGAGTCTGTTTGCTCGCTGTCGGGTTCCTCACCCCGGAAAATAAAAAACAAAAGCAATGTGCAGAAACACACGTGGCTGGGCAGCTTCGCCCGGGAGCCCCTGGGGTGTTCTGGAGGCTCTATCACAGGAGGGGAGCATCAGAGGCTCCCCCCCGCTGCCAGCGAGGCTGCGCCCCCGCCCCACAGCCCTGGAAATGCTAAGCAGGTAATTAACAAATCACAAGGCACAGGTGTGCCAGGTGAAGTTTGGTAAATTGCTTTTGATCTAAATTGAGATGCTCTGGGGATTTAACTTCTTAGACAGAAAGGGCATAAATAAATAATCAGGATTTTAAGGTTGGGACTTGCAGGCCGGCGCTAAAATGTCTTAATGCACTTGAGGCGGGATGCGGCGGGAGGCCGGAGGCCAGCCCTGGGCGGGCGGGCGCTCGCTCACCTCTGCTCAGGGCTCCTGCCTGGTACCACGTCCCAGGTGCTGGGAGGAGGAACGTTTTGTCAGGAACAGGAGTTGCTGTTAGATGTCTGCAGTTTCATTGCTCATAAGAAACGGATGAGGAATGAGCTGCCAGCGGTCAGGGCGCCTGGGGAGGGTGTGTGGCCAGGGGGTGTGCCCAGGGGGAGCCAGGCCCTGGGGCGGCTCCCAGACACCGTGGGCCATGCAGGCCACATGCATGTCAGCTCTGCATGGCCCTGTCCTGTGGGAGACAGGCAGGGCTTCTGGGCTAAGAAGGGACACCGCGGCCCTGGGAGCGGCTCTTCACCATGGTCCTCTGTGTGCGGCTCACGAGTGGCATGACACGGTGTCAGCAATTCTCTCTCCTTTCTCACCTTTCACTGACGTCCTTGGCCCTGCTCTGGGCCCTCAGGCTCCCTTGCCCTCTGACCCCTGTGGCTCCGTCCTCAGGCTTCCTTGCCCTCTGACTTCTTGGGTTGAGCAGTGGTGGTGCTGGAAAGAGGCCAGAGGCAGGGACAGGGCCCCTTTCCTGCCAGGCCAAGGCTGATGGTCAGTGCTCCCCAGGCCAGAGCATGGTCTTTGGTGACCTTGTCCTTCCCTCACCCCTCACCCCTGTGCAGTGGCACC
Source organism: Miniopterus schreibersii (assembly GCF_964146895.1). Taxonomy (NCBI): domain Eukaryota; kingdom Metazoa; phylum Chordata; class Mammalia; order Chiroptera; family Miniopteridae; genus Miniopterus; species Miniopterus schreibersii. The sequence continues at coordinate 1,061,867 of NC_138118.1, forward strand.
CCCTTGGGAATCTGTGGGTGTGTCCCCTCCCCCTCTTGGAGTCCATAGCCTTCAGCACCTCTGTGGAGACTCCATTCACACCCCCTCAGCCACTCCTCAGGGGGACCTTCTCTGGTCCTGTGGCTGACACCGCGGGCCATCTTCTCCAGGCTGTCATGAGTTGACCTAGAAAAGTGCTGAATTCCAGGTTTCATAATGGTCTTAGCACCTGTTAGAAGACACACAGCCCTTGGGAGGAGGTGCCTTGTGGTCCCACTGCCTTGGACGGGATGCAGAATCGGTGCAGAGTGGTTACTTTTATCTGTTGGTTGGTTCCTTTGTCCACTTGCCCGTCCAGCAAGAGGTGGGACCGCGTCAGGCACAGAAGATGAGGGGACTAGTTCTTCTAGCAAGTGGACATTCATCCGCTGGCACCACCAGCTGCAGCCACAGAGCTGCCCAGGAGAAACTCATGAGGGTGTGGAGAAGGGGTGGTGTCGGGAGGAGCTTTGCAGAGGAAGGGGTGTCTCAGAAAAGGAGCTAATAAGTGAAGAGCAAGCTGGGGAGTGGGGACAGGGTGTGCAAATGCCCTGGGGTGAGCGGGGAAGGAGGCCAGCACTTCTGGTCAGAGAGTGTCAGGAGGAATGCGCTGTGGGGTTGGTGGGGCTCGTGCAGGAATGGGGGAGGGGGAAGGAGTGCAATTGATTTGGAGGGTGTCAGAGAGCCTCTGAGGGTTTGGGGCATGAGGATGACCGGCTCGGATCTGTGGTCTCAAAATCACTCTGATTGCCCGGAGAGAATGGACGGGGGGATGGGGCCACCCTGCAGCCGGGAGAGCACTGGCAGGTGCTGACAGAGGTGTCTGGGATGGGGCGGGAGTGGCTGGAGAGGAATGGCCTGTGGTAGCTCATTAGGAAAACTGGCAGAACTTCGGTAGCAGCTGGAATTTGAATTTGGGGGGACTCAGAGGGAAGTATCGAGGAGGCGTCCCTGGTTTTGGGGTAAGACAAGGATCCCAGGAGGAGGCCACATGCAGGGAGCCCTCTTTCAGGTCTAGGGGTGGAGGGCTATCCCGCAGGACTGTCAGTTAAATGAATTAAAGTGTTCATTTTCCTGTAACAGCAGTTAAAAGACAGTGACCCCACCACGAGTGTGCTGAGCCTTGCCCGTGCCCCTCCACACCCGGGGTGGAGCATGTCCTTCCCCACCACACCCTGGTGGACAGCTTGGAGCCCTCCGTGTGGTTCTCCCCTGGTGACCTACCTGCTTGATGAATATCCTGTGCAGGCAGCCGACTGCCATCCAGATGCCCAGAGAGAAGAGCTTCCTTCTCTCGTTTCTCAAATGAAGCTTTAAATCTAATTAGGCCCCAAAAGAACAACTGTGGGATTGTTTCTGTAAGGAGAGGGCCCCTCATTTAAATAATGTCCCAGTTTGTTTGTGCTTCGTGACTTGCAGTCAGCGATGGGATGTCTGGTGGCCAGTGCATCGCAGGGGACCCTGGGTGGAGAGCGCTCGGCGTGAGTTAGAAACCATCCCAGACACAGCTTATTTAACTGTGATGATGTTTCCTAGCGCAGCAGCCTCCCCACACCTGGTTGGGCCTGCTGCCCAGCGGAGGCTCAGTAAATATTTAGCAGAATAAATGAGCCCATGCTCACCCATCACCTGGTCAGGCCACATGGAGCAGCTTGTTTTTTTAAAAATCAAGGTTTAGTTTTTTGTTTAAAATTTATTGTTGCCTGGCTGGGCATGGCTCAGCGGTTGGGCATCGACCTAGGATCCAGGAGATCACGGTTCAATTCCCAGTCAGGGCATATGCCCGGGCTGCAGGCTCGATCCCCATTAGGGGACATGAAGGAGGCAGCTGATCAGTGACTCTCATCATTGATGTTTCTCTCCCTCTCTCCCTTCCTCTCTCTGAAATCAATAACGATTAAAAAAAATTTATTGTTGAAAGTATTACAGGTGCCCCCCTTTTTCCCCTCACTGCTCCCCACCCCAGGTCTGTGTCCCTGGGTTATGCACATATGCTTATAAGTTCTTTGGTTAATCTCTCCCCACCCCCATCCCCGCCTTCCCTCTGAGAGCCCTCAGTCTGTTCCATGCTTCTATGTCTCTGGACCTGTTTTGTTCATCGGTTTATTTGTTTTAGATTCCACATATGAGTGAGATCCTGTGACACTTGTCTTTCTCTGACTGGCTTATTTCACTTAGCACAATACTCTTCAGGTCCCTCCATGCCGTCCCAAAGGGTAAGAGATCTTTACAGCTGCATAGTATCCCATGGTGTGAATGTCCCACAGCTTTTCTATCCACTCATCTACTGATGGGCACTTGGGCTGTTTCCAGCTCTTAGCTTTTTCATGTTGGTTTGCAGCAGGGAGGCTTGGGGGCAGAAATTGAAGTACTCTAACTACCTCTGTCTCTGAAAGGAAGGGCTCCCTGCAGAATAATACCCGGACACTGCGCTGAAGGGCATCGGGCTGCAGCCACATGAGGGCTGGGCGGCTGGTGGAGGGTGTGAGGATTTTTCTACTTTTCATGAAATGAGGCTCCTCTCTAAGGGGCTGAAGGTCACCTTAGGGTGGGGCTCATGGCTCAGCTCAATCGGAGACTTGAAACAAAATAGCTGCCTAAGCATCTTTTTCATAAATGTGTATGTATATGTAAATTTTAAAGTAGATTTCCATAAGGTTTTCTGTGTGATGAGAAATTTCGATGCTAGTGGGTCACAGCGAATGGGCCCGTTGTGGCAGCAGCTGGGTCCATGGGCCGTGGCTGAGAGGCCAGTGGATGGGCATCTCTGATGGGCTCTGAGCTACCATTCAAGGTCAGCAAAATGCTGAGGATGGTTGAGCAGCCGTCACTACATTTAAAACAATGAACTGCCTCCTAAAAGTGTTGGAATCAAGGCTCCTCGTTACCCAGGAACGTCCTGGGCCAGTTTCGTGGCAGAGCCCGTGCAGCGAGGCCTTCCCATGGACAGCTCCCCAGGTGCCCTCACAGAGGGGTTTCTGGCCAGTGGGACCCCATGCAGATGTCTATTGTTGAGAGCCATGTGCATGGGTCTCCACGAATGTCAGGGTCCCGGGCCTGGCGGGGGCTGCTCCTCGATTCCTGTGTTCCTCATATTTCTCCTTCTCTCTGCCAAACCCCTCTGAAGTTTGGACATTTGCTCTCACTCCCGCTGGAAGTTTGGACACTTCAGCTTGGGCACAACACAAGAAGGTGGATGGCACTGACAGCTGCGGGCAGCATTGTTTGTCAGGGAGACCTTTTAGCAAACCTCAGGTTTCACTGTGGGTCTCAGCCACGAGGCTCTGTGCAGGTAATGGCTTCAGACTTGTGCGCTGTTAGAATTGATTCATCTAAGTACTAATCAAATATTAACAACCACCACTTCTGCTGAGCACCTGCCCACGTGCCCAGAACCCTGAGCACCGTTTTCATGACCTGACTCACGGGGTCCCCTCGTGCGGTGAGGCCCTCCTCGGTCTCGGGGGCAGACCTGAGGCCACAGGGCAGGTAGAGGCCGGAGCCAGCATCACACCCAGCGTCTCCAGCTGGATCTTGCTCCCTCAATTCCATCCGAGGCACCTGCTGTTGCTTCTCCGGCCCCATGTAACCCTGGGGTGCTCTGGGACACTGTCACACCCTGTCCATATCTGCTCTTCTCACCCTCCTGACGAGCTGCTTCTGGTGAATTCTAGTTCATCAGGACGTACAGTCCATGGCCCCCAGACTCAGACAGAATGCTCCAGAATAGTCCACTAGAGTGCTGGGAAGGCGTCAGAGACACGGTATAAACAGGCCTCGGGGACACCTGGGCAGAGAAGGCCATGGTCCTAAGGAGTCACCACTCCTTCCTGTGTGATTGTCTTTGTCCAGCGGCGGGAACAACAATGCCACAGATGGGCGGGTTACAGTTTCTCAGTCTGGCGGCTGGAGGCCCAGGATCAAGGCGCCAGCAGGTTCGGAGCCTGGTGGGAGCCTACATCCTGGCTCATAGACGCCATCTCCTCGCCGTGGCCTCATGTGGCAGAAGGGACGAGGGAGCTCTGTGGGTCTCTGCTTATAAGGGCACCAATCCCATTATGAGGGCTCCACCATCCTGAGCTAATCACCTCTCAGAGGCCCGCCTCCTTAGGTTTCAGCATGAACTTGGGGAGGGGCACACACTGTCTGTCTCGGGGTAAGGAGGATATTCCCGTGTCCCGCCTGCCCTGCTGGGCCCCGAGGCATCTCGGCTGAGCCTGAGCTCCTGAGGACCCCTGTGAACGGCCGCAGGTCCCAGCTGGCTCCCTGCACGTCAGGCTAATGAGCTGCTCGTCCCGGGAGGGCGACCTCCTATCGCGTGGGAGATGCTGCTCATGGGCTAATTTGAATGATTACAGTGTAGCCCAGGTTCACCGGCAAGGTCTACGGCAGAGTTACTCCCGTTGTCATGGTTTCAGTTCAGGTTACTTTCTCGTGGGCACGTCTGAGATAGGCGGTGACAGAAATACATCCAGCTCGCAGCTGTGCAGGCGGCTGGGTACCAGGTACCTGGTAACGTCCCAGCTGCACCGGGTTTCCCCTCCTTGGAGTTGCTAACGAGCAGCCAACTTTATTTTTACTCACCATAGCCCGAGCTCCTCGGAGAGTGACGGTGTGCGGTTTGGTGTTCAGGCAGTGCCCGATTGTTGTTCGGTGTACATGGAAGTCACATCAATCCGTTTTTTTCTAAATTGGTTTTAGAGAGAGGAAGGGAGAAGGATAGAGAGGGGGAGAAACATCGATCATCTGCCTCTGCACGCCCCCTGCTGGCGATCGAGCCCACAACCCGGGCATGTGCCCTGACTGGGAATCAAACTGGTGACCTTCTGGTGCAGGGCACAGTGCTCAGCCCCGGAGCCACACCAGCCAGGGCATCACTGGCCACTTTAAAATGGGGCTCAGGCCTTGTCATTCTTGTTCTAAGTCACTCGGGACTTCCATGGTGTCGAGAGTAAAGCCGGAGCTCCCGCCCAGAGTTCTCGGGGCTCGGCGCTGCCTCCTGCTGCGCCCCAAACCTGGTGTGTCCTGCTCCCTCCCCTGTGGCCTTTCTTTGCTTTAAAGTTTTTATTGTGTTAAGAACACCTCACATGAGACCCACCCTTGTAAGGGATGTTGACCCTCATGGTGCAGGACTGCCGACCGTGGGCACGCGTTCTGCGGCAGAGCCGGTGAGCTTGTCTGGCTGGACCGAAACCATAGTCCCTGGTCAGCACCTACTTCCTTCTCTGTCTCCACCTGCAGCCCCAACAGTCCCCAGGGCCCTCTCCCATGCTCTGAGTTTAACTGCTCAGATTCCTCATACTGTGGGATTGTGCGGTATTTGTCCTTCTGCGACTGGCTCACTTCACTCAGCATGATGTCCTGTGGGTCCGTCCGTCCCGTCACATTGTCGCGCGAAATATTTCATCGTGTGCACCGCGTTTTCTGATTCCATTCATGCACCATGGACAGTTACATTGTTTCCACATCTTGGCTACTGTGGAAAATGCCGCGATGAACAGGAGGTGCAGGGAATCGCCTTCAGATCCTGATTCCGTGTCCTTTAGGTAAACGCCCAGAAGTGGGATCACTGGGTCATTAGTGCTCCTTTTAATTTCTTGAAGCTTCTCCATGCTGTTTCCACAGTGGCTGCACCAGTCTGCATTCCCAGCACGAGGGCTCCCTTTTCTCCAAAACCTCTCCAGCGCTTGTCTTGCGTACTTTGTGTTTGACCCTCAAAGGCGCCCCACTCTTTTCCTGACCCTCTGTTCCCCGGGCTGAGGATCTTCCCTGTCCCTTTCTCAGCTAACTCCTTTCCTCCTCCGAGTTCCTGCCTCCTGCAGGACTTTAACACCCTCTCTGTCCTGGCCTCCAGCCCTTCACCTCACCCTGGTTCCCCCTCACTGATGCATCAGTATCTGGGCAAGTTCACTTACCTGAAAATGCTTTTTGTCTTTCACATTTACGACAACCCCAGCAAAGGACTTTTAGCCCTACCCTAAGAGGGGGCTTGGCGAGGGTTAGTTTGATGAAATAGTTAATCAAAATTTTTGCATTTCTAAGTTGAAGCAGGTGATGTTATTTGCTTTATTGTCGGCCTTGTAGATGCTGAGAGATGGACGGTCAGCTCTTTTATTTTCTTTTTAATCCTCACCTGAGGATATTTTTTTCCATTGCTTTTCAGAGAGAGAGGAAGGGAGAGAGAGACACACACATCGAATGGTTGCCTCCCACAGGTGCCTTGACTGGGGCTGGGGAATCAAGCCTGCAACCCAGGTGCGTGCCCTTGACCGGAATCGACGCCCTTGACCCTTCAGTCTGCGGGCCGGCGCTCTAACCACTGAGCACCGGCCAGGGCTGGATGGTCAGCTCTTCACAGGGGTGTCTGATGACCCGTAGTACTTCACTTGAAACTTTATTATTGTTATTAGTATTAGTCTATTTTGCCAGAGGCGGCAGGTGAGAGAATAGCCATTATGATACCTTAAATTGTCCCAGCTTGAGAAGTCTGTCTTTGTACTGGATGGGTTTAAAACCGCAGGCAGCCGTTTACATGAGTGGAACCCCAGGGGCCCCTGGATCAATGGACAGAGAAACAAGCTCCTGCATGGGACGCGAGTGTTGATAAAGGGCTGGTAGCATTTCCTTCGCTGCCCCAGCTCTGTTACCTCCCGGGCTGCCTTCGCTCTGGTTCCGCAGCTGGGAACCGAGCCCTCTGGGTAAAACCCAAACATCTGGGCACCAGCGAAATCCAAGGGGCTGCTGCTGGCAGGAGGAGAGTTTAAGGGAAGATTCTCTTCAACTCCCGAAATTTCAGAGACATCTGTTAGCACCAGCGGGATTTATAGCCAACTGACTTTTTTTTTTTTTCTGGGTTAGGGCCCGTGTTTCTTAAAGTTGAATTCTTCACTGAATAAAATTGCTTAGTTAATGCATCCATCTTGGGCCAAACCGGCTTAGGTTTTGGATGCGTTGACGTGACTTTTCATTGTACCACCGTGACTGAGACCGCTAAAGAGAAGCGGGGGGCACTTGGGAGACTGGCTCAACTTGGGGAGCAGGTGTTCACAGTGGTGGATATGCATTGTGGTTGGTAAAGCTCAGACGCTTCCCTGGCACACGGTGTCTTGGGTGCTTACCCTGAAGGTAACAGAGGGGTGGAGGTGGCACTGTGAAGTGAGACAGGCTAGCTTTTCAGAGTCTGGGTTCCAGGTCTAGGCCCATCCAGGCTTTGCTGTGCCGAATCCATCGCTTAGAGCACCAACTATTAATTCTCTCTCTGCAAACTGAGGACGTACATGAAGGATATGTGGACTCCCACATGTACAGGGCGTCCCAAACAGGTATACGCACTTGGGATGATTGTAAAGGCTGAGTTTATTCACACACAGCTCATTTTCAGAATTTAAAAGAATCTACAGAAATGAATAATTTTTTTGTCAGTGACTGTTTTCAAACTGATGACCGCTCTGGTCCAGGCCCTGCTGATAACGCGAAGCAGTGGAACCACAAACATCAGGGGTCACTTCCTGCGGCATTTGTGGGCCCTCAACTCGTTAACTGTTGCTGTAAACTTTCTCTCTTATGTGTCCCCATAAAAAAGCCTAGAGGCGCTTGAGGATACATTTTCTTTGTTTAAAGCTTAGTCTGGCTTCCTCCATTATTTGAAAATCAGTTAAACCCGAAAAGGAGTGAACATTCAGTGAGTTATTGGCTGTTAAAGTGTGTACACATGTTTTTGGGACGCCCTGCATATGAGGATGGATGTACGCCACTCATTCCTAAGGAACTCGGGGCAGCTTACAGCAAACCGATAAACACGGTTCCTGGGAGGTGACGGTACAGAGCACAAACGGACCCAGCGCCCATGGAGACGTGGGGTGTCTGCCTCACACCCGACCCTGAGCTCCCTGGAGGCAAGATCAGAAGGCAGACGAGTGAGGGTCACAGTTCTCGTCGCAGCAAGGAGGCAACGTTTCATTCCTGAGGAGAAGAAACCCTTTCCCAGAACTGGGTGCAAGACTTATTTACCTTGGACTTTTTATCTCAGGCCCCGAGGGTGAGCACAACATCCTCAGACACCACAGATGCAGCAGGAAATCTCTCAATTATTTATATCCTGGCTGGTTCGGTGAAGGATTGGGAGTGACAGTCCTCAGAAAAGCCGTTTCCTGACATGACCCTCAATTAAATGTGCCGCTCGAGGAGCCAAATCTGAGACACTGAGGGACAAGGCCCAGGCACCCATCTTTTGGAGGCCACCCTTGGTCCACGGCTGGTGGTCAGTGTGCTCAAAGAGGGGAGTCCCTACACCCCCCGACCCTACTTGTCTCTCAAAGTGGTCCTGGAAAGTACTTCAGAAATTCTAAAGTGCTAAAAGTTATCGGCCGAGCTATGACACAGCAAAGAAAAACATGAGACCAGTCTCACTCACAACCCTTCTTAAAAATATCTACTTCTTGAGAGAACCCGTAAGGAGGACCCCCCCACCCCACCCCCCCCACCCCCCCCCGCCGCCCGCGGGTCCCTCACAAGCACGCATTTTAGGATCTGGAATCGCAGGTCACGGCTTTGCCAAAATGAGATCAATAGCGTATTTCCCTGACATTTCATTATGGCCATTTTGTACGTTTCAACAGGAGAGACCATTTTATTTACAAAACAAGACGCGACGGTGTTGAAAGTCCCCTCCAGGAGGTAAACGTCACGAGGGCAGGTTGTCTGTCTGTGCAGTCCTCCCTGCTCCGGGAACAGGACAGATGGAACTCGGCACACACCCGTTGAGTACACGGGAGAGACGGCACCACGGCCGAGAGACGCCGGGGGAGTGGGGAAGAAAGTTGTCAGGGATGTTTATTATTATTATGAAACCTGAACCCTCAAGGGTGGAAACAAAAGTACGTGGAGATGGGATTTCTTACCGAAACTACCCGGGGGTCCCCGGAAGGCTGTTAACATAGGACTAGTAAATAGCTGTCACTGGCGTAGTTATCTCCTGATTTCGCATGAAGACCGCTGTAAAGTTCTAATGTCTCTGTAAATAGATGGGGAGGCTGTCTTATAAGTATGGGAAATTTAAATCCGTGCCTGTAAAAACTGTTTAAATCCTTCAAGTGAATCTCTGGGTGACAGGTAATTGGCCGTTTGCCTAACTTCTCGTGTTGAGTTAGCGCTATGCCAATGGACACAGGTGTGCCTGCTGTCTCTTCTCAACTTCCAAGCCCGGCGCTGGCAAGGAGGATGCGTCGTTGCGAAACAAGACTGTGCTCCCCTTTCAGGTGTAGCCTGAAGTCTTTTCGGGGGTTACCTGCGAAACCTTTGTAGGGAGCCTATGGCTTTTCTGAGTTACGTTTCTATCAAACTGTGCTTTCAGAGAAACCGAGGATTGGGAACTTGTGTGTGTGTGTTGAGTGTGTGTGTTGTTTATGTGTTGAATGTATGTGTTGTTTGTGTGTGTTATGTATTGAGTGTGTGTGTCGGTTGTGTGTGTGTGGGTTGTGTGCATTGGTTGTGTTGAATATGTGTGTTAGTTGTGTGTATTGGTTATGTTGAGCATGTGTATGTGTGTGTGTTATGTGTTGAATGTATGTGTTGGTTGTGTGTATTGGTTGTGTTAAGTGTGTGTGTTGGTTATATATGTGTGTCGGTTATGTGCTGAATGTATTTGTTGGTTGCGTGTGTTGGTTGTGGGTTGTGTGTGTTGGTGGTGTGTTGTGTGTGTGTTGGTTGTGTGTTGGTGTGTTGAGTGTGTTGGTGGTGAACGTGACGTGTGTGTGGGGTGTGTGTCGAGGCCCCTTTGCTCACAGAACTGTAGAATGGGTGCTGCAGAGCCCTGCCTAGGGTTGGGAGGCCACGTTCCAGTCCCACCTGTCACTGTCGAGTGTGTAGACACCTCTCTACCTCAGTTCATCTCCTGGGGCCTCAGTTTCCTCAATGGCAGATGGCCATCAAAGGCAGCCACACTGCCCGGCCGGGCGTGGCTCAGCGGTTGAGCGTCGACCTGGGATCCAGGCGATCGGGGTTCAATTCCCGGTCAGGGCATATGCCCGGGTTGCGGGCTCCATCAGTGACTCTCTCATCATTGATGTTTCTGTCTCTGTCTCTCCCTCTCCCCTCCTCTCTCTGAAATCAATGAAGATACATAAAAAAAATTTAAAAACAAACAAAAAAAGGCGGCCACACTGTAACCACCTGTGCGCCGACATCAGTTTTTCTCAAACTGCTCTCCACAGTTTCCTCTAGATTCTGCCGTGAGCTTCTGAAGCAGAGGACTTTTTATGTAAAACTGGTTTGGGCTGTTAGGTGTTTTTCTTTAGCCTGCCTAGTAATTGTAACCAATGTGTCGGTTCTCCCCCACTTTGCCACACATGCACGCGACGGACACGCTTTCTAATAGTTTACTCAGGTGGTCGATACATGAGGAGAGTCCCACACAGCCTGTCACAGGCCGCGCGAGCACTCCCTCCAGGAGGCCATTCATCAGCATGGGACCTTCCACAGGATTGCGTCGCAGTTGATGTATGTGGGGATTTCTCCCAGGCCCTCAGCTGAAGTTAGGAGCTGATGTGACAAGTGCTCCCCTGTGATGAGAGACCCAGTTGTTTGGGCAGACTGCTATTTTGGTTAGTTTATTGTGATAAGCTTTTGGACTAATCAGTGGCACTTTCATGCATCTTTAAGTAAATATAGTATGTTTTTGGCTCAAGGGGAAGGAACAGTGTGCTCATTGCTGACGCCCCTAACGGCAGTGGCTGTGTCCCCCCCCCCCCACTCTTTCCCATGGTCTGAGCTCCTAGGAAACCAGAAACCCTTCAACGTGGCCAGGAAACCAGAATCAGGTGTCTGAAGGAGGGTTTTCTAATGAGAGATTAAATCTGAAGATCCAGGTATTAATGGGGAAACCAAACCACTGAGGTAAAGATGAGACACGTTCTAATTATAATTGAGCTGGGGAAATGGAAATCTTGGTGCAACGCGAAGAGACATAGCTGATGTGTCTCTGCAGCCTCAGAGCTAGATTTGGGAATTCTAGATAGTGAGGGACTCAGGATGCACCCCTTGTCCCAGCAGGGGTCCCCGTGGGCCCTGAGGACCCCCTGCATCCCACGTCGGATGCGCAGCATCTCAGCAGGACCGGGGCAGAGCGTTCGGCGGCGCTTTACCTCGCCTGACCCGGGTGTTTATGTAACTCGGGCTGCATGGCCTCATTTCCCAGCTCCCTTTCAGAATGATCTGCGTGTGAGGAGCAGAGCGCAGGGAGTGGGGGAAAATTCACAAGCCTGCAGAGGCCCTTGGTAGGAATGAGCCGGTTTTTTTCCTTAAATTGACTGTATTGGGGTGACATTGGTTCCTAAAATTATACAGGTTTCAGGTGTGCGATCCTACAACACGTCATCTGGATATGGTGCTGTACGTTTAGCGCCCCAAGTCAAGTCTCTCCCGTCGGCATTTACCCCCTTACCATCTGCCTCTCGCCACCCCCTTCCCTCTGGCCATCACGTGCTGTTGCCTGCGTCTGTGAGTCTTTTTTCGTTGCTTCACCTCTCACCCTTCTCACCCGCCCCCGACCCTCTCCCAGAATGAGTCTTATGTTTTACTGAGGGGAGAGGTTCTTAGTTTTCCCCTGGTTTAGTTGAGAATTTTAGCTGCAGTTTGTCAAAAGTCGTATTTCTTCCCCTTAGGACTAAATTCTGGTTATCAGAGGTGACCTTGGAGCTTTTTAATAAATGCGTGTTGGAAAGTCCTTCCTCAAGGCAGAGGACACTCTTCCTTCACTAAGGTTTGCAGTATTTACAGTCACATGACCTCTGTGTGTTTACTTTTCATCGACTCTCAGCCCCATCAGACCGTGAGTCCCTTCCATCAGGGCTCAAGCCTTGGTTTACACGTAAATGTGTGCCCGGCCCCTAGCAGACCGCCTGACACATAGTAGGCACTTCACTTGCAACCAAAGATGAAGTTACATTTTTTGGGGGTGAAGATCTGAAATGAAAATTTGTTCTGCCTCCAGAATTATGCCAAGAACTCATCCTAATGCCTCACATCGGTGGCTGGGTGGGTAACCTTTAGGGCCCCCACACTGGATTAAAACCAGCATGGGTATAGGGCTGTGGGTCCCCCACATGGAACTGTTCCGCCTACAGCTCCTTGACCGGCCCTGGATACTTTGGGGCCCTGGCACATGCTCTTAGCTCAGAAGTTTGGGTGGCAATGCCTTCTCAATGCCTTCTTTACTCAAATACTGTGATGCCATTTAAAATTGCAGCCCTGTAGCCCTGGCAGGTGTTGCTCAGTGGTTAGAGTGTTGGCCCAAGAACTGCAGGGTCCTGGGTTTGATTCCCAGTCAAGGGCACGTACCTGGCTTGCAGGTTCTCTCTCCAGCCCTGGTCAGGGCGCATGTGGGAGGCAACCAATAGATGTGTCTCTCTCACATTGATGTCTCTCTCTCTCTCCCTTCCGCTCTCTCTAAAAAGCAATGGAAAAAATATCCTCAGGTGAGGGTTAACAAAATAAATAATAAGTAAAATCGCAGCCCCATCCTTGACACTCCCTAACCCTTAACAGCTGGGTGAGTCAGCAGGAATGTGGCCAAAGCTGGTGGACACCATGTGGAGCTGTCCTGGGGGAGGCTGGTGCAGAAGGGACATGGGTGTGTCTTGTCTGTTTCTACAATGAGTGATCAGGGAATATTAGTCTCGTGGAAATTAGTGGAGAAGAGAGATTCTGTGGCTGTAAGAGTTAGGAGGGAATGAGACCTGAGCATACATGGAGGCCGGGCTTGGGCACTTCATTGAAACAGCAGGAGACAGTGGACAGAGTCAGGTGGGTGGGAGGGGCTGGTGGTAACAGGTAGGTAAGATAGATTTACCAGATATTTATTTTTCTGTGAAGTCAAAGATTAAGTTGTCACCTGGAAGCCTGGATAGAAAGCACTATTGAGGATTTACAGAGGGGAGAAGATACTAAACAGCTACCAGTTGAGAGAGTGAGGGTGAATTTCACCAGGAAGCAGAACAGGATTGTCTGGTGGTCCTGAGTGCTCCTTGAAGACTGGTGGTCCCACATTTGGAATGGGTCTTGTCAGCCACGTTCAGTAATGTTCTCCAGGGGCAATGACAGGCATGGAGTTGTCACCACCGATGACAGTGCCATCTTCTGGAGCACCTGCTGAAGGACCTGCCTGAGGCTATTCTTAAGGGGGTGTCAGTCTTTTCAGAAATATGTCCTTGGTGGTTGGCTTGGTTTGTTTTTTTTCTTTCATCATAGATTTGCTTGTGAGCAGATAATGCACCATGAACATTCCTCTCTATCAATGAAAACCTTCTGGTGCTGGGGTCCATGTTTTCAATTTTTTTAAGGAGCTGATCAAGGTCTGCAAAGCTTCTGCTAAACTTTCAGTGTGCATTTCCCTGGAGGTTCTCTCCTTTTACTTCTCCTGCAGTTTCCTTTTCCTTTGTCTCTTCTTCAGTTTTGTATTCCTATTCCAGTTCCAAGAACTTCTCATTCGTCCGTTTCTGTGAGCCACCCCTAGGAGCACCTTAGTGTCACCCTCATCCACACCCAGATCTAAGCTGGTTGCCATCTCAACCACAGCCCTGTTGATTTTTGCAGTCTTTGCACTATGGTGTTATAATGGCTGTGACATCACAGTGGTGATGACATCACTAGGTGATAGGAAGTTTTCAGCTCTGTTGTGTCCTATGGGACCCCTATTGTATGTGGCCTGTGGCCGACTAGAACATCATGTGGTGCATGACCTACACAGATGACTGCAGACTTCCCGCCTGGAACAACAGAGATGAGACAATGGGATGACATTGTAGAAGTGATGCCATGAAAAAAGTCTGTCAACTTAGAATTCTATACCCATAAAGCTGGTCTTCAACATTGAAGGCAAAGAGATAGACCAGGGTGGTGCTGCTCAGTTCAGCAGCCCCGGGCAGTGGTATCGGAGCACTTCAGTACCTGGTCTGCGTGGAGATGTAGGTGTAGAGTACACACTGAATTTTAAAGATGTAGTACGCATCAAATAAGGTAAATTCTGTCAGAATTTATTTTATTATAGTGTGTGTTGAAATGACACTATTTTAGATATGTCGGGTTAAATGAAATAGCTTAACACAATTGTAAAAGTGAATGTGAAGACATCTCAGGTAGGCGAGGACCACGGTCATTGATATTGAGCAGGCCCTCACTATGAAACGTGGCAGGAAGCTCTCCAGGCGAAAGAGAAATAACAGATGGTGATTAGTCTAGGTTTGGTGTGGATCACTGGACATGATGAAGACGTGGGTAGACACTGTGTCACTATTTTACATCTCTAAATGCCTAAAGAAAACAGACTTTTTGGAACTACAATTTATAAAACTGTGTTTTATCAGAAATATAGAAACAAAATATAAAAGGTAGTAGCACGTGGGGGATGGAACTCTAGTGTTTTAAGATTCCTTTATTTTACATAGGATAACACAATATTAAATATAGACTATAATAAATTATAGGTGTACATTGTAATTCCTAGAGCACCCACTAAAATTCAAAGAATATAGCTAAACTGCCAATACAGGGATTAAAATAGAATGCCCCCCAAAAATCTTTGATGAACCTAAAAGAGTACAAGAAAGGAGAAACTGAGAAATGAAAGACCAGACAAACAGAAAACAGATAGTAAAGTGGTAGATCTAAATTTAACCCTATGAATAACTGGAAGAAATATAAATGGACTAAAACACCCATGAAAAGACAAAGACTGTCAGACTGGATTTAAAAAATAAAATCAACTATATATTGTCTTAAGAGACACACTTTAGCCCTGGCTGGTGTGGCTCAGTTGGTTGGGCATTGACCTTTGCACCGAAGGGTTGCAGGCTCGATCCCCAGTGGGAGGTGTGCAGGAGGCAGCTGATCGATGTTGCATTCTCTCATAGATGTGTCTCTCTCCCTCTCCCCTCCTCTCTCTTTAAAAATCAATAAAAATGTTTTTTAAGAAAAGAGAGACACACTTTAAATTCAACGACACAAATAGGCTGTAAGTAAAAAAATATACACACACACACATATATATACTTTTACTGTATATATGGTAATTATAGCTTTAACATTGACACAGAAGCCCAGGAATATAGACTACCCCCAGATGTGCGCATAAATACTGCAAACAATAAGCGTTAAACACTGGAGTAGCTACAGTGACAATAGACAAAATAGACTTAGAGGCAAAGCTTATTACTGAAGATAAAGACATTTCATAACAATGAAAGGTTACATCAGCCAGACATAATAATTGAAAATTTGTACAAGCTGCGTAACAGATTCAAGTACATCCGCCAACAAGTGAGAGGAGAGACAAATACAGTCATAGCAAAACTCTGTTCTCAATAATCTATAAAACAACCAGACAAAAAATCAGTAAAGATGTAGACTCTACATGAGAAATTATGATTACAAATCTATATATTTATAAATCTGCACATTTAAATGATAGATCTAAATTATAGGATCTAAATGATTTAATCCACATTTATGGAGACTCCACCCAACGCGCACGGCAGAACCCACACTATTTCCAAGTGTACGTGGAATGCTTATCACGGTAATTCATATTCTGGGCCATGAAACAACAGTTAATCAATTTCAAAAGATTGAAATATCACAGTGTGTGTCGTGCAGCCACAATGGAATTGCATTTGAAATCAATAAGACTAAGAGCTCTAGAAAAGCCCCAAATATTTTTATGTTAAATGATGAACTTTAAAAAACCCCATACATCAAAGGAGGAATCACAATGGGAAAGAGAAATAATTCAAATGGAATGAAAATGAAAATCCTGCATATCACATTTTATGGAATGTAGTTAAAGCAGTGCTTACCGGGAAATTTATAACTCCAGAATGCTTATTTTAGAAAGGAAGTGATTTAAATCTGTGATCTAATTTTCCACGGTAAGAAACTAGAAAAAACCAAGCACATCAAACACAAAGCAACTAGAGAGGAGGAGATGATGGCGATAAGAACAGAAGTAAATGAAACAGGAACAGACCAAAACAATGGAGAGTTCAACACCACCCAACTGGGTCTTTTGGAAATATTAATAAAATTTATAACCCCCTAGCAAGAATAATCCAGAAAACAGAGCATAAATTTGTAATATCAGTCATGAAAGAGGGCACATAATTCAGATCCTACAGATGTCAAAAGTGTGATAAATTTCATAAACAACTTTATGTCAGTAAATTTGATGAATTTATTGACAATTTGCCAATAAATGGCATTGAAATGGACAAATTCCTCAAAAAATAAAACTTATCAAAAATGACACAAGATGACAGAATATCAGAATAGGTTTATATTTATCAAAGACCTTAAACTTTCTATCAAAATAACTTCCTACGGAGAGCTCTAGGCCCAGAGGATTTCACTGGTAAATTCTTCCAAAAACTTGAGGAGGAAGCATTATCAATCCTACGATACTCTTACAAAACAGAGAAAGAAGGCTTTCCAACTCATTTTATGAGGGGAACATAATTGTAACACCAAAACCTGACCAAGGAGTCACAGTAAAAGGAAGGTCTACACCTTTTGGATCTCTTAGGAACATAAGTGCTGAAATCTTTAACAAAATGTTCACATGTCGAATCTAATGATACATAAAAAGGACACATCATGACCAAGTGGGCTTGATCCTATGAATATGAAGTTGGTTTGATGTTTGAAAAGCAATATTATCCGCCATTGTGACTGAATAAAGAAGAAAGTGATACAGTCATCTCAACAGGTGTGGAGAAAGCATTTGATAAAAATTATAACTTATTTAAGACAAACACTTTTCTCAGGAAACAAGGGATACTTGGGAACTTCCTCTGCCTGATAAAAAAGCATCTACAAAAACCTGGTGAAACGTAACACTTGGTGTTGAAAGTCTGGATGCGTCCTTCTGACATGGGAACACACAAGGACGCCTGCTGTCATCACTCCCAGTCAGTGTCCTGGAGGTCCAACCAGTATGGAGAGAGAAGGGGAAGGCCCTGGCCCGGTGGCTCAGTTGGTTAAAGTGTCATCCTGATACGGCAAGGTTCCGGGTTTGATCCCCGGTCAGGGCACACACAAGAATCAACCAATGAATGTATAAATGAGTGGAACAAGTAATTGATGCTTCCCTCTCTCTCTCTCTCACACACACACACAAATCAATACATAAAAAAAGATAAGGAAAAGAAATAAATGCATACAGATTAGAAACGAGAGCATGAAACTGCCCCACTCACAGACAACATGATTATTTACACACAAAAAGTGCTAACATATTGACAACAAAAGCTTATTAGGACAAATGTGTGCATTTAACAGCATCTCTGGATAAAAGTCAATATTTGAAAATAAAAACTGAATGTTTATATACTAGCAACCAACAATTGAAAAATGACATTAAGGATTCAGTGTAGTAGCATCAGAAAAGCACAAAATACTCAGAAACAAGGCTAACAAAAGATACACAACTTATGCACACTGGAAGCCATACACCTTTGCTGAGAGAATGTGAAGGGTACCTAAATAAATTGAGATACATACCATGTTCATGAATGGTCAGAGAGCTCAATAGTGTCAAAATCTCAGTCATCTCTATTTTGGCCTACATTTGCAACACAGTCCCAATCTTCATCTAATAAAAATTCTGAAAAAAGATGATTCTAACATCGATATGGAAGCACAAGGAATATAGACTAGCCAACGAGTGTAGACTAGTATTTTGCTTGACTTCATAACTTGTTAGAAAGTACAGTGGAAATTGGTAAGAGGGACAGCGGAATAAAGGAGTGATTCTAGAACTCAGATTTGTGTGGTGAATTGATTTTTTGTTGTTGATCTTCACCTGAGGATATTTGTTTTTTTTTTAGAGAGAGAGGGAGGGGGGGTAGAGGAGAGAGAGAAAGAGAAACACCAGTGTGAGAGAGACACATGGATTGGTTGCCTCCCAGAGGGCCAGAGATCAAACCTGCAGTCCAGGTACATGCCCTTGACTAGGAACTAAACCTGCGACCATTCTGTGTGAGGGTCGACGCTCTAACCACTGGAGACACCGGCCAGTTGCAGGAGTCATTCATGATGAAGCTGCCTGTGCTGGCGGAGGCACCTGGCCTCTGCCAGGAATGGGACCCACCTTCATTGCTAACCAGCCTGGGAACTCGGCGGCCAGCCTCCCCCTCACAGCCTCACATTTTATAGACTTGCAGGAAAAAAATTCTGACATGGAGTCAGTTACCCATTGATGCAGATCCTCACTCGCACCAAGCAGGTTGAGACTTACCAAGTTGCCCCTTTTAAGTCCCAAACCTTCAGAAAAGGAGACCAAAAAAAAAAAAAAAAAAAGTGAAATTTGTTTCCTAGAATAAAAATCGTCCCTTTAACAATGTATTTGCAGCTGTGCCCAAATGATGATAGATTTATCACATAAACCTGGGATTAGTAAACACCGTGTACCCTGTAAAGGGCTGAGCAAGTCCTGGCCCATCACCCGAGTAATTGCCCAGGTCCCATCAAAGCCGCCCAGCCTCTATCCCCAACCACAGCTGAGGCTCTGTGCGCGAGGAGGTGCCACACCGTGGTTTTTCCACCTGTTAAAATGAAAGATCCTCGGAATAGCATACTATGTAAAACTTGTTTATGATGCAAATAGAAGGACTCCCTTTCGTCTCTCAGCAGCTTTGATGTCGTGATACGAGGCTTTTAGCGCCACCCCTCCCAGACATGCACCTGAGATGTTATCTGTCCACAAACCTGTGTGCCCGGTGTAAACACGTGGGAGCCAGTTACAAGGTGCTCTGCTTTCAGGGCTTTTTATGAGGAATGTGGCCATTTCTAAATTCACAGGAAGAGGAGAGGCATTTGCAGATACATTGTTGTAAGAAGGCATTTGTGGTTACATTGTTGTAAGGGGGTTTATGGATACATTGTTGTAAGAAGGCATTTGTGAATACATTGTTGTAAGGATGTGTTTGCAGATACATTGTTCCAAGGTTTAGAATTGTGTATCTGGAGCATCAGGGTGAGCAAAACCTGTTAGGTTAGCCCAGAGTGCATGCGGTATGTCTGAGCAGTAAGCAAAGCCCTGGACAGGTAGGAGTTGCCTGCTGAATAGTCCTCCCCAGGGGAAGTCACCTTTAGCACTTAGAAATGTGAATTTTCTTCTCTCCTGTTTGCATGAGGCAAATTGTTCTCATTTTAATCAATATTTAATTAAGAAGCCCATTTTTTTTTCGCTACCACAATCTTGGGTTTTAACTCTGGTTATAATCTCCCTAACTTTCATAAATGTGGATACCTGGGCCTCACCCCATCTAATTTGAATTTAAAAACAAAATCTCAGGCCTGGGCCTGGCCTCCTGAGAGGCTCGTGGGTGACCGTAACTCACGACCAGGGTTGAGAACCACAGATTCACTGAATCACATTATGTTTGAATGTTATTTTATTCATTTAGAAATCTGCTCATTATGCAAATACTTCTCAGCACATTTGCATAAAGAAGCCTAAAGGTCCTAAGCTGAAAAATAGGAAACAGTAGTTGAGATATTTGTTTTGTTCAGTAGAGAATCTTTGAGTAAATAAACTTAAAGTTGCCTAAAAGCCATAGGAATGCACTAAAACTTGGTTTTAACTACTTCAGTGTCTGTCGCAGCAGCTGGTAACACACGTGACCAAGAGCAGGGCTCTAAAGAGAGAAAGTGCAAGACAATTTCTCATTCGTCTTAGAATCTAGAAATACTGTTCTCTAAATTCCCCTTTGTCCAGAATTAAAATAGCCAGGAAGTTCAATAACTGAAGTCTCAGTTATTGATGATGGTGCTGTCGCTGGACATGGGAGGTGGGAGTCGGGAGAGACGAGCCTCTCGCTCCAACTTGCTGCATTTATGTGGCTGCAGATTTTCTCTCCAAACGGATGCCCTGCTCGCACTGCACGAGGCCTGCGCCGAGCCTTTAGGTCATTTCCCAGCGAGGCGGCCGCCTCTCGTTGGGTATAGTTTGAGTGCCTGGTATGTCTTTTGACATTCTGGCTTTGTAAAGCCCTGTCTCTGCATATACAGGGTGTCCCCCAAAATGTACACACACGTTAGCAGGTGGTAACTCACTGAATTTAACCTCTTTTCAGGTTTAATTTATTTGAAAGAATTGGAGAAGCCAGACTAAGCTCTGAACAAAGAAAATTTATCCTAAAGTGCCGCTAGACCTCTTTCTGTGGGGATACAGAAGAGATAAAGTTTATGGGCACACAAACCCAGAACGAAATGACTCTCAGTGTTTGCGGTTACTTTGCTTTGTGTTATCAGCAGGGCCTGGACCAGAACGGTCATCAGTTTGAAAACAGGTGTTGACAAAAAATTATTCATTTCTGTAGATTCTTTTAAATGTTGAAAATGAGCTGTGTGTTAATAAACACTGACTTTATAGCCATTCAAAGTGTGCATACATTTTTTGGGACACCCTGCATATGCTCTTTCTCGCTGGCCAGGGTGTGTCATGAATCCGCACGGCCCATCTTGCCATCACCCCACACCCCAGAGCGTCCTGGGCGCTCGTCTCGGGCGCCTGACGGGGGAAAGCTGTTCAGAGAGATGAGTACCTGCTGCTGATTGCAGACGGGAGGCGCTCACAATACCCCATCAGCGCTGATGGGCGCAGACGAGCTAATTGGGCCACTTGAAGACGAGGCTCCCCAGAGAGGGCTGTCTCTCCCGGCTCGAGTTCCATTAATCAACAGAGACTCGTCGAGCCCCCCGCTGTGAGCCTCGGATGGGGCTGGGGACAAGGGTGCAGCTCGGAAATCAGGGCCGGGGCCCACGCCTCTTTCCATGCCACTGGAGAAAAAGGCGCATGTGACACTTCTGGGAAAACACATTGTATTTATGAAAATGACCCCATTATGCACTCGAGAAAGGAAGTGCTCCTGCAGGATGGGCGAGGCATAAAGGAACACAGGATAGGACGCCCCGCCCGGCCCGGCCCGGGAATTACAGATGCGGAGCCGGTCGAAGCCGTGTGCACACCCGGGCAGGACGTGCCTTCACAGACCGTCACCCTGAATGCCGGGGTCTCAGGGAGGGGGTGGCACGGCCGTTCTCAGCTGCCATGAGGGAGCCTCGCCCTCAAGGTTGGGGGATTTGGGCGTTTGAATTTGCTGGGGTCCCTGCTTGCCCTGCAATTTCGCTCTGGGATACAGGACGATGCAGTCAGGGAAACGGGTCTGGGTCCCACTCTCTGGACACCCGCATTGGGGCAGAGGGTCCAAGCTGCTTCCGTCATCCGAGGCAACCCCTTGGGTGACAGGTCACTAGGCCAACCCGGCCACACCTGAGGCGTTCATTTCTGTTCACTGAGGCCCGGGGCTCATGTCAGAGTCCTGTCCTTTATTCTGTTTACACGGTTGCTGTCTGGAGAGCCTCTATCCCCCCGAGATGGTGGCGGGCAGTGTGCTGGGTGTCCAGAGTAGGTGTGGGGGCAGGGCCATGGAGCTGCCCTGTGCTCCCCCCACAACAGGATGGCTCCCCCCACTGCTCACACACTTTGGTGACACAGAAGCTCCATGAAGCCCGAGGCCCATCCAGACCTGCAAGGTGGGGAGAGTGCAAGACAAGGGTGTGGTGGGCCCCAAGTGGACATCACCTGAGCCGCTCTGCCCATTGATGCCTGTGGACACAGTTCTCTCCAGCTGTGCACATGTGTGACATCCATGACCATCACATGTACACTCTAAAGCCCACCATGTGTTGCTCATGTGTGGGTGTCTGCTTTACCCGCTTCCGGGTTTGGGGGTGAGGAGGGACTGGAGCTGGCGAGGGGGGATGGGTGGTACCCCGGCCAGCACTCATGTTACATGGCTTGTGTCTGACACCCCCAGCCGCAGACACTGTGCATGAGCAGCAAGGCCTGAGCTAAATCCAAGGGTCGTTTCTAAAAAGATCAGAATGAAGGTCACTCGAGGCGAAACCGTTTCAGATGACACCTGGTTGTCCACACGGGAACTTTGGCTGGAAGGGCGCCGTTCAGCCAGAAAGCGATGAGTCCACTCCAAGACGGGCTCCCGTTTTAGACTCAGCCGCCTTGCACGTGACATCACTCCATCTTGCATTTCGGCTTCACTTACCTACCCCCCGGGCTCGGATCATACTTTTGATTTGATTTACAAGTTTGCTATTGGATTTTAGAGGCATTAGGGAGTCTGCCCGGTGCCAAAATGCCCATCAGGGGTTCTGTGCCCGGCTTCTTCCATATCACGTAGACTCTCCTTGGTCACCCTATATTCCTGCTGGGACCCCTGAGTGCTCACTAATGACATCACCGCGGGGCCTGTGCTGCAGCAGGAGAGCCTCAAGCTAGACCAGGGCAGCACAGGCAGCCTTTCTGTTCCAGACGACCCGGGTCCCTGAGGGTGTGTCCTGGGCTGGGCAGGTGGTGCCCGGGTGGGACGGGTGGTCCAGCGCGATGCGTGCTTGCGTGTGCAGACGGGTCAGAACTACCCGTGTGTGTGTGTGTCTGCGTATGTCCAGGCATACCTTGTGGCATGTGTCACAGCCACCCCCATACTCATGAGAAAAGGTGTCCAAGGCACTACTGGATCCAGAGCAAAAAGTGTGGTGGAGGGAGGTGCTGCTGGGAGCTGCCCGGAAATAGCATTAAATGTTAGAAACACTTCTTCCTCCTGCCTGTGCCGGGGGGGGGGGGGGGGGGGGGGGGGGGGGGGGCTGGGATTTCTGTAAGGCAGAACACATGTTCCTTTGTTAATACTACATAAGATATCTCCAAGCATCTTTAAAAAAAAATTTCCAGTGACGGTTGACATGCAACATCATGTTAGTTCAGGAGCACAGCACAGTGGTTAAAAGAACAGCTTCTTGCCCGGCCAGCGTGGCTCAGCGGTTGAGCATCGACCTAGGATCCAGGAGGTCAGGGTTCGATTCCTGGTCGGGGCGCAGGCCCGGGTTGTGGGCGATCCCCAGTGGGGGGCGTGCAGGAGGCAGCCGATCAGTGACTTTCATCATTGATGTTTCTCTCTCTTTCTCCCTCTCCCTTCCTCTCTCTGAAACCAATAAAAACATATATATTTTTTAAAAAGAACTCCTCCCTCTGGGCTGCAGGCTTGTATTGAACACTGACCGTAGGTTCGGGGTCTGTGTGGCTGCCCGCTCTGTCCCTCACCTTCCGTTTGCTTGTCCCCTCACCACTGCGTCTCAGGAACGTCACCTTAAAAGATCTGCTATGCAGCCGAGCGCGTCTGGCGTCCGGCTCTGATCGGAAGTGTATTTAGCGTGTAGATCCATCTTGGTGAGTCAACAGCTTTATCACATTCAGTTTTCCAACTCACAGAGGCTTCACACACTCCCAGTTATTAATTCTTTAATTTGTGGTAATGCTTCACGGTTTTCTGCAGGGAGATCTCCTGTGAGATCATTTATCGTTACGGGTCTCATTCGATGCTATCGTACGTAAGCGGCTTTTGTTTACAATCTCCTGCAGGAGAGCCCCAGAGGACACAGGAGCAGGTCATTCACTTAGAAGGGGACCCCAAGGATCAGAGCAGCAGACAGGGCCAGGGAAGGCGGGAAAGACAGGAAGTCGGGTGTCGTGGAGCTACGGCCGCTGTGGACAGCTGGGGCTCCGCCTCACAGAAGACGGGGAGTGGTCCCCCAACTTCCCGCCAGGACAGGTGGGGGTGCTTGCCGACGACCCCACCCCTACGGGGGGTGAGGGTTGCCTCGGGGCTGTTACTGTCCCCCCCTCCCGGTGTCTGTGCTCAGAGGATCACCGAGCACAACGCAGACCCTGGTGTGGACGCCCGTCCACATGGAACTGTCCACCACGGCTGTGCTGAAGTCGCGGAGCCCGCGGGGCAGGAGGAACCCAGGCCGGCCTTTTCCTGCAGCGACCGTCACTCCTGTTTGCTGTCGTAGAGAGACAGTCACTGGAGCTTTACATCAACCACAGCCAGGAAGCCTCCTAAATTCACTATTAATTCTCGTCATTTATCTATAGGTTCTCCTGGGTTTTATACTTAAAGTTACATCATCTGTGAATGACGGCAGTTTTATTCCTCCTAAGCCGATTCCTACACCCTTTATTTCTTTTTCTTGCCTCGCTGGGGCATCTGGACTTTCCAGTGCAGTGTGGAGCGGACGTGGTGAGGACGGTCGGTGTCCCTGCGTCACAGGGAAACCGCCAACGTCACAGTTCAAGGGCATTGACATGCATTTCACGACGATGTCCTCTATCGGGCGGAGAGGTTCTCAGAGTTTTGTAGATGTTTTGATCATCGGTGGGTATGGAATGTGATGACTGTCTTTTAATTCTGTAGACACTCCTTTCTTTTCTGGCTCGAGCAGAGCCCAGGGCTTCAGTGTTTGGGGGTTTGGAGAGGTAGCCTGAGGAAGGACGGGCCGGTGCCCCCGAGGATGCAGCCCCCAATGGATGAAACGCACCTCAGCTTCTATGGGGAAGTGTCTGTGGCGTCCTCAAGCCACTGCTGGCCAGGTGGCCAGGGCCCCTCTGTGCCCAACTGTGGGGCACACCCCACTTGAAAACTCCGCTCTCTACACATTCTGCCCTGTTCACGAGTCCCGGCAGCTCCAACACCAGGGGCTGTTTCTTTTTTCGTTCTTTCTGTGGTAAAGCCTTTCCATGAGCGATCTCAGCGGCTCTGCGCCTGTCACCCTTCAGTCTCTGGGTTGCCAACCAGGCTCCTTCTGTGAAGTGTCTCAGGCCGGGTTTCCTTTGGTGTCGGTGACCGTCCAGCCCAGACTGTCAGCCAGACCCCAGGGTGCAGGGGAAGCCCTGTCCTTGGTGACCAGCACACCTGTGAACACATCCGTGGCTCTCAGATAATTCAGTCCGTTTTCTGCAGAGACGACAGAGCATAGAATACAGTTGCTGTGATTTTTTGGGGGTGGGTGGGGGTTAAAAGTGATGCAGCGTTTGTGCTGTGTCTATAATAAGGCTGGTGACGTTCGAGCACTGGGGGGGTGGGGCTTTGACATAATAAATTCCAGATGAGACCCCACACCTTCTCCAAGGAGCTGCTGTGAACGTGCTCTCCCCACCCCCTCCAAACATACGCAGGGAAAGGAAGGGTCTCATTCCACCGAGAAGGACTCGGCCTGGAATGAGGCACCTGGCACTGCCCCGAGTCCTTCTGAATTCCACACGTGCCTGTAGATCCCCGAGTCTCCGCGAGTCCGGCTCTCATGACTGTTCTCTCCCACCAGAACCCGAGAGTAGCAGACCCACCTCCGTCACCTCTCCATTCGGCCGAAACAAAACCGTGATCGTGTGTTGCCACGTGCACCTTCAGACGGACACTTGGTGGCTTGTGACAAAATCATCTTGATTTTGCAAAAGCCCGTTAAGTTTTGGCACCTGGTAAATGTGGCTCGATGTCATTATAGTCAACACCTGCTGCCTGCAGGGACCAGCCACTGAGAAAGCTACAGGGTGGTTGTGATTAATCGGAGGGAAGTGAGGACAGACAGCTGCTGTCCATGTAGGCGGCGTCTCTGGCCGTGCACCTTCTCCCCAGCCCCAAGAATACACGGCCAAGGGGCACGAGCAGTCAGAGCCTCCATGGCCACTGCCCCCGGCAGGTGGAGAGCTCTGGGCGGCGAGCTGAGCGCTATCCCTGCAGCCTGCCCCGGACACTGGACACAGCCCCACAGCCATGAAGCCAGTGTCTGCGGGGACGTGGGGGCTGTTGAAGCTGGGACACTATTTAAAATCAATGGAAAAAATACCCTAGGGTGAGGATTGACAAAAGAATATTTTCTATGAAAAATTAGAAACGAAGCCTGTTGTATTGTCAGCTAAGAGAAGAGTGAATAGATTGGAGCATAGGGAAGGCGCTGGCACTTAGTTAATGGAACACGGGTGGTCGGGACGCGCAGGGTCCTTGGTCCCGGTTGGCGGGAACATCCACGACAGCTGTGCCTGATCGGGGCACGCGTGGCTTTCCGGCAGCTTCCTCTCACACTGTCCCCACGCAGGAAGTCGTTCCTCAGGGCGCGTCCTCGTGTGGTTTTCCCTGGAGGGTGCGGCTAGCTGTTTTGATCCGTCTCGCTCAGGGATGGGTGTTTCCCTTGGCAGAGAAAGTTCATATAGAGCCATCTGGTAATCGTGAGTAGCGGGGACGGAGTTATGCATTTCCCGCCATTAATTATGCAAAGGGTCGTATGGCTGGTGTAGCTCAGAGGCCGGGTGACCGCGGGAGCCCAGGGTGCCCGTTCTCAGCCCTGGGACCCTGTGCACTCCTGACCTCGGTTTACTCAGCTCTGAGGGGGGTGCTGATGCAGCACAGGGAGGACTGGAGAGGTTATAAGGAAGTGGGGTGAAGTCTTGAAGGCCGGTAAGCTGTGAGCTCTTTCGGGCGTTTTCTCTAACCCAGTAGTCAAGGCTCTTCCAGCCCAGCCCTTCGCTCCTGCTGCCTCGTGGACGCAGTCCCTCCCGTCTGTCTGCTCGGAGTTGCCCTCTCACGCACAGAGTGGGCGCCAACCACGCCTGTGCGGCCAAGGAAAGGAGTCCAGGAGTGAACCATGGGGGCAGAGGGAGAACTGTACAAACAGGCAGAGCCATTCCTTTCGTCTGTGCACACACTGGTCGCACACATATACACACACAGATATGCTCACGTATACACAGATAAACCACAGACACACACACACACACAGACACAGACACACACAGAGACACAGACACACAGACACACACAGAGACACAGAGACACAGACACACACACACACAGAGAGACAGACACACACACACACACACACACACACAGACACACAGAGACAGAGACACACAGACACAGACATACACACACAGACATCCCTCTGAGCTATTTTGTGCTCGCTTCTGAACCCAGCCCCTCTCTGCTCTCCGCCCCCTCTGACTGGGCCTGACTGTGGACAGACGAGGCAGGGAGCGCGTCCTGTTTGACTCAGGGGCTGTGATCTGTCTCTGGATGGGCTTCACTGAGAACTAGAGACAACGGCAGGCACAGAGCAGCTGGGACCAAGGCCACTGCCTCCTGCAAGGCCCCCAGGTGTGTGAGGACAGTCCCCAGGCTACTGCATGGACGGGACCTGCCCAGGCTCACGGGGACCTCAGCCTCTGGTCCTGTGACAATAGCGTGTTTAGTTTCCTGGGTGACATCATCACATCACACTCTGAAACCCCAGGTGGCCGCACTTGATCGCAGCGGGCTGCGGGCCCTCAGCCCGGGTCCTGGGGGACAGGCCTTTCCCCAGCCAGGCGTCTGGCCGCCTGCCCGGCCTGAGCCTCGCATCTCAGTGTGTGTTCCCAATGGCACCGGTGGCCTCAGGCCTCGGCCGGCGCTGCTCCCGTCTCCCCTCTGCATTTACCATCTCGCGCAGCGTTGGTCTAGATTCCTGTCCAGAATGAGCTCTGTGAACAGGGCAGTCTCCCTCTCTCCCGTGAAAACGACCCCAATGCAGTGAGGGCAAGAATAAATAAAAATGCAAACGGCACCCTGACGACAAAAGAGGCGACATCTGCGCGCCTGAAACACAATCTAGAGAGAGGCTGCCAAGGAGAGGGAAGGTCAGTGGGAGGCCCAGGGGGCTGCCGGGGGGACAGCCCCAGCTGCGGACCTGGGGACACGCCGCAGAGCCACCCTGCACAGTAAGTGGCCTGTCCCACGGGAACGCAGTTGTCATTTGTTTGGATCGAGGGACCACGGTCGGGCCGGCAGCAGGCGTTCCCGGGCGCATAGTGTGGCGTGAAGTCTCAAACAGCAGGGAAGATGGGATCCAATCGAGGAATTAGGCAATAAGCTGTGTTTGTAAAAAAACAAATTGTCAGTGTGTGGGTGAGGGTTAGGGCGAGGCACTGAGAGACTACGCGGGGGACAGCCCTTCGCTGCTGCCTTGACTGGCTGGAGTGAGTAAGTAAATTTAGTGCAAGTAAATGAATTTACTCGGACAACCTCGGACACAGCAACCTTTCCTCCCAATCAGACTCTGACCTCGGATTTTCCACCACGTGCAGCTTCCTCCCGCGGCTCGTAGGGAGAAGTCTCCTTGCTCGGTGAGAAACGGTGATTTAAAAGGTCTGTGTGAAAACACCGAAGGGCAATGACTGGCCCAAACGGGGCCAGCAGGTGGCCGGGGAAGGCGCCTGTTTGAAAACCGTTGGCACGCGGTGAGCGACCCTCGAGACCCAACAGGTCACCTTGAATTTTTAAAGCTGATGAAACAGTTTACCTCAATAAAACAAGAGCACACCTACAAGACCTAGGGGCCTGGGGCCAGAGGGAGGCCTAGCTGCAGGTGAGCAGCAGTCCCAGGCTGCCAGCTTTGGGGAGCAGGGGAGTAAGGCAGCCACTTGCGCCAGCAGCCCCCCGTTGGGTGCGAATCCACCGGAAATGGAATCGGGACGCGTGTGCTCCCGCGGCAGCATTCCCGTAACAGCCGAGCCGTGGACACTACCTGGGCGCCCCCTGCAGAGGTGGCCTCTGCACGTGTCTGCAGTCACCTTGAGAGACTGAGGGGTTACTTCTTACGTCGTCTCCGATCCTTCCAGCAGGGCCCACACTGAGCTGTCACTGAGCCAGGCAGGCCCTCACCGAGTCACCGCCCGCCCCTCGCAGGTGAGACCCCTCGCCGGCCCCCAGTCCATGCGGCCCACGCCTGCCCGGCCGCCTTCGCTCCTGCCGCCTCCCGCCGCCTCAGGCGTCCCTGCTGTCTCTTCCGTGACGCACATGTCATTCCTCGTCCCAGACCAGCTCAAGTCTCACTCATCCCTCACCCCCCAATCTTTCTCTTTTGTATTATTTATTTTTGTTTTACTTTTTTTTAAAAAAATTATTGTTGAAAGTATTACAGATGTCCACTGCCCCCCCCCCCCAGGCCTTCACCGCACTATTGTCTGTGTCCGCGGGTTCTGCACATATGCATAGAAGTTCTTACGTTAATCTCCCCCCACCGCCCGCCCCCGCCTTCCCCTGAGACCCCTCAGTCTGCTCCGTGCTTCTATGTCTCTGGGTCTATTTTGTTCATTAGATTCCACATGAGTGAGATCGTGGGATGTTTAGCGCTCTGCCTCGTGTATTTCGCTCAGCGTCATGCTCTCCAGGGCCCTCTGAGCCGTCCCAAAGGGAAAGGAAGGGTCTCCCTAAATCTTTTCAACTCCTTCAGCCGAACCCTAATCTCTTCTCCAGACTCGTTTAAAACTCAGGTCTCCAGATCCTTTTGGTTGGAAAGTCCTGCCTCCTTATTGAAAGAAGCTCCTCGGGTACCTTTTCTGACGTAAACGACACCTGAACCGAGGCTGGGTAGAGAGTCGGGGCTCAGTTGCCGCCTTTTAGTGACTGACTGACAGGCGTGGAGGGCGCCCCAGGGTGGGCGCTGAGCAGGGCCGCCCAGCCTACGGGCGATGCTGCGCGAATGCCACCACGGTCTGGCTGCCGAGATTACCGAGCAGGTGCCTAACAGTCTATTTATATGCATTTCCTGACTCTCTCCAGTGTGTCCACAACTGGCTGAGGGGATGTGCGGGTTAAAATACGGGCGGTTTCAATAGGGTGGAAACTCGAGCGGCTGTAGGTTAATACTTGCTGTAAAAGTGAAAGCAGAGACGAGTTTGGCAACAGGAAGGGTCATGATTCTCTGTGGACCATAATCCCGAGAAAAGAGGAGTCACCTTCTGTACACGCCCCCCCCCCAGTCCTTAATGCCTGGTGACTCGTCTTTAAAGCACTCACCTCTTGGTAGTGACGCCCACCCGGAGATACGCGTGGTTTTCCCAAGAGGGAACCAGTGCAGGAGGCAGCCAATCAGTGACTCTCATCATTGATGTTTCTCTCTCTCTCTCCCTTCCTCTCTCTCTCTCTCCCTTCCTCTCTCTGAAATCAATAGACATATTTGTTTAAAAAAATGGAATTTCCTAAGATGATATAATTTCGATGATGACTCCGGCTTCCCACACGGAGTCTCGGTTCATTTTCCCACCTAAACCAAGCCCTGCATTTGGGCCACGAGAAAAACAACCAACCAACCAAAACAACGACGCCACGGCAACCGTAACCACAGCAACAAGAGTTGACAGTTCTGAGTCTGTTTCTGGGTTTCCATCCAGAAAAACCCACGTGAAGGTTTCGGGCTGATGGTGAGAATGATGAATGGAAGCCCAAACTGGACCCGAAGGCCTCCGCTCCCCGCCGCGGGCGCACCAGCCGAGCCGTGGCCTCTCGGGGTGACCTGGGAAGGTCTCAGGCGATGAAGACGGTGGGCTAATACCGCTCCCCGTGATGGATCCTTTCCCTGATGCCACCTGACACCTCTGCGGCCGGTTGTGTCACTTGTCTCCCAAAGCCTCCCTCAGCAAGGTGCCGGCCCAGCCAAGCAGAGAGGTGGCCGTGTGATTGCCTGACCCCAGCCGCCCAACCCCACCTTCCTCGGGGCTGAGACACGCTAGCCTGGCCTGTGGAGACTGTGGCTCAGAAGGCGTCTGCAGGCCTGACGTCCCCACGGTGCTTTGGGGCCACACGCCCACGTTGTGGCTGTTGGGGACGACTCTTTGGGCGCCACCTCATCCTGGGTCATGCTCTGCTGAAGGTCACTTGGCATAGGATTAACAGGAGACGAAATTTCACTCCAGTAAGGAATTCTTAAGGTTTTTTTTTATTTTAAAAAATGTTTTTATTGATTTCAGAGAGAGGAAGGGAGAGAGAGGGAGAAACATCCATGATGAGAGAGTCACTGATCGGCTGCCTCCTGCATGGCCCCTCCTGGGGAGCGAGCCCACAACCCGGGCGTGTGCCCTGACCAGGAATCGAATGGGCAACCTTTTGGTGCATGGACAACGCTAACCCAGCTGAGCCGCACCGGCCAGGGAAGTAGTTCTTAAGTTTTGAGACAAGTAGGATTCCATCTCTGAGAAATGCCCTGGACACCGAGACACAGCAGAGCACAGCGGACGCGTGCTTGCCGCCCGCGCGTCACTGCTCTCCTGTCTGCGTGAGCTGCTCACCCTCTGCCCCAGGGGCGACGTCGCCTGGACCCTGGGCGTCTTCAGCGCTGCCCACCTTGGAGGTGCCTCCCAGCCAAGCCCCTGGACGCTGCTCCGCTGTGCTCGGCCTCAGGTCTGGGTGTTTCTGAGGACAAGACTGTTCTATATCATACTGCAAGTTACCTCTCTGGACAGTCGTCGGGGAAACGCAGATTAAACCCACAGGGAGAGAGCACCTCACGCCTGGGAGGATGGCTTCTAAAAAGATAAAGGATGGCAGGTGCTGGCGAGGGTGTGGAGGACAGGGAGCCTGGTGCGCCGCTGGTGGGGGCGCAGGCTGGTGCAGCCGTTGTGGCAGGCAGTGTGGAGGGGCCTCGAAAAAACCCCTAAAGATAGAGCTACCATGGGACCCAGCCACCCCACTCCTGGGTATGTACCCAGAAGGTAATGAAGTCAGTACCTCAAAGAGGTGTCTGTGCCCCGTGTTCACTGCAGCGTGATTCACAGTAGCCAAGACCTGGAAACAGCCCGAGTTAAATGATTGAGGGAATTGTGAGAGATACATTGTATCTAATGAGGAAAAACTTTCCTCTGCACCGAGGTATCTGGAAAACGAAGCTGCACGGAGGGGGGGCGGGGCACAGACAGACGCCGAGGAGAAACTCATTGCTCCCCAGCTCTGAGCAGACCCTGCAGATCACCGGGGTTCAGCCCAAGTAGGCGTGGTTTCCCACTCCAAGGCCGGGAGCGAAACAGGACGGAGTATAGACGTGCGTGTATATATAAAAAATAGACTGTTACCCAGGCTTTGAAAAAGGAAGACCCGCCCAGCCGGTGCTGCTCAGTGGTCGAGCATCGACCTATGAACCTGGAGGTCAGGGTGCGGTTCCCGGTCAGGGCGCAGGCCTGGTTGTGGGCTGGGTCCCCAGCAGGGGGCATGCAGGAGGCAGCCGATCGATGACTCTCGTCACCGATGTTTCTCTCTCCCCCTCTCCCTTCCTCTCTCTGGAATCAGTAGACGTATTTTTTTTAAAGAAAAGATCCTGCCATTTGAGACAACATGAGTGGACCTGGAGGACATTATTCTAAGTGAAACAAGCCAAACACAGAGAGACGCAGACTTAATGTGGAATCCACGAGGGAGGCGGCGGGTAGAACGGGGTTGTCGGGGGCTGGGAGGTGGGGCATCAGGGAAGGGGGGCAGACGGGATGAGTCTGACATACACCATCGTGTTTGGTTTTAAAATTTTAAATATATAATGATTCTTATTAAAAATTAAATGTAAAATAAGCCCATTGGAGTCTCTGGTGTCGTCACTGTGCCTGGCATGGGGCCACCACGGTGGGGACCCCGTGGACAGGACTCAGTTGCTGGCCTGACTGCCCCAGAGCTGCCCCATCCTGTCCGACAGTGAGGACGGAGCTGGGCTTGCAGGGGGGCAGGAGAGCAGAGAGCCCTTTTCACTCAGGCTCTGCCGTGAGGACCCTGGTGGGCAGCAGCAGCCAAGGTTGGCTGGTAGAGGGGGCCACCCCGGGGGACCCGCGCGGCCCAGCCTGCTGCCCCTGGGGCTCGGCGGGCGTGTGCCGGCCTCGCTTCGAGGACGAGGCCTGTTGGGGGGTTTCTCGAGAGAACTGGGATGGAGCCATTCTCTGCTGACCGCGGCCCCGGGCGGGGAAGGGGCATGAGGGACTGGGCGCCCAGGCGCCCGGAGATGTTCCGCGGGAGGAGTCGCCGGTCCTTCCCGCTCACGCGGTGGTCACTGCTCACTCCCAGCAGCACCTCCCTCGGACGCTGCCCTGTCTGAGGAGGCGAGTGAGGATCCCGACTGCCCAGAGGGTTCAGCCGGAAAGGTCCTAGTTTTTGTTGTTACCCTCACCTGAGGATATTTTTTTTTCCCATTGATTTTCAGAGAGAGTGGAAGGGGGCGGGAGGGAGAGAGAGAGAAACATCGATGTGAGAGATACATGGGCTGGTTGCCTCCTGCACCCACTCCGACCAGGGCAGGGATGAGCCTGCCACCGAGGTTCGTACCCTTGGCCGGAATCGAACCCGGGACCCTTCAGTCCGCAGGCCGACACTCTAACCACTGAGCAACACTTGCCATTGTGGGAAGGTCCTATTTTTAGGTGCTATTTTATGACTCCACTGTTGATGGAAGTGATGTCATCTAAAAAAGTTGCCTGGAAGTGGAATCTTCCAGCCCTAAAACCATCTCTTTATTGACTTAGGTGGCAACTTCAGAGAAGGAAATCCTACCCTAATTTCTGATTGATTTTCAATCACCATCAGCTGCTCACACATTAAAAATCTCTCTGCCCGACTCCTCGGACAAGCAATTAACAGGCTGGAGCAAGTGCTTATCGACGCTGGGAAGTTACTTAAGGGAAACGGTGACGGGCGTTTTGTAAAGAAGCAAATTCATCGCCTGTTTGCCGGGTTGTGACAGAGAAGGTCGTGCGTATGTAGCTTTTTGAGCTAAATAAAATTCGTCGATAATCATCGGGTTTCTGTTCTGTCTCTCCGTGGAGTCCTGGTCTGCGATCATTAATTTCATTTGATAATGGGCGCTTAGTAGGTCCTCCTGTCTCCATCCCTCCTGGGCGGAGTCACAGGGCCCCCCAAATCCCCACACCTGGGCGTGTGCCCTGACCGGGTATTGAACCGGGGTCCTTAAGGTGCATGGATGATGCTCCACCAGCTGAGCCACCGGGCCAGGGACGTTTCCACTTCTTAAGTGGGAGACGTCAGGCAGGTGTTAATCTCACCCTCACCGGGCCTCCCACGGCACTGTTTCCCCTCGAGAGGTTGTCCCCGTGTGACACTACCCCCAGTTCCCTCTTCCCTCACCGCCCGAGTCCAGGTGGCCCTTTCTCTGTGTCGTCACCGTCCTAGTGGTCGTCACACTCAATGACACCTCAACCATGTCCACCTTCCCCTGGACAGGGCACAGGGCCTCTCTCACGTGCCTCCGAGAATGTGGGGCCTGGGAGAGGGTTTGGCACATAGTAGGTTCTCAATAAACAGTTGAAAATGCGGTGGGATTTGATTAGGCGGCACTCGTGTGGGGGCCAGTCGCCCTCCGTTCCCAGGGGCCGGCTGTGCACCCATCTGGGCTCGGTGCTCGAGGGGCCCCGTAGGTGACCTTCCGATCCGCACGGGCGTCCCTGCCTCCCGGGAGCCCTAAGTGAGCCTGGGCGCGTTTCAAGTACTAGACGCATCTATCACCTCGACCGGGTCCGGGGGATGAGCACCACTTACGGCGCCGAGCCCTCCATTTTCAGATCTCAGGATTCATTACGCGCGGCGGTTATTAAATATGTCTCATAACAATATTTTAACATGATGAAGGTGCCGCGCGGCCTCCTCCGGGATCCCCGGGGAAAAATCGCAGCCGGACGCTAATGGGAAGTGGAAGGAGAGAGCTCCTCTCTCCCTCTTACCTTAGGTTAACCCGCTGGCCGGGGGGCTCCGGTCCCATGCGCTCCGGGGACCTGACGCGCTCGGGCCACCAGAAG
This sequence comes from Miniopterus schreibersii, assembly GCF_964146895.1. Lineage (NCBI taxonomy): Eukaryota > Metazoa > Chordata > Mammalia > Chiroptera > Miniopteridae > Miniopterus > Miniopterus schreibersii. The sequence goes on from NC_138118.1 coordinate 1,096,380, forward strand.
GAGGACAGCGGGGTCGCCCTGCTCCCTTCGCAGGTGCAGGGAAAGGCGGGAGGACCGTGGGGAGGAAGCAGATGTCAGGTGGGAAATCTGTCTCGGGGACAGCTCCTCGGTCCCCGCTTGGGCGTCACTGCCCTCTCGTCTTTCATGGGAACCCCGGCGACACACACACAAAGTGCTGTCCACTCGTCTGCATTTCAGAGCCTGGCCGCCTCTCCTCTGTGGTCACCAGCCCAACCGACCCGTCCCGCGGACGGTGCCTGTGGAAGTTAGACGGGTGCCTCCCATGAAAGGAGACGTGAGGTGGCACCAATATAGGTTCTAAAAAAAGATGGCAGTGGTTGCCCCGGCCAGCGTTGCGGGTTCAATCCCAGGCCCCGGTCTGGGTGAGTGTGGGAGGAAACCAAGCGATGTGTCTCTCTCACGTCGATGTTTCTCCCCCCCCCCCCGCTTCCCTTCCACTCTCTCTAAAAATAAAAATAAAATCAATGGCAAAAATATCCTCAGGTCAGGATTTACAGAAAACAAAACAGAAATGGCAGTGGCTAACCCAAAGGGGAGGGGCCCTGACAGAACTCTAGGCACGAGGACACGTTACAGGGAGGAAACACACCTTTTTAGAAGAAATACTGTCATCACTATGGCTTAAAAAATGTCTTACACAATAGCATCGCACCAAAAAATCGCTTACCTTCCCACTGTGCGAGCAGCCCCCCTGGGTAACAGGTCACCTCTCCGGCCACTAATTGCACAGACTCGATTGCATACCTGCCAGGTCCCAGGCCACGTGCTGGGCGTAGGAAGCTGAGAAAGGCGCCCTCGGTGTAGTCGGTGAAATCCGGGATCAACCAGGGGCGGGGGAAGGGCCCTCGGAGGTCACACAGCCGAGGAGGCACGCAGTGCAGAGACAACTGTGACAACTGTGACAGGTGGCCGTGTGCCTCCACCCCTCCTGTCACAGGCACCCACCACCTGGCCATGGAGTCAGTGGTGTGAGTATCTCGAAATGGAGACCATTTGTTTTTTGTTTTTAATGTGTATTGATTTCAGAGAGAAGGGAGAGGGAGAGAGAGAGAAACGTCAATGATGACGTCCCTGCTGGGGATCGAGCCCGAAACCCAGGCATGTGCCCTGACTGGGAATCGAACTGTAACCTCCTGGTTCATGGGTCGTGGCTCAACTGCTGAGCCACACTGGCTGGGCAATAACTTGGGTTTTGGAGTCAGATGCAGGGCTGGGCCCTTACTGGCTGCGTGAGGTTGGACACATTTGTTGACATTTTGAGGCTGATCACGAGCCCTTAATTTCTCACATGTAGAACAAAAGTCCCACCTTGTGAGGTTGCTCTGAAAATATGCTAAGGGAATCGATGTGAAAACGCCAGCACGTACCCAGCACATCTTTGGGCGTAATAAACATTTGTGGTCAAAGGAACAGATCAGTGTGTGGCTCACGTGGCTCAGCACCCTCCTCCCAGGCGCTCCTTAAAATGAAGTGTTCACACCTGAGCGCAGTGATGGGAGAGGGGTCCTGGCCTGTTTTATGGTTTTGTCTGAATGTTTACTCACAAACCCTGATTGCATGTATTTTTTTTAAAAATTGTTTTTATCTGTTTCAGAGGGAGGAAAGGAGAGGGAGAGAGAGACAGAAACGTCACTGATGAGAGAGTCACTGATGGGCTGCCTCCTGCACGCCCCCCACTGGGGATCGAGCCCACAACCCGGGCATGGCCCTGACCGGGAATCGAACTGCGATCTCCTGGATCCTAGGTTGACGCTCAACCGCTGAGCCACACGGCTGGGTCTGATTGCATGTATTTTTAAACAGCCTGTATTTTGCAACGTGCATGGCACTGCAGGCTCCTTGAATTTGTAATTCCACCAAAATGCTCAGGTTTTTGAGTGTTTGGGGTAAACCTGGCTCTTCTGACACCATGAGTTGACAGTTGGTGAGAGATCTTTCAAGCCCAAGAGCAGGGTTTTTCCGTTCCTTCTGGTTGACCCGCCGTGTGTTCTCGGGACCACGCAGCGTTCTGAGCACTGGTTGAATCTCAGTTTGCCGTTGGCTTTCCCGCTGCCCCCAAACTGTGCATGTTGCCTGAAGTGTGGCTGACATATTTTATTTTAAAATCTGAGGCTGGCCTGGCTGCACTGTCTTTTCTCCATCGATCACTGGGGTTGGTCAGTGTCTAAGGACGCACAGCAGAACCCCACGCCTCTGCATCCTTGTGCCCTCAGTCAAAGGACGCGACCTTCCAGCCTAGAGGAGGGACTGTCTCCGGTCAGGGATGTGTTAGCTATTTCTCTACTGAGTCAGCTCACAGAAGCACTAAAATAGAACATTGATTCATGCAAAGTCCGACCATGTACAGCCTTTCCCCGGAGCAGTTCAAACCCATGCACCCTTGGAGTATATTTACTGCTCAGACAACTGGAAATCCATCTGAAAATCCTGTTGTCCGTCACACCCGGGGTTACCATGGTGGGGGGTCCACAAGTGCACCCTAGGTCCAGGTGCAGGGTGCTAACAATCCCGACTGCACTGAGCACCCACCGAAGAGCATTGTGCTGATGATGTCTCCTAGTTATCACAGGAGCCTGTAGGTTCGGCATAGCCACTGTAGTTTACAGGTGGGGGACCCCAAGCTTAGAGAAGTGCAGGAACTTCCCCCCAGTTACAGACCAGAAAGTGGAGGAGCTGGATTTGAACTCAGGCAGGGCAGCCAAGGACCCCTGGTCTTGACTTTTACTTGCCCGTGGGTTGGCTTTAAACATCGCCAGTTACATACGTTTCAGTGCTAATTCTTGATCGTGGCGTGGGCAGCGGTCACTTTTTTCCTGGAGAATTTTAAGTGAGGAATCGATATCTTTAGGGGATTGTGTGGGAATATTCTTGCTAAGGACAGAGGTGGAGACTCTCGTTACTTTTATTGTTTCCATTTAAATTTGCCTTTTTGGTTTTCTTCCATCCGTTTTCCGTTGACACTTTTATGGACAGTGTGATCACTAATTGTGACACATTCCCTTTTTAAGTTAAAGAGCAAATAAGAGAATTGATATTGTTAACTGCTCCCTGGAGAGAGTCTACTGCAGCCTCGTGGCCCGTATATCACAGCAGCCCAAGGCCGGCCACCAGGTGTTTGCATCCGAGATGTAGTCAGAGGGTCCCTGAGCTCTGGAACAACAGCCTTGAGACGTAGTCAGAGGAACTCTGAGATCTGGAACAACGCCCTTGAGATATAGAGGGTCCCTGAGCTCTGGAACAACGCCCTTGAGTCACACAGCAGAGTCTCCAATAAGAAAAGTCCCTTAAAATCCACCCACCAAGTCCTGCTCACGGAACAGCGGCAGAGGGAGAGAGACTTCCTGGTGTTTCTTGGGTGAACGTCCTATTTTGCTCATTAGAACATCCGTGTGTCCAACATCCCTGTTCAGCGAAGTTGTTACTCTCCTGCTCATAGGTCCACCAATTCAGTGATATTTCAAAGTCTTCCGACATAGAAAAAGAGAGGAACATATTATGTGGAAATCAAATTCCATAGAAAAACACCGTTTTCTACAGCCGTGGCTCAGTGATTTGGAGCCTGATTACCCAGATTTTGGTTCCTTCCCATCAAATCCTGCTCGTGTCCCACGTTGCTGCATGAATTTCAAACCCTTCAGCAAACTGGTTTTTATCAAAGAGAATGTCAAGGGCTCTAAGTCACTAAAGGGCTGGCATTTTCTTGAAATTCCTTAAATAGTTGCAATTTCCCGAGTCATAGTGAGACGTCTGGCCCATGGGAAATGATCTTCCCAATAGGCCGGTGAGAAAAGGCCATTGGGGCTGAGAACCACGGAGGCCAGGAAGCCGCAGGAGCGCCCCAGAGCATGCTGGGAGGTCCCGGGGACAGTGGCCTGGCTTCCCGGCCTCCATCCCCTTTCATTATCAAAAATGCCGCCGCCGTTGCTGACATTGTCGTTTCCCGGGCCAAGACATCCATTTAGCGTGTACTTAGAGCCTCTCTGCTGTGCCCGCTGGCACGGGGAGGCCGGGAGAGGGCTCATGTTGCAGGCCGAGCTCCTGAACGCTGGGGTTATTCTGGGAAGTTCTGCAAAGTGAGCTGCGCGAGGATCCACCCAGGGCCAGCAGGAGGCGGTGGAAACAGGAATGTGGGGAACCTCATTTTTCTCCTAGAGTCCTCGGAATACGCTACCTCGCTCTCGAGAGTCTGAAAGCAAGCGTGCTGCTCTCATGGCTTTTAAATCCACCCCAGCGTCTCCTGTTAGCTCAGAATGTCCCGGCGTAAAGAAAAGGTTCCCCCGCCTCCTGTACATGCCACAGATCCGTCCTCAAGGACTGTAGAGTAACCTGGCAAAGACGGTTTACCCCTCCAGACCTGTAGACGCGGGTGTGTGGTCTTCACCACCCACAAGGACCGAGGCTCCTCGGCCGAAGAGACTGGGGCTCCAGGTGTGGGGGCTGCAAGGCAGCCAGTCACCAGAGGAAATGTCCAGGAAACACTGTGAAGGGTCGGAAGGTGCTCGGTGGACATTGGAGTACAGCCTCAGAGCTACTCAGTTCAACATTGAGTTGAGAAGCTACAGGGGAAGGTGCACGGATTTATCACTGGATACCCTGAGTTGACATTAGATGTAGCAAAGGGGACATCTTCTCAGGACACTGAGGCTCAGGTCGCGGGGTGCGTAGGAGGTGCAGAATTTGAACAGGACCATCAACGGAGAGGCCACGGGACGCGGGAACTGGGAGCAGGAGCGCAGGCCCGGGTGATGGCAGAGGGGACTCACGGTGCTGGGTTGACTTGGGAAGGAGGGGATCCAAGCCACAGAGCAGCAAGGACCTGAGCATCATTCTCAGTAGCCAAGGGGTGCACACAGGCCAGGTGTCCTGTCGGTGGGTAAATGGGTGGAGGAACTGTGGTATTTATACATTATCTCTGCCTCCCTCTCTCTCTCTCTCTCTCTCTCTCTCTCTCTGATCTAAATCTACGTGTGAAATATTATTCAGCCATAAAAAGGAGAGAGATCCTGCCATTTGCAATAACGGGAATGGGCCTAGAGGACAATATGCTGAGTAAAATGAGAAAGACAAACCCTAGGTGATCTCACTTAGATGTGGCGTCTTTAAAGAAAAAAAAGTCAGACTCATAGAAGCAGAGATGGGCGGGTACCAGGAACTGGGGGTGGGGAAACAGGAGAAGCTGGTCAAGGGGTGCAGAGAGGCATTTAGGAGAAAGCATGTGTAAGCCCAGAGATGCAGGGTCAGCGTGGCGACTGTGGCAATAAGACTGCAGAACACTGGAAACGTGCCGAGCGAGCAGCTGTGAGGTGTTCCCATCACACACACTCTCACTCACACTCACACTCTCACACTCACTCTCACACTCACACTCTCACACTCACACTCTCACACACTCACACACACTCTCACACTCACACTCTCACACTCACTCTCACACTCACACACACACTCACACTCACACTCTCACACTCACTCTCACACACTCTCACACACTCTCACACACACACTCACTCTCACTCTCACACTCTCACACTCACTCTCACACTCACACTCTCACTCTCACACACACTCACACACACTCTCACACACACACTCTCACTCTCTCACACACACTCACACACACTCTCTCACACTCTCACACTCACTCTCTCACACTCACACACACACACACACTCACACTCACACACACTCACACACACTCTCACACTCACTCTCACACTCACTCACACACACACACTCACACAGGCAACTGTGCCAGATGATACAGTAATTAGCTTCACCGCGGGGAATCTTCATTGTAGGTATTAAATCATGTTGTACACCTTAAATATATCCATTTCAATAAAAAACCAATAAAAAAATAATACTGTTCTCAACTTTGAAAAAAATGTAGGCACACCAAAGCTACCTATTCAAAAGTCCACCTTTAAATATACATACAACAACCTTGTATCATAGAATGTTATCTCAATATGTTAAGTTATTTCTATTTGTGTGGGTGGGTTGTCAATACTGTGGACTTGCAGGAGGAAGGATCGGTGGGAGTGGCTTACTCAGAAATAAATACTCCTCGCCAGGCCTCTCTGGGGTCCAGGCATGGAGCCCACCCCTGACCCTTAAAGTCCAGCCGGGCTGAGAGCTTTGTGCTGGAGTCGCTGGCATAGAGGAAAACCTCTGAACAGGGCAGAAACCAAGTCTGGGCCGTCAGTGGGCCGCTCACTTAAAACCAACAAACAGGTCAGGCACGTGCGGAACTCAAGTTATTTAACAAGATCTCAACCCTTTTTCTGACACCTTTGGCAAACAGACAGAAAGCCCCCGCGAACGCTGTAAATAGTGATGATGATTTTACGAAGAGCAGGTGAAAGGAGACACATCACTGGTATTTCCAACACACAGTCACCGACTGTGAGGAGGGCGAGATTCCCCTTGAAAGTGTCAGAATTTCAGGAATGTCCCCAAATGCCGTGTCACCGAAGCCAAGCAAATATGAATGCAGAACGTCACAGCCAGGCCGTCACAGGTGGCTGGAGAAGGTGTGGGTGGGGGTCATTCACGGCCGGAGCATCAGTCCTTTTCGTGACAATGCAGAAATTAGTGCCTCTACACACTAGTCATCTCACCGATGTTATTTTTTTTCAAAGGATAGCAAGGATGCTAAATGCAAGGTGGTTCAAGTAGAAGTCGTGGGTGGAAGACCTCACCTGATGGAGGTCTGTGGGCATCGCTGCGTGTAGCTGCCTAGTAAAGCCTTACAGCTCACGGGTCCTGCCTAAGTTTTGACACCAGGGAGGTCACGAGGAAGCCCGTTACAATTAGAAGTAGGAAAGTTGGACCTTCAAAAATGCAAAGCGCTCACTGGTGGAGGGTGGGTGTCACGGACCGTCTCTCATCGACCTACTTCTCAGATGCCTTGAAACCGTTTTTATGGGAACGTTTCGTGGGGGGTTGTCTACTTCAGTTCAGCTGGGGACATTTTCCACGTGCCGCCGGTGACTAGAGAGGGCGAGCAGAGGTGCTCGAGGAGTGACGGGGGTGAACACTGACTTTCCATGCGAGAGGTGAGTCTACAAGTTGAGATGTCACATGGTTCTGTGAGAGCACGGGACACAGGGGGCCCCTAGGCCACCTGGGGGCCACGGGAAGGTACCCCAGGAAAGCCTGCAGTGTGGCTCCGAGGGGCGAGGGCGAGTTCACGGGAGCTGGGAACAGGGCACGTGCGTACCTGTGCAGGTGCGTACCTGTGTGCTCGAGTACCTGTGTGCATGTGAACCTGTGTGACAAAGTCGAAGGTGACTCAAGGTGAGAGTCAGGAACGTAAGGAGACCCAGGCGCAGGTGGGGCACCCGTGTGGGGCAGGTACAGCAGTGAGAGGCAGTGAGCACCAGGGAATGAAGCTGGGATGGCAGGGTGGCCGAGCCTGGCCTTCTGGTGACCAGGCCTCTTTGAAGGACACTCACTACATTGGGAAGTGACGAGACTGACAAGGTCGATTGTGTTGGTGATTTGGGCAGTTCGTTCTGATGGGTACTTATTAGGGGTAATAAGACTTGAGAGAGAGAGAGGATGATAATTTGTCCCTAATTACTTAGTTTTTAACGAGGGAGGGCTGGGTCTGCGTCCACTGAAGGCTAGGAGAGAAGGCGAGGGTTCCCCCAGGCAGGGCAGGAGGGGCGCAGGAGGGGCGCGCTCCCACGAGTTGGGAGCCAGAAGGAGCGGACGTGGTGATGGGCTCACTGACGGCCCTCGCGGCCAGAGCATCGATTTCTGGGTCCTGTGGTTCCCAGTGCCCGTAGGTCCTGCAGCGTCTCCCCTAAATTATGGCTCTGGGAACAAGCTTGTTTACCTGCCCTCTGACCATTAACCAGTTATTACTGTTATTCCCGTAAGTTTAAAAAATATTTCACTGCCAAGTCCTTGAAGAACTCACCATCTCATAAAAAAAAAAAAAAATGCACATTTGAATTGGGCTGTTTCCAGGGAAGTTATAGGTGTGGTCGGTCAGACTCGGTGTCCTGGCCGGTCTTCACCTTGTACCCATGGGATGCATACAGACCACCCAATTTTTATCCAGTGGATTTAGTATTTTAATTAAGGAGAATCTCCAACCCAGAGAAATGAAAGAGAGAAGGGTGTAAACGCTGAAGACCTCAGAGCTGCGTTGGGTACAACGTGCCGTGTGTCCTTCTGCTGTCTGTGTGGGAGGCAACCAATCATCATGTCTCTCTCACATCAGTGTTTCTCTCTCTCTCCCCTTCGCTCCCTCCCTTCCACTCTCTCTGAAAATCAATGGAAAAATATCCCCGGGCGAGAGTTAACAGCAACAACAAAATAGCTGTCTCTGTGCTGTTGAGAGACCACTTAGGACTTAAAGAACATAAACCCTCTGAAAAGATGAGCACACTCAGAGCAGCATAGGTAGCTTAGGATGGAAAGAGTATTTCAGTATCATTTTCCAGAAATTGGCATAAATTTAGGAATTTATGAAATAATATCTAACATTAATGGAATACATTTAAGTAATTTATTATTAATCATTAGTTAATATTAAATCTATAATTATTTACATTTAATGTTAAAGTTTATTTAATGCAAGTTATATCAATTTAATATTTAAAGTTGATAATAAATTTTGCAATAAGTTGGTACAAATTTAGAAATTTAGCATAAATTTCAGAAATTACAAGGGTTTTGTACTAGATGGACTTTTTTAGTTTAGGTGTGTACTTATAGCCAAATTTCCTTTGTTCTCAACTGAAATTTAGGATTTTTTTTGGTTTTCCTTCTTGCCTAACTTGCACAGCCCATGTAAATTATTTCACTGCGAAAGAACTTTTTAGATTTGATTAAATTGTAGGCGTCGTTTTAATAGTAAAACACGAAATCAGCAAGACTCGATATTGTCGAGATGTCAGTTCTTCCTGCCCCCCGTCGCACGGTGACCTAACTGCACAAGCAGGAAGGGACATCCTTGCGTAGTTAGGCATGGAAGCAGCCGCTGCGTGCAGGCTGACCTCGGTCACTGCTACGGAGAACCCAACCCACCCCTGCTATCGAGCGAGCCACGGCCCAGGAGGGAGGAAGCGACCGTCTTGCACGAAACGGGCAGAGGACAGTGTTGGAAACTCAGCAGCACCATCCCTGAGCCCTGACTTGGGCTCCAGGAGATACGGTCACGTTGGTTCCACCCCGGACCCGTCCACCACCTGGAGGCTTTGACACTCGGTGACCTGGTGGGTGAGACGAGTGGAGCCACACGGTCCCCAAGGTCAGTCAAGGTCAAATGACGGACAGCCCCGGGGGGTGATTACTACTGATAACACTCAGACGGATGGGCGGGCACCGCTTCATTCCCACCGGACGCCCCTTTAGTGGAAATCAGCAGAACACAGGGCCTTTATTTTTTTGTAATTTCCTTTTTTAATCCTTACCTGAGGATATTTTTCTCCACTGCTTTTCAGAGAGAGAGGAAGTGAGAGAGAAACATTGATGGGAGAGAGACGCATCGATTGGTTGCCTCCCGCACCGCCCCCCCCCCCCCCCCCCGACCAGGGCCGGGGCCGGAGCCTGCAACGGAGGTACCTGCCCTCGACCAAAATCGAACCCAGGACCCTTCAGTCCATGGGCTGGCGATCTAACCAGTGAGCCACCCTCGCCAGGGCTGCACAGGGGTCTTTCTCTGAGTCGTATGTGGTGCCCTCACCAACCTTCTGGCTGATCTGCGGCCTTGGCTGAGGCGTCCACTCTCTGCCGACCTGTTTCCTCATTTGGAAACCTGGCTGGATGGCCTCTGACGGGCCAGACTCATGAGATCAAACATCAGGAGGCTCCGCTCAGGACTTACAGCCGAAACCCCCTCTCGGTGCCCACGGAAGGTGTTTGAACGGCTGCCTGGCCTTTGTTGTCTTTTCCGTGTTTTTTTTTCTTTTCCTTCCTGGGACAGAAACAGACCCACGCTCTCCGGGGAGCTGTGTGCCAGGGCTCTAAAAAATTACTTTCCATCAGCTGTGGCACGTCTGAACGGCCAGCATACTTGAGGAGACAGCTAACTTCTGTGTGAAAGAAGATTTAATAAAGACCTGCGTGCCCGGACTTGCCCTGCGGTACTTCTGAGCGTAGCCGGGACGCGGGACGGCCTGCGACTGGGGCTGGGGATTTTCTCCCCGCGCCTGCTGCACACGCTTTCAACTCCGGGTTCATTCCCTGCGCTCCCAGAGCACCTTCAAACGCTCCCACGTCGCTCCCCGTACGGAGGCCCAAATAACCTACTAAATACTTTTTAATCACCTAAAAATACCAAGTCAGTCAGAGCGTGGCCGCCCCGGCTCCCAGCGGCCGCGCTCACGTGTGGCGAGGCCGGGCGGGCGGGGCGGGGGGATTTGTTTTTCTGCTGTTTTGCACCGTCTCGGGTCCTCAGAACACCCGCCTTGGAAATACCCTTCGGTTCCGCGAGCAGTTAAGATCCTATCTCGGCCCGGATTCGTCTTCACAGGAGAGAGGAGTAATTTCGGTGAGACGATCTAGCAGCGCACCGACACATCCTTATTAACTTTCTTCTTTTGTGGTCCATCTTTTATCGGGGCCTATCTGCCTTCAGCATCTGGCCCGGCTGCCAGCGCATTTTCATAATAATAACACGTTGCACTTCTCGAGCCCCTTTCATCCGCGGAGCCCAGAGCGCTTTCCAAACATTAATTAATTAAGCTCCCACAACACCCCTTTGAGGTAGGCTCCCTGCTCGGCTCGCTCGGTGCAAGGTGGTTCAAGTGGTTCTCTCCCAGGCTCGCCCACTCCTGGGCGGAGGCAGGCGCCCCCTCAGGCCCCTCGAGGCAGGTCAGCGAGCCCCGGGTGAGAGCTAGTCCTGCGTGGACAGCTGCCCTTCCCCCGCCTGTCCAGGCCTGATGCCCTGGGAGCCGGTCCGGCCTCCGCCCCTCTTGCTTACTCCTCCCGACAGGAAACTCATCTCAGGGGGCACAGACCAGAGTGATTCTGGGAAAGTGGAATGAGACAAGCCTGACAGGCAGAGGCCACAGGAGGAAGGGAGCAGGACACTTCCAGGGTCCCCAGAGTTCACGCCTCCAACAAAGAGTTCCCGCCCTCTGAGCTGTGCCAGGCCCAGGAAGGCCCACGACGGGGCAGAGTGAACAGGCTCCGGGTGGCGTTTTCTCAGCCCTCGTCGTGTCCGAATCACACACACCGAGGACAGGGAAATGCCTCTGGGATGAGGGAGGGAGAGGTGCCTGGTTGAGGCTGGGATCCAAGGGTCCGAGGCTGGAAGGAGGAGCCTCTGACACGGGTGTGGCGAGAAGACTCTCCCGGGGTTTCTCCACGGGGAGGTGGGGGACGGTCTGAGTGGCAGTGACCTCGTCTAGGTTCTCGGCACCTTTTCCTGTGAACGCACTGGTAACAGTCCATGGGGAGTAAAATGGGAAGACCCACTCCTTCCCACAGCCTGTGGTCTGTGATTCTGTCTGTCTGAGAGTCAGAGCCGCGTGGCCTCCTGGGTAAGACTCTCCCGGTGACTGAGAGACAGGAAATGAGCAGCTGCTGTCTCCACTGTGACGACCAGTGACGGCGTCTCTGTGTGACACAGGACACAGGAGTGGACAGAGGCCCTGGAGGGGCAGGCTTGTCTTGCACGGTGCTGACGTGTGCGTAAGAGGCGTGTGTGTGGTGTCTGCCTGTGAGCGTGCCAGAAATGTGTGTAAACGTGAGTGTGGGTGTGCTGTGAGTGTGCATCTGTGGGTGCCTGGGTGCAGCCCCCGGGGCCCTGGTGGACCAGCAGTCCTGGCCGGGGGTGGAGCTGGCTGGGGAGCCCTTCACACCAGGTCTTCCGGGGGCATGTGGCTCAGCACGGCCCTTTCTCAGATTGGTGGGGGCAGGTGTTTATCCGACCTTGAGACCAGCTACGTGTGGGTCCCTAGACTGATGCCGACCTGAAACCCAGCCTCGACCTGTCAGGACTCCTTGTCTACCCGGCTCTAGCGTCCCTGGATTTGCTCCCATGCTAACTTCTTGAGGAACCATCTACGTGGGATCCCCTCCCCTGTATGTTGTCCAGTGGTCCCGACGTTCGCTGTGCCCCGAACCACCTAGAGTGCCTTTGAAAACCCCATGCCCACACCTCACCCTACAGCTGTTAAATCAGGGTCTTAGAGGTGGGACCCCAATCTCTCGGGTAATTCCAGTGTATATTGTGACTTTGAGCGTTAGCTCTGGGTGGCTCTGGACTTTGGGCTGGAAATTCTGAAAACATCACTTTTTCAGCCAGTACTCACAGTTTCATACTTTTTTGTAGGACTCAGAGATGAGATGTTTCACCTGCTTGTTTGAATTATGTAGACTCAGGGCTACAGCAACCAGTTACCTGTGAGTGAAACCCAAAGAGCCTCCCTGACTCCAGGAGCCTTGATCCTGGCAGACTGGTCCAGAGGCTCAGCTTGCCTTTCTTTTATTGACTCGCTTGGACCAACCCCATGGTCAGGGTGGACAGTAAACGCCAAGCTAGCCTTCCTCTCTGCAACACTCCAACCGCCGAGACCACTGGGCACTGCTGTGTCTGCGCAGAGTGCTCTCACCGTGTGCCTGGAAGAGTGCGTATCTCCTGGGCCTGCAGGCATGGAGGTGGACACTCAGACGAGACTGCAGTGGACAGGAGTGCACCTCCAGTCCAGCTTGGCCTCCCAGGCCCCTGGGAGCTCAGGAGTCCCCTCCATCCCTGGTGCTAAGACCCAGTCGGGTTTGGTGGGTGTGGACTTCCAGTTGCAGTGCTCCCCACATTTACCACCATCATCTCCTGGAAACTCCCCAGCTGGAGAGCTTTTCTCTTCCCAGGGGGACCAGGGAACTTAGAAAGCTCCTCCCAATGGACCAGCGCTTCCTCCGAGCGAGGGCAGAGCTGGTGCTGGGTGAACGGAGGCAGAGAGGCTGGTGAGCCTGATTTTCTGTTGCCTTGAGCTCTGGGATCCGGGTCTTCAGCTCTCAGGTGTCAGTGGACATCAGGGAACCTGGATTTTGCTGTTGGCTTTGCCCATGAACTAATCCTATTGAGCAAATTTCTTATTTTTTCCTGCGATTCAGTCTCCTTACTTATGGAGTGAGAACTGAAAATTATCTGTAGCCTTATGGATGGTCATGTCCAAATAAGAGGATGGGTTTTAAATAATTCTGAAGACTGCATAAAGAGGATTCTACTTTATCCCGTGATGTTTTAAAAAGCACATCATTTTCGTATATTTGGCACTCTGGTCAGAGCAGTGAACGGTTAAGGTAGAAGTAGCTCATTGGATGCTTTTACAATAATAAATTACCAATTTGAGTGATAGAGCAAGTTTGGGATTTATTAGGATTTTTATTGATTTTTTAATAGACTTTTATGTGGGTCTTGGTACATGCCTGCCACACTCTAATTCAGGGTCTGAGATTCATTTGTGATTTTAGCAGACATTTGCCATCTTTTGCAGCAGCACATCCCACACTAGTCCCCGCCCCCCCCCCCCCCCCCCCAAAGCGTGGCTGAGCAGGGTCGTTACAGCCGAGATGTGACCATCGACACGAGCTGGTCTCAGGCCTGCAGCCGCCACCTGCCTGGGGTCAGGGTCTGAACCCCAGAGAGATCCCCTTCCGGGGCGCTGGGTCCTGTCCTCTGCCTGGTGCCCTGCTCGGCCTTTACCAGCACCCCCTGCCCTCGCGCCCTGCACTCCACACAGCCTGGCACCCAGCTCCAAGCTGGACTAAGTCAGGTGGTACAGGGTGTTTGGCACCACACTGAGCCGAGGTTTTACAGTGCTCTGGTTAACATCGTTTGCTCCAAAGAAATACTGCCACACACTTGGGGGGATGTAGGAGCCTGTTCCCTTCGGATGGGGCTGCACCCTTCTGTATTCCCATCAGAAACGGGCGAGAGTTCCACTGGCCAGCAGTTGCCGGAATTTCAGTCAACTGATGGCCAAGAAGTTTCCACAAGCCAAGGAAGAATCCGGGACCACCCTGGCTCAGGGACTGGGGGTTCAGGGCAAAGAGCCCCCTGGGAGCCCCCGGCTCCTGGAGGTCTGTGCCAGAGGCTGGAGGGAGGGAAGCTGAGAGCAGGAAGGAACCAAATCCAGGAGTCATCTCAGTAGAGGTGACAGGAGAAACGGAGCCTGAGACTGCTCATCTGTACGGTCAGGGAAGGTGTTTACCTGAGGTGGAAGGCAGCAGGTCAGGCCATCAGGGAGGGAGGTCCGGGGCTGCAGACCCAGGGAGGGAGAGGGGAATCGGGCTCAGAAGATCAGAGGACTGTCATTCATGCCTTCTTGAGAATGCCATCGGGGACCCTTGCACGGAAGTGACATGTTGGAGCTCCGCACACCCATAGGTGACTCCAGGGAGAGCACTGCCAAGCTGGTACCAGGCCATGTCCCTCACTGCACCCCCGCCACAAGCTGGGCAGTGCCCTTTGCAGGGCTGTGTCCAACCCCCACATCTGTGGGTGCTGTGGGGCGGGCATCCTAGGCAGCCCCCTCACCCCCCTCCCGTATCTGTGGCCACACATTGACTTACTTATCTTTGCTGCTACCGTGTCCACTTTAATATCTGTCCTCCGAGTCATCCGCCTTCATTTAAGAGCATGGAACATATAATAGGAGGGTTCTAGGGGAAACCATACCAAAGCCCCAATTTCACCAACAATAGAATGATTTGTTCTTGTCTCCTCGGGCCAGGAAGAATCAGGGAGCCGTTCAGGCTGCGCCTAATTACTGCAGACGTTTAATATCGGGCGGACCAGTGAGCCAGCTGTCCCCATAGGGTTTCAATATCCCCGAGACACTGCGGTGGCTGTGGGTCTGGCTGAGGGCAACCACCCGCCCCAGTGGCTGCTCCGCAGGCCCCCAAGCGGCCCCCACCCCCATCAAAGCGTCTTCAGCTATGTCTTCAATTTGCCCCTTGCTTTCAAGAGGATAACTCTGGCGGGAGGGTGTGAAAAGTCCCGTCCCCATGAAGTTGACCAAAGGGATTGCGCCCACAGCGGCCTGTTTGCCTCTTTGTCTGACAGGCCTTGGGGATCTCACAGGGGAAGCTGGGCGCCTCCTCCAGTACCTTTCATCACGATGCCCCCCCCATGGATGTCCGTCCCCAGACCCGGGAGGCCCCCGAATTTTTCTTGAGCTTTTGTTTGCTAAAGGGAGGTTCGGGGCTTATGTAAAAACTGGCACCTATGTCTGAAAGCGTTTGTGGAGCCGGGAGCCGGGCCTCTGAAGAGGCCGGTCAGCTTTTAGGCTTTGCTGTAATTGTTGCGCTGGTAATCCCGAGATGTCCCGGGCTTTTCTGCTGCAGACGGCGGCTGGGAGCCGGACCCTTTCACAGGCTAAGTGGCTGCTAAGCTCCCCGTGTTTTCACAAGACAGGGCGGGGGTGGGGGCCACGGCAGCTTTCGGCCTCAGGTTTTCTGGAAATCTGGCTTCTCGAAGCCCAGTCTCTGGACGGCCGTGGGGGCTGGCAGCCTCCTTGTTGGGGTCAGCGTCACCAAAGGAGGCAGTCGCTACAGTGATCCCCAAAACGGTGTCCTTGCTGAAAATTATGACATAGCAGTTAGGAAAGGGTGCCAGGTTCCAGCAAGGACATTCCAGGGGACAGGAACGCCATGTCTGGACTTGCTTTCTGCATGGGACAGGGGCCCTGCCATTCAGGCCACTGTGATGTGTCGGCTATAGAGGTGGTGGCCAGGCCTGAAAACCCACGGTGGCCACCAGGCCCTGGGAGGAGCCAGGAGTCCATGTCCCGGAGAAGCAGCTTGGGTACGGCTTTGGGAGTCGGTTGATGGTGAGGGCAGCAGTGTGGCTGGGGCACAGACATGGTGTCCGTGGTGTGCGGTTCCTCTCTGTCCCCTCCCTCCTGGACACTTCCTGCTATTTTCCCAGCGTTTGTGTTCAGATGACCCCCTGTGGGAGCTGTCCCTGACCCCCCGTCTTTGACCCTCTAGGACGCCTGAGGAGCTCATGGACAATCTTTTCCTCTGGGATCACTTTAAACTCTTTTTTGCTTTTTTGTGGGTTTCTTTTCTTGTTAATCGTCACCAAAGCATATTTTTTCCATTGATTTTTAGAGAATGGAAGGGGGGAGAGAGAGAGAGAGGAACATGGATGTGTGAGAGACACATCGATTGGTTGCCTGCCACATGCGCCCTGACCAGGGGCCTGGGATTGAACCTGAAACCCAGGTACCTGCCCTTGACTGGGAGTCGAACCCAAGAACCTTTGGTGCTCAGGTCAACACTAACCACGGAGCCACACCGGCCCGGGCCCACTTTGAACTCTTGATGTTGGCGGTTCTCAACCTGTAGTCTGCAGACCACTGAGAACTCCTTGGGGAAACGACAGCTTCCCTCTCTCCCCGAACCCTCCCCGACCCCGGACTGGCCTCTTGGTTTTCGGACCTCTTTGCCGGTTGTTTAGAGAACCAGCCTCGGCGGTGGCCGTGGCTCCCGAGGAGATCCCTGGCCGTGCTTTAGTTTCGTCTCCGGCACACACCCAGGGCTCTCCTGCAGGTCTGCCTGCCTCTCGCCCGGAGCACCCCCAAGCTGCAAGGAGAACCACATCTCCGTGGCCACGCGCCTAACTCCCTCGGATTTCTGTCTTTTCAACTGTGTCCGCGAGACGTCAGGCAACAGAGCAGAGTTTGCATTGAGCAAAGCCTCCCGTCCTGGGAAACAATACTCGCGGGTTTCTCTTTGACTAGATCACGTCCTTTGTTTCTGACGCTCTGAAAAGGGTCTTCGAGATCAAAGGTTCCCACACACCTGTTCCAACATCCCTCTCAGGGGCTATTCAGCCCCTTCTGGGAGAGACGCATTCACGCAGGTGCTCTCTCCCCCGCGGTCAGATCAGAGCGCTCGCCCGAACAAAACGGGTGCAGGCGTTCGTGGGCGCCGACTGGCACGTACACAGACAGATAACAGGGAGCACGTCTCCCGGGGCCCGAGAGGGTGTCCCCCTGCTGCTGTGCTGAGCTTAAATGCCCTTTTGATAATCTCTGATTAAACTGAATGACTCTAAGGGATTAATACAAAAAAAAAAACAAAACGGGAACAAATAATATTAAGAAATGTCTGTTTTCCCATGAAAAATGGATGTGGGCCCTGGCCGGTGTTGCTCAGTGGTTAGAGCATCGGCCGGAGCACTGAAGGGTCACGGGTTCGATTCTCAATCGAGGGCACGTACGTGGGTTGTGGGTTCGAACCTGCCCTTGTTGGGAGGCAACCAGTCGATGTGTCTGTCTCACATCAATGTTTCTCTCTCTCTCTCTCCCTTCCATTCTTTCTAAAAGTAAAAATTAAAAAATGAATGAATGGAAAAAATACCCTTGGGTGTGGATTAACACCCCCCCCAAAAAAGTATGTGGGCAGCGGTCATCGCCGTGTGAACCTTCTTTCATGAGCAAAGAGAAAGTTGACTGTGAGCATCTCAGAGTCCTTCAGGAAAGAAAAACTGAGCAGGTTTTTAGGCAACACGGAAACAAGTCACCACATCCGTCTACCGACACAGGGCCCTATGTCCACATTCGCCGCCTGATTATCACAGAGCAAGGTCACAGCTGTGCTCCCGACACGGAGCGCCTCATTCACGCATGCTGACGTCTCTCCTGGCCCTACGATGAGTTTTTCACACGTAAGGTCTGTTTCCTTCGGTCACAACCAGGGCTGCGGCCTCAGCCACTCTCAGACGCGGAACCCCTGAGCCTGTACGGCCCCCCTGAGTCCCGGGCTCCCCGTTGGCAGTATTCATAAGAATCCGAAAACAGCATCGCTGGGCCAGACACGAAGCCCAGCCCGCCTGGTCTGTTGGCCGCGGGGCGGGCGGAGTGAGGGCGTCGAAGGAAGACGGCGCCGCTCTCGCCGTTGCCCAGCTGCCCATCCGCCCGGGCTCCTGGTGCGGCACAGGGTCGGAGCTGCTGTTTCCTTCCCTGGTCTCAGTGGCCGCCTTTAGGATGGAGGCCTTGGTTTGCCACTGAAAAGCCATTTGTAAGTTGTGTTTCCCCGTAGACTCGGCGTTTTCAGAGGCAGAAATCGCCTCTCCAGTGTCTCCTCTATTTCCTCTTTTTTTTTTAATCTCACCTGTGGATATTTTTTGCTTTTCAGAGAGTGGAAGGGAGGGAGGGAGAAACATCCATGTGAGAAAGACACCCGGTTGGTTGCCTCCCACACACACCCTGACTGGGGCCGGGGATCGAACCTGCAGCCCAGGTACATGCCCTTGACCAGGACCCTTTGGTCCTCGAGCCGATGCTCTAACGACTGAGCCACCGGCCGGGGTTGTTTCCTCATTTCTTTGACGCACAGGAAGCTGCACATAACCAGTGTAGACACCTGGGTGAGTGTGGGGCCCAGTATCCACTCTCGAAACCATCACCACATCTGCGCACAGACCTTTCCCTTGCCCTCCCCAGATCTCCTGCTGCCCTGTGTTTATTATTACTATTATTACTATTATTACCAATGTTAGTATCATCACTATGTGGACGATGCTGCAGTGAGCACAGAAGCGTAGGTTTTCCCTGTGGGACCTGGTTCCGTCCCTCAAAGGAGACACCGGAAGTGGGCGGCTGGCTTGGTCGGTCAGCCCGTCGTGTCTGTTGCTGTCTTGATGTTGCACTGATTTCGATGGACACAGCAAGCTGCAGCTATGTCCACCGGAGTTCCCTTCCCAGGGCTCAAGGGGACATCATTCCATCGCTGTCACAGGGCTGCCCCCACCCAAGTCCCTCCCTCGAGGAGCAGGAGACGCTCACTAGTGGTGACACTGAGACACAGGGGCCCAGCTGAGCCCCGGACACGGATTCAGGGCGCCCTCGGCCTGCAGTGGTCTCTAAACCTCCCCTAATTTCACTTTTCAGAGGCCCGCTCGGTCAGGCCACAGCAGAAACATGTGCGGCCCTCCCCCCCAGGAGAAAGCCTATTCCCACCTCTCTTACTAATGAGTGGACAGCACGCCCTGGGAAAGGGAAGGCTCCAGCCAGCCTCAGCTTGCCCCTCGATTCTCAATTCCCGGGGTTCAGCCAGGAGAGCTGTGCTGGGCCTCCTAGGGGGGGTTCTCCAGCTTGGGGACCCTCCTGAGACCCTGTCCTCGGCTATGTGGCCTCCGTGGCTCAGTTTCTCCACCGGGCATCTCTCTGTGGCAGTGACTTCTAGCCCAGCCGAGGGACCCTCCTGGGACACTGTCCTCGGGCTGCGTGGCTTCCATGGCCCAGGGTCTCTGCAGGGTCATCTCTCCGTGGTGGGGACTTTTAGCTCAGCCTGTGCGGTAGCTTCTGCAGCTTCTTTCTCAAAAGGACAGAAAACAAATTCCAAACGTGCAGAGCAGAGGGCGTCTGTGACAGGAACAAAGAGGAATTCTGCAGAGGCAAAAAAAACCATGAGAACGCTGGGAAGGTTGATTGGACCGGCTCGCTCCCCGGATAACGACTCCCGGTCTCGCAGGCCTGACAGGTAATCAAGGCCTTATTATCTGGGTGTCAGGAAGAGGCTCATATTTTCAGAGGGCGGCTGCTTAAAGAACCATTTCTGTCACTCGGCCTGCCCATGCGTCAGGCCGGCCCGCCTCCGCCGTGCGCGGCTGATTTGGAAATAAATTATGCTGATTGCCCCGATAGGAGAGGAATCCATCATCATTCCCCCTGAATTCCTCCCGGTCACCCTGTAATTGTCCTCGGCCGGCCTGTCGCCCAGGGAGCCGCCCCCTTCCTCTGGGGTGTTAATGACACCCGCCCAGCGTGCTCCCCTGGGGGCTCACCCTGGCCTGGTCGGGGTGCCAGCTGCCCCTGGGACCCAAGGACGCCTCCACCCTGAAGCACTCTCCCCTTTGTCCTGTGATCACCAGAGGTTGGCCCTTCTCTGAGTCACTGGATTATGGATGGTCACCTCCAGCTACACTGGGCCGGCTCTGGCTCAGGCAGGTTTTCATTTTTGGTCTTGAACGTTTTTGTTTGTTAATCATCACCTGAGGATATTTTTTCCATTGCTTTTCAGAGAGAGCGGAAGGGAGACAGAGAGAGAAACATTAATGTGAGAGAGACACATTGATCGATTGCCTCCTACGTGCTCCCTGACCGGGGCCTTGGATCAAACCTGCAACCCAGCTACATGCCCTGGACCAGGAATCGAACCTGAGACCCTTTGGCGCGCAGGCCGATGCTGTAACCACTGAGAAACACCAGCCAGGGCAGGTTTTTTTTAACTTCTTGTCCCCGAACTCTGCGCAAGCTGTAATTTAGAGATAGAGACCCAAATCAGAGACTTCTCCCTCTGCCGTCCCCACCCATATTTCCCTGAATTCAGGCTTGACGTTTGCGCGTGAAAAGAGAAACGAAGTCTGAAGGTCACCCAGGGTTTCGCGCGTGTGAGGCGGGGGCCGGGCAGCACACGCTCCCTCCGTGTTGCTGAGACCCCGAGCCAGGGCCGGGCTTCAGGTCCGGGGCGGCCGCACATCTCGGTTCCGTTTGCAGGAAAGGGTCAGAGAAAGTCATGGACATAAAGCATTTTGGAAAATGGAAAGTTCTACGTGGGTGTATGTTAGGGGTTCTTAGTAGAATCCGGCAGTTGGGTGTCGAGCTCGCTGGGTGTGCACATGGGTTTCCCCGGAGACGGGCAGGGAGCTTCCCTCAGCTTCTCGAGCGACTGTGGCGACTCATCAGTAACCAGCTCACTGACTAAACCGGTGAATGGAAACAGGTCACCGAGAGCCACCAACGTGGCGTTTTCATTGTCACGCTGGCGGTTGGGAGCGTGGTCCGTTGTGTGTCGAACCAAACAGCCGAGTCTGACGCCGCGTCCTGAGTTCCCTGGTGGACTGGGGCAGGCGCCGGGCAGGGCCCGCGTTCCCCCGTCTCGGGGCGGGTGTTTCATTCTGAGTTGTCCCCTCAGAGACTGTGTGTCGTTCGTGGGTGAGTCTGAGCCAGCGGGGACAGGTGGTCACAGCCTCTGTGCCGCCTTCCCCGTGCTCTCCCGTTTTCTCTGCAGCATTTCGCTCCCGCGGGACCAGCTGCCCGTCCTTTGTTCCTGTTGTCCTGAGATTTAGATTAAACCCGAAGAGGGACACACGGTCCACCCTCCACGTGGAGCCCAGCAGCCCTCTGGCCACCGGGGCCATGGGCTGGGAGGGGACACAGGCCAGCAGCACCAGGTCCTGGACAGAAACGTGTCCCAGAGGCCACTAGAGGCCCCATCCACGGGCTTCGTGGGAGACACCGGGGCAAGTCGCCCTACCTGGGAGGGGTGTGGACTTAGCAGGGGGGTGGGAACCGTGAAGTGTGGGCTCCACATTCACCTGTGTGCGTGTGTGTGCTCCACGTACCCCTCCTTCCTCTTGTCCGTCTAGTCACGAGGTGATTGTCACCCCCCGCTTCACGCTCTGTGCGCTCTCACGCATCTCCCCCGACGCCCGCTGCACCTCCCTGCCCGCCGTCTCCCTCCCTCTCCCGTCCAAACCTGCTCTGAGCCTGTTTTCGCCTGGCGTGCTCAGCGTTCAGGCGGAAGCGTCCCACTTCCTGCCTCTGAGCGAGGAGGACACTCCCTCCTCCCGTCTCCCAAACCCACCGCTCGGGAGACACAGGAGCATCCCCGCCGGCAGGGTCCCCAGATTCCAGGGGGAGTGGGATGTGTCAGCAGAGCCCTTCCCGAGGAAGCCACGGGGGCCACAGAAAAAGGCCACTTGCCGTGGTGGTGTGGCTCCGAGGCTGCTGTGTGCGTGGCCCAGGGGCTGGGTTCGTCCCACCCTCCTCTGGCTGCAGGGCAGGTGGGCTGGCTCTGCTGCGGGAGCTTCCCTACAGCCTGACAGGAACCGTCCCGTCTCCCCCGGGGGACAGAGCTGCACCCTGGTCCTCAGCACCCACCGCCTCCTGTTATAGCCGGTGGTGTCTTGTCTCCTGCGTCCAGTGGGCTCCTCGGCCAGGGGTGTTGTGTCTGTTCAAAGGCTAAGGAGTTTATGATTCAGATCAACTCAGTGGATCCGTATCACACTGTGCATGAGGTCCCAGTACGAGGTGAGGCCATTCCTCTTGGACCTTAACTCCTTCCGATCTGAGAAGTGGAAGTAACAAGGCACTGAGATTAGGCCTGAGGATTATACAGAGAAGTTATCACGGTGCCCTCGGGGTGAGCTCTCCTGCCACATGCTCTCCAGGCACTGGAGTGCGTTCCCTAAAATCACCAGACACCCGGCAAACCCACGAAGGCCGCTGTCTGATCGACCCAGTTGTGAGCTCGGAGCTCACCGAGTGAGACGGCCGTGGGGAGCACGGGGCTGCGGTGACGTCGGGAGGGGGGGTGACGAGGAGAACCAGGCGGCCAGGCCAGACTTGAAGACCCCCAGTGTCCCAGGGACGAGTCGGGTGGGAAACCTTCACAGGAGCTGGGAAAGCGCGACCGGAAGGTTCCGAGGCAAACCCGGGAGTGCTGTGCTGCAGACCGTGGCGGCCACCGCGGTGGCGTGGTCCCCGTGGCTGCTGTCGAATGACGGCAAACTGAGTGTGAGGACAATGTGATGTCTTGTGGTCTGTAGCTGAAACATCCACAGGGCCCCACGGGGCTAAAATGAAGGTGTTGGGATGGACGCACCTCTCTGGGGCGCGAGGGGAGAGCCGCCGAGTTCTGCCTCTCGCAGCCTGTGCGGCGGCCTCCTCCCTGGCATGGCCTGGCCCTCCCCCGCTCCTGGGTCCCTCTCCCTCCTGCTCTCCTGGGGGCTCTGGGATTCCCGGGACGGCCTCCCTGACTCAGCCACCTGTCCAGCCCTCGCTACCATCGGCTACCTCGACCCCTCTCTGCCGTGGGAACGTGTTGCATTGTCCACCACGGCGGAGGCCTCACAGGGCAAGTAAATAAATAATGAAGGTTCCACTCAGTTGAGGAGCAGAGGGGTTTAGTGAGGTGGTCACCAGAGGGACAGGGGCGTGGGGGGCAGTTGCGGAGGGTGAGGGGGGATAAACGGGGATGGAACTTGATTTGACTTTGGGTGGTGGGCACACGATGCCGTCCACAGAGAACGTATCGTAGAATTGTACCTGAAACCTATGCGGTCTTATTAACCTCTGTAACCCCAATAAATTCAATGAGAAAAAGCAAAGAGACAACCAAACTTTAGTGGAGGGCGGAGGCAGGCGGGAAGCAGCTTGAGGACCACTGGGAAGTGTCCGACTGGGGAAATCCGTTTTAGGCCACAGCTGTAGGTGGTTTAGCTGAGAGGAGACAGGAGTTACCCAAAACGTGTCGTCAGGGCTAGGAGACAGCGCCGGGCCGGCCCGGCTCAGCGGTTGAGTATCCACCTATGAACCAGGAGATCGAGGTTCGATTCCTGGTCAGGGCACAGGCCGGGGTTGTGGGCTCCATCCCCAGTGGGGGGCGTGCAGGAGGCAGCCGATCAATGACTCTCATCAGTGAGGTTTCTCTCTCTCCCTCTCCCTTCCTCTGAGATCAATAAAGACATATTTAAAAAAAGAAGAGACAGTGTAGCAAAGGTTAAAGGAGTTCGGATTCCGGGTCTAAGGCTGGGCTCTGCTCTGGTTAGATGGTGGGTCCGGCCACCCCCACCCCGGGGGCCTGGCCGCCCGTGTGCACAGGGAGGTGGAAACGCCGGCCTCATCCCCAGAGCTGCTCCGAGGAGCCAGCGGACCAGGGACGTGAAGGCCTCCGTCCAGGAGAGAGTTCCGGGCAAGGACGTGGCATCATTTCTGGTGGCCTCGCCTGGCTCCTGTGTTCATACCCAGCCGCCTGGGAGTTTCTGAGACATTGGCCGACGCTCAGGAAAAGCAGGAGTTTACTGACGGCTGTTCTCTGCTCGGCTTTTCCACCCCAAATGCTCTCCTGGGAGGATCGTAGTCACAGGGGCGACCGTGGCCCTTCTCTCGCTAATATGTGGGCATCTTTTCCTCTCTTTACTTCTGGATCCTTCATCCCATAGAGACCACTGCCATCCCCACCGTCAAACAGCCCCAACTCTCAGCGTCTCCTAAACTTCACACTGAGGTCGTTCCAAGATCCCCTGGCGGAGGAGACAGCGCTTTGGTTTTTTTTTTGCTTTTGCCTTTTTTTAAATCCTCACCTGAGGATATTGTTCCCATTGCTTTTCAGAGAGAGAGGAAGGGAGAGAGAGAGAGAGAGAGAGAGAAACATCGGTTGGTTGCGTCCCCCACGCACCCCGACTGGGGCCAGGGATCGAACCTGCAACCCAGGTACATGCCCTTGACGGGGAATCAAACCCAGGACCCTTCACTCCGCAGGCTGACACTCTAACCACTGGGAAAACCGGCCGTGGTGGCACCTCGTTTCCTTTATCAGGCCATTTCCAAGTCCCCGGTTATTTCACAGTCGTTTCTGTGTGTCGAAGAGCCACCTGCTAGAACTTCCTTTGTTCATCTCAGAGTTATCCTGGGTTTTCACGATGAGAAATCCTACTGTTGTTATTGACATTAACAAAGCTCCAAGGCCTCTCCTTGCCCCGTGCCTGCCCCTGAGCTTGGGGGAATGAGGGTGCTGAGTGCCCGGCTCCCCGCGTCTTCAGAGATGGAGATTGCCAGGGATACTCGGGGGGCTATGCCAGGGCTCAGAGGATCCTCTCCAAATGGAATAATGAATGAGTCAGGATGTGCTGTGTTTTTATTTTTATTGGCATTATTATTGTTTTAAGCCTCACCCGAGGATATTTTTTCCATTGCTTTTCAGAGAGAGTGGAAGGGAGAGAGAGAGACAGACAGAGAGAGAGAGACATTGACTGGTTGCCTCCTGCATGTGCCCCAATTGGGTCCAGGGGTTGATCCTGCAACCGAGGTATGTGCCCTTGGCTGGAATCGAACCCGAGACCCTTAAGTCCACAGGCCGACACTCTAACCACTGAGCAAAACTGACTAGGGCTATACCATATTTTTATTTTTATTTTATTTTAATTTATTTTTTTATACCATGTTTTTAAGACAGTACGCTGTTTCTGTTTCACGTGGCAAACCGGTGGATGTTTAGGTGGGGATGCGTTGCTGGGACGCAGGCCTAAAATAAGTTCCCAGAACAGTCACCAAGATGGTGATTGTCATGAAGCTTTAGTCTGGGCCGCGGCTGTCGGCCGGCTGCAGGAATGAAGACGGAGGCGAGAGAAGGGCTCACAAAATCATGGACGTTCGCAGTCCACGGCCAAAACCCTTTGAACGGCCGCTCGCCGTTTGTTCACGGCTGTGGCAGGAAGACCAGGATCCCAGCCTCTCCCGCCCGGCGGTTTCTATTCCTGAACATAATTGTGAAGCTGAAGACGATGACCTCTGGGTTCCAGGATATCTTGATTGAGCTAATTATAACTCCGCGTGGATTGTCAGCAGCTCGTCTTGGAGAATTGTGGGATTTTATTAGACGCATTCTAATATGGTAAATGCTGAGAAGGGAAAAGCCATTTAGGACGAGGCACGTGGCAGCACCGAGGAAAGGAGGGTGGCGGAGGGACTTAGAGTCAGGGAAGCTTTAATCAGACCACACCTGACACAAAAGAAACCGATAAAACAAAAAGCGTCCCCGGTTATCTCCCAGATGCCGGATGTCAGATTCCTCGTGTCTTGGACTTCATATTCTAACCAATAAGGTCATGGCTGTGGCAGACTCAGTGGGACTATAATATGTAGGATGATTCCTCCCCTAGTAATTTCTTGGGCTTTGGGGAGCAGGGAACACAGAGGGAGGGGGGAAAAGAGAAAGTGAAATAAATGAGGGAGATATAATTGTCCCTCTCATTTTAAGAATTCCACCTAATTTCTGCTTCCCAGGGGTATAGAATAAGTACTTTTCCCTCCTTATTTAAAAAAAGAATTAATTTGATTCTCCTAATTGGAACACGTTCCACCTGCTGATTACCAACTGGAGTCAGGAATCACGAATAAATGTCTAGAATCACAAGTCAAGAGGAGCCTGTAGTTAAGCGCTTGCTGTCTGTGGTGCGGAAAAGCAAGTCTGGAGACGATAGGGAAACCTAGGGGCTGTGGGTCTTTCTCTCAAGCCCACCTCCCCGGGTGTGATGGGATAGGGGCTGGCGGGCGACCCCGGAGATGCCCCCCAGCCACAAAGCATCATCTCAGGTCCACACACGCAGGAGGGCCCAGTGTGCGGGACTCAGCCCGGCCTGGCCCGAGAGGGTCGGGAGCTGCAGTGGGAGATGGAAAGTCTTTCTTGTCCTTTCCTCTCCCCGCCTGGCTCTGAGCAGCATTTTCAGCGCTAGGCTGTGGTGCCCTGGAAACTATGGGGGGAAGCGGGCACCGTCGGGAGAGTGGAAACCAGCCCTGGGTCAGGCAGTCAGTAGCAGCACACCCTGGGAGCCGGCCCATCCTGAGCGTCCCCCCTCCCCCGTCCAACACAAGAGTCAGGTGCAACTGTCCCTGAGAGCAACAGGTGGAGCAGGGCCCACGGGACGTCCTGGCAGACTCCCAGGGGAGATGAGATCCAGGCTGGAACCGAGGACTATTGCCTGGGCTCCATCCACCGGGGAGCACACCTTAGGCCTCAGTCCCTCACCGCTCCCCACTGTTGGGGAGTGACTGGCAGGTCCAGAAAAAAAACTGAGCCTGAAAAACTGCCAGAAGGATGAGAAAACAGGCAGCAGGCACAGCAGGGATCAGAGCCCTGTGCCAGGGGACGCAGGAACAATAAAACAGGGTGCTCTGAGAGGGGGGTGGGGATGTTGGAAATGAATGAAGAGCTGTGAACAAAGACTCTGGGACTTCCACCGTGGCCGAGATGGAGTAACAAGGGTGAGGTTTGACCTCCAGCCCCAAAGAACCAAAAAAAGAAAAAAAACACCCAGAAAATGTACATGAAACTATGGACATGAAGCTCGACATCAGCAGTGAAGGACGGATCCCCGAGAGATGGGACATAGATGGTGAGCCCTCTGTTGAGCTCAATGCCTGGAGACTGTGTCGCAGCACTACAGGGGAAGGGTGGAGGTGGCACCTCAAGGGCTCCCTGGATTTAGAAGGAGGAGCCGGGAGTCCATGGAGATGAGGCAACTGGAGGAGAGAACTATACAGAGAGCTTGAGTATTGATCAGCACACAGGTGCAAGGAAACTACGGGACCCCAGAGAGAACCACATGCCAGGATGGGAGAGAACAGCACTCAGTACTCACACGGGTCCCAGAATGATACTCAGTCCCACCAGCCAAACTGGAAAAGTACATCGTTCATGGGGAATTAGGTGGCGTATCCAGGAAGACCTTGCCTCAGTAAGGTAGACCTGGGCTCTACTCCAAACCACTCAGCAATCAGAAAGCAAGAGCCAAAAGGCTTAAGTTTTTTACAAGTCATTCAGCTGCACCCCAGAATAGAAGTAGAGATACTGAAAATAAAGAACTTCCAGAAAGATAGAATTTCTAGAGAGGAGAGCTACAATTTCTGAGATGAAAAGTACCGTGGAAGGGATGATTGGCAGATTAGACACAGCTGAAGAGAAGACCAGAGGACTGGAAGGCATAAAGGTGGAAACTACCCAGGATTAAACAGAGAAGCCAGAATTAGTGAGCTGTGGGGAGAGCTCCAACCCCTTGACAAATGGGTATTTGAAGTTCCCAAAGGAGTAGGGGGAGAAAAAACATTTGAAGAGCTAATGGGCCTTGGCTGGTTTTGCTCAGTGGCTAGAGCACTGGCCCGTGGACTGAAGGTTCCCAGGTTCGATTTTGGACAAGGGCATGTACCTCGGTTGCAGGCTCTGTCCCCTGCCCTGGTCAGGGCGTGTGCAGGAAGCAACCATCGATGTCTCTCACATCGATGTTTCTCTCTCTCTCCTCACCCCACCCCTCTACTCTGAAAAGGGATGGAAAAAGTATCCTCAGGGGAATATAATAAAAACAAAACAAAACAAAAAACAGCCATACCTCACACCCCATACAAAAATGGACTCAAAATGAATCACAGACAATGCAAAACTAAAAACTGTGAAGCAAGTGTAATTGTTATTGGGCAAGGCAAATATTACTTAGAAATCACACCTGAAGAATGACCCATGAAAGAACAGGTGGATAAATTGGACTTTCTCAAAATTAAAAACTACCCCCCTGCCCCTGCAAAAAAAAAAAAAAGACACTGTTAAGAGAATGAAAAACAAGTCCCAGGCTGGGAGAAAATCTGTGCCAAGTATGTATCTGATAAAAGACCTGTATCTTCCAGATAAAGAACTCTCAGGCACAACAATAGGAAAATATGCAACACAGTTTTTTAAAATGGGGAAAGGTTTTTGTAGACCTCACCAAACAATATATACAGGCAGCAAATAAGCTCAACAGGAGATACTCAGCTGCATTAAGCGTTAGGAAAACGCACATTGAAACCATAATGAGACAGCGTCTATTGCCTTCTCTGTCAGACTGGCTAAAATTTACACGGTGTGAAGAGCATTGGATCCCTCACCCATTGCTGGTGTGGGTGTTAAACGGTACACTTCACAAAATAGTTTGGTAGTGTTTTTTTTAAAAATTGAACATCTGGGCACTCCACTTTTAAGTACTTGCCCAAGACAAGACGGAAATACACCTCTGTTTGAAAACTGGTCAATGATAGCTCACTGCAGTGTTATCCCTAAGAGTCCAAAGCTGGAAACGACCCACGTGGACGCCAGCAGCTGGATGACGCACAGCTGTGGGCCCCCCGCAATGGAATCCCCCTGGGCAAGGGGAGGAGCGATCGGCTGATCATCCCAGGAACCGCGAGGTCAAAAACGCTGGTGGTCTTAGTGTGCTGGGTGTCGGGGTAAGTTGTTCTCAGTAATGGATGACTGGTACGCCCTGCAGAGCGTAAGTGTGGGTGCAAAGAATGTTGTCTCTCCCCTCACGTGCAGGCGAAGGCATAAGAGACACAGAGATTGACACGCTGTAAACAACTTTTTTCGTAATCCTCACCTGAGGATATTTTTCCGTTGATTTTTAGAAAGAGGGGGAGGGAGGGGGAGGGAGGGAGAGAAACATCCATGTGAGAGACACATCGATTGGCTGCCTCCCGCACGTGCCCCGACGGGGGCTGGGGATGGAACCTGCAACCCAGGTGCATGCCCTTCACCGGGAATTGAACCCGTGACCCTTTGGTAGGTGAGCTGACGCTCTAACCACTGAGCAACACCGGCCAGGGGGCAAGTTGTAGACATTTTATAGGAAAAGTATGCAGACAGTAGGTCCAAACAGTTTGTGGGTGGTAATAGCAAAAATAAAATGGAATAAATAACGTTGAAACCAGTGAAATAAATGTCTATCCAAGGCAAGACAGAGAAAGAGGATTAAAACCTAATAGAAATTTTTATAAATGGAAAATGTGCGATAAGATAAAACAAACCGCCTAATATCACAGTATTTACATAAAGTATAAATGGTTTAAACTCATTGATCAAAAGAAAAAGACTCTTGGATTTCTCAAACGAACAAATGAGACCCAGAAATAAGTCATTAGCAAGATTTACATTTAAAATGGCCCAGGAAGCCTGGAAATACACAGGAAGAAATGATATATACCCCAGAACGTGGAGCTAAAAGGAGCCAGAGTAGCCACTTTAAATTTGTATAAAGTGTAGCTTAATGGAAAGTGTAGAAAGAACAAAGATAGATGTCCTCATGCGAGTCACCCTCCCGTCCTGGGAGGGGCCCGTGCGGGGGCCGAGGGGGGCCGAGGGCCGAGGGCCGAGGAGTGGGCTTGGGGCACGAGCGGAGGGTGAGGGTCGTTCCCCCTGAAAGCACTGACAAGGGAGCTGGGGGGAAATTAGATAAATTAGCGGATGCTGTTTTTTAGCGCAGAGAATGACAGGACAGGCACACACGGCCACTCCCAGGAGCAGGGTACCCGGTAATGCAGACCCCGCCCGTGCTGAGAACAATGGAAACGAACGCCCCCAGACAGCGACACACAGACACACAAGCCCACACGCGCAGACACATACACAGAGACAGAGAGACATACACACACATATGCACATGCAGGCACACACAGATGCACATGTGCAGACACACATGCACACACAAGTAGGCACACACAGAGACAGACATGTGAACACGTGTGCATGCACATGGACACACCTGCAGACACATATACATGGGCACACACAGAGCAACACACAGACATACAGAGACATATGAACACACATGCAGACACAGGCACACATGTTCACAGGTACACAGACACGGCCACACACATGTCTTGAAGCAACTGGAGAGTTAACGAGTGGTGAGGAAGGGCTGAGTCAGAGTCTGGGGACACCTGAGCTGAGCAGGTCACCCCAGAGCCCCGGCTGCTGGCTCGCTGGGGACATTGGCTGATTCTAGGGGAGCAGCACAGAGCCTGAGTGCCGTGTGTGCACATGTGTGTGCAGAGCTGACAGCTCTGTAGATCTGGGGACAGGCCTGCTGAGGGAACCCCGTGACCACTTCGTGTTCTGGGCCTTGAAAGCCTGCACTTTGGGTGTAACTGAGCAGTGACCAACCCATTTCAGGTCATCTGTGTGTTGTGTGAGGCAAGGAGTGAAGTCTTTTTGTTTGCGTTTAACGCCTGGCACCATTTGTTGAAAAGACTGTTCTTGCCCCCAGTGCGTGGTCCTGGGCTTCCTGTGTAAAAGCCACTGACGCTGTCTGTGGGCCTGTTTCTGACTCTGCTCTTCCGTTGCCTCACGGTCTGTCTTGATCCACAGGGGATTGTTTCAACAGCACTGCGGGGAGTCTGGAATCGGGTGGGTTAACTCCTCCCCCTTCGTTACTTTTCGAAGTTGTTTTGGATACTTGCAGTTCCGTATAAATCTTAGATTCAACATGTCAACTGCCGCATAAAGGCTTACAGGGGTTTTACTGGGATCCTGTTAAATCTATAGGTCAGTTTGGGGAGAATTGGTGTCTGAGCCATTTGCGTCCCTGGGCACACAAGCACCGTGTAGGCCTCCACCCGCAGGCTTGTTGTTGTTGTTGTTGTTACTTCTCTCCCAACGATACTTTTCCATTCATTTTGCGAGAAAATAGAAGGGACAGAGAGAGAGAGAGAGAAAACACTCATGTGAGAGAGACACATCTATTGGTTGCCTCCCACATGTGCCCTGACTGGGATCAAACCTGCAACCCAAGTACATGCCCTTGACCAGGAATCGAACCTGAAACCCTCCAGTGCTCGGGCCGACGCTCTAACCACTGAGCCACACCAGCCGGGGCCATCTGTAGGCTTTTAGAAAAGGTTTCTCTCAGCAACATTCTACAGTCCTGCATCCGTGTCTTGAGGATACAGTTGTGTGCACACAGGGGTCCCTGACTGTTGCACATTTTGTGCTATGAGAGTGGTTTTACATCCCCATTTCCAGTAGTTCACTAGCGGCTGGTTGTGTCTTTGTATCCTGCAAACCTGCTTAACTCACTCATTTCAGAACCTCTTTTTTTGGGGAGGGTGTAAAATTCCTTAGGATGTTCTCTTCTTCAAATAAGAATGGTTTTCTGTTCCTCCCCAAATTCGGTGCCTTTTATCTCTTTGTTCTTGCGATCATACTTTGGCTGGATTCGCAGCCACAGCGCTGAACGAAAGTGGCAGGAGGGGCTGGTTATCCTTACCGCTTCGAAATCATTGGGAAAAGAGTTTCATCTTTTAGTGTTAAGATCAGTGTCACCCCCGGGCCAGCGTGGCTCAGTGGTTGAAGGTCGACCTGGATCCAGGAGGTTGCGGTTTGATTCCCGGTCGGGGCACTTGCCCGGGTTGCGGTTCAGCTCGGTCCCCAGTGGGGGGCGTGCAGGAGGCAGGCGATCCATGACTCTCATCACTGACGTTTCTCTCTCCCTCTCCCTTCCTCTCTCTGACAATAAAAACATTTAAAAAAAAGATTGATGTTACTTGTTGGAGTATTGACTATTCACTTTCCCTCAAATTATTGCTTTAATTTCACCCAACCAATTTTGATAAATTATGTCTTCACCTTCCTTCATTTCAAGCCACTTAGTTTCTAGTTCCCTCTCCCATCCTTTGTGACACGCCCGTTATTTAGAGGCGCGTCATTCAATTTCCAAGGATTTCAGGATGTCACTAAACCCTCCTGTTAATATTTTATTTAATGCCGTTGTAGTCGGAGGAAATACTTGGCTGTGTTGCAGTCCTTTTACATTTGACGAGGCTTGTTTTACAGCCCGGAGCAGGGTCTATTAGGTAAATATTCCGTGTCTTAGAAAGAATGTCATTCTGCTGTTGCCGGGTGGAGTGTCCCATAAATGTCAGTCAGGTCAAGATGGTTGATAGGGCTGTTTACATCTTGTTTCTCCAAAGACCGTGGTGTCGGGGTGGGGGTCAGGATTTCAACATATGCACGGGGGGGGGCATAAGCATTCAGGGCATTGCAAGCTTCAGTGAAAAGGCAAAGCGTGTGTCAGTGGATTAAAAAACAAAACAGGAGCCAACGATAGCTTGCAGGTGACACAGGTACACATAAGGAGGCAGAAAGATCGAAAGCTAAAGAATGAAAAAACATTTTTTTGCAAGTGCTACCCCCGCGGTTCCCAAACTGTGCGCCGAGGAAACCTGGGGTGCCAGGGCCAGCTCAGAGGGGTTCCTGCGGGGGAGGTTGAATTTGTGAAGAAACACGGTAACACCTCCTGGGTTTGTGCAAAGTACCAGCTCGGGGGGCTCCCGGGTGCGAGGTTAGATTTCCATGTGATGTGCAGCGGCCTTGCAGCGTGGCTGGGGCGAGCTGCAGGTACGTGCAGAAAGCCGCCTGGTCGGGAAGGGCGGGGAGATGTCCGGTCTGACCCCGAGTCCTGAGCGGTATGTAGCCTCCAGCAGCCGCCAGGATCTGCAGATACCTGTCCTGACCGGGTTGCTTGGACCTAACTTTCGGATAAACAAAGCTGCAGTTACTGGGTTTCACTGTCATCTTCGGGCCACCCTGAGAACCCCCGAGACACTGAGGGACCCTCAGCACGGGAGGGTTGGGAGCCCAAACTAAACAGACTGGCGACAGAAGCGGTGTGGTTACGTTAGTTCGTTAGTTCGCAACAAAGTGAAAGTGACATTCGAGACGTAAATTTAAGAGAGAGGTTCGGGAACGCTTCATGATGACGAAAGGCTCAGTCCACCTGCGAGACGGAGAGACACTGACGTAGCCTCAGTTCCAGGGGGACAAAACCCACGGGTGACGTGGGGTCGGCCACAGCTGGGGAAAGGGTTTTAAAAACGCCTCTCTCATGATCTCATAAAGCGCCTTATTAAATGGTTAGAATGCTTATTTCAGCCGTAAGCCCAGTAAGGATTAGAAATGGCAACAATTAGATTGTACGTTGTCTCTCTTCGTTTTTTTGTTTCCAAAGTAGCCACTTGCTGTACGTCTTTGAGGCGCTCGAAAGCGAATGGCTGCGTGAAGCTAAGACTGTAAGCACCCAGGGACGTCTCGTTTCAGTGACACCCGTCGGTTCCCCCTCCGAATGTTTTGTTTTATGGCAACAATGCCTGATGCTGTTAGGCTGGGGTGGGGGTGGGAAACGGAGCCCTCTTTCTGGTTATGCTTGGAAATGAGTAGGTTATTTACGTCATTAAAAGCAGATGTGGATGTGACTGTGTAAAACCAAAGCTGTGGAAGACGAAACACGCCTCAGGCTGCCTGCTTTTTGTGGGCCTCAAATCTTCCTGAAGGCCGCCCTTGGACAAGTGAATCCACGGGGCCCTCGGTGCATCATCTTCCTGTACATTTATTGTAATTGCCCCCCCAACACAGTGAGTTAGTCTATAACAATCATAAAAAGTTACTGAGACTGCCCCAGCCGGTTTTCTCAGTGGTTAGAGCACCGGCCTGCGGACTAAAGGGTCCCGGGTTCGATTTATGTCAAGGGCTGTACCTCAGTTGCAGGCTCGATCCCTGGCCCCTGTCAGGACGTGCGCAGGCGGCAACCAGTCAGTGTGTCCCTCTCACATCGATGTCTGTCCCTCTCTCTCTCCTTCCACTCTCTGAAAAGCACTGGAAAAAATATCCTTGGGTCAGGATTAAAAATAATTTTTTTAAAAAGTCACTGGGACCAAGAAAGCTACAAAGAGTGTGTGAGTCCAGAAACATCCTGGCACCGCTGTTAGTCTGAGGCTGGTCTACACAGTATCTGTGACGGGTTTGTGGCCGTTGTGATAACCACAAACTTAGACTTAACATCCAGACAGAACCACCTAAAAGTTGATGCAGCCTCGTGTTTCCTAATTCACAGATTTATTCCATTTTCAACTCGAGTTCTGACGGGGGCGGTGCAGATTGTGTCTCCATGAGCGAGGGTGGATTATGGGATGAGATACGCTCAGCGTTTCCAACACGCAGCCCAACCAGGTCAGCGGACTTGGGGACAGAGTTGGGGACGGCCCTGTGACCTGGTGTTTGTGTGTCTCTCTGCTGTTTTCCAGCTGAGTGTGACTGTGACCCCCCGGGACCACAAAGGGTCCTAGGGAACCTTTAATTTCATATTCTAACCAGCTCGCCCTATTTGTTTGCTTTGAATCCCCCGTTTCAATGAGGCGAAAACTCGCGCTAATCCTCCATTCAGGAGTTGCCCGGGTGCGTGTGAAATGGATCGTGTGGACAAAATAGAGTCCCGCCCGGCGCCACCGGCCATTGTCCCCTAAGCTCCTTCGAGGGGACTCTTCACAGGTACAAGGAGCCACTCCAGCCACTTCGCGTATTTCTGGAGATCTGTCCTCTCCCCCCGCACAGCACATTACTCAGCCCAGAAGAAAAGCCATAAGCCGGCATCGGATGAAGGGAAATGCTGGAGTGAGCCGAGCCCATTCTCCGCACACGGAGAGATAATTGGCCCAGCGGCGATTCTGAGTCACATGAATAGACGGCGATGTGGGAAAAACTGAAAAGGACAGCAGTGTCCTGGCCCGCACTGAATCGCTGCCTCGGGTCGGCATTTTCTCTTGAAGACCAATTGATAAAACAGGGCAAAAATGTTTTCCCCCCTTAATTGCTTCCAAACACTGTCCCACTAAACACCCAATTAGAAGGCGAAGGGTGGGCCTCTGTGTTCTCCTAATGACCCTGCGGGGGGGGGGGGGGGGCAGAGGGGCGGGGGCCGCAGAAAAGAAATAATGCAGGAGCCCAGCACTGCCTTTCATGGGCTGCAGAATGGAAAGGTCGAGGGGAAAGGTTTATCATGTCTTTAGCTGCGATGGCCCACCGAGGGCCCAGGGCCCGAGAAACAACGCGAGCCACACAGCCCCGCTGGAAGGGAGTCAGTCTTTGGGACGCCCTCGGGACCGACGTGTCCGGGGACACGTGCACACGCAACCAGACAGCCTGTGGATTTGTGCGCAGAAGTTAGAATACGGGGTCATCTCAGAACATCTTAAATCTGCAACTTGCCCTGGCTGGTGTCCTCAGTGGTTAGAGCACCAGCCTGCGGACCGAAGGGTCGCAGGTTCGATTCCCGATCGAGCGCACGTACTTGGGTCCCTGGCCCCGGTCCAGGTGTACTCGGGAGGCAGCCCATCGATGTCTCTCACACCAGCGGTCCCCTCTCTCGCTCTCTCCCTGCCGCCCATCCACTCTCTGAAAATCAATGGAAAAAACATCCTCGGGTGCGGATTGACCACAGCAGCAACAACAAATATATATATATATGTATGTCTTCTATGTGTTTTTGTTTTTATATGAGATTTATGTGAGATTTATCTGTCAAATCCAGTGGAAACAGCTGCTTGGTAGACGTGCGGCTTGATTTGCCAGCTGATTGTATCCAAGTGCAGGAGGTTTAGGTCCTTCCCTTGGGCGTGTTCTGAGCAGGAAGACGGATGTTGGGCAGCTGAGCGGAGGGACTGTGGAGTGTGGGGACAGCCCAGTAAAACGGTGAAGCCACTGATGTCCCTCACCGGCCTTGGGTTAGCGCCCCCGTCGTTCCGTCTGGTAACCTACTCCCAGAATAACACACACGTGAAACTCACAAAGGGTTTCGGTAAGAGCCGGTGATCAGACTCAGGGCGACGCAGGAAATCAGATCGGACACGATCGCAATGAACAGAAACCAGTATCAATGGAAATCACTGAGGCTCGGATCACTGCTAAACAACAAACACCACTTCCATTCCTTCCTCAGTTATTTCCCGAGAAATGTTGGGCTTTTCTTCAAATTATTACCTGAAACCTATGTCACATTCAAAACCAACCCCGAGAGCGGGCCCAGCAACAACACATGCATTTTTAAAGACCTCATTAAAATAACTATCTATTAAAGTCCACAGTTCAGAAATAAATTTAGGAACTAAATTAGCGGGAGAAGCGGAGAGAGGGGAAGAGAGATAATTACCATGACATGTCGAGGGGAGTGTTATTTAATGAACCATAATAATAAGAATTATGTGCGGTTCCACATTTGTGATTTCTTAGCTACTTAGTTCGCCGTGAAACAGTAAAAAGCATATGAAGGAGGAACAATGGACTGTGGAGAATCATAACGGACGTGTCGATACTTTGTTCCCGCTACCAGATGGGTCAGTATCGGAATCGTTGTGCCAGTGGCTACTTTATATCCTCTTAAGGGGCGTGGTGCCTGCATCTTTAAGACCCAGAGAGAGACACCGGGAGGTAATTTTGTTGTTAATTCTCACCCGAGGATATTTTTTCCATTGATTTTCAGAGAGTGGAAGGGAGGGAGGGAGAGAGAAACGCTGATGTGAGAGAGACACATCGATGGGTCTCCTCCTGCACGAGCCCCGGCGGGGGCTGGGGATCAAGCCTGCAACCCAGGTACCTGCCCTTGACCAGGAATCGAACCCGAGCCTCTTCGGTGGGCGGGCCGACGCTCTAACCACTGAGCAACACCATCCAGGGCCCTCGGAGGCATTAAATGGGGGTGGTGGGGAAGGACGTTCGAGGAGAAGAGGTGGGTAAGACCGTCTACAGTTTCAGGGGTTCATAACCACTCAGCCTGCTCACTAGTTAGTAGAATTTGAAAAGGCATTCTCCCTGAAAAATAATTTCAGTTTTATTTCTGTCTTTCAGACCTGGGACTTGGGGTGGGGTGGGTCATCTCCTTTCCCTCTCTGTCCCTCCGCTGAGGCTGCGGGACACTGTCTGAGCTCCAAGTCCCAAAGAGACGAGTCCACGTCGAGGGAATATGTGCATTTCAGTATTACTTACAAGCTGCCGGCCAGGAGCAGTCTGCAGGTGCTCTTTATTGAATAGAAAAATGTTCATACACAGTAAAACCTCTACTTAAAAATGGTTTTCACGTCACATTTTATTTGTAATTCAGTTACTTTCATTTAAATGCCTCTTCCCATAAAAACAATGTTGCAAACGGTGAGGGGGCTCCTAGACGAGCCCACGGGGCTCGTTTACACCCACAGTGTAGCTGTAGTAGTGCCACGGATGCTGGGGAAAATCGTGGAAATTATGATGAGAGTAGCACTAATTAAAAACACACACAAAAAAACCTCTGAACATTCAGACCGATAGCAGCACTCTTTTTTTCTTTCTGCTGTTGCCTAAAAATAGATTGTCTTCGTGGAGGAAAGGAGGTAGGTAGGCTCGCTGGGGAGGGAATTTCTGAAATTTTAAATCCTTCGGAGATGGAGAGCACTAATTCTTTATCATGGATAATTTAATTTAAAAACTCAGAGCTCTCTTTTCTGGGCTTGTCAC
Source organism: Miniopterus schreibersii (assembly GCF_964146895.1). Taxonomy (NCBI): domain Eukaryota; kingdom Metazoa; phylum Chordata; class Mammalia; order Chiroptera; family Miniopteridae; genus Miniopterus; species Miniopterus schreibersii. The sequence continues at coordinate 1,134,003 of NC_138118.1, forward strand.
CATGATTATGAAGCTCAATCGGTCAAACGTCTGTCAACTCCACGCTTTCCTTTCTCCACACTTAAAAAAAAGCCCCTCCTCGGAGACTCATCGCTGGTCACAGTGCTTTCTACCAGTTCTGTCATCGGGTCTAACACATGTCTAGTGCCCGCGCTTACTACTGGGGGGTTTTGTCACCTTCCCCAGGACATCGTCTCTGTTCCCTGGTCCTGCCACTACCTGAGCAGCTCCTGTGGCCTCACAGGGTCAGCTGGCCCTCAGCTCCGCTCTCCTCGGACCCGTCCGCCCGTGACCCCGGCAGGGACCCCTGCTCCTGGTCCCCGCACGCTCCTCCCGTTCACCAGCCCTTCGGTCCTGCTCCCGTCTGTGGTCTCCACTCTGCGGGGGGCATACATGTCAAAGTCTGAATAGCCTCACGTATTTTCAAAATATTTTTATCATATAGGGAACAATCTGAAGAGATGAATGGGCTCCTCCCGATCTCTTTGTTTTTCATTTATTTTGATCAAAGTAGCATGTGTGCATTTTAGAAAACCAGGAAAATCATGATTATAATAAAACGGCATTTTACTTCAACCTTCCAACAGCAAATTTCAACACGTGGTAAATGGATCCCAGATTCATCGGCTGCCACACCCTCAACCCGACGAATGTGTCAGGAACTGCGTCCGTCCCGTTGTCCCCTGGTCCTCGCTGTCACCTGCATGAGGCTCTGTCTGGGGCTCCCTGTCGCTCCTTCTGTGTTCCGTACCTTGTGCATTTTTGCCTTAGTTTTGTCATTATTTCTGCTGAAATATATTCACTTTCAGTTCCTTCAGAAAGATTTAATTATTGGTAAATATTCCGAGTCTGAAAACATCTTTATGTTATTTTTGTGCTTTTACCAAATTTTAAGTAGGGTATCCAACTCTAGGTTTCAAGTAATTTTTTTCTACTAAAACGTAATGATATTATTTCTGGTTAGAGCATCATCCCCATGCGCCAAGGTTGCAGGTTCGATCCCCGTCGGGGCACATACAAGACTCAGTCAGTGATGCGTCAGTAAGAGGAACAGCACGTCGATGACTCGCTCTCTCTCTTTCTAAAATCAATCAATCAATCAATCAAGACATTATTCCATCTCATCAGCAACAAATTTCACACCCGCCCAATCTTTGCGCCTTTGCAAGTGAGCCGGTTCCTTCCAGAACCTGTGGTTTCTCTTCCGTCTTGACGAGCTGAGCATCCCTGGGTCCTGCTGGCTGTGCGGGTGCCCGGTGGCCCGCGGGCTCTTTCCGTGTGAAAACTGGAGATTTCGTTTTGCAGTGTCTCCTGTTGTCCCCTTGGCCGTCGGCTCCCCTGTGAGCAGCCGTGAGAGCGTGGGGAGCTGGGCCCGTCTCTCTACACCGCCCCCCCCCCCCCCCCCCCGTTTGCACCGCCCCGACCGTGCCAGCCTCCGGTTCACTCACACTCTTCCCCCGGGGCTTCCTGCCACCAAACCTCCGGCGGCGATTTCTGTTTGTTTGCACAACCATGTCTTCAATCCATAAGGTATTTGCAATGTTATTTAAAAAAATATGTTTTTATTGATTTTAGAGCGAGAGGGAGAGAAACACCAATGCTGAGAGCCGTGGATCGGCTGCCTCCGGTGCGCCCCCTGCTGGGGGCCGAGCCCGCTGCCCAGGAATCGAACCCCGATCTCCTGGATCCTAGGTCGGCGCTCACGGAGCCCCCCGGCCGGGCGGTTCCTGGCCAGCGCTCGCCTGCGGTCTGGCTCTCTACTCTGAAATTCCTCCGGCCCCTCCTCTCCGCCCGGGCGAGCTGGCGGGGACCCTCCTCAACGTGACCCTTTAGTTCCACGGTCCTCTCAGTGGGGTTTTGGGAGCAGGAGACGGGAACACCTGCTCACTCAGGCGTCTCTAAAAAGCCTTTTCTTTCATTTTTCCTCATATCCACTTGTCTTGGGGCCAAGGAGCTGGTCCTGTAAAAACATCTCATACTTGGGGCCATCGCTACGGCCTCCAGCCACCGTCCCGCCGGGAGAGTGGCCGCTGCCACAGTGCAGCCTCCGAATTAACCTCCTGCCCCACGGCCCAGCTCCACGCCCTTCGGGTTTTGTAAGGAGGGCTGATGTTCCCTCCCGCGGCCGCCGGGCGTGAGCTGTGGTCCCCCCGTGTGCGTGAGCGCTCACCCACATTCTTGTCGAGGCAGCAGGCAGCTAATGTTTAACCTCTGTCCATCTGATAAGGTGAACATTTTTCCTGAAAGAATGCAGTTGACCATCTTTGGAGAAGCAGACATGGGCACGAACAGCCAGTGCTCAGAAAATACAAGGGCCGGCGGCCGCGCCGAAGCTAAGGTCCAGGTGGACTTCAGCGTCCGCCGGCGTGGTTGCCGGCTGGACGGCGCCCTGGCGGCTGGTCGGTCGGCTGGTCTGCACCGCGCGTCTCCGAAGATGGCAGGAGCCTCTCGTCCATTCTGTCGTTGACTTTGTCATAAAAGTTATTGCTCATTCTGAACAACAGAAACATGATGTAAACACCGTACAGCTTGAGCATATCTCATAAACATCTTTCCATTTTTAAAGAGATTTGGCTTAAGTGGCTGAGCGTCCACCTAGGATCCAAGAGGTTGCCAGTTTGATGCCCAGTCAGGGCACATGCCCGGCTGCGGGCTCCATCCCCAGTCGGGGGCGCGCAGGAGGCAGCCGATCAGTGACTCTCATCATTGATGTTTCTCTCTCTCTCCCCCTCCCTTCCTCTCTCTCTCTAAAAATCAATAATAATAATTTTTAAATCTTTTAAAGAAAGAGGTTTGGCTCACATGTTGCATTTTTCACATTTTTGAGGCTCTCGATTTGTGTACACTGAGGCTAGAAATAAATTGCCAGGAAACATCAGAGCTAGAGACTGAAGTGGAACCTGTCGCAGAGGGGAGCCACCGCGGAGACGGAAGGGGGACTCGCTCGGGGGGCGTTTCCCACACGTTGGTGGATCCCTCCCTCGTTAATCATTAAGGGAGCCCAAGGGTGATCGAAACATCCTGAGTCTTTGGGGGCTCCTGTAATGAAAGTGAAATACGCGCTTTACAGATCAAAGTCAGCGGTAAATGTTGGCAGCTGAGCTCGCGCTGTGCTCAGAGTTGAGACGTGGGTTCTAGGCCGGAGTGGACGTGGCAGGAGCTCTAACTTTATTTCCTGAGGTTGGAGAGAGAGAGATGGGAGCAGGGAGAGCTTTCACCGAGGCCTGGGCTCTTGGAAAGCCAGCCGGGAGCGAGGTTCGGGGCAGGGCGTGTGCTAGCAGGGGCCTTGGACCCACGCCTGTCGGGAGGACCTAGGTGACATCCCAGCAGACCTGTGGGACCACGGAGGCGAGGATGGTCCCCTCGGGCTGGTGCTGGCTGGGGCCAGGGGCTGGGTCTTCCCAGGTTGTCTCAGGAAGGGGTCGTGACCTTGGGCGGGGCGACCCCTGGAAACCTTTCACCCCCTGAGGAGGCAGCTCTCCCGTCCTGAGGGTCCGGCCATTCTCTGTCCTGGGGGCACCCTGGGGAGGTGCCTCCATCTCTCGCATGGAGACGAGATGACAGTGCCTTCAGCTGGCCTGCTGCCTGGGGGCGGCCACATGGCAAGAACACGGCGAGCTTGTCACATCACAGATGTTGGCACGTGTAATGGGTGTTGACGCAGAAGTTGCCAGTGCCCCACCCGCACCTCTCGGTCAGCCTCCTGGACCTCGGAACGACCCCTGCTTCTCCTCACGTTGAAGTTCATGGAGTGAGCGCACCCCCAGTTCTCGGCCGTTCTGTTTGGGCCACACCCCTGGACCCTCCGCACCCCCTGGGAACCTTCGCTGTTCCCCTGTTCACTGTTCCCAATGCCGCTCTGCGGGGGGCAGGCCCAGTGGCTGCGCCGCTCTCGGTGGGGAGTGCAGGGGTGGCCGCGGTCCCAGGTGTGTGATGCTCGGTGTCGACCTCCAGGGGCATCCGCACATCCACACGCGGAGAGCTCAGGGCGCCTGTCAGGTGCAAACACCCTGTGTCCTGGAGACCAGGTGCCGTCACCACGGTGGGAAGGGGGGACCTTAAGATTTGGAGCAGGACACAGTGTGGCCGTGGCCGACCCGGGCGTGGCTGGCTATGGGGGGTGACTCAGTCAGTGACCACGGGAGGAGACCTGTGCTCTGAGCCCAAGAGTCTTACGTTAATTTGCTTTTCCGGGAGCTTGCAGACGTGGTTAGATGTAGCCCCGCGCCCCCCAGGCAGGCGGTGCTGCCACAGTTTAGTCTGAGAGGCTGCTGTGGGCCCTCGGCGCGAGGAGCGTGCGGGTTTTCTTGGGCTGTGGGGGGGGCGGCTCCTCGCAGCTTCTAGATGCTCCGGCACCTAGAGGAGCAGTCACGTCCCAGTGCCAGGCAGAGCTCCTGTTGCTATGGCGACAGCCAATCTGAGCAGGCTGTGACCTAAATCACGGCTGCGGAAGACGGTCCCCTCGGTGTCGCCGCAGCCACCGCTTCCCGGGTTAGGCGGTGCCCACGGATCACCTGAGATGAACCCCTCACCTCAGGAAATGGGGAACAGCTCCCGTGCTGCGGAACTTCGGGGAGCGTGGGCTGTGAACAGGGCTGGTTCAGAGACAGGGCGGGAGGTGGCCGTCCCCCCATCCATCCACCAGGACCAGAGTCTCACCCAGAGCCCGCCTCCCCGAGTGGCCACCGCCTGGGCCCGGGCTCTGCGTGCCCCACGGCTCCGCCTTCCTGGGCACGGTTGGGCAGGGCCACCTTGTCACACATGTCCTCGTTCCAAGTGCACCGTGCAGCACGCACTCTTGCATACTATACACACAACACATACAACACACACACACACATACCACACAGATACACACATATCACACACACCATACACACAACACATACAACACACACGCACACATACCACACACAGATACACACATATCACATACACATACACACGTACCACACAACACACACACCGTACACACATACACATTGCACAGCACACATACCACACACTCACAGATACACACATATCACACACTATACACACGTGCACACCATACACACACACACACAACACATCACACAACACACATACCATACACATTCACATTGCACAACACGTATACCACACACATGCACCCCATATGCACCATACATACAACACACATAACAGATACACATGACATACACGCAGTGCACACACCATACCACACATACTGCACACAAGCACGGACACACACCACACGCATCCCACAAGACACACACAGCGCAGTGAGAGACAGGCCCAGAGTGTGTCAGCGGCAGGCGGGCCTGGGGCAGCCCTGTCTGAGTTGGGTGCAGGGATTAAGCCTGACTGTCCTCTCAGCGGGCGGCCCCTGCGGAGCCCGAGCCAGCTGCCCGGCCCGGCACCCCCGCCTCCTGTGCCAGGCGGCCACCTTCCCAGGGACAGAGCCCCCTCTGTGCTGAGGGCCAGGCGCCCTGGCGTGGGAGGTCCCGGGAGGGGTGGTGCGGGGCCGCGGGTTCTGGACGGGTCTGAGCGTGAGCTCGTCTGTGGGCCGGTGTTGCCGAGAGCGAGGCCCCCATCCCGCTGTCTGCCACCTTGCCGTCCCCCGAGCAGGCTGGACCCGGTGGCCTCGCAGGGCCTGGCAGGTGACACCTGTTGTCCCCCAACAACCAGCGTGGTGGTCTGTTCATGCGAGAAGCTGTGCGGGGAGAGGGCGGCCTCGGAGCCTCTGGAGAAAAGACGCTGTTGGCTGACCCGCAGCTGCTATGGTGACGCGAGTTTCCGGTTTCGTCCTCCGTTGTGCCGACTTCACAGTGGAAACGGGAATGCAGAACGTGTTCACTTATGTGCGAAAACACCGACGCGGTGGCCGCTGGGGCTGGGTCCCGGGGAGGAGCAGCTTGCCGGCCGAGCGTCCCTGGTCAGGGGCCCTCGCAGAGCAGAGCGGTGGGGACCATGGGGGGGGGGGTCAATGAAATTCTCAGTCTCCTGCCGCCAAACTGCGCCGAGTGCCAACCACCGAGACTGGGAACCGGGGTCCATTGCGAATGTGCAGCTCCGGTTCTGTGCCGTCTCTGGGCCTTGTGCTGCTCAGCTATGGACGGGGCTGGTCGCAGTCACCCCCCAGGGCTGTTACAGGGACTGAATGCTCTCGTGAAGCACACAGCACGTGCCTGCACGGAGCCAGGACCGTGCGAGTGTCAGCTGCTGGGAGCACCAGGGCCGATGTGTCAGTGACATTAGCTGTTAGGGTTAGTGTCAGCGTCAGCATTAGTGTCAGTGTCAGCATTAGCATCAATATTAGCATTGGGATTAGGATTAGTGTTAATATTAGCATTAGTATTAACATAAGCATTAGCCACTAGCATTAGTGTTAATATTAGTATTAGCTATTAGCGTTAATATTAACATTAATAGTATCATTAGCTGTTAGCATTAGTATTAGCGTCAGCATTAATATTAGCATTAGAATTAGCGTTGGTATTAGTATCAGTTTCAGCATCAGCATTAGCTATTAGTATCAGGATCGGCAGTAGCCTTAGCATTAGTATCGGCATGAGTATTAACAGTAGCATCAGGCTCAGCATCAGGATCACGATCAGCGTGAGTATTAACAGTAGCATTAGTATTAGCATCAGGATCATGATCGGCATGAGTATTAACAGTAGCATCGGGCTCAGCAGTAGCCCCAGCATTACCGTCAGCATCGGTTATCAGCTGCTGGGATGGGTACTATTAGCATAAGCATTAGCATCAGCATCAGTATTCCGGGGCTGTGGCCCAGGGAGGCAGGGAGGGGGACCCGTCTCAGCACGTCAGACCCGGTGAGAGCACGTCCGTCTATTTTCATCGAATTCGAGAACCATTCGGGAGCTGTCCCAGTAGACAGCACACCTGGGTGGGGCAGGGACCATGACTCCCGTCCCCTGGCCCCCCTCACCTGCCTGCTCACCTGCTGACGTACCTGCCTCTGTCCCATGCTCTCCTCTGCTCTCTCCACCTCCTGCCGGAACATTCTCCAAGCTCCCTGGGTCCCATCTTTTCACACCAGCAGCACCTATAGGGGAGACCTGAGTGTTTTAATCCCACATTCTCTCCCAGGCGTGCCCGGCCCTGTCCAGGTGGCCCTGCTCTCAAGGCCCTGACCCCACCTGCAGGCTGCATCCCCTGCTGGTCTGCCGCTCTTTCTGCCCCACATGTGGACAAGGGTAAATCCAGGGTGGCCTCGGCCTGAGGCCTGGGCCCGGCGCCGGCCTCTCCTGTGCAGTGGGGCCTCCTGCTCCCTCTCTCCAGCCGCGGCCTCGGCCAGTCAAGGGCCAGGACCATCCGTTGCGCGGAGGCTGCCGCTGCTCCCACGTGCAGTCCCCTGCCCCGTCGTTTGCATTCTGATGCAGTCTGCAATCAGCCAAGCCCTCATTACGGCTCTTGAAGGCGTTCTTCAGACTCAGCAAGAACAGCCGCCTGTCACAGCCGGGCATCTGCTTCCTCCCTCGGGGACATGCATTTGCATTCGATACACTCCCCTCACCTGAGCCACCGGGGCACCTGGCTGGGTTCTGGGTGCTGCCGAATATCAGAGCTCCATGCGGTCAGGGCACCACCCAACCCCCCTTTATAATAGGGTCACGGAGGACAAGGCTGGGGACCAGAGTGCTCTCAAGGCCTCATGGAACTTAAGCCTCACAGTTTTGCAAAAGGACATTTGACGATTCAATTAAAGCTGTGTGCCTGAGTGTGTGTGTTGTGTTGTTGTGTGTGCTGTGGGACGTGTGTGTCTGAGTGTGTTGAGTGTGTGTTGTGTGTGTGTGAGTGTAGTGTGTATAGTGTGTGTTGTGTGTGTCTGAGTGTGTTGAGTGTGTTGTGTGTGTGTCTGAATGTGTGTTGTGTGTGTGTTGTGTGCTGTGGGACGTGTGTGTCTGAGTGTGTTGAGTGTGTGTGTGTCTGAGTGTAGTGTGTATAGTGTGTGTTGTGTGTGTCTGAGTGTGTTGAGTGTGTGTCTGTGTTGTGTGTGTGTTGTGCGTGCTGTGTGTGCTGTGTGGCATGTGTGTCTGAGTGTGTTGTGTCGTGTGTGTCATATGTAGAAGTGCATGTTTTCCTAGAAGAGGGGAAATGTTCAGAATTGTGAGGTGGGCTGGGGAGACTCAGCGGGACACAAAGCACATGCTGTGGGTCGCACACATTTTTGTACCCGGCCCGTAGATCTGACGATGGACTTGCTGCCCGGACGCAGAAGGAGCTGCGACGTTTCCCCAGGTTCGTCTGTTCTGCCACCTGACGTTCACACAGCAGCTGCTCAGTGAGGAAAGGTTATGAGTCCCTTTTCTGGGTCCTCGGAAGGGGACCCGAAGCGATAACGTGAGGGCCCAGCCCACAACACCCGGACGTCATCACCAGTCCCTATCGGGGCTGCGCAGGGCGTCATCGCACCACAGAGGGACCCGCATGAGGCCAAGGACTTCGGTACAAGCAGCTGTACGAAGGGAAACGAGCAGGAGCCGGTGTCTCGGGGTTCAGGGGTAACAGAGGGGTTCGAGGAGACACCCAGGGGAACAGATGGGGTCAAACAGCTTCTCTGGGCCCCATGGAAACTCCGACTGCGGGAACCTCTGCCTGACGTCATCTCCCGGGGAGACTAACAAAAGGAAGACGCGCGGTCACGCGGGACGCCCCTCGGGGAGGCCCCTCCGTATTTACAGCCCTCGCCGCCCCCACCTCTTCCTCTCCACATCTCTGGAGAAAGAAAAGAAATTGATCATTGTGTTTAAAAGAGATAAGGCCAAGAAAGAGAGAAAGGAAAGGGAGGATTATATTGAAAAATCTGGGCATATTGTGAAATTGTTGTGCTAGTTCCCCTCACGGGACGGCCTTGCCTAATCCAGCTTTTGCAGAACACGCCCCTGTGGTTCGTGGGCCTCCAGGGCTGCTCTGTTTGCACAGCTCCATGCATATTACTGTCATTCCTTCGCTCTGAACCCCTGAAAGTGAGTAAGCAAAAGCCTTGTTAGCACTATTATTTCTTTATTATTTTAAAAATATTTTTTAAAAATTGATTTTAGAGAGGAAGGGGGAGGGAAAGAGAACGAGAGAAACATTGATCGGCTGCCTCCTGCACCCCCCCCCCACTGGGGTTGAGTCTACGACCCAGGTATGTGCCCTGACCTGGAATTGAACCAGCGACCTTTAGGTACACTGGACAACCCTCAACCAGCTGAGCCGCACCAGACAGGGCCCATTTCTGTATTATTTTTAAGCTAATGTCTCAGACCTAATTTTTAGGGAGCCTGAAGGTTCATGCCACGTAGATGAGGAAATCGCTGGGCGTGCCGGGCTGTGTGGCCACCTCCTGCCACAGCTCCTGTCCCCTGCTGGAGCACCTCTGGGGTCCCTGACAAAGGAACCCCAGGCTTAGGAAATGGAATAACTTCCAAGATTGCAGGTGGGACTCCCGTGAGCTCAGGAGGCAGGCTGTTCTGTGGTGTCCTTCCATCGTTCCCCTCTGTGCCCTGCTTCAGCATCTGTCTGCCATTTGTCTTCCTGTGGATGCCACCCAATCGTGTATCTTACTCACCAAATTTTCCTAACATTCTACATAAATACCCAAGCCTCTGTCAGAATCCTTGGTGGGCGTGAAGGGTTTGAGCTGAGCGTCTCCTCCTGGCTTTGATGCTGGTGGTATAAATAAGATACAGAGCAATCTGTTTGCAATCCCAGGCAAAACAGAGGGTTCTGGGAAACTGAGTGGCCCCGAGGCTGTGTAACCAGCACTATCTTAGAAGTACACAAGATTCGGTAACCTACTCCCACTGTGGGTAGCAGAGAAATGTCTTGGTTTCAGCATGGACAGTCTGCACTTTGTTGAGATAAGAAACCTGGGGTTCAGTCTTTATTACTGCTCTTGTGTCTAGTAGTTTTTTCCTCTGGAAAATAATTGTGTTGAAAAAATGTAGAGACGAGTGACAATCACAGGCTTTCATTGGTCTGAGCAGATCCGTCATCTATTACTATGTGAGAAATTACCATACACTTAGTGGGTTGGAAGAGTAACTTGGTTATCTCACAGTTTCCGTGGGTCAGGGGTCATGTGCGACTCGGCTGGGTCTTCCGCTCCGGGTCTTCCCGTCAGGGCTGCATCTCATCCGAAGGCTCGTGTGGGGCCGGACCCACTCCCAGCTCACTCTCGCGCTGCTTGTTGGTGGGGATCGGTTTCTCGGGGGCCGTCGGCTGGAGGCATCCCTCAGTTACCTGCCTTGATGGCGTCTCCAGCACGTAGCCGGCTTCACTGCGGAATCTGAGAAGTCAACGGAGAGAGTCGGCCACCACGATGGAAGTCCCAGTCACTTGTCACCTAACCACAGAAGTGACATCCCATCTGCCTGCTTTTATTTTATTTATTAAAGTCCAGTCCCTAGATGCAGCCTGCACCCAAGGGGAGGCGATCCCACAGGACATGAGTAGGAGGTGGGGGCACTGAAGACCACCCTGGAGAGGAGCCACCCCAGCTTGTCCTGCCTGCATCTCACCGTTCAGAGGAAGCCAGACGCCTCTGCGCTCGCCTCTGGCTCAGCAGTTGCGTCTGGTCTTGGAGGGAGGGGCTGCCTACACCTTGTGTTTGCATTTGCACCCCCACACCAGAGCAGAGACACCCGGGGCTTCCCTGCGAGCCTTGTTTAGTTCCGGGGTGGGGGCTGGTTAAAAGGCAGCGTGAGACTAGGGAAGCGGGAGTCCGTCCTCGGGGGAGGCCTTGGGGCGCCTTGTCCTGATCAGTCGGGTTCCAAAGGCCTCGAGACCAACGCTGTCCGCCTTGGCACATGGCTGGGGGTTTTATGTACTCCCGTAATCCCCGTAAAACCCTGCATCTTTAATTACCCAGCCGCAGAAACTCTTAAAATAGGTGATTAAGTGGGAGACAATGAGTGGCTCCCGGTGCAAACCTGCACATTTGCCCGTGGAAATCATCGGCTAGAGCACTGCCGGGTGCGCATGCTGCCTGGAGGGGCTGCGTCCTAATCTTCAGGAGGCTGGGGAACCTCCTGCGTCTGAGATCCCAGGTGCCTTCCATCCGCCTCACGCCAGGCCCGAGCCCACTGCTCGGCCCTGAGGTCGGCTCCCCTGGGAGTGGCGCCCATGCCTGCCACGGCCGATACGGTCACCCCTCCGCCCCCTGGGTTCCAAGCATTACTGGGGGGCACACTCACTGGCAAAGGCCAGAGGTTGGGGGGCTCATTGGGGAGCACCCAGATCCCCCCAACCTTGGAAATGCCCCAAAGCAAATGTTTTTCACTGATAATAACGTTTTGCTTTAGACTTTGGGAGGGAGCTTTCCCCTGTGAAAGCTTAGCCAGGTTCTCTACCTGTCAGCCAGTGGAAACACCGGTGTGTGGGCTGGAGTGGGGAGGGAGAGAGAGGAAAACGCGAGGCTGCGAGGAAAGTGGTGGTTTCCAACCTGAGCTGCCTGGTCTCGGAATCCGCACCTGATCATCAATAACCGCTCGGGTGACCCTGATGTCACTGGAGCACGGAGCGCCTTCTGTGATGGGCTCTGGCAGCAGCCACCACGGGCTGAGTGCATCCCAGTTACGAGGAGACGCAAATGGCGTGTCTGCCGCTCTTCTCAGGAGGGCAGCTTAGTTTTTACTTGTGGAAACCGTCCTGAGTGGGGCCACAGAAGGCGAGAGACGCTGAAGATTTCATGCAAGTGTGACGAGTGGACAGGTCACACCTTGACAACCCCTCGCCGCCCTGGTGCGGGGCTGAGGGCCCGACCGCTGGCTCAGTGACACGCTTTCCGGCGAGCCCCTCTCCGTTGCTGCCGGCTCATCGGGGGACAGTCCCTGGTGTGCAGGCTTCAGTCGTGATGACATTTTGAATGTCCCCTGAGTTAGGTTTGCTCCCGGCCTTCACTCTGGCTTAGGACGTCCCACCGCCCCCAGCCGGGCGGCCCTTTCCCTGCGGTTAAATCTGGGCGATGCTTCTCTGCTCTGTTCATACGCAGCCTGAGGCCTGCGGGTCCGCCAGCTGCTCTTCCTGCTTCTTTCCGGCTTCCTGCTCACCTGTCAGTCAGCTGGAAGGGCTCCGCCCTCTCCTCGCGCCCCAGCTTCGGGCCCGCACGGCACCCACAGGAGAGCCGGGCACCCAGCAAGGCCACTGAATGCGGACGGTGGTGGGAGCTCCGGCCCCTGCACAGCTCACCTGCTGCACATCCAGGTGGGGCCTGAGCCACAGGAATAATGTCAGGCCAGCCGGGCAGCTGCTCAGGGGCACCCACTGAGTGGGTCCAGGGGGGCAACAGTGCTGTTCAAATGGAAATAAAAATTGAGCCTGTTTAGCCCTGGCCGGTGTTCTCAGTGGTTAGAGCGCCAGCCCGTGGACTGAAAGGTCCCAGGTTTCATTCTGGTCAAGGGTATGTGCCTGGGTCTCTCACTCTCCCTTCCACTCTCTCTGAAAAGCAATAGAAAAAATATTCTCCGGTGAGAATTAAAAAAAAAAAAAATTGAGCGTATTTCGTATCCTCTCGCAAGTGGGCGAGCGCTGAGCACTTACTGCAAGCGCGGCTCTGTGCTCGGTGGCCAGAGACCAGGAAAGGCAGGCCTCCGCCCTCAAGGGGAGCCCAGGGTCTCCGCTGGCACAGGTGTTATTGGGAACATCAGTGTGCTGCAGGCAGGCCCGTCTCTGGGTGGCATCGCCTGGAAGGTGGCACTTGGCCAGGTGTATTAGTTTCCTGGACCTGCCACAACCAAGGACCACACACCAGGTGGCTTAATGTCTGTCCTCACCGCTCTGGAGGCTGGGAGTCTGAGGTCTCAGTGTGGGCAGGGCTGGTTCCTCCCGAGGCCACTCTCCTTGGTTGTCCCTGTGCCGCCCGTGGTTGTCCCTGTGCCGCCCGCGTCTGTGTCTTCATCTCCTCTCCCTGTAAGGACCCCGGTCACCTTGGATCAGGACCCTCCACCCCGTAGGACCTCGTTTTACCAAATCGCCTCTGTGAAGCTCTCTCTCCAAGTACATAACCACATGCTGAGATACTGGGAGCTGTGGCCTCAACGTGTGAATTTGGGGGGAACACAATTCAGCCCATGACACTGGATTTTTTAAGAACAGATTTTCACAGGCAGGCAGGGGAAAGCAGTGTTTCTGGAGCCACAGGCCTCGGGAGCAGGTGGGCTGGATGGGACGATGCGGACTATCTCTGGGGACCGGGGGGGTGGCAGGGAGGCTGCCCGGCTCAGAGCCCAAGGCCCACAGCATCCCTTCCGTCTCCGGGGGCGGGGCCCTCGCTTGGCCTCTGATAAGGCACCTTTCCGAGGAAAGCCGTAATAAATAGGTTCCACAGGGCTTGATACCCATTTACGAGAAGATACTAAAACAAAAATTAAAGGTAAAACATCCATTATATCAACATATAATCTGTTTGCAACTGAGGGTAATGACAGTCTTAAAACCTGTCATTTTTAGGCCAAGGCAGTAGCAACATGAGAGAGGGGAAGGCAATCGATCCAGGTGTTTCCGTTCAGACGACGGGCCCAGCGGTTCAAAGCCGTGGAGAGGGCGCGTACGCCCCGTTTGCAGAGGATCCCCGTGCCGTGTCTGTGGGGCTTAGCCGCTCCCTGCCTGCGCCCGAGCCCTTCCATCGCTCCCTCCTCTGGGCACTGACCTGCCTCTTAGTTCTTAATCCACTGGGTGCTCACAGGGCAAGTGCGAGAGAGCACGCTCCTTGGAAAGCATAACAAAGGCGTGTGTTTCGGGGGTCATGGGCCAGCCCCCCATGGGTAGGAGGTGTCTGTGCCGGTGTCTTCAGAATCGTTCCCGAGCTCGGTGCTTCCATATGCTGGGCGCGTGTGCATGTCCTGCGTGTCCTCATACGTGTGTGTGGTCACACATGTCCTGTGTGTCCTTGTGCGTGTGTGTGCATGTGCACCGGGTCACACGCATCCTGCGTCCTCGTGCACAGGCGTCTGTGGGCCCGTGACCTCCCCAATTTCTCAGCAGTTGGGGTGACTGCCGTGGACGTCAAAGCCCCTCTGATGAGCTGGTCTGGCCGCAGGCGGCAGGCGTAGCTGGTCTGTTCTGACAGCCTTCGGCGGTGATCGTGAGTTAATGGGAGGCCTCACAGAAATGGAAATCTCTCAGTTTTACCCCGTTCTTCGCAGCAAAGAGCCCTAGCATGTGACAGTTTTAACGTTTGGCTCCCAGGGAAACATTGCCAACCCTAATACAGTTAATGTTGATGTCAAGTCCATGGCATTGGGGGTCACGGCAGAGGGACCGTCCCCTAGTGCAGGTGGGGGGAGCTGGAGTTCTCTGCCCAGTCCGGTGACCCACAGGCACCCCGCAGACGTCAGCATGGAGGGGAGGGCGAGGGGAGGGGGAGGGGAGACGGGGGGTGGAGGGGAGACGGGGAGGGGAGACGGGGGCAGGAAAAAAATGCCCAGGATAAGTAAGTGACGCCCGTGAGTACCTTGGAGATCAGTTCTGACCAGAAGTGACATCCTGACCCTCGGTTCAGACCAGATCAGACCAGCACAGAGTCCGAAGCAGCCGTGTCTCCTGGAGACATCGCACCCCTGCTGTCTCCCTTTCCTGCAGAATCAAGTCCCCACGGGGCCTGACTCTCACCTGGGATTGTCTTCGTGACAACTGAGAGGTGCCTCTTCCTGGACCCCGAGTGCCGTGAGCTCAGCCCCGCAAACCGCAGGGTAACTGTGAGGATCCCTGTTCCCAGGTGCCCCTCGATTCTGTCTCCTGGTCATCGACACAGAAAAGAGCGGGAACAGGTCCTGGAAATGCCTGAAGACAGCTCTTCCATCTCCCCCGTTTCCCTCAGGGTCGTGTGCGAGGCCGTATCCCCAGCCACCGCCCTCTCAGCTCAGAGGGAGGCGGCCGAGGCCTCGGGCCACGGAGCGCACCCAGGATCCACCTGTCACCTCGTCGGTCAGGTTTACAGAGATCACGGGAAACAAACTCCCTCCGGCTCAGCTTCTCCGGCCGAGGAGCCTCGGTCAGATGCCTCGAGGCCCCGGTGACAGCTCTGCTCTCGTCCTGTCCTGGGACTCGCCGGCCAAGGCGGCCCGGAGCTGAGGGGAAGGATGAGCGAGCTCCTGGAACCTCAGTGCCGTTAGTGAGAAGGCTGGACAGAGGGATAAATGACGGACGCCAAGGGGACGAGTCCGGGACCCACGCCGTAGAAACAGCGGAAAGGTGTGCGCCAGGAGGATTTGTAGGGGTCTGAGCCGCGCCCGATGGGAAAGCCAGCGTTAGGCTGGGTGCCCGAGCGATGGAACCAGGGAGCAGCAGGAGGTCAGATGTCGGGTCCGCCTCTGTGCCCGGCTCCCTCGGGGGGACACTCGGGGTTCACTGTGGAGGGAGCTCTGAGGCCTCCTGCCGGGGAGGACACCCCCCCACCTGCACCCCCACCCCACCCCCTTGCTGGACGGCTCAGAGCAACACAGCCCGGCACCTGCGGACCTGCCGAGCTGAGGGCGACACAGGTGCCACCGGAAGGAACCTGAGACCCAGCCAGTGCCCCTGAGGTCCTGGTGACTCATCAGCAAGCTCACCTTAGGGACCTCGGTGTGTGTGTTTGCACTGAGTTCAGTGTGACCAGCGTCCGTGTCAAAGTCGTCTCCACGAAGCCCCAGCCGTGACCTCGAGCAGGACGTTTCCGGCGTTGAAAATGGGGATAATCGCACCAGCTGCCTAGTGTCTGGAAGGACCCGGTGGGATGGTGGACGTGAAACATTGCGCACAGGCTGATATGGAGTGTGGCTTGATACACAGTTACCGAAATTTGCCGATAAAAGAGAAAAAATATCCAAAGGTGGTAAAATCAGCTACACTGAATATTTATCAAGTAGGCAAATGATACAAAATGAACATGTTGCATATTTAGCCTCCTCTCAGCGAGAATGCAGGAGCTTAGAGCGCGGCCGCGTCCTCACACCCAGGCTTCCCGCGGAGCAAATACTCAGGGGCCCACAGAACGATGCCCGAGCAGGGAGCTCACGGCGGGCCGGTCAGTGCAAGGTAACGACCGAGGCCGACTCCGTGTCCCGCAACAAGGGCTCCCGTGAACAGATCGCAATAAATTCTACCCGACAAAGTAATATCTGCTCATTTAAACAGGAGCGTAGGCTGAGGGGGGGAAATGTCCACAGCACGTGAGCAGGTGCGCAACACATGGTGTCATCTCTCCGTTACTTTGTGTCACAGACAGAGAGGGGGGCGGTCTAGAAAAATATCCCACGCAAACCAAGGAGCTACTGATAACGGGAAATTGGGGGTCATTTTTATTTCCTTGCTTATACTGGTCATTATTTCTCCAATTTCCCGCGAGGAGTCGAGGGGAAGCTGTTCGAACACCTCAGTGGCCTGTGGCCACGACTCACACAACGTGGGACGTGGGTCCACGAATCGCTGGGACACTGACTGCTCTGCGAAGTGCCTGGAGCAGTTATTCACCATAATCAGCGAGAGGAAACCGAGGCAGATCGGAGAGATTTGTGACTTTTCTAAGGGGTCCCAGGTCAGGAGTGGGTTTCAGGTTCTCTCTCTCCTGGTCCCTGCGCCTCCCCCAGTGGCCCAAGCAAGTCGTTCGCTGAGTCTCTGAGTTTCCATCAGAAAAACACCTTTGACTTTAAGAACATGGGCTTCCTGAGATGTTCCAGGTTGTGACTTTATTCAAACATCGGTGACCCTCAGCTGCAGGACCGGCACCCGCACGCGTCTCCCAAGATCCAAAATCCGGATCCCGCGTTTTCCCGCCCCTCCCGCCCGTTCATAGCTGGGCCGGGGCCTCATCCACAGCCCCGACTCCTCTCGTAATAACCCTCTGGCCGCGGCACATTCCAAGGCCTGCCGTGGGAGGAGGGGTCGGGGCTTCCCCCCAACCCGCTCCGGGCCCCCCTTCCCTGCCCACATAATCACTTTCAGGCCCGATGGCCAGCTCGGGGCATTCCTCACACACCCCGCCAGCCAGTCACACACAGGGGCCGACGCCGCAGCTCTGGCTCTTCCTTCCGCGGCCGCCGCTTCATCGCGCAGGCGGGACGCTGGAATTAGGAACATTTGTCTTCAGGGAGACGTTGGAAGATACAAAGTTGTTTTTTTAATCCTAACCCAAGGACATTTTTTCCATTGATTTTTAGAGAGAGAGGGAGGGAGGGAGGGAGGGAAACATTGATGTGAGAGACACATCGATTGGCTGCCTCCTGAAGGTGCCCTGACCTGGGCGGGGATTGAACCTGCAACCCAGGTACGTGCCCTTGGCTGGGAATCGAACCCGGGACCCTTCGGTGCACAGGCCAACGCTCCAACCACCGAGCCCCATGGGCCAGGGCACAAATTACTTTTTGACGACTAGGAAGTCAGCTTGTAGCCGGGACTCCGTGTTGGGGCGAGTCTGAGAATTCAGCGTGTGTCTCCCGTGACCTTGACCTCTGAGTGGGCGGGTGTTTCTCGGTGTCTGCGAGGAGGCAGGTGATGGCACGTAGGTTCCGCTCCCAGAGCCCCCCGTCCGGAGGCCTGAGAGAGGCTCCAGGAGAAAGGGGCAGCTGCCCAGCTTGTCTTTCCCTGATGCCGGGAATTCAGAAAAAGTTGGTCAAACCCAGATGCCCCCTTGGGTGAAGCAGCGGACATGCAGGTGGAGGGGCTGCGCCCGAGGACGGGGCCCTGGCTGCCCGGCCAAGGGCTCCTCCTTCCTGAGGGAGGCAGGCACCTGGGGCGACGTTTGATGCGGGGAGTGGGTACCAGGCACTAAGCAGGTTACACCGTCTAACGCTGAATTAGGACGGGGACCTTTCCCCCCGGGAGGACTGAGAGGGACGTCCGGGTACGGGACCACCCCTGCACTTACCTTACGCAGGTGACGTCAACAGCAGCAGGTGTCCGGGACCCGCAAACGGGCTGTTCCCTAGAGCCCGACCCCGAAAATATCGTGCAAACAGCAACCCAGGAGCCTGGAGCCCGGGCTTGGCGCCCAGCAGAGCGGTCAGGGGCCCTGTCCTGGGAGCCTGGCCAGGCAGATGGGCACTGACTTCCCTTCACCTTCAACGATTTGGTTACTAATGTCTTTGGTTATTTACTTATTTATTCACTAGTGATTGGGTGTGGTTTCTATCCCTGGCCAGAATCACTGAACAACAGCTTATCTTCTTTCCTTGGTGAGTAGAGTCCAAGGCTAAAACAGGCGCCAAGTAGCACTCTTTTTTTTTTTATGTTTGAAAATAGAAATATTCTGTGGCTCTGCTTAGATTCCTCGTCGTTCTCGGGTAAAGTGCAACGTGTAGCGGAGTTAACGGGGTGGACTTGGTTCGGGCCCATGTTTCGGGGAATTTGTGGGATCAAAGACAAGCTTCTGAGGGCAAGTAAGGGTCTTAACTTACCTCTTGGGTCATGAAGGTCTCCTAGTGTCCGATGCTCCATCCAGCATCCAGTGGGTAATGTTGCTTCTTGGAAACTATGAAGATGTTACCGAAAAGAATCTGAAGTTCTGAGATTTTTTTTTTTTTAATATGTTTTTAGTGATTTCAGAGAGAGGAAGGGAGAGGGAGAGAGAGAAACATCAATGATGAGAGTCATTGATCGGCTGCCTCCTGCACGCCCCCGACGGGGGAGCGAGCCCCCAACCCGGGCATGTGCCCTGACCGGGAATCGAACCCCGATTGCCTGGTTCATAGGTCGACGCTCCAACCACTGAGCCACCCTGGCCGGACCGAAGTTTCTGAGATTTTAAGTAAATATCACTGATTTGTTCAAATGAATCCTTTAAGCCCTGAGATGATCAAAATCCGGGTGACGTGTCCCGTGTCCCGTCCTTCGCTCTCTGGCACGCGGGCGTGTAAACCGCAGCTGAACTCCCCGGGCGCAGACGGCGGAGTCTCCCGGGAAAGGCAGAACCTCCCGTCTGAGTGCCCTCGGAAACGCTCCGGCTGTTCGCGAGTTAACTGGCAGGCGCCATAAATAAATGATGGGCCCGTTTTTAGAGCACTTTGCTGAGAACCAGAATGGCAGAAAATATCACAGGGCTGTCAAATCGCATTAGGGCTGGACCACTCGCCACCCTCTGTGGGGAAAACGGACTGACCATACTTTGGGTCGCGTATTAAAACATATTTCGAGGATTGGCTGGCTGGAAAAGAAATGTATCCGCCACTGTTTTCTTTGCTGGGAGCGGCGTTCTAGTCCCAGTGGCCTGTCCGCCGTAGACCGTGTAGGGTTCAGTCGGGGACATATTTCACAGACATAAAGACCGTCCATTAGGGCCTCTGAGAGTGGAGATCCTATCATTTTTAATGCAGGTTCCATTATGGAGAAAGCCGCCCAGGACGGGAGCTCCGTCTCCGCGCCATCTGCTCGCCTGGGCCGGGTTCCACTCGCGGCTCCCAAGGCGGACGCCCCGCCCCCGAACCGTAACCTTCAGGGCCCCGCTGTGGCAGCCGGGGCGGGCGTTGGGGCACTTGCACAAAGGAGGTGACTGAGGGCATTACGGGGCCGAGAAGAGGAAGGGAAAAATCAATACCCATCGCCGTCAGATGGAGGTCATGTCATACCTGGGAGCTGGAGCCATCTCCCCCTCGCCTCCTACATGCCGCCCGAATCCCGCAGGGAATCGAGCCCTTTCCCTAAACCCACTGAGCTCTGTGGGCCTTCACCAGCCGGGCCTCAGTGAAGACGGACCCCCCCAAATATCATTGCCCCCCCCAGTTCTCTGTAAGCCCATGTCCCCTTCATTTATTTGCTCACAAATGCAACGAATACAGGATGTCCCCCCCAAAATGTGCACACACTTTTAACAGCTGGTAACTCACTTAACGTTCACGCCTTTTCAGGGTTAACTGATTTGAAATAAGGGGTGAAGCCAGGCTAAGCTTTGAACAAAGAAACGTTACCCTAAAGTGCCACTAGATTTGTTTTATGGGGACACATAAAAGGTAAAGTTTACGGGACAAAACCAGCGACAGCTGAGGAACTGAGGGCCCACAGATACCGAACGAGATGATCCTTGATGTTTGCGATCCCATCGCTTCCCGTTACCAGCAGGGCCTGGGCCAGCACGGTCATCGGTTTGAAAACAGGCGTCGACCAAAAAAAATCATTCATTTCTGTAGCTCCTTCTGAATGTTGAAGATGAGCTGTGTGTTAATAAGCACTGACTTTATAATCATTCAAAGAGCGTGCACATTTTTTTCGGACACCCTGTATTTACCAAGCACCTACTGTGCGCCAGGCGTTGTTGTCCAAACCTCACTCTGTCATTAGCCAAAGCAAAGCTTCCCCTATAAACGGCACTCTCTCCAGCTCGTACTGTACGCACAGGCCGGCAGGTGACGGGAGTGAGTTTTTAAGGCACTGAAAACAAAAGGTAGAGCTTCAGTGTGTCCGACACGGCCTACGGCTCATCCCAACTCCCATTTATTCGACGATATTTACTGTGTCTCAACCCTCTCGAAGAGCCTTTCTGCAGAAAACACCCTCCCTTGGATCACGATCCCTCGCAAGTTAAAATGTCACATCGGCCCTGGCTGGTGTGGCTCAGTGGTTAGAGCGTCGGCCTGCTCACCAAAGGGTTGAGGGTTCGATTCCTGGTCAGGGGCACGTACCTGGGCTGCAGGTTTGATCTCTGACCCCATTTGTGGGTGAGGCAACCAATCCATGTTTCCCTCCCTCCCTCCCAACCTCCCTCCCACTCTGAAAAAAAAAAAAAAATCAATGGAAAAAATATCCTCAGGTGAAGATTAATAACAACAAAAATGTCACATCAGGTCCTGGGTGGGTACAGGACAGAACAAACTGAGACCTGTAAGGCCGTTAGACCAGGGAGCTCCGATGGATGCGAGCGGCCCAGGCAGGGAGGGGCCCTGTCCTACGGGGACAAGTGCGGATCCCGCACGAGGAGTCGGGAAGAGGCTGATGGTCCTGGAGTCCTGCTCAGGTTGGATGCACGTGGCTCTCCTGCCCCGCAGTCTTTGTCTGCAAAAAGCGGTGCCCTGGGGTGTGAGCAAGAGGAGCCGGAATCAGGGCCTCAGATCTGGGATCCTGGGTCACCCAGAACCGGACCTGGAGTCTGGGTAAAAGTGTAGAAAATTCCCCCAAACTTGGGCAACGGGATCCTGACAGCCAGCTCCAGAGGAGCCACGTGTCGTCCGGGGAGCCCAGCGCGGGAGCCCCTCCCCGTGGTGTCGGCTTCCTGTTTCCCAGCCACGGAAAACAGGAGCGTTGCTTCCAGGGGTGGAGACGGCGACCTGCCTCCGAGACTGTTCCCTCCAGCCTGGCCCACGAGCGGGTCTCACCGAGGGACCAGCGAGGGGCGATCTTGGTGTCTGGGAACTTGGGGCGCCCAGCTGTTCCCCTCAAGTGGCCCCGGGGAAGGCAGAGCACCGGTCTGGGGGATGCATTGAAATCTGGGCGTCATAGGTCTACGCGCTTGGAACCCAGGAAGATGCTCGTGGTCCCCCGAGAATGGGCCTCACGGGAAGTAGGTGAGGACCCCGAGAGTCTGGCTGGATTAAGCGCTTCTCCCCGGAGCCCTGTCCCATCTTCCGTAGCGAACCTCTTGAGCATCCCCCTCAGATCATGAAGTAGGGTCCCCTTGAACCCTGTGTCAGCCAAGCTGGACGTGAGGACTCGCGGTCTGCTCCTCGGGGAACCTCCTTCCCTGTCTCTCTCTCTCCCTTCTTCTCTCTAAAAATCAATAAGTTATAAAATAAAAAAGTCTGTACCCTGGAAGAAAACTCTTGACCACGAAACACTCTGGGACCTGGAGCTCGCACTTCAGGAACAGGAGGCAGAATTTGGAGAATTTTCCGGCAGAGCTCATCTCGAGGCATCAGCTCCCCCCTCCCCCCAATGCCGCTTGCGTGACCCCGAGAAGACCAGAGGGAGGTCCCTGCGAGAGGAGGCCCTGGGTGGGGCGGCTGCGTCCCCCGAGTCACCGTCCTCCACACAAAGCCAGACCCCCTGCCCTTTGTGACGTCCTGTGACCACAAGAGGCCCGAGGTGGCTGGAGGACTGGACAGAAACGGATGACACTGGTCCGAGGAGATGGCAGGAAGGAGCCTAAAGCAGCTCCCCCGGAGGTGACCCTTCCCAGGTGGAGATTGTCACAGGGATGAGCCGCCGTATCGAGGGTTTTCAGCCGCCAGGGGAGAGGCTGGACACCAGTTGGGGGGCCGCAGGAAATGACCGTCAGACCGATCCACCGGCTTCTAAAGCAGA
Source organism: Miniopterus schreibersii (assembly GCF_964146895.1). Classification (NCBI taxonomy): domain Eukaryota; kingdom Metazoa; phylum Chordata; class Mammalia; order Chiroptera; family Miniopteridae; genus Miniopterus; species Miniopterus schreibersii. The sequence goes on from NC_138118.1 coordinate 1,156,206, forward strand.
GTCTTTAGCCCTGGCCTGTGTGGCTAAGTGGTTGAGGGTCGTCCTGTGAACCAGAAGGTCACCGGTTCGATTCCAGTCGGGGCACAGGCCCGGGTTGTGGGCTCGATCCCCAGTAGGGGACGCGCAGGAGGCGACGATCGATGTTTCTCTCCCTCTCCCTTCCTCTCTGCCTAAAATCAATAAAAGCATCAAAAAGGGAAAAAAAATGCCGAGTCCCTGTGTCCAGGGCAAGGCTGGAATCAGAGCGTCCTGGGGACCAGCAGGGAGAAGCAAAGAAGAGAGCCCGGCGACCCTGGTCCCCCAGGCCACACGCAGGACAGTGTGGCCCCAGCCTCTGCGCCACGTGACTGCCCAGTGTGTCTGGCCCGCACCGCAGGAGCCCTGCAGGCTGGTCCACTTGGGGTGAGAAGGACGGGATGCCAGCTTCGTGCTACCTGGAGAGCAAGATTCCCCACCCAGCCCCTTTCCTTGAGACGTTTCCTCTCTAAGCATCTCTCGTTTTGGAAAATAAATGTCCCTTCCTAACGAAACGACGGTGCTGCCGACCGGGCCGGCGTGTGTTCGGCAGCTGTGCATTCGGATCGTTGAGGAAATCGCTGACCTTGAGGCCATGAGGTCACCCCCACCCCCTGTCGGCCTCGATTCCAGCGATGACCTCGCAGACGGGGACTGTCCACAGGACATCGGCACCGAGCGGTGAACAGCCCAAGCTCTTCTGTGAGAGGAAGAGAGTGAACCTGGACCCGCCCGACTCGCCCACTGAGGCTGCCCTGCGGCGACGTTCGCTTTGGTCGAACGGAACCGACTTGGGTCAGTCGCGGGGACGGGACCGGGACCTAGTCCCCGGCTTTCAGAGTCCGCGCGTTAAGAGAGAGGCCGCCGGTGAACGGCCCTTGCAAATCTGGGGGAAGTTCGGGCCCTCAGCTACCTGACCCTAACCGGCTCCTCGCCGGGTTCAACTCCCCGACGTGTGGGTCCTTTATTGGAGCCTCAGGAACCTTCATCCGCCCTCTTCATCCCTCCCAGGGTCTACGTGGCCCTTTTCTTAGTTGAAACTCGCACAGTTTCCTGAGAATGTGAGGCAGTTCGAACCAGGCTCTAGGTCTCGGGTGTGGAGGCGCCGGAGACCGTGAGACCGGGGGTGGCCCACAGCCCAGGACGCGGGCAGAGGCATGGCGTCGGGGAGGCCTTGCGGAGGTGCGGGGGGCGACCCCGAGACGTGGACCTTACGTGGGTGCCCCGCCCCAAGAGTGAAAGCTCTTATTGGCAGGCCTGGCTGTGACGGAGCTGAGAGAAGGTTCTCGCTTCTGCCTGATCCGACAGAACCGACCAGATCAGAGGGAACCTAGAAGCAAAGACGGACCCGCCAGGGCAGGTGTCGCTCCTGCCTCGGAACCTCCTGCAGCCTGGAGGCTGCCTCGTCTCCCTTTACCGCTCAGAGATCACATGACACGCCTCAGCCACGTGTCCCAGGGGTTCCCGCCGGATTCCCCTGTCCTCCCGTCTGGGCCACGCTCCTGCCTGTATGTCCAGACCCAGGGGACTCGAGGACACAAACGTTTCGCCGACCTCCCAAACACCAGACTCCACAGCGTAACTTCCCACAGCCCCCGAGCCTGTCCCGGGCGCTGAGTCGAGCTCTAAATCCCGGGGATCAGCGCGTAGACGAATTAAGTGGCGTTTTAGGGCGCGGCGTGGAGACTTCCACCTACCTATCCCCTTTCATCTCCGCGGGCAGCCGACAGCCGGAGTCGGGCGGCCCCTTCCTGGGAACCGAGCGGCGGCCCTGGCGCTGACTCTCGCGGGGCAGAAAACGGCGGCACCCACAGCCCCAAATAATCCCGGTAAACAGTTATTTGATAGATTGCGAAGACGCGCAGATTTCCAACTCGCCCATCCTAAGACCCCTGAAGTGCCGGGATTTCGAGCAGGGAAACAGACAATGGAAGCCGGGCAGAAGTTCAGATTAATAAAAACAATCATTTTCTCTCGCCGTGGCGAATGGTTCGGTAACTATATGGGAACCGGGAGGCGCGGCTACGAAAAACATTAATTAAGCAAGCTCTCCGGCTGGAGGGGGGGTGGGAAAGAGGGAGCCTGCGCCTGGGAGACCCAGCTCTCCCCGCAGGGCCAGGTCCCGCCCAGGCTGGGTGGACGTGGCGGCCACGCTCGGCCTTCCTCCTCGGAAGACCCCGGGTCCCCCAGACGGCAGACGGCCGATGGCAGAGAGACATCCGGAGGCGGCAGAACATTCCAGGGGAGGTGGCTGGGAGGGGGACACTGTGAACTGGGGGTGCCTGGTCCCTAAGAGCACGGAAGTCGGGCAGGTGGCCCTCGGATCTCTATGAAGCACCATCAGAAAATGTTGCTCTGGCCTCTTCTTAGTTATAAAGCACGGTTCCCACAGGGGAAAATAATTCCTATTTCTTGACGTGACATTGTATCTGACTCTCCTTTCTTCCCGGCTTGACATCTGCCTTCCTTTTTATTTTTATTTTTTAATATTTTTGGCAAAGGGATGCTTCCGGCTGGGCTTAGACCGTCCTCTCTCAGGTTTGCACCCCAGTCTCTGTTCTTTTGTTTTGTTTTTTGTTAATCCCCACCTGAGGATTTTTCCATTGATTTTTAGAAATAGTGGAAGGGAGGGAGGGAAACATCCATGTGAGAGAGAGAAACGCCGATACGAGGGAGGCACATTGATTGGTTGCCTCCTGCACATTCCCCAACTGGAGCTGTGGGTCAGACCTGCAATCCAGGTACGTGCCCTTGACCGTGATCGAACCCATGACCCTTTGGTGCTCGGGCCGATGCTCTAACCAGTGACCCACACCGGCCAGGGCTCAGTCCCTGTTCTGAGCTAAGCTGACAAGCTGGAGCGTCAGGACTCACGCGTGGCTGTGGGAGCACATGCAGCGCCCCCCTCGCTGGGTCGCACCTCACTCTGGGGCCTGGCACGGGTTTCTAAGCATGTGCAGTGGCCACACGGTTGCATTTAGGGCTGTTTCAGGCCTCGCCACTGACGCGTTAGTCAATCAGACGCTGACTATAAACTACAGTTGCTGCAGGAGCTTGTCAATCGATGGGTTTCATAAACTCACCCCACTGAGTAACCGACCCGTCTTTACTTCGGCCCCACGATTCCACGGGTCCTTGTCAGTCTTGTCTCTTTCCTGTTTTAAAGCCCTAAGAATTCTCATTGGAATCTGGGGCCAAAGTTGCTGGGATCTGAGCTCCCTGAAGCCAGGATCTGTGTGGTTCAGGGTCGTACATCACCTACAACAGCTCCTGGGTGGTACACAGTGCTCGGCGGGCTTGTCCCTGCTCGGAGTCCCACGTGTGACCAGAAATCGTCCATTCCCAAGCACGTGCCAGGAATCATCGAAGCCCTTGGCCATTGTCAGAGGAAAGAGACGAGGCTGCGTCTGATGAGCAGACGTAGGTATGAGCCATGAACCGGCCCCGTGATGGCCTCACTCGATTATCTTCCCAGCATGCAGTGGTGTTCACTGTTCAGGAGTATTTACACCACAGAAATGGGAAGATGCCACAGATCAGGCCCCCTCCCCCCGGAGAACCGATTCACCTGTGCCTGTCGGCCGACACCACCACGGCCTCAGGTGTGCGTAGAACTCGGGCTCCACCACACCGTCTCCTGACTCCAGCAGCGCCGGGCCGGGTGGGATGTCTCGAAGGGCGTGCTTTGCTCTATGCAGCATCCATGTGAAAACAAGTTGTGTATAATGACAGGCCTCTGTCTATTTCTGAAATATCAGCATCTCTATAAGCCAGCTTCCTGCAGGTATTAACTTCAGGATGAAAGGTCCTCGGGGGGGACGGGCCGCCTTTCATCTCTGCATTTCGGAGGCCCTGGGCTCCCACTGCGAATTATTATGCCCGTGTTTACCTTTGGACAGACGGCAAACATTTTCTAGAGATGGCCCGATAGGAAGGGGTTTAGGGTCCCATTTGCTTTAGGATCAGGTGGCCCTCAGAACTAATAGTCATTTTATGTTCTTTGAGAATTCTTGGGGTTCCTGAACAGCCTCTAATTTTGTTAATTAGATCCCACTAATTAAAGCCAAATAATTCTGATTCTTGTCCCTAAATCATCGGGATATTTCAAATAGGTGCATTTGTTGGGGGTGGGGGTGAACCCTCACCCAAGGATATTTTTTCCATTGATTTTGACTTTTAGAGAGAGTGGGAGGGAGGGAGAGAGAGAGACATCGATGTGAGAGAGACACATCCACTGGTTGCCTCCAGCACATGTCTCGACCAGGGCCAGGGATCAAACCTGTAACCCAGGTGTGTGCCCTTGACTGGGAATCGAACCTGAGACCCTTCGGTGATCGGGCTGACGCTCTAACCACTAAGCCCCACAGGCCAGGGCTTAAATAGGTACATGTTTTAAACCTAAAGTATCCGGTTCAGCTCCCCTTCCCACACTATTTCCGTGTTAAGACCTAGTTTGGGTCATTTCTCCTCTCCTGCCTCTTCTAGACATTTTCCTGGATTAACTCCCCGCAAGACAGACGCTCCCAGGGGGTTGTCCCCACCCCCAGGGCCTCACTGTCTTGTGTTTGACGCCTCTGGAGAGTTTAAGGAAATTTTCCTCTTTGTAATTTTAGGTTAAAGGGAAAACCACCATTTCTATTCATAACTCCACAGCTCGCCAGCCTATCAAAATATGTCTGAACAAATAAACGTCACTGTGGGACCGGCCGGTCACCAACACCAGACCAGAGACGCTTGGTGGACGAAGAAGCAGATGGGGACCCTATGCATATGCCTGTGTGTGCAGCGATGTGTGCATGTATGTGAGCACACGTGTGTGCATGCACACGTGTGGTATGCATGTGTGCACGTATGTGTGTGCAGCTGTATGTGCATGTGTGCCTGTATGCATGTGCAGCTGTGTGTGCATGTGTGAGCGCACATGTGTGCATATGTGCATGCACACGTGTGTATGCATGTGTGTGTGTATACAGCTGTGTGGGCACGTGTGTGTGAGCAAGTGTGTGCACATGTGTTTGCACGTGTGTTTGTGTGTCTGTGTGCATGCATGCAGGAACATGCTTGCTTTTACTGTGGTTTCCAAAATGCCTTTAAGCAAAAGCTGTGCAGGTCCAGTCTGCTTAGTGTGGGTGTTGGTTCTGGTCAAAGTCCCAACGCTCCGAAAATCTCCTCTCTGATGGTCTGGTTCCTTCCCTGTCTCCAGTCCCACGTTGACGTTGGTGCAGGGCAACAGGAGAGGTTAAGCACGTGGTTCTCGCTACTCATGGAGGCCCGAGGGTCCCGAGCCCGAGCAGCAAGGTTAATACCTTCCTGACAGAATTTAATAACACGGCTTTATAATATTTAATTCTGCTCATAAAATGCCTCTCGGTGGGAAGCCTTCTTTCCTTGACTTACCTAAACATTATTACTGTAAAACAAGTTCCCGGCACAAAGAACCTATTATGTCAACGTGTGATGTGGTTCTCACAGGCCTGGGGGGGATTAACGTCAAGGTCGTGTGGACATTCACCCCATTTTAACAGCAGGCTGGTCAGCTCACTGCAGGTGAAGGCAACTGCATCTGGACTTGTCTTGTTAGGAAGACAAACGACGGGAACCTGGGCTGGGCACAGCGAGCCACGTGGACGCGCCTTCCATGGGCTTTCCAGTATGACTGTCAACAACAGTCACACTTTCGCTCAATGGCCTGGTCGCTCCTCTTAACACCCCAAACAGTGACCTACCATCCATCAGAGTTCCTGGCGGAGTCTCCCTGCTAATAGCCTGGCTGCGAAACCCAAAAAATAAGTCAGTTGTGTTGACTCCATTCGGGTGAGGCTGGAGATGACCCTTTGTGGAGACGCGAGGGGCAGAACTCAACTCGCCCCTAGCAGCGGTGTTGGCAGATCCAGCTGCCTGCCATCGGTATTTAAAATCTGCAGCTTTTCCCCCCAATTCATTTTTAGAGAGAGTGGAAGGGGGGAGGGGGAGAGAGAACCTGGGCTGCAGGTCCAGTCCCCCGGCCGGGCACGTGAGGGAGGCAGCCCGTCGGTGTCTCTCCCGTCCATGTCCCTCCCTCCCTCCCTCCCTAAAGATCAATGGAAAAAATAACCTCAGGTGGGGATTAACAACAAGCAAAACTTCCCTTCGCTAGCTCCTGTTTCCTCGGAGTCCTGGCAGGAAACACAGTTGCTGGTTTCGGATAAAATCACTCACGCGAGGGTTGGATGTGCACCCGTGGGAAGGACGGCAGGAAACATCCGCACCTTCTCCCCGGGGCCTGTCTCCTACGCGGGGCTGGGAAATGGGTGGTCACCTGGGAAGGGGCTTTGGACTTCGGCCCGTGTTCCCGCGTCGTCCGTCTTGAGAGGGACTGACCTCCCGCCTCCACGGAAGACCTCGGGCCCCGGGGACAGGCGGGCGCAGGGGTCGGCTCTGCGACCGTGGCCGTCCCCCGCAGGAGGGGCCCCCACCCCCACGCCCCCCAGTCTTCCCGCTTCCCTCTGCCGGAGCCGACGGGCAACAACTCTGCTTCACTTCCCACCCGTGTTCGCAGGTGTGAACATACCTGACCATCTGCACGCTTGAAGCCAGGTCAGAGGTCAAGGGGTGACCCTACAGGAAAGGGGCCGGCGGCGGGGCCGGGTCCTTCCTGCCCAGCGCGCCCGGGGGAAGCTGACCGGGTTTAGAAGGTGCCCGGTGCCCACAGCGCCTCACCTGCCAAACCCTCATAAGAGGCAGCGCTTTACAGGCGACGCCCTGTGCGAATCCCCCGCGGTCGAGGGGCCACGAGCTGCCGTCCCCCCGAGTGGACCTCGGCCTGGCTCCTCCGTGGGCCCGGCTGAGCCCCGCGCCCTCCTGCTCACGGGTTGCCGCGGAGACCCGCGGACGGGGGCACGGGCGCGCTCTGCCAGGCGGGCGGCGGTGCAGGGGCCTGAACCGTTCGCGTCGTTAGAACAACTGGAAGGGCCCGCGTGGGCGGCAGGTGTCCGGACGCCTCGGCTCCAGGCTGCGGCGTCGCCGGGAACCACACGTGCGGAGCGAGGACGGGAAGGGGGCAGCCACCTGCCTGGCGGTTTCGTTTGTTGATGTTGAGGATTCAAACTCCAGCTCCTCGGGGGACAGTCCCTCGGCCCTGCGCCCCCCCGGCCTGCCTCCCTGTTCGCGGGGCTCCTGGCGGCGGACAGCCGGGGACGGGCCGTCCGGGTAACGGAGCCGTGGCCGAGGCCGTGGAGCTGCCCCGAGGCCGAGCTCCTTCCCCTGGATGCCGGCAGCCCCCTGCCTGCCCCGAGCGCCCGAGGACAGACGGCCTCCCCTCTCTTCTCTCTTCTCGGTCCCTTCCTTCCTCCCTCCTCCTCGGCCCGTCCCCTCCCGCGACCAGAGCATCTCAAACCAGAGCCTCGGCGGGAGGCGAGGACTGTGTCCCCTCCCGCTCCCCCGGGGACAGGGCAGGCCTGTCGTCGCCCATCGGCTGACAAAGGAAAAGGGAGTAGAATCTCCTCTTTCCAGAAGCCTGGCGGCCACCGTCCCCTGTCCTAGAACCGGGCATCGACACCCGCGTCCTAGGATTAGGCACCGACGCCCCTGTCCTAGATTTAGACTCGACGCCCACCACAAAGCCGGCAGAGCCAGCCCCGGCCGCGCGATCCACGCTCCTAATTGCTAATGTTTCCTTTCTGATCACCAAAAAGACTGTGCCCATTAAATAAAGGAGATTTAATTTCTCGTTTAAATACAGCTGCTGGATTCTGAGGCACCGCACAGCTGTCCCCGGCTGGCACGGGGCCCCGTTTTCTCCCTGACACAGGCGGCGGGCAGCGGGGTGCCTGGGAAATGCATTCATTCCCGGTGGGGTCTGCAGCGCCGGGGGAGCGGGCGCCTCGCTCCTGCCCAGCCGCCTCCTCGCCGCCTCCCGCTACGTCCCAGCCCCGTGGAGGGAAGAGTCCACCTCCCTGTCTCTTCCCGTCCCGGGCAGCGGCCGGCCCAGCAGAGAACAGCGTTTCTGAGGCTTGCAGAGGTTTTTTTTTTTTGGTTTTTTTTTTAAGAACAGGACTGATCACATGTTTTTATTTTGAAAACCACGGGAGCCGGATTTCGGGTTGGCGTCTTTGGGGAGACGCTGTGGATCCGGGCCTGGGTCTTGTGGGGGGAAGGCAGAGGGCAGACAAATTGCTGCCAACGGGTGTGTCATTCTCAATTCGTTTCAGCGTGAAAATAATCTCAGAAGATACAGGAAGAAATTAGGGACATGAAAGCCTTCAAGGACGTTCTGACCGCTCGCTGTAACTCCCCAGCTCCGGCCCAGAGGACAGAAATAGCTCCGGCTCCCGTCCAAGCAAAGGGGAGCGTTGCCCTGGGTGGTGTGGCTCAGCGGTTAGGGCATCAGCCTGCGCACCAAAGGGTCACGGGTTCGATTCCCAGTCAAGGGCATGTACCTGGGTTGCAGGTTCGATCCCCGGCCCCAGTTGGGGGTCACTGAGGCCCTCTTGGTGTCCTGGCGTCTGAGACTTCTTGTGGGGATGTGACCGTAGGAGACTTCTTGTGGGGATGTGACCGTAGGAGGCACCCGGCGACCACCCCGGGCTCTGCACATTTCCCTGCCCCTGCAGCGTGAAAGTGTCACTGCCCCGAGGGGTCCCCTGGGCCCCTTTCTCCCGGCACAGCTCCAGGTCCCTCAGCACAGCCCGGCCCGTTGGCTCTGCGGCCTCACAGATGCAGCTGAGGGCGGGACGTGGGGGCTCCTGCTGCGACGTCCTGCCCCGCCGGGTCCCTGTGGGCAGGGACGGGCCTTCTCAGAGCAGCTTGTCGGGAAGGGGAGTGGAGGCTAATGGTCTGAAAAAGAGCCCCGGTGACTGTCCCTGTCCCGTGATCCTCAAGGTCTCGGCCTCACTTCCTCTGAGCGAGGTCCTCAGTGCCGGCAGCTGCCCTGTGCCCGGGGCCCAGAACCAAGGCCAGAGACGGGTGGTTTAAACAACACGGGCTCAGTCTCTCCCGTCCTGGAGGCTGGAGGCTGAGGTCCGGGTGTGGGCCGGTCTGGTTCCTCCCGAGGCCGCTCTCTCCCTGTGTCCTCACACGGTCGTCTCTGTGTGTCTGTGTCGTCGCCTCTTCTTATAAGGACCCCGGTCACGTTGGATCAGGGCCCCCTGATGAGCTCATTTTATCTCGTTATAAAAAACTTTCATTGATTTTTTAGAGAGAGAGAGGAAGGGGGAGAGACAGGGAGACATCAGCTTGCTCTACTTGCTGGTGCATCACTGGCTGATTCCTGTACGTGCCCTGACCAGGGATGAACCCCGACCGTGGCGTATCAGGACCACGCTCTAGCCAACCGAGCCGCCCGGCCAGGGGACCTCGCTTTACCTTTAGCACCTCTTTAAAGGCCCGTCTCCAAATGCAGTCACGTTTTGAAGTCCTGGGGTTAGAACTTCTGCGTTTGAGTTTGGGGGACACAGCTCAGCGCATAGCACAAGCTGAGCCTGTGGGGAGCCCAGGTGAGGATGAGCTTTCAGACAGAGCGAGGGTCCCGGCCACCTACTGGTGACGCCTGCGTCCCTTCTCCCAGGTCACTGGGACACAGCTTCCCCAATCCTGTGGCTCACTTTCCCCCGGGGTGCACTGAGCTGTGGCCAGAGCAGAACAGGTGGACGGCGCTGGACGGAGCCCTGGACGGCACTTGAGACCAGAGCAGCCCCCCTCTCTGTGAAAGGCAGGGAGGGGCTGAGTGACCTCCAATGCCCTTGATCCTGTTGTCTCAGGACGACCCGGCTCAGGAGGGAACGTAGAATCGGCATCCAGCCCCCAGCTGTTTTTATTAAAAAAAAAATTTTTATTGGGCCCTGGCTGGTGTGGCTCAGTGGTTAGAGCGTCAGCCCCACACTGAAGGGTCTCGGGTTCAATTCCCTGGTCAAGGGCACGTACCTGGGTTGCAGGTTCGATCCCCAGGCCCCAGTTGGGGAGCATGTGGGAGGCAACCAATCGAGGTGTCTCTCTCACATCGATGTTTCTCTCCCTCTCCCTCCCTCCCACAATCTCTAAAATTCAATGGAAAAAATATCCTCAGGATTAACAACAACAAAAATTTTTTGTTGGAACACGGCCACACTCGCTCGCCTGATTTTGCCGCCACCCCGGCCGAGAGGAGTGGCCTCGACAGAGACCTTACGACCCACAGAGCCTGAAACCCTTACTGCCGCCCTTCGCAGGAGACGCCTGACGCTCCCGGGGCCTGCGCTGGGCCGGCCGGTTGTTGGTTTTGGTGGGAGGGTGACAGTCTCCAAAGCTGACTTAGTAGGTTTCGGCGGAATGTCCGGTCATTTGCTGCGACGTGCGATGTTGGTTTGCGTCTCTGTGGGTGAAGGTGGGAGTGTCGGGGCCACAGGCCACCGATTGTTGCTCCAGGATTCGCAGCCACATGCAACCTCCCCCATCCCGCCCCCCCCCCCCGACCAGCCTGGGGGAGTCCTTGAGGCCCCTGTGTCTGTTCGGAAGGGGTGGCCCTGTCCTCAGCCTTGAGAGAAACAAGGGGGACAGCAGACAGCTGGGGACACGGAGGTGGGGGGGTGACCTCACACTGTCCAGCCTCCTGCAAACCGAGGTCCCCAACGGGATGCCGGCTGAACACAGTAACAACCAAACCCCAAGTCCAGTGCCGAATCTGACCCGTGTTTAGCTTCTTGTGACAGAAACAACCTCCAATTTTGAACAATGATTCGTAAACGAGTCGTTCTATGTTGCTTAATGTCAACATCAGAAGGTTTAAGAAAAATTGCCACGTAGAGGCCTTGCTTCGTTGGGGCCTCCTGAGTTCCTCGTGGATCCCGGCCACGTGCAGACACCGTCCTGGGCCTGCGCTGCCCTGTGGCCCCGGGAACGGGACGCGGTTCCCACCAGCACGCGGGGGAAAGAGGCTGAGCGGGGACAGGCCCCCTGTGCGAGGCCACCGGCCGGAGGCGGCAGAATGAGCCGGAACCAAGTCCGAGGGAAGACGCCCCCCGAGCCTGGGGACAAGGGCAGGAGGTGCCGGAGCCCCGAAGGCTGTTCCCCCCGAGCCCCTGGGCGGGGCTCCGTGAGCCCAGCTCCGTCTGGGTTCCTAGGTTCCCGGGCTCGCCACCCCAGCCTCTGCCAGGCGGCCTCCTCTGGGCTCCGGTGCCCAGCTGGGGAGGAGGCGATAATATCTACCCCGAGGACCCGGGGCGGCCCGCCGTGTTCTCGCCCGCAAACTGATGAAAGAGCCGCGAGTTCAAAGCCTGGGGAATGTGTAATTACTCTTTTAGCAAAACACCTCGGCGGCCCCGAGTTAGCTTTCTCCCCGAGATGCGTGTTTCTCCTCAGACGTGTGCTCGCCGCGTGAGGGGGCCCTGGGACGTCCCGTCGCCCTGGGAGCAAACGCAAGGCCCTCAGGGGGCCGGGGGGCAGCTCACGTGTTGGGCGAAACTGACCACAGAGCCCCACCCAGGGGCGCGGGGCTTTCGGGTCCAGCGGGCCGGCCCGCGCACGTTCTGGGGGCTGCTTTTAAGACCCTGCTGCCCGGAGTTTTGAGATGAAGTAAAACCCAGAGGGTGGAGGCACCTGGACCAATGGGGATTTATCCCCATTCTGCAGGTGGGTCCAGGTCCCTGGGGCTCCCCAGCCTCAGCCTGGGCCTGGGGTCCACAGGGGCTACATCCGAGCCCCCAGTGTTTGCCGTTCCCGCCACGTGCAAGTAACGGGCAAACAATCGCCAACTGCTGGGACTTGGCTCTGGTTCCAAATCCCACTGGGATAGTCCACTCTCCGCTTCGCCCCCCATTTCCCCAGTGGAAGCAGATTTGCTGAGAATCTGCTGAGAAAACACCCCCTCCCTCGAGTGTGGCTGCCCGCGTGGGCACCAGCCCGTCCCCGGCTTTCCTCACGACCTGTCGGTGCTGCTGAACCTGAGGTGCCCGGCATGAGGGACGGACACAGAGTGAAGCGGTGCCCTCCAGGGAGTGGGCGCCGTGGGCAGAGCTGGCCGAGGCGTCACGCCCAGGACGGATATGTCCATGCAGGGGAGTGACAGGTCTCCCACCGCTGGACGCTTGGCGCCTACACATTACGGGCGTCCTTGATGCTCTAGCCCCTGGATGTTATGAGGAAACCATACCCCCCTTTTCTCTGCCCTCTCGGGCAGGGGCCGGGACACAAGGAAATGAGGGGAGTGGCTCAGGTGAAACAGGTGACACATTGCTCCGAGTGACATCAACACATGCAGCCCACCTGCCCTCCAGGCCCAGGCTGGATGGGGTGAGGGGGTGACAGCGCTGTGACCCCCCCAGTTTCTTGCGGTTGTATCAGGTCTTTGGACAGTTCACAGAGAGGGCCAAGGTCGCAGTGGGCGCCCGCTGCGCAGTCCACCAACCAGCTGGTCCCCACTCTCTGCTGCTGGCCGCGAGGGCATAGGCCCCGCCCACGAGGGTGTCACCGGTAGAGACAGGGCCACGGAGGGAGGCGTGGGTGCCCCACAGGCAGGTGAGACTGGTCGGGGACGCGTCGGGTCCGCTTGTTGCTGGGACAGGAAAGGCTCCGGAAGGAAACACCATTCGCAGAGGGTCTCGGTGGGAGAACTGGGCTTTGCCAGGTGGACAGGTAAGGCCGGGTCTGTCCCAGGAGGGGCACCTGAGCACCAGTCACCTGCTATGTGCTCCACACTGTCGGGCATGGTGGGGACACAGATGCCTCAGAGGTGAGCTTGCCCAGGTTGAGGGGGACCCACAGCTGGAGTACGGTCAGCACCAGGCTGAGGGCACAGGGGTGAGGTGTCCTGGGAGCTTGGGCCCAGGGAACACAGTGCAGGTGGGGAGGCAGAGAAGCTGGAGGGTTAGTATGGATAAGGGGCCCCTGCAGAGGTGAGGGCAAGACCCTCCCTTCGGGACAGATGGAGACCCAGAGGCCACCAGCAGGTGCCTTGGCGGGGGTGGGATGTGTGGGGGTGAGGTCAGCACTCGCCCATCGGTGTCAGAAGCAACTAGGACAAGCTGGGGTCAGAGACGACAGGTTTCAGAGCTCGGGGGCAAGGTCACCCTGCGCTTCTGCAGACAGGAGCCCCGAAGCTCGCTGCTTAGGAGCCACCAGTTGGAGGCGGTGGAGCCCGGGCTTTGCCCCAACCGCTGCTCCGGGGGCCACGAGTTCAGATGTGGGGCGTTGAACTTTATGACTAACAGGTAGTAGTTGTTGACTGTTTCCTTGTCAGGCCTTGTGCTGAGCCTGTATGATGAAGACAATGGTAATTATTAATAATAATAGTAATAGTAACAGTAGCAGCTTCAACACTCATGAGTAGTTACAATGTATCCGACGCCTGTAGGAGCATTTTCATGCATGATCTCGTGTTATGAGGCTGGTGCTGTAATTATCCCCATTCTGCAGGTGGCAAAGCTGAGACACAGAGAGGCCAAGGGCTCCCCTGCGCCCGCTCATGCAGAAGAGGTGGAGCCTGGGTTCAAACTCGGGGCCTTCTGGGCGCAGGGCTCCCGCCCAACTCGGCGTGTTCCGGAGTCGGTGCACCGGGTCCTTTTAAATTAGGTTGTAATAGAATTCGTGACCCGCTGCTGAGCCCTGCGCCACCTCGCAGGGTGGGTCTCATTCTCCTAATGCCACAGGGAGAGACTGAGCCCTGGAGAGGAGACAGCCCTCCTCTCCCTGTCATCAGCCCACTGACACCAAGTCCGGGGTCCTCCCGACAGGGCTTTTCTCAGACACACTGGGGATCCCACCAAAGATCCCCACCTGGGGAGCGAAATGCTTGACGTCCCATTTTAAAGTCCCTGCCTATTGGCGCTGTGCCGGGGACACTCACCCCCTGCCTCCTGGGTGGCATCGGGCAAATCTGTGGAGAAAAACAGGAAACCGGGGAGGCAGCTTCCACTGCCTCTCACCCCGTAGCCCTGGGTCAGAGGCTCCCAGGATCAAATGAGAGATTCTGCAACAGCGCCCTGATTATTGTTATTATTATTGGGTAATAATCATCTCTGTGAGCAGCAGCAAGCGCTCTAATGATAGATTCCTAAGTGTTGGTGAGGTTTGCTTGCCGTATTTCCTTTCATCTCGGGATATCAAAGTTCCCTGCAAATATTAATTAAGCCTGGGAAATAAATACCATCACGTCAGTGTCGGGAAGGGGGAAACTGAGGTAGCGTGAGGTTAGGTGCTTTCTGATGGACCACCCAGACACAGGGATCAAATGAAGAGGCGAGGTTTTCCCCCCAAAACGGTGTTTTCTTCCAAACTCTTTGGCTGGAATATTTCTGTGAAATTCCTGTAAGCACCGAGTTTGCACCTAAGAGGTGATGGGAGCCATCTGATAAATACTCAGGTCCTCTCCACATTATATATATGTATATATATATATATATATGGTCCCCCAAAAATGTACACACACTTTAACAGCTGATAACTCACTTAATTTTCACTGATTTTCAGGTTTAACTGAGTTAAAATAATGGGTGAAGCCAGACTAAGCTTCGAACAAAGAAAATTTATCCTAAAGTGCCATTAGACTTTTATTTTATGGGGACACATAAAAGGTAAAGTTCACGGGACAAAACCAGCGACGGCAGACGCACTGAGGGCGCACAGATATGGCACGAAACGACCCTGGGTGTTTGCGGTCCCGTCGCTTCGCGTTACCAGCAGGGCCTGGGCCAGCACGGCCATCGGTTTGAAAACAGGTGCTGACGAAAAAAAGTTACTCATTTCTGTAGATTCTTTTAAACTTTGAAAACTAAACACTGACTTTATAATCATTCAACGTGTGTGTACATTTTGGGGGGACACCCTGTAGAGGCAGAGGCGGCCAAGGTAATGCATGAAGTATCTGATCACTCACCAAAGCTACTGTCGCCAAAGCAGAGCAGGGGACCCCACAGCGCGGGGACCCCGAGGGACGCCCCTCAGACCACAGGCAGGGTCGGGGTCCGGGAGGAGCAGCGACGAGAGGGCTTCCCAGGGAAAGAAGTAAGAACAGCAGCAGCCTTGGCCGCAGTGCCTGGTGGATGGGGCGTCGGCCCGCACGCCCGGGTTGCGGGTTCGATTCCCGTCTCCCAAACCTCTTGCCGCCGGCCCTCCTGCCTCCGGTACGATCACAGGGACACACGTGTGGTTTTAAGATCAGCTGCTTCCAGGGACCTGCAGCTATCACGAGGGCCGTGAAGACTGAGGGCTGGCCCCGGGCGAGTCCTTGGGGTCCCACCTGCAGGTCAAGGCTAACATCTCGCTTTTTTGTTGTTGTTAATCCTGACCCAAGGCTATTTTTCCGTTGATTTTTTGAGAGAGTGGAAGTGAGGGAGGGAGGGGGGAGAGAGGGAAAGAAACATCGGTGTGAGAGAGGCACCTGCAACCCAGGCAAGTGCCCTTGACCCGGAATCGAACCCCAGCCCCCTGGGAGCACAGGCTGGCGCTTTAACCACTGAGCCACACCGGCCAGGGCTTCAGACGTCTGGTCAGCGACGCGGCTGGACCAACTCACACAGATATTTAGACACATGTGACAACTACTATGCTGTAGGTTTTGCGAAGAGCATTTCCCTTTCGTGAAAATCCCGTGTGCTCCTCGGCAACAACCCAGTGGTCGGGAAGCGGGACGTTCCCAGGGGAGGTGTCCTCGGGCTGACGGGCCTGTGCCGCTGACCCGTCCACAGGTGTTACAGGCTGTGGGAGCCACGGCGCCTTGGCCTGCGGGCTCCCACCTGCCAGATGGGCAGGAGCTGGCGTCGAGGTGAAAGTCGTGAGCTGTTCCGTGAGGACGCCCACACCCCTCCACCCGGCCCCATCTGCGACCCTGGCACCTGGCTCCCAACACCAGCATTCCCACCACCATCGGATTGCGGACTCCGGGAAAGGACAGCCACCCCCCCTCCCCATCCCGCGCCTCCCCTTTGTGGCCTGTGGCCTGCGATCCCGGGGAACTCTCCTCCCCCGGACCACATTCCCAAATGCCCACAGGCTTGGGCCGTGAGCTCATGCACCCTCGGGCACTCAGAATAACATGCCTCTCTCCCCTGGGCATTGTCCTGAGACAAAGGCTCCTGCCCTCGGCCCTGAGCTGCTGAGCGAGCCAGGTCCTGGGGCCGCCCGCCTCCCTCGGCCTCCTGGGCATCGCGCTCGCCCGGCTCCCCCAGAGGCCGCCCCTCCCAGGCGAGCCCTGGGTGCCCGCGCTGCCTGGGCCATCTCTCGGGTCCCTGCTTCGCCCTTTAATCTCCGCTAACCTTCCTCCTCCGCTTTGTAGCCGCGGCCAAGCCGCTCACGAAACGTGTTTTCATGTTCCTCTCTCCAGGCCCAGCGGTTGGCTTGGGGCCTCCACGTGCTCAGCTGGGCCTCCCATCGGCCGGTGGACAGGTGGGCGTGTCTCGGGGGTCAGCAGGACCACACGTCACCACGACTCACTTGTCACACGGGGGACGTGTCCCCAGGGCCCATTCAGGCTTTTCCCATCCGTTTCTCCCTGGTGCCCCCCCCCACCCATAGATCTGAGACAACTGGTGGACCGGCTCCCAGCAGTGGGCCGGGTCTTATCTCCAGGGAGCAAGTGGGAGGAAGCTGCCACCTCCCTGTGGGTGTGGAGGGGCCTGGACCAGGTGCCCCTGTGCCCCAGGCCCCAGGGTGCATCTGAAAGTCTCTGACAAAAGGAAACCGTCCAGGCGTGGGGAGCTCCTCAGGCCATAGTCAGCCAATTAAGGACTGAAATACAGTTACCAGCCCAGCCCTGGCGGGAACCCCAACACTGGGGCTCAGGCGGGGGAGGGGAGCATCGAGATTAGTCCAGGGTGCGGGCTCTGCCTGAGGGGGAGCCTCAGTGGCCCCACCAGTGGCATCCAGATCCCTGGGCGAGGGGCCCAGCAAGGACAGGGCGCTCTAGGAGGGGACAGCGCTAGACACAAGCCGCCCGCACCCCAGGGTGGCCAGACCTGAGCAAATTGCTTTGCAGGGAGCCCAAATTGCGCATACATTAGTTTCAGCTCTCGAGAAATCAGTTGATTTCCCCTCTTTCAATCAATCAGACCCCACAATGGCAATCTGCACGCTCTCTGTCTGGCCTCCGTCTGGCTCCCTGCCCGGCAATCACTCATCTGCACCCTAATCCACGGCAATTCACCCTCCGCGCTCGAGTGGCACGCTCTGATCTCGAGAGTCCTGTTTATCTCCCGCACGTTCTTGCCCCTGCCTCTGCCAGGCCCCAGGCGCACCTACCCCCATCTCCACACCTACACTCAGCCTGGCCATGGGGGAGGTGCAGGTCCTGGAACAGAGGAAGGAAGATGGT
The DNA here is from genome assembly GCF_964146895.1 of Miniopterus schreibersii. NCBI lineage: Eukaryota > Metazoa > Chordata > Mammalia > Chiroptera > Miniopteridae > Miniopterus > Miniopterus schreibersii. The sequence goes on from NC_138118.1 coordinate 1,173,478, forward strand.
GGGATGACCCCTCTCCTGTCTCCACGATGCATTTCACAGCCCTCTCCACGGCGAGGGACTAAGAAACAGCCCTGGCAGTCCCATGGTATCCAGTCCGGCAGCTGCTCACCTGCACTGTCCACACCTGCACCATGCATATGTACACTGTGCTCACCTGCACCATGCTCACCTGTACTATGCTCACCTGCACTATGCTCACCTGCACCGTGCTCACCTGCACCATGCTCACCTGCACTATCCACACCTGCATTGTGCAGGGTGTTGTAGGGGTGGAGGTGATGACACCTGGGCCCACCCTCGGGGAGTTTATAGTCTTCGGGGGGATATTAAAAGTCCACATGTCTATCCTGCCTCCTGGAATTCTGTGTTTTCCATTTCATGGGACATACTTATTCATGTTGATCTGAAGTTCACAGTTACCTGGATGTCCTCAGTTTACCTGGAACCCCACATGGAAGAGACTCCAGAATCACACTGATGGGACAGTCGAGGAAGAGAGTGACAACAGAGGGTCAGAAAGGCCTGGGGGACAACCCACCAGAGTCACTGAAATATGTCATTCATTCTAAGGGGTTTTCTCCACCTGCTCACCTAGGTCCAAGCAGCTCTTTAGGAAGACGTGGAGACGCACCTGAGGTTGAAGGAAGGCCGAGAGGAGGCACCACCTGACACGAGCCTTGATTTCCGAGAGTGAGGCCATCGGGAACTTACTCTTTCAGGGCGTTTGAAGGTAAATCGATCTAAATTTTAGGTGTTACTTTCCTTCCTGAAATTCGAGACATCTTATCAATGTGGTAACATTTCTTATTGCAGGTCTGGTCTGATCTGAACTTACTGCCTCTAATAAAAATGCATAAATACATTTGCTAGGCCTCTGAGGAAAGACCAGCTTGTTTTGCCGTAGTGACACTCTTCTTATTTCATCGTGGTTCTTGAGGCCTCCTGATCAATCAGCAAAATACTGATTATTGTTACTTCTCTTTCTCCTTATAATTTCCCACGACTTTGTACATGGAAAAAGTGCCCCAGGATCACAGCCACAGTGAGAAGGCAGAGCCAGCCTGAAGAATTCCTTCTTGGTAATAAGTGACCCATTAAATACCACTGAAGCCGTTCTCCTTGTAAAACGTATGTCAACATTATCTCAGATACTTTTCATAAAGCACCAGCAGTAAGACATTAAAAATGACAAAAATGCCTTTAATCTGTTAGGAAATGTGATCACCCGCGATACCATTTGCTGCACAGTGAGACAGACTGGGCACCCAGCTGGCGGCTCCTCAGTGGGGCACAGACAGTTCTTCCCAATAGATCATCGATAATAGTGGGGTCACCCTCCCTTCGATGAAGAGAAATTCCCTGCTCGTGGATCTAACACAGGAGGGATGTCACAGCATCTCCCCTTCTTTTAGGAAGAACAAACGCCCCGGGTTTTAGAAGTCGAGAGACATCCATTAGTCAGTCAACAACTACTGCTTTGAAGAACCAGAGAGGGCGAGGGAGAGAGGGAGCTGTTCACTTTGGAAGTCTGACTCTTCCTCTGTCCCCAAGTCAACAAATGTGCGAACATGGTCCTTGAATCCATTAGCATGCCTGTCATTTCACAAGTGTTCCTGGGAAGCAGTGGCCATACAGGAAACAGGCCACAGAAGTCCCACGCGGACCACGGGAAAGTCCCCACATGGACCACAGAGGTCCCTCTGGTCACGTGGGAGCACGAACGCCGAGGGAAGGGGAGGGAAGGAAGAGGCAGACACTGACCCGGGCACTGACGGTGACTGACGGCTCTTAGCCGCTCCCATCATTTCCCTGGATAACAGGCAGGTACATTGAGCAGCAGTCGATCTAAATTAGAAAGTGAAACCTGGAGAGGTATTGACAATGTGCTTATTCCAGACTAAAAAGTCAGTGTGTTTCATTTACTAGGCAGAGTTTAAGGATGGTGTGCTAAGCCTGTGGTCCACCCCAGTACATCTGATGCTTAGACACCCCTCAAAGGTACCGTGGCTCGTGTCAGTCCATTTTTAAGGTTTTAAAAAATGGTGGTGAAAACACATCTAATATTTATCATCATAACCACTTTTAAGTGTATAGGCCAGTAGTTGCGACAGCTGGGATTGTTTTTCTGAGTACACTTAAAAGTGAAAGTTCACGTGGTATTTTTTTTATATTGTTATTCCAAGTCCATGTTTAGTCTGCAACATATTCCAATTGTCTTTTGCTATTTTAATTGCACACAAAGGAAGGTGAGCCTGGACACAGAGCCAGTGGTTATAAAACACGCTGGCTGCCACCTCCCACCAGCCTGTCAGATGTTGCTACATTGTTACCAGTCCTTGTTTCAGTTGCTACATTGTCACCAGTCCTTGTTTCAGTTGCTACATTGTTACCAGTCCTTGTTTCAGTTGCGTCTCTAAGGCGACTGGGGAGGCTGGCTCGGTTTTAATTGGAGTCCTTGTTTCCTTGTCGCCTCTGGAAAACATCCCTTCTGCGAGGCCCGCTTAGTTATCTCCCACAGAGTTAACCGGTCACGAAACCCTTCCCAGAAGAGCTTTGCTTGTCAGTTATTCACAGAGAGAATTCCCTGGCGCTGGTCAAGGCAGGTTCGCGCCCCGCTTTTACGAAACTTCACAAAAGACGTCTTAATGATGTCAAAACAGCGTGCGTGTTTCTCACCTCCGGACAGGGCACGTTGAAGAGGATCTTTTTCTCCCTTTCCTAATAGCCGGTCTTTCCAAAGCATCCAGCCCCTGCTCCGTGGTAAGTGGGCCTCGCAAATCCCCACAAGTATGGGTGGCTTTGATGACCGGGCTCCGAGCGGCGGCGCGAACGGGAGTCCCCGTCCCAGCAGGAATGCATTGATGAGCATGCAGCGCTCAAGTCTGTTTTGATTTCTCGTTTTATGGAAAATGCAGGGGTAATCCCTTTAGAATTCCCCTCGGCTTAAACCTCGGAGACTGTTCACGCCGCCTCTTCACGTCTCAAGAGCACTCTCGTGGCATAAGCCCCGCATTCAACAGGTAAAGCCCGCTCTGTTCCATAGACGCGGCTGGAAGTAATGCGAAATTAAAGATTTAACCTTCCGGGGCCAGCTCGGCCTTTCCTTCGTCCGTCACAAAGGATCGGGGGACGCCTAGCGCCTTTTCAGTGGGGAAAGGAGTCTGTGATTGGCAGGCCTGGCCGCATTGATCCCCGAAACTATGTTGCTAAAATTTTTATTAATGCAATTAGGCAGCGAGGCTGCAGCTCAGCCCGAACGTTGGGGGAGGTTTCGTTTCATGATGAAGATGGCTTCTATTATTAACCTAGCTGACAGGACGGATGTGCAGAGGGGCAAGGAGTCAGGCTTGGTGACAAATGAAGGACCCGTTTTCCTGCTCCTGAGAAACCCTGACTCCGCCAGCGCGGATTCCAAGTGGCGGCCACAGCAGCGCCGATGCAAGAGGGGAGGTTAGTTACTCAAGCAGTTGGCCCGACTGGATGTGCCCCTTGTGAATTCTATCCCCAATATCAGACTTCTAACTAGATATTCTCAGGCTAGTCTGTAATCTGAATGTTAAGACAAAAGCAAACCAGGACCCAGCCAAGCAGGCTGACAGGTGTACAAAGGGCCCTGCGAGTGACAGACTTGGCTCCCCAGGGACATCTTGAACCCTTTGGGACAGCATGGGGGGACCTGGAGAGGATCACGCTAAGTGAAATAAGCCAGTCAGAGAAAGACAAGTATCGCAGGACCTCACTCATAGGTGGAATCTAATGAACAAAATAAACCGATGAACAAAACAGATCCAGAGACATGGAAGCATGGAGCAGACTGAGGGCTCTCAGAGGGAAGGGGAGAGGGGAGGGCGGGAGGGACCTATATGCATATATGTGTAACCCGTGGACAGACAATAGTGTGGTGAAGGCCTGGGGGGGGGGAGGCGGGAGCAGGGTGGAGGGATCAATGGGGGGAAAAAGAGGAACATCTGTAATATTTGCAACAATAAAGATAAATTTTTTAAAAAAGAAAATAAAAGATGTAACTAACTCAGCTCCTCTGTGTTCAGTGCCACTACTTCCCCCCACATGGCCTCCTTCCATTTGTCTCTTTATCTTTCCTCCAGGCTCCTCCCCTTCTTCTCTGCTCAGACCTGCTCCCCCCTCCCACAAAGCTCCCTAGCTCTCTTTTTTTTTTCCCAGGGCCCCACCTCCAACAAACTATTTTTATTTAATTCATTCCATGCTACAGACACTTACCATGTTACTTTTCCCAAAAACATTTTCCTTTTCAGAGAGAACACAGAACACAAGCAAAGGAATGAAACACTAATGGTGAAATTTGAAGACTCCGTCGGTGAACTTTTGGATGGAAAGATGTTCCTTTGCCATCCTCCCAGTGTTGTTCCAGGTGAGTGAAGGTCTGTTTTGCTTCCCCATGAAGCCAGCCCCACCCCGCGCGCACCCTTGACATACCTACGTTTGTGGTTTAGGTTGACGTAGAAAGTATCTTCTGTCTCTCAGATATCTTGAACCAAGAATGGGCGTCTACCTGTCGTGTCACCATTATCACTCAATACTGTGATCCCCCTCCTTTCTCTGAGAGCAATGGCTGAGGACCCACCAGCTGCCTCAGCAGCAGACGTGCAGTCACTGGGAAGCACTCTGGTGGCCAGTGTTACCTGTGCACCAGGTGGCCGAGCCCGGCCATCACGCAGGCTCCTGAGGCACCCGGTGACCAAGATGCAGGGAGCAGGGGGGAGGCGCTGCCCTGGAGCAGAGAGACGTGGACGGCCAGCCTCGGGTGTCCGGGCACAGACCTGTGCCGAGCACCCCCCCCCCCCGATCAGAACGAGGCCGGGGAGTGAAAATGAGAGGGAGTCAGATTCCAGCTCAACATGAGAAAGACTCTTCCAGCATCTGGAGCTAGAAATGGAATGACTTCAAGCAGCCCGGCCAGGGTGGCTCAGCTGGCTGGGGGTTGTCCTTGCACCGGAAGGTCGCCGGTTTGATTCCAGGTTGGGGCACATACCTGGGTTTGAGGCTCAGTCCCCAGGAGGGGGCATGCAGGAGGCGGTTGATCAGTGTTTCTCTCCCTGTTTCTTCCTCTCTCTGTAAAATATCAATATAAATATATTTTTAAAAATATTTCAAGCAGGCGCTGTCTGGATTGGCTGCCATATTTCATACAGACTAGACTCCAGGTCACATGTAGACAAATCTCTAAAATCCCTCCACCCTGGGCAACATCGATGACGGTTGGGTTCATGGTCTAAAATCCAGCCTACACCAAACATATTAGCTGTTTCTTAAGGGCATGAAAAATTATTATGTGGGGAGTATTTTTTACTACTTTTTAGCTTCAGAGTATTGTTGTGGTTGGTAACCCCCACGTCAGGATATTTTTTCCATTGGTTTTTAGAGAGAGGAAGGGAGAGAGGGAGAGAGAGAAACATCAATGTGAGAGAGACACATCGATTGGTTGCTTCCCGCACTCGCCCCGACCAGGAATCGAACCCAAGACCCATTGGTGTGCAGGCCAATGCTCTAACCACTGAGCCACACCAGCCAGGGCCAGAGTAATTATTATTATTTTTTAAATATATCTTTATTGATTTCAGAGAGAGGAAGGGAGAGGGAGAGAAAGATAGAAGCATCAATGATGAGAGTCATTGATCAGCTGCCTCCCGCATGCCCCTGACTGGGGATCGAGCCCACAACCCGAGCATGTGCCCCGACCGGGAATCGAACCGAGATCTCCTGGATCCTAGGTCGATGCTCAACCGCTGAGCCACGCCCGGCCGGGCCAGAGTAATTATTTTTTTAAAAACAATCGAAGTTACAGAACTATTACCATTTTTTACTTTATTTTCATTTCCATCTAATTTTTCCCTCAATGTCATATCCACATCTCCTTGACATCTCAAGAAATAAATAATAGGCCTAATGGTTTTCCAAAGTGAGGGTTTATTGAATTACATATTTTCTAATACGATATGCCCGCGACGGAACCTTATGTAGGACAGTTACGCACGCTGAGTTCGCTTCAGAATTCAAATATATTTTGAGCTCACAACATGGGAGTTTTGCCAAGAGGAATCCAGAGAAAGAAAAGCCTGACACTGCGGCCTTGCCGGATGTTTTCTTAAACGCTTGCACCCCAGTCCCTTGGTAAAAGAGCCTGGTGAAGGGAGACCTGAAATTTCCAGAACCTGACTTTGCGCGCGATCCCGCCTCCCGACTAAGGCTGCTGACTGTCCAGGCGAGAGGCAGGTGTCGGGTGGAGAGTTGTTCGCTTACTTGCCTTTCAGGAGTTGACGTTCGTCTCTGATTGAGAGGCGGGTACAAGAAACACGGGGAAACTTGGCTGATCAGTCGCTTGGGTGTTTCGGTTTTTCCATTCATGGAAATTCTACTCTACACGCAAGACTTTAGGCTTTATTTTAAAAGATAAAGTCAGCCCTGGCCGGTGGTCTCCGTGGTTAGAGCGTCGGCCCGAGCACCAAAGGGTCTCGGGTTCGACTCCTGGCCAAGGGCATGTACCTGGGTTGCAGGTTGGATCCCCGGCCCTGGTCGGGGCTCATGCGGGAGGCAGCCCATCGGTGTGTCTCTCTCACATCAACGTTTCTCTCTCTCTCTCTCCCCCTCTCCCTTCCACTCTCTCGAAAAATCAGTGGGGCAAAAAATAGAAGATAAAGATCCATATCATAATCTGTGCAAGCTGAAGGAGGTGGACCGACAGTGATGGCCACCCCGGGTCCGTTTTCACACACACGTCTGTTAATTCTGTGATACCGGCTGCCTTCTGACCAGACGAGCCGTGAACACTGGTCTGCGGTTTATTTTCCGGTTTCTCTGTGACCTTCCTGCAGCGATGACCTTCTGCTTTGTGCCCTTCAATTCTAGAAAACACCTGATTTCGGTCATCGATACCGTGTCCTGAGTATAAAATCATTACGTCCCCTATTTCAGAGAATTCATGTAGTGGACCGTTGTTCATCTGTGGGGGGGAAAGAAGGCCCAGTTGGAAGAACCGGGCATCGGGGAGCAAAACGGAAGAAGAATTTATTTGGTTCAGGAAGTCAGGGTGAGCAGGGACGTCCCCCCGGTCGCACTGTCTTTTGACAAATCTGTGTCAACGGCTCCCTGCGAAGGCCTCTCCGATGTGCCATCAATATCCTCTGTTTCCTGCCGGCCAGGGTCCAGCTCCCAACGCAAGGTCACTCGTTTGAAGTTACGTCTCATTTCTGCTTGATGGATGGACATGTTTGAATGGACAGGACGTTCCGTCCCCCAAGTAGAGATAACATACATAGATAATGTTTGCAAAGGCTGGAGGCAGGGACCCACCCACACGGGCATTGAGCTTGCTTTCTCTGGGGCTGTTTTATAGCTTAATCAGTAAAGGCTTCATGAGACAATGCAATTGTGCTAAAAAAAACTTTTTCCAGCTTTATAAGTCAGAGAAATTAATCAAATTAAAATCGTCTTGAGAAAGCTCCCAGTGGGATTCCATCCAGGTGCCCGGCGAGATCTCGGCCTGGTCGATGGCAGTGTGCCGGGGGCCTGTCCTTGCTGCCGTCGGTGGGCGCCGACCGAGGCTGGCGTCCGCGCCCAGGGGGGCTGCCTCCGAGACCTGCTGAGGAATAACCGGCCATTGTAATATTAATAATGCAAATTTGAGTAAGTCCAAGATGAAAGGGCAGCTGTGTGAACATGGAACCACCTTTGGATAACAGATGTGACTTTTAGGAACAGCCGGGAGCTGTGCACCAGCGACCGTGAAACATTGTTGTCCTTGCTGATACGATGGCTAGAAGGAGAGAGAAACGTATCGTCTGACTGCATTTCTCTGGTTGCTCAGGAGGCTTAAGATGTTTTTGGCTTTTACTGACCGTGTATATTTCGTGTGTGTGTGAATTGTCTTTATATGTCTTTTGACTGTTGTTGCCTCCTCATGTCTTTTATATAGGGAGGCTCTTGATCTTTCGTAACACGTTTCATTTACTTAACCAGACTTACTTGTGCATTTTGTTATGTGGACTTTTGTTGTTAATTCTCACCCGAGAGTAGTTTCTCCGTTGACTTCTAGGGAGAGTGGAAGGGGAGGGGAGAGGGGGAGAGAGAGGAACATCGATGTGAAAGAGACACATCGACTGGCTGCCTCTCGAACACGCCCCGACCAGGGTCGGGGATCGAACCTGCAGCCCAGGTACGTGCCCTTGACCGGGACTCGAACCCGAGACCCTTCGATTCAGTGCCCGGGCCAACGCTCTAACCACTGAGCAACACCAGCCAGGGCATTACATGCACTTTTATTCGTTGACGACTATATCACGGATCTGTTGTCAGTGCCAACAAATACAGACACACATGACCATCTCGGGCTACTTCCTGCTGCCCCAGTTTAAACAGTTGGGCTTCTAAGCTGCTTGCAGTTTTTGGCTCCGTTATAAACGCTAACTGGCAAACACTGAGTGCCCATATTGATGAGCACTTTCCTGGTCCTCTCCCGTAGCCTGGGAAGTGGGGCTGCCAGGCTAATTTTAGATTCCGGCGCATCGACCAGACGGTCTTCTCAACAGGCCGACCCGGGTGACACTCTCGGCCACGATACGGGAGGGACCGTCTGCCCCGTGTGCACTGCGGCCGAACACTCTCAGCCCTTTCGTTTCCTTCCAACGCCGAGAAACCAACACAGTCGTCGTCTTATTGTTCCGGGGGGTCAGAAGTCCTGGAATCAAGGTGACGGCAGGGCCCTGGTTCTTCTGGGGGCTCCAGGCACTTTCCAGAGAGGCGTCCACGTTCCATGGTTCATCACGGCTTCCTCCATCGCTAATCAACAGTCTAGTCTCTCTCTCTGTCTCTCTGTCTCTGTCTCTCTGTCTCTCTCTGTCTCTGTCTTTCTGTCTCTGTCTCTCTGTCTCTGTCTCTCTGTCTCTCTGTGTCTCTGTCTTTCTGTCTCTGTCTCTCTGTGTCTCTGTCTTTCTGTCTCTGTCTCTCTGTCTCTCTGTCTCTCTGTCTCTGTCTCTGTATCTCTCTCTGTCTCTCTGTCTCTATCTCTCTGTCTCTATCTCTCTCATCTCTGCTCCCACTGTTACTTCTCTCTTTCCGTCCCTGACACTCCTGCCTCCGGTTTACAAAGACCCTTGAGCTCACATGGCCCTGACCAGATAATCCAGGACGGTCTCCCACCTCCAGCTCCTCAGTCCCGTCTGCAACACCATCTTCACGCGACGTTCTCCCTCCGTGTGCGTCAGTCTCTGTGTCCAATTTTACCATTTTAAAGGAGACATCAGTGGGATTGAACTAGGGGCCACCGCAATGCCTTTATTAACATGGTCATCTGCAGGGTCCCCGTTTCCAAGTAAGGTCGCCGTACAGGGGCTAGGATTTCCACACGGGAATTTTGGGGTGATACAGTTCAGCCCGTACTCCTTTGTGATATTTATAACTCCAGTTCATTTTCTTACTTCACTGCTTTGCTTGGACTTTGAGGATGATTGTGGGCGACAGTTATTGCAGCAGCAACCTTTCCGCTGTCACCATGCAGGTGGATGGGACACCTCGCGTACCGTAGGCTTCCAGCCGTCGCTACAGGCGCCTCTCCCGGATGGCGGAGACCTATTCCTAGTTTACTGAGAGGGTTTTCCCTTCGTTTTAATCAGGAATGGATGTTTTTCATCAGCGCATTTAATACATCGACTGAGTTTATGACTCGTATTTTCGAAATGTCTGTATGTTGAATTACATTCACATTTAACCAAAAATAGAACCGGTCTTGCCTCAGAAACATAAAGTGCATCTTGCTCCTTACCTGCTGTTCTCCCGGGATCACCCGGAGTTCACCGTTAGCAACACTTCACTTGAGATTTTTGCATCCTGGTGTTGACGGAGGCACCAGGGACGCGACGGTGCCTCCAGGGCCCTCTGTCTGTGGTCTGCCTTCCAGGACCCCGTTCCCTGCCCATCGGGGCCCCTGCAGTGTCGCCCTCCTGTCCTTTCCTGACCATGGGAAGCCCAAAGGCGGGGCAGCAATCACCTGTGACCGGGCTGACGACAGTGACGACAGTGACAGTGACTAACCCTCAGCCCTGTTCCCCTCCCACCAGCTCTGCTCTCCCTCTAGTCCCTGGGACACCCTCCCCGAGGACACCGCACGGCCCCTCAGTGAAGGACACGTGGGAGGTCAAGGGGACCAGCGGGGCTGTGAGCAGTCAGGGTGCAGAGACGGAAAAGCCAGGGCCACGGCATGCTCCATGGGGAGGCGAGGACGCGCTCCCGGGGCCGCGAGCAGCCGGGGCTGGGACCACAGTGCGACAGGGGCTGGGACGGGAACCTTGACTCGCCTCCTGCACCTCTTGGCCACGCTCAGCTGGGCACAGAGGAGGCTGCTGGCGACGCAGTCCCTGGTGGGGTGGCCCTGGGTACCTGGCAGTCAGTGGCCGGAGCCCGCATGTATCTCCTGGCCCACCTTCTGGAGCCCTGGGCTCTGTCTGCCTCCCTGGCCACTTGCTGGCTCTGGGCGAGCTATACGAGAGCCGTGCGGTGCCCTGATGGCCACGCACACCCTCTGCTCGCAGGGCCCTGGCACTCGGCCGACTTCACGTGGACGACACGCTCCCCACCTGCCGCCACCTGCGCCTGTCACTTCACAGCTCACCTCCCCGCTAAGTGGTCATCCAGCAAATTGGCCTGAGGTGTGCTGGCCATGTGGCGGCCATTTAACAGGCCACCGACCACTGTTTAGTGAAGGGCCAGCCATCCGCAGCAGCCAGGAGCTGCAGGGACGTGCGGGTGAGACTGGAGGCGGAGGCCCAGGTCGTCCTCCATCAGAAGCGAAAGGCTGCTCTGGGTCACGGTGCAGAGACTCAGAGCCGCTGCCTCCCCATCAGCGGCGAGAGGAGCACAGGCCACCCCAAGGGGCCCGGTGTCCGGGCACAGTGTCCAGCCCCACCCCCAGAGGGCTAATAACCTGGGATGTTGGAAATTGCTTTTAAAAATAACACAAACTCTTGCCCTGGCCAGTTTTGGCTCAGTGGTTAGCGGGTCGGCCTGCAGACTGAAGGGTCCCGGGTTCAGTTCCAGCCAAGGGCATGTACCTGGGTTGCAGGCTCGATCCCAGGCCCTGGTCGGGAGGTGTTCAGGAGGCAACCAATGGACGTGTCTCTCTCACATCGATGTCTCTCTTTCTCTCCTCCTTTTCTCTCCTCTACTGTCTCTTAAAAAAAAACCACAAAGTCAATGGGAAAAATATCCTCAGATGAGAATTAACAAAAAATTTTTTTTTAATTTTAAAAAATGACACAAACTCTAAATGCAAAATTAACTACGAAAGTGAATCTTCATTCAGAATGAGAAAAGACTCAACAGATTGCAAGCTTTTTAAAGTTAACAGACACACCAGACACCACAAAGGGAGAGCCGCGTATTTTTTAACGAACCCAGCACCCACCTCAATAGCACTTTTTCCTGCACCATCAACCGTTTGAAACTGCCCGTCTTCAGTCTTTCGATTCTCTCTGCACCTTCTGCTGGGACCATCGCTTCCCCTTGTATTGTCATCTTATCACGGTCGATACGGAAAAAATACAAAACCTTCAGGAGTCTCAGGAGGCAGGGGAGCGGTTCGGAAGCGCTTTAGACTCGCGGCCGTGCTCCGGGGGCTGTTTGATCGGGCGAGTGAACTGGTTATTGACTTGGTTATGTTTATGAGCTTGGTCATGGGAGTCTCATTTCTGCAAATCGTCTCGCTGTGTGGGTGGCGATTTTGTGTCCACTTTGTGGAAAAAAAGCCGGGATGCGACGCATCCGCCACGCTAGGACGTCACCCGATGCGTTAAAAAGCCAAAAACGTGCCGCACCCCACGGCCAACAGCTCCCAGCTTATTCTGTTTCACACAGTTCGCAACAAAGTAGCCATCAGAGTGGGTAAGTGTATTCTTCTCATTTCCACCCACCTCCCCGATCGTCAGGCTACAATGTTACAAGCCTGGCGACTGGGACAATTTTCCGTAGACTGGCTTTTGCTCCATATGTTCTGAACCTTGTTTCTCCGCCAGGTCCTCTGGTGCAGACGTTGGGGACACCTGGCGGGACTGGGGAACCTCCCGCCCTGCCCGTCACGGGGCTGTCACCTGATGCCACGCAGTGGGCAGTATCCCTGGAAGCGGTTCCTACGCCACAGCCAGGAAGAGGCGGGAACAGGTGCAATTGATTTTAACACTATATCTCATGAACCCGATATGTCTCGTATTATTATTTCAAAATGGAATTCATTTTTTTTAAATTAAGAATAAGATATTTTTGCATTTTTATTTCCATAATAAGTCTTTAAGCTCCATTGTGAGCTTTATACTGAGAACACATCTCCTCTCAGACCAACCACAGCCCGAGTGCGCTCAGCGGCTGCCTGGACGGTGGCTGGGTAACGGGGCCGCTGCGGACCCTCCTCCGGGAACACGCTCAACGAGCTGCCTCGGGTCGGTGCCTGGGACCCCAGGATGTGAACCCACACGGTCCACAACCAAATAACACCTTGGCAGCCAGTGACAGCTCTGTCACCCACAGCTTAGACATCGGAAGTCGGTGGGGACAGGGACCGTTCCTGTTCTCTCGTGCCCTTCTCTTGAATTTTGGTTGCTAAAATGTTCACAAGTGAAAGCTCCATTTCTTCTAGAATGTCTGCACCAGGTATAAAAATAAGGGTTGGCCAGGGTGTCTTAGACGGTCAGCCATCTCTCGGGCTCTCGAAGTGTTAACTCAGATGGCTTTTTAGAGACCCCGAGTGACTGCTGTCTCAGTTTTAGTTTCGAGAGATATTTGCGAGCTAGCAGTCCCCTGGATTCTATGATTACGAAAGCCCCGGGTAAGTTAAAATTCAATTTAATTCATCTCGTAATTAGGTTCACGGAAGCTCTTCTTATTCTTAATTTAGCACAGATTAATTTTCATACTCTGCTGGAGATCTCTGACATAAGGGCTTCGGATGTTATTGATTAACTTAGTTCTGACCCGGGTTTTAACTTCGGAACGCCGCGCCTCCGTAATTGGCCACGTCCTCTCCGCTTTGCGGCAAGAAACAGTGATCCCCGATTTTTTTTAACTCGCCTTTGACAGCCCTGCGAGACGTTGCGGGACATTTTGCGTATTAATTTCACCGTTGACTTCCTTTGAGCTTTCTCTTACATTCATCTTCATCTTTTTACTGATTTTACATTATGTCCGTGTCACGCGGCTGCCTCGAAGCCTTTCTAGGATGAGTCAGTATTTTAATTAATTGATTGATTCCATTTTGGTAGCATCCAAAAAGTGAGACTCTGAGTGCCTATTAAGCAGCCGAAGTATAATGTAGTTCATAAATTTCATTTCTGAGAAGCGGCAAAGTTACCCACTAGTCATATGGATTTAAAGTGACAGGTTAGAGCCCTGGCCAGTGTGGATCAGCGGTTAGAGCATCTGCCCACTCACGGAAGGGTCGTGGGTTCGATTCCCGGTCAAGAGCGTATCCCTGGGTTGCAGGTTCAGTCCCCGGGCCCCATCGGGGCTCGTGTGGGAGGCAACCAATCGACGTGTCTCTCTCACATCGATGTTTCTCTCCCTCCCTCTCCCTCCCTCCCTTCCACTCTCTCTAAAGATCAATGGAAAAAATATCCTTTGGTGAAAATTAACAACAACAACAAAAACAATAAATGGGAGACTGTTTCTCCTGTAGGTGTAACCGAGTGACCAGGGCGTCCCGCGGGGGTTTGTTTATTTCCACCGCCAGTTGCTGTCCCTCATCGCTGTCCCTGGCCCCCGTTGCCACGACATCATCACCTGCACAGGCCCCCTGAACGCCGCCGAGAGGCGCGCCCGAGGCCTGGACCGGTTATTGATACCTCAGCCCAGAGGCCCCGCGCTTGACGAGATGTGTCAGGGGAACTAATCTCCCGAGGCCGGGCTGGCAGCTGGGGGGTTGTTTTGTCTGCGGCCGGCGCGGGCGGGGTGCGGGGACCTGAAAGGCCGGCGCTCACAAAGCCCGCGACGGCCCCGTCTCCAGCACGTTCCGCCCGGACCCAGGATCCGGTTCATCTCCCATGAAACGCTTCAGGAACAGAGAGCGGGGGCCTGCGGCAAACAGGGGCCCTCGCCCGGCTCGTGTTGACAAGGGAGACAGCTCGCGGCTGAGGCCGGGGTCTGAGACGTCCGGAGAGTCAATGGTGAGGTCAGGAGATGGCCACGTTTTTGTGACACGGGACCAGGAGGACCAGACTCTTCAAATAATTCTTAGATCTGAGTATTTGGTTTACAGTCGGAGGGCGGGACGCTCAAGAAAACATCTGGTTGAGCCCTTTGTGTGCAGGTAGGTCAGGGATGGTGGCACCTAAGTAACAGAGGTTGGGGACATGTCAGTGGCTTGCTTGAGGCTGCCTAGCACCCGGGTTCGAGTCGGGGAGCCGGGACCTGCCACCTAATGCAGCGTATCAGCTGCACCTCGTATTTCCACCTAACGGAGAGGAGACGGCCATTGCTCAAGGTGGCCCACGCGGCGCACACTTCCCACGCCCTCCCCAAGGTCACACACACGGAAAGGAAGAAGTGAAACTGCAGGGGGCGCCACTGCGGACCGGAGGTTGCTGATAATTCCTGGGAGGACAGATGCATCAGCAACCAGCCCGGCAAGGAGAGACCAGAGGACGCCGCCCCCGGGGACACCCGAGATAAGCGCATGTCGCCCACAGGAGCCGCCGAGAGCTGCAGACACAGAGCCAACAGCTTTATTAATTATTACGGTTAGCTGGTTAACTCGCCTTTGTGATTTCATTGTATTCCAAACCGAATTCACCGCCTCTGCTCCGACCGGCTGTCTGGAGCCACCGCCTCCTGCCCGGGCCGCCTCCTGACAGCCTCCCCGTCTCTCCCGCTTGCCCGCGTGGCCCGTTCCCAAGCCAGCACGCAGCGCCGGGCCCTTCTTGAGGCCGGGTTGCTTCGTGGACTCTGCTCAGCTCACGCCTCCCAGTTCCCTCTGGAAAAGCCACGATTCACGGGCCCCGAGTGGCCCTCACATCCCGCACCCCCCTCACCCTCGGACACCTCCCCCCACTGTCCTCCCGCCCCCGCCCGGGCCAGCTGCCCCTGTGCGCTCAGCGTGCCGGCCGCAGGGCTGGGCCCCGCCTCTCCCTGGAACCCCCCGCGGCCGGGTGTCTGCCCCGCTAGCTCCCTCCTTCCTGCCGGCCTTGGCGCCAGTGTCCCTTCCCGTGTGGCCTCTCCCGCCACCGTCGCTCGCAGCAGCAACCCCCTGCCGTGTCCCCTTCCTTCCGAGCCAGCACCGCCGCCGAGAGGCCGAGTCGGGCGCTCGTTTCCCGCGAGCCCGCTTCGCCGCCTGTCCGTCCCCTCCCCTCAGAATGTCAGCCCCTGAAAAGCGAAGCCTTTGCCCAGTGGACCCCGAGTTCCCGGGACGCTGTCTGGCACGCGGTAGGCATCCCAGGAAACGCTTTTGGCGAGTGGATGCGCTCTCCTCGGCGTCCACGGGCCAACCTCCGAGGCCAGCCGGTCGGAGGCCGGGAGGTGACCGGGCCCTGGGTCAGGATGGGGCCGAACGTCCTGCTGCGACCAGGGGAACGAGAGGAAGGTCCGCTGAGGCGGAGGAACGCGGACAGGAATGGAGTGAGCGCCCACAGCGCGGTGCCGGCCGCTCACACGCGTGGCAGCGTGTGCGTGTCCTTGTGCAGCTGTAACCGGGAGAATCCGTGTGGAGCCGTCAGCGGAAGCGCCCTCCTGGGAAAGGGAACGAAAAACTAAGTTTCAGCCTCTGGACTCTGGTCCTTTGCATGGGGGTCGGGAAAGACACCGAAAATGATTTGTTTGAAAAAGCATGTTCTGCCCCCGGCTGGTGCGGCTCAGTGGGTTGAGCACTGAAAGGCCTCCCGCTCGATTCCCGGTCAGGGCACCTGCCCAGGCTGCGGGGTCGATCCTCAGTCGTGGGGGCTGTTTCTCTCCCTCTCCCTTCCTCTCTCTCTAAAATCAATAAAAACATATTTTTTTAAAAAAAATAAAAGTAATGAAATTTTTTTTTTTTTAAAAGTATGTTCCTGGGAGGAGCACTGAAGGCCACCGATTAGAATAGAATCTGCCAGTTTCCTCCTCCAGAGGCTGGGGCCTGGAAGGAAGGAAGGTGGGTGCAGGTACAGCCGCTCCCCCCCCCCCCCGCCCGGATTAAGTTAAAACAAAAACTGAAACACTTACAGAGGTATTTCCAGCCCAGCCAGACAGATGTGCCAAAATCTCTCAAGGGGATTTGTTCTTTCAAGGGGAGACATGTGCAAAATTGGGGCGCAGAGTTGGGGGGGCACTCAGATAGTTTGGTTGCAGCCGGACAGAGGACACACTCTGGGCCGCGTCAGCCACACCTGGCCCCCCCACTCGGACCTCCGGGCACCTGGACCCCCCCCCCTGGACCTCCGGGCTTTCCCGTCCCAGCTGGTTCCACGGAGTCTCTCCCGGCCCCTGCAAATCTTTAAATTCCTACCTCCCGTCTTCCGCTCAGAAAGCAGCGTGTTTGCTAATCTTCCCCGTAAACATGTATTACAATCTTGGGATTTTATCAAACCGTGTCCGCAGAGTAATTACAGAAAGAATAGCGCATTATTTGCATATCTCGTATTTAAAGGGTTACTTATGTAATTATCGAATGTTACTCAGAATAAGCTGTTTGGTTCCCTTTCATCGCGAGCCAAACATGGGGCTTTGAAAGGAATCCCTTTAAACTTCGGTAATATAAAGGCACATGGTAATGTCGAGTTACAACTCCAGCTTAAGTGAGTCAGACATGAAAGTATTCAGGACTGGGGTTCGACGCGCAAGTTAACTTTAGACACTTTTTTTTAAGGAGGCAGGTATCCGTGGCCCTCGGGAGACACAGGATACGCTCTCCATTAGGAATTCTTGCGCCGGCTTTCAGACAGCGTCCAGGCCGCCGCACTTCTGTTGTTTTAAGCTCCCAGCATAACAAACCTCAGTGCCGCCGACTGCACCTGGAACAGGTAGAAGCGAGGCCTTTCTCGTCCCGCGGCAGACATTTGCTTTCCCAAACGCGTGCAGACGGGAGGGACGGACGGAGGAGGCCGCGAAGGGCCCGCACATGAAAGAGAGAAAGGAACTGAGTGTTGTTTTTTCCTGGTGAAAAGGCAGATTGGGGCTCGGCCTTTTTCAGACCCGAGGCCGGGTGACGAGCATTGGTTGTGTCAAAAGCATTTTCCATGACAAGGCAGCTGTGCTGCAGGGATCAGCCCGACAGAGGCACCTGGACACTTCTCAAAGGACGTTGGTAGGAGAGAGATGAGCCCAGAAATCACTTCCACTGTCCACTCCAAGAAGCAGAGCTGGCGCTGGGGCCACAACTGAAATTCCCACCCACAGGCACACACAGACACACGGGCGCATATGCATACGCATGCACTCTTACATATGCACACACACATGAGCACATATAGAAACACGTGTACACGTATGTTGACAAATGTGCACATACATGCACACATGAATACAGAGACATGTGCGCGCACATCACACGTGCGCACAGGCATGCGCCCGCATAAGACATGTGCACACGTGTGTGCTTGTATACATACACACGTGCACATACACACATGAACACAGACACACCTTCACACGTGCACACAGACGTGCACACATACATTCACACATGTGCATATACACATATACACCCATGTGCATACATACACACAGACACGTATGCATGCACAGACACACACACACACACACACGGCTCTATTTGAAAGTTTTCAGCAAGGACTTAAATCTAAGTGCCAAAGAGAGGAGCGAGGTTGAAAGGGACTGAGCCTCGACTTTGATGTCAACACCCGAGCTTGGAGGGCAGCCACATCTTTGATCCTACACAAACTGCAAGGAGTCAAGTGTCTTGAATCCCGATCAGTTGAAGTATAACAAATTGTACAGTTATTTCCAGGGTAAGGCAGCTCGCAGGTGACTCACCGTGGGATAGGATGACAAGCGGCACCGGCTCAGGAATCCCTCAAGCGAACAGAGATGTTTAAATAAATTACATTCGTCCCCACGTGTTGAAAAACGGGAAGCGATTTCCACGACATTCATTTGACAGCTGGCGCTAAGCTGTCGTATTTTCAAAGCACCCTCTCTTCCTCTTCAGATTTGCCAGGGAGAGGCCCCTGCCCTGGGCCGCGCGGCTGTGTGCGGTGCTCCCATCCGGTCCCGTCGGGCGGAGGACGCCAGGTGTTAGAGCGAGAGCGCCCTGGGGGTCGGGAGCTTGGGCCCTGGGCTCCCGCTCGCTACGGGGCTTCGGCGGGTCGCTTTACCCACAAAACGAAGGGGCGACACTAGGCAGGCTCCAAGGCTCCTCGTAGCCCCAAAATGTTTCGCTGTTTGTTGCCCAGCTGGCCGAGCCCATCCTGCTGTGGGTTAGCCCTGGCTGCCCCCAAGGTGGTGACCTTGAGGAGGAAATCCCTGTCCCGGTTCCCAGCAGGTGCTCCCGGAGGCCCTGCCCTTTGAGACGTTTGAACGCTACGCAGGTGATTCCGATGTCCAGGAACAGCCAAGGCTGAATCCTCGGTTTAGAAGGGGAGCGAGGTATTATTACTAATTTTTGTCGTTGTTAATCCCCACCTGAGGATATTTTTTTCCATTGGGTGTTAGAGAGAGTGGAAGAGAGGGAGGGGGGAGAGACAGACAGACAGACGTCGACGTGAGACAGACACATCCGTTGGTTGCCTCCTGCACGAGCCTCCCCAGGGGGCTGGGGATCAAACCAGCAACCCAGGTGCTTGCCCTTGACTGGGAATCGAACCCGGGACCCTTCCATGTGCAGGCTGATGCTCTAACCACTGCTCAGGGCGAGGTAGTATTATTATTATTAAAATGACTACATCCAGAAACAGTGCCCAGCCTTAGCCAGTTTGGCTCAGGGGTTAGAGTCGGCCCTCAGACTGAAGGGTCTCGAGTTCGGGTCCGGCCCCCGGTTGGGGGGGTGGGAGGCAACCAGTCGGCGTGTCTCTCTCACATCGATGTTTCTCTCTCTCCCCCCTTCCACTCTCTCTGAAAAGCAATGGAAAAAATACCCTCGGGTGAAGGTTAACAAAAAGAAACAGTGACCAAACCTGGACGTTGTCCGCCGGGGAGCCGGCACGAGCCGTCGGGGAGACACAGGGTGCAGGTGAGCAGAGGTCGGGGTCCAGGCAGACGTCGGGCTGTCCGGGTCTCTCCTCAAATTCTCATCCTGAGGTCGGGCCGAGAGGCGGGCACGTGGCCTGGGGACAGCCCGTCTGTGTGGCCCACGCTCTGGGACACAGCGATGGGCTGGCCAAGGAGTGGCCTAGGAAGGGTCTGTGGTGTCCAGGGGTTAAAGTCAAGAAAAAGCGTATCTTCCCGTGAGGGTTTTTTAAAAGTGCACGGCTTGGCGAGAGGTGTTCTCGCTCCCCCCTCGGCATCGCTCTGGGCGACGGCTGCATGAATTCGGACACTATTTCCCCACAGAAAGAGAACAGCTGCTGGGAACAAAGTGAGGACGGAAGAGGCCGGCCGATGGATGCGGCTCCGCGACGGTGACCTGAACGCCTGGACCCTGGTGCCGCAGCCCTGAGCCCGGGGCCCTCTCGATGCCCCGACGGACTCCTTCCTGTTCAGGCCCCTTGTCCGGACGCCGGAGGAGCTCTGGGGTGACGGGGAGCAGCGGTGAGCCCCGCCCGGTAGTGGCCCAGCCTGCGGGTGCCTCGCGAGGTCAGCGAGAAGGGACAGTGTCCTGGAGGAGGGGACTCAGTGGGCCTGGGTGGGAGGACATCCCCCACGGTCATGCTTCTCTCTGCAGGTGCTGTGCTCACGGACCTCAGGACACAGGCACCCGATTGTCACCTTCTCCGTCCCCAGACTGAACGCCCAGGGACGTCCCCGGGTGTCCGGGACAGCGTGGGCTCTGGGTTAGTGCCACCGAGCGCACGGAGGAAGGAAGGAGGCCACCGGACGAGGGGCCACAGAGGAACAAAATGACCTCGCTCCGTCCGCGGACAGGCTCACTTCGTCACGTGGGAGAGAAGGGGCTGAAAAATTGAGAGAAAAATCACCCAAAGCTGAATGTGACAGGACCGTGGGGCCTGGGTGTCAGCGTGTCCACCTGCTACAGCCACGTGGTCCACGGAGCCATGGGGCTCAGCGGGGACGTGGACTCCGCCCCGCCCCAGACTCCCTGCTGGACCCCGATTTCATGTCACCAGAGTCCCCGGGAGGTGCCGTGCGCAGGGAGCCTGGCAAAGCGCTCGCTTGGAAGCCGGGAAACTTCCAGCGAAACCCTATTAGCGTCAGTTCCGAGGGGCAGAGCACGACGCCAGGTGAGTGGGGAAAGTAGCACAGACGCTGGCCCGAAACTGGGTCGGCTTGGCAGGGACTCGGAGACGGATCTGCGAGGAGGGACGGGAAGGTGGGCGTGCTAGCACCTGGGCCGGGCCCACGCGTGATCGTGGCCCTGCGGGGGCCCCGCCGCCTCTCAGTTGGCGTGGGAACCAGCAGGCAGGAGGGGGAGCGGGCCAAGGCCGGCTGGGCAGTGCCGCCCAGAGAATGGCGTCCACGCAGCTGCTCCCCGGACGCTGCAGATGGGCTGAGGTCACCGCTTACCCCGGGTGGGACCTGTGCCTCCAGCAGGTTCGAGGCTGTGGTTCAGAGCTGCTGTTCCCTTTCCCGCTGGGCCCAAGTTAACTAAAGTCCCAGCCCAGGGGGACAGCCCAGCCCAGAGGGACAGCCCAGCCCACGGGGACAGGCCAGCCCACGGGGACAGCCCAGCCCACGGGGACAGCCCAGCCCAGGGGGACAGCCCAGCCCACGGGGACAGGCCAGCCCAGGGGGACAGCCCAGCCCACGGGGACAGCCCAGCCCAGGGGGACAGCCCAGCCCACGGGGACAGCCCAGCCCAGGGGGACAGCCCAGCCCACGGGGACAGCCCAGCCCAGGGGGACAGCCCAGCCCACGGGGACAGCCCAGCCCACGGGCACGACATTGTCACGCAGGGAGGGAGAGGAGGCAGAGCACGAGGACCGAGGACGGACAGGGTGGGACGGTGCCCAGGGCGGGGCGCAGGGAGGCTGGGAAGCCACGGGCCCAGGGTCATGGGTGTCCTGTCAGCCAGAGCCTGGGACTTGGCTGCCCCTGAGCCGGGGGGGGGGGGCAAGAGGAAACAGCCCACACGGCTGCATCTAGAAGACAAGGGGCCGGGGCCAGGGCCTGTGTGCATGGGGAGGGGGTGGGTGTGGGCCTGGCTGAGGCGGGGGCAGGGGGCACGTCACACCCACTAGGAAAGGTGGGTGGGGAGAGCTGAGCGCCTGTGAGCCCCATGACTCCCACGGGGGGGCTGGAATCGGCTCTGGGTCTGGCCTGGGGGACCCGCCTGTACTGGTCAAGTTGCGCCTGTAGTAAAGGCCATGGCTGTGCCAACCCAGATGCCAACGCACACGCCTCCTGCCCGTTCCCCAACACCCGCCCCCCGGCAGTGCTGTTGGCTGGGAAGGGACCCCCCCATTCCTCCCAGCCCTTAGGATGTTTCCATGCAGCGGGGAGGGGAGGGGAGGGGAGCGCGTCCCACCTCCAGAGAAGGTCCCCACTTCGTCACAGAGCAAGCCCCCGCCAGGTCGCTACCCACCCCCCTCGTCACGACCCGAACACACGATGCATGCATGCACACGCACACAGATGCACACAGACACACCCGTGCACACACACAGGCACATACGTGCACACGCAGATACAGACATATACACACAGACACACGCGCTCACATGCACACGCATGCACACACGCACACACGCACACACATGCACACACATGCGCACACGCACATGCACACACACGCACACACGTGCTCACATGCCCACGCATGCACACACACATGCGCACACACACATGCACACACGCACTCACATGCACACACACGCACACACGTGCACAAGCCCCTGAGCATCGTGACGCTGCCCCAGCCCTGGAACGAACTCCGGGCATCGGGCCCCCCACAAACCAGAGAAGTCAAATTCCAGACGCAGACGTGGGACCAGGCGGCCACGCCAGCCGGGTGCCCCAGACAGGGAAATACTCGGGACACCCACCGGCTCAGAGCAGGAGCTGAGCTGGCTCCGCGCCTCGGCCGCCAGGGAGGGGGAAGAGGTTTCAACCGAGCCCTCGCCCGGGGCCGCCCCTCACAGTGGGGCACCTTGTGCCACCCATGGCACCTCTGGGTGCCTCGGTCTCCCCACCTATAAAGTAGGCAGGACAGCCCGGCCGGCGTGGCTCAGTGGTTGAGCGTCGACCTAGGGTCCTGGAGGTTGGGGTTCGATTCCCGGTCAGGACACAGGCCCGGTTGTGGGCTCGACCCCCAGTGGGGGGCGCGCGGGAGGCAGCCGATCAACGACTCTCATCGTTGATGTTTCTCCCTCTCCCTTCCTCTCTCTGAAATCCATAAAGAAATATTTTTTAAAAAGGTAGGCGGGACACCAGCTGCCTCGAGGGCTGGGGAAGGGGAAGGGTTGACCTCGGTGAGGGTGAGACGCGGGCCTCGGACACAGGCCCAGCGGGCGGCAGGCGGGGTGCGCTGTGAGTGAGCTGCATCGGACGCGTGTGCCAGCTGGGCCCTCCCAGGGCCTCCCGCAGGGCTCGGCTCCGTTGGAAACTGCTGGAACCCCCTGGACAGAGGCGAGCGGAGGGCGGGCCCCTTGTCTCCGCTCCCGTCCCTGATGCCACTTCCGGACACTCCAGGTCCCCGTTTCCGTCTGTCTCCCAAGGCTGGGCCGCAGCCCCTCCCCGCGCCAGCCTCTGCGTTCTCGGGCGCCAGGGGAGGGGCTCCTGCCAGGGCGCCTCAGAGACCGTTTTCCCTGATTGGACGGGGAGAGAGAAGGGTAACGGGCGCCAGGCGCTGGCGCTCCCTTTGCCTTCGCCGAGTCGACTTGTTGCTGATGACATAAGACACCCCAGACCGACCTTGCCCTTTACAACCCCCGTATTTGACCCGTTAGGAGCCAGAAACGTAAAAAAGCGTGGAAATGGACCGGTCGTAAGCATCGCAACGGGAGTGATGGCAAGCGCCGAGGCCGGTGTCGCTGGAAGTAGCTGTGACATCTGTGTGACGTTACGTGGTGCTGGGTTGTGTTGCACATGGACCGACGTCCCCGATGCCCAGGCACCCGGGGGACGGGGCTCACCCGCAAGAGGAGGAGGGGCTGGCGCCCGGCGCAAAGGCAGCTTCCTGTCGGGCGTGATTGGAAGGTGCGCTCGGCCGGCTTCAGGCCCGGCTGGATCTGGCTGCTCAGACTCCAAGGCGAGTTCCCCAGTGTCCGGGGGGCACCTCAGCTCCACACCCCACCCTCCTGGCTCTGGGCACCCCCCAGCAGCCCAGTGATACCACCATCCCACCCTCAGTGCCCGTCCGCACGGGGACAGCGAGGACCGTCTTTTCTCTTCTCTGGTCTCCCGGCAGAAGCCACAGATCGGGAGCCACCCCAGCGAAAGCCGCGTCAGGGGCTCGACCTTCAGGGACGTCCTCCCGCGCCTGCTTAGAGCCGCCTGCGCGAATCGATGGCTCCTTCACATTCGCTGGTAACGGACAAGCAGCTCCACAGCGGGATGACCTGGGAGCCCGGGCTGGCCGGGTGATGAATGGGCGCAGTCCCCGCCATCTTCATTAAGGACGCTTCAAGTGGCAGCGAGGCCAGCGGCGCGTGGATTCGTCTGGAGCCTGGGCCTGACGTGGGAGGAACCTAAGAAGCCTGCGGTGCGTCCCTGCGAATCCGAGGGGTCACTCGGCCTTCCTAGAGGAGGGACCGCCGGGGAGAAGGCAGCCAGAGACAGGAAATGGAACCGGAGGCTTGTTCTGGAAACAGCAGCTTTTAGAACCGGCGGAGGCCGCTGAGGGGCAGCACCACCCTCGGCCAGCCCGGAGGACAGTGGGGAGCCCCCCTCGTGCAAGGAAACGGCCCCCCGTCGCCTCTCCCTGCTGCGTCTGGGACAGTGACCGATGGCTGGGCTGGGAGAGGGTCAGGAGAGCGGGGAGGCTGCCCCCCGGTACCAGGGGCAGCTCCAAGGCCACCTCTGGTCCTCCCGCCACCGCTGGCCTGCAAACCACCTACAGGGCCCACGGTGGCCGGGTCCGAGCAGGGTGCCCACGGGGCTGCTCTGGTCCAGCTGCAGCGCCCCTGGGCCTCACCTGGCCCCACAGACAAGGTTGAGGCCCTGGACTGGACGCCCAGCAGAAGGGACGGCCCACCCCAGAGGCAGGAGCCACAGCTTCACCGGAATGGAAAGGCAGACAGGAGCTGAGCCGCACGCCTGGGCGCCCGGGGCCCCCTCTGTCCAGGAGGGCAGGTGCCGTTCACACGGGACAGGAGCGAAACCCGAGGCTCAGAGGAGCCCGCGAACTCCCTGGAGGGCACCCACCCTGTGTGGCCGCGTCTGGGCGAGCCTGAGTGGGCCGAGGCATCCGTGGGACAGTGAGGTCCCGCTTGGCCAGAGCCCTTCTGCCCAGCTCTGGGCACACAGTAGGTGCTCACCCAGCACCTCGGGCGGAACAGCAGGTTCTCCGGTTTGGGAAGAATGGGCCGGTCCTGTCCACCCCACGCCAGCTTTCCCCTCAGCGGGGGCTCCCGGGCTTGAGGGCGCCTGGGGAACTTGGTCCCTCACCCCGCCCGCCACACCCACCTCCCCAGTGGCTGCATCTCCGGCCTTTGAAGCCTTGCAGGCCCCCGGGCTCCTCCTTCAAAGGCCCAGCACCGGGATTTCCCGGGACTGAGGGGCCCAGAGGCAGGGCAGGGTGGCTGGGGAACTCCAGGGGAGCCAGAGCACCCTGAAAACCGGGGGATCCCCCAGCACCAGGCCTCTGCACCAGGGCCAGAGTGACCCAAAGATGCCCAGGAGATGCCGTCCAGGAGGGCGAGGGCGATGGCCGGGGAAGCTCCGCCCTCCTCACCGCCATCGCCCAGTCGTTTACTCACTCGCTCACGGACGCTCCTCCCGCCCCCGGGTCCCTGCTGCCTGAGCCCCCTCCTGACAGGTCCTCCCGAGGCCTGTGCTCCGAGGACTGTGCCACCTCCAGGAACAGGGCCCTTGGGGCCCAGTCTGTCCAGTGCCACTCGGGCCCAGTCGCCTGCCCTGTCACAGGTGCAGCGCCCAGGTGGCGTCTGCTTCTCTCAGAGGAAAGTCATTTTGCGGTGGTTGGTTTTTTTCTAAAATTATATCTTTATTGATTTCAGAGAGAGGAGGGGAGGGGGAGATGCTGCACACCTGGGTTCCCGGGGTCCCCCGATGTCCAGGGGGCAGAGAGTCATCAGTGATGAGAGAGCCATCGATCGGCTGCCTCCTGCCCGCCCCCCGCTGGGCATCGAGCCCGCAGCCCGGGCCTGCGCCCCGACCGGGAATCGAACCGCAACCTCCTGGATCCCAGGTCGACGCTCAACCGCTGAGCCACGCCGGCTGGGCCGGAAGAAAATCGTTTTTGTACCAGAAGGTGAGGTGTTGACACAGGAAAGTCTAGAGTGGAAACAGTGTATCGTGGGGCTTAATTGTTATTACCACCAAAAAAACTGGTGACTAAACGAGGCGATGGATGTGTTAATCAGCTGACTGTGGTGAATATTTCACAATATCTACGGATATCACGCCATCAAGGTGTGCCCCTCAAATAAATACAATTTTAACCGTCAATTATGCCTCAATAAAGCTGGAAATGATCATAAGTTCCCACTGCGTCCAGCCCCTGGGAGTTCGAGGGCCACGTTCACGCCAGCAGCCCGTTACGGCTCGTTAGTGGCGTCCAACCCGTGGCATCTAACCCGTGACACAGGCGGCGGTCACCCCAGTGCCGGTGGCCCGGCCGGCTCCAGCGCTGCCCGCCGAGCCTCACCCAGTCCGACGCAGGACCCCAGCTCTCGGGCGTCGCGGTGAACACGGGGGAAATGCCACGCCCAGCCCAGCGGCTGGAAGTGTGGCTGAGACTAATGACCCGTGAAATCTATTAGTCTGGAAATGAGAGCCGCCGACATAAATCAGGCGCTAATTACAGGCTGCTGCCGGGCGCAGAGGGGAGCTTCCCCCGAAAGCCCGCCCGCCCCGCCGCGCACCTTCCCGGGGACGGGCCCGTCGCACCTGCCGGCCCTCCGCTCGCTCCCAAGGCTATTATCTTAATTACAAAGAGAGGACTCGGAGCTCCCTTGAAATATAGATGAACGTGTCCCATCTAATTATTAAATGCAAGAGCAGTCCAGCCATTCTCTCAAAACTGCTAGTCCTCCGAGGGAATATTCATTATTCATTCTGACTCACCGGGAAGCCGGAGCCAAGTACCTGGGCAAGGACTCGGGGACGCGAACGCCACACGGGCCCTGGAAGTCGCCGAGACCTCGGCTGCGCGTCCTGGGGGCCGGTTTCACGGGGACGAGCCGACCCTCGCTTCCAGAGCCGCGCTTTCAGATTCAACGGCACTGCTGTTGATAAAAATAACAGAGTGTCCCCGTCCGGTTTGGCTCAGTCGAGTGTCAGCCCCCGCACTGCAGGGTCCCGGGTTCGATTCCAGCCAAGGGCACGTGCCTCGGTTGCGGGCTCGATCCCCGGCCCCAGTTGGGGCGCAGGCAGGAGGCAGCCCGTCAATGCGTCTCTCTCACATCGATGTTTCTCTCTCTCCCTCCCTCCCTTCCACTGTCTCTAAAAATAAATACATAAATAAATGGAAAAAACACCCTCGGGGGAGAATTAACAAAAAACAAAACATAACAGAAAAACCTCACAGTGCAGGAAGGTCAGCGAAGGAACCGCGTCCACCAGGGTGGCCCCTGCGTCCTGCACAGCACGGGGTCTGGAGACTGGGTGACCTTTCCCTGCATTTCTCTCCCCTTCGAGTTGGGAGGAATAAATATCATTTTCTAAGTCAGGTTTTGTTTCCAAACACTCCAGAAATGGTCAGAGCAAAGGAAGCCCCTTTCTGTCCCGTCGTTTGTCTGTCTGACACGGGTGAGTTTTCCCGACGAAGGAACCGAAGGCCGACACCCCCTCAGCCGGACGCCCATCATGACGGGGGCGGTGGACTGTCCTCCGGCCCCTCCAGCAGACGGGACAGGGCGCCCGGGGCCCAACTCAAGGAAACCCCAGGAAAATTTCGGACATCACGTGTCCGGAGAGCTCTGGCCGCGTCCGTTCCAGGGGGCTGTCCCCATCACTTCGGCTCGTCGCAGTCGAGAGTCAGTCCCTGCCCTGGCCCGTGTGGCCCAGTGGTTAGACCGTCTGCCTGCCTGTCTGTCTGTCTGTGCACTGAAGGTTCTGGGTTTGATCCTGGTCAAGGGCACGCACCTGGGTTGCAGGTTTGATCTCCAGCCCGGCCGGGGCGTGTGTGGGAGGCAGGCGGTCGATGTCTCTCTCGCATCCATGTTTCTCTCTCTCTCTCTCCCTTTCACTCTCTCTAGAAATTAACGGAAAAAATATCCTCAGGTGAGGATTTAAAATTTTTTTTTAAATAAATAAAGAGTCGCTGCATCTGCCTGGGGAAGACCCGCCATGAAGGGGACCCTCCGCCTCCTTCCTCTCCCAGACCCGACGGGCCAGGACGCGGGGCCCGGGCCAGCACATTTTCCTGGGTTTGATTTTCTGGTTTCTAAAGTCTACCAGCACCCGCCGACTGGTTGTTCGTGCCAATGAATTGCAAACCTGGGAAACTATTTAATTTCATCATGAATCTGTTCCAAGAGATGGCACCTTCCCGCAGACCAATGTGCGTCCCCGGGCGGGAGAGGGAGGCGCCTGCGGGGCCCAGGACTCGTCTCCCGCAAGCTGAGCGGCTCCTCTCCGGCCGCCCGGGTTCCCAGGTGCTTCGGTCGAAGGGTGTGAATTTATTGCATTTCCGAGCATTTATCTCACCCGTTGCTCAGACGTGGTCGGAGGAAAGCCATTTTCTTACAGAGCTAAGGCAAAATTTTAACTTCCCATTTGCTTAACAGAGATTTTACTTTAGCCCTGGCCGGTGTGGCCCAGTGGTTAGAGCGCCGGCCCGCACACCGAAGGGTCTCGGGTTCGATTCCCGGCCAAGGGCACGTCCCTGGGTTGCAGGTTCGATCCCCAGCCCTGGTCCGGGCGTGTGTGGGAGGCAACCAGTCGACGTGTCTCTCACATCGACGTTTTCTCTCTCTCCCCCCACCCCTCCCTTCTACTCTAAAAAAAAAATCAATGGGAAAAAATACCCCGGGGCGATGATTAACAAGCCAAAAAAACAAAACACACCTATGTTTGATTTGTACGTAAACGTGGCTGTGTGTTTGTATCGAAGGGTAAGGGCTTAAATACAGACGCTGGAGGTCGGGGGCGCTCGGCCCGGTTCCCGGCCTCGGTGCTGCTCCGGGAATCCAGCCACCAGATGACCCAACGCGGAGCCTCTGGCCCGAGGCCGAGAAACAGCTTCTGTCTTCTCCTTGAGACTCCCCGGGGACGGCCGAGCGCTGACTCACAGCGCTGCCCGGAAGACCCGTCCTCAAGGTTGTCTTCTTGGGGACGGGCGGCCGGGACGTGGGGGCGACCTCGGCTCCTCCAGGCCAGGCAGGAGCTCGCGCTGGCAGGTGGGGGGCCCGCCTGGGGCCCACTTTCCCGAGCCGCCAGGGGACGTTGGACACGGCTCATCTCTAGGGTCCCGTTTTCCCACCTGAGAAACCTCTTCAATCGTCCCCACGTCTGAAATCACGTCCCTGAAGTCCAGAAGCCCTGACGGACCCTGTCGACGGGCCCGTGGGCCCCAGTCTGCCAACCGAGGCTGCCCGGCCGGCCCAGCGTAAGGGCGCTCGGCGCAGGGTCCCGGACACGCTCACCCATCTCATCACTGTTTATCTCGGGTTCAGACCCCACGGGGCGCCCTGGGTCTTCATTTCCTAAACCCGGCAGCCCTACCTGGGCCGAGTCCCACCTGCGGCTGGTTTTTATTTTTTTTTATTTTTTATTTTTATTTTTTAATATATCTTTACTGATCTCAGAGAGAGGAAGGGAGAGGGAGAGACAAACATCAATGATGAGAGTCTGATCGGCTGCCTCCTGCACGCCCCCGACTGGGGATCGAGCCCGAAACCCGGGCCTGTGCCCTGACGGGAATCGAACCCCGATCTCCTGCATCCTGGGCCGACGCTCAACCGCTGAGCCACGCCCGGCCAGGCTGCGGCTGGGTTTTAAATAAAGTTTTATTGACACACAGCCGTAGGCATTCGGTCACCTCTCCACTGCGCTGCTTTCACACGGGGACAGCGGAGCGAGCAGTTCCCAGGGGACCCCTCGCCCTCAGAGCCCGAAGCACTTACCGCCGGCCCTTCCCAGAGCACGGCTTCCGATCCTGACCCGGGTGAGGCCTGTTGTGGACGGAACCGGCCCCAGGTGTGACTTCGCGTCCACAGCCCACAGTGCGGCTGGTGAGCAGGTGCCCTGGGTGCTGATCGGCTCTTTAATGGTCTCCCCTGCCCCCCGAACAGACGATAAACTCCCGGCCCCGGCGTCCTGTGCAACCTCAGCAGGCTCGGGGTCCCCGGTCCCCACGTACCTGGGCGAGCGATGCACAGACAGTGACGCCTGGCAGGTGCCCGAGGCTGAGCGACGTGAGGCTGCACGTGGGCCTCTGAGCCGCGGCTTCGGTGCCCCGGGTCACCCGGGAGACTCCGGCCCCCAGGAACGTGCCCCGGTGTCCACCTCAGCCTGTCCTGAAGGAACCGGGTGAAGGACCCCGCATCCTGGACCTCGCTCTTGCTGTTTTGTTTTTAATCCTGATCTGAGGATATATTTTTATTTATCTGGGAGAGAGAGAAGCATCCATCGACTGCCTCCCGCACGCGCCCCAACCCAGGATCGAACCCGTAACCTAGGCGTGCGCCCTGACCGGGACTCGAACCTGCCGCCTTTGGTTTCGGGACGGCGCTCGGACCGCTGAGCCCCGGCCAGGCCACGACGCTCTGTCCTGTTCAGCCAAGTCCTCGGGAAGATCCAGCACCTCAGCTCCCGGCCGGGGCCTCCTGGGGGGTGACCTTCCTCCAACTAAGCAAATGCTCTTCATGGGCCGAGGCCGCCGCGTTTCGTTCCCACGACACAGCGACACGCCCGCTGGGCTCCTCGGGATCTGATGCCGAAGACGACATCCTGAGCCCGGCATCGCCTGTCCTCTCTCCTGCCTTAACATCGGTTGTTGAAAACCTTCCCCGGCCCGGCTGGCGTGGCCCAGCGGTGGAGCATCGACGTAGGATCCAGGAGATCGGGGTTCGATTCCCGGTCGGGGCACATACCTGGGTTGCAGGTTCCACCCCCGGCCCGGGTCCGAGCGTGTGTGAGAGGCACCCAGTTGATGTCTCTCTCACATCGATGTCTCTCTCTCTCTCTTCTGTCTCCCCTCCCCGCTCCCTCCCACTTTCTCTAAAAATCAATGGAAAAAATATCCTCCAGGGACGATTAAAAACAACAAAAAGCAGGATTCACGGTTTATCTAAAATTCAAATTTAACTGGTAGCACATATTTTTATTTTGTAAATGAACCAAACGACCTGATTACATGTCATCTCGAACCCAGAACGCCCCTGTTTGCAGTGACGTGAGGAAGCAAAAACCACCGAGAGCCCCGATGGCCCACATTAGAAAGGCCAGAAGGCTGGATTTGAAACGCCTGTTGGGCATTTACACATACGCCTCTGTTTGGAGGTACCAAGAAAACCTGAAAAGTGTAAATATCTTTATTTAAATCACACCCTCCTTAGACGTAGGAGAAAAGCAAGGCTCTAAAAATAGACACAAATTGCTCGTGTGGAAATGAAAATACTCTTCGCTGCAGACAGCAGCGTAGACGTGGATTTTAAGCGGCGCTTTCTGCCGCCAGCCAGCCCGGCCCGTGCACCTGCCTGACCCGTCCAGCCCCCCGGGCCCGAGATCCGGGTGTCGGGGGCCCTGCCAGCCGCCCGCTCACCCGCAGGAATCCCGCTCGCTTGTCTCCCGAGTTCACCGAGCTCGCCTCCCACCTCGCGGCCCAGCCGTGGCCTCGGCTCAGGCTTATGCCCGAGCACTGCTGGCCTGGATTCCGGCTCTGACCCACCCGCCTCCCTCTGGCCTCTCCTTCCTCCACGTTTCCCCTGCGATTGCCAAGAGATCTTTCCCAAACACACACCTGACACTCTCCCTGTCCAGCCCCGAGTCTTTCCCCGATGTGACCGAAGCCGGCCTTCCCCACAGCCCCTGCCTCCTGGCTGGCTCACAGCACAGCCCCACAGTCCCCTGCACACGCCCGTGTTCTCAGACGTCTCCACGCCTCGCGCCAGATGGTTCCCACTCCTGGGACGCCTTCCCTTCCAACTTGGCCCACGTAACTCATGTTGGTCCCGCGGGTCCAGGGGAGCCCCCGTGTCACCTCAGTTGTGTCTCCTCCAGGTCCTGTGCAAACCCCAGGCATGGCCCTTAACACATCGTGGTCAAATGATGCCGACTCCTCTCGTCCTCCTAGACACTGAGCTCCTGAGGATGGGACCATGACTTGTCTACTGTCCTATTCTCAGTATCAAAATTTAATATATTGGAGACTAAATAAATGTGTTAAATTTACATATATATAGATAGAGAGAGAGAGAGCCTCTAGCCTCTAGCACGGCTCCGATCCACACCTCTAGAAATTGGTGTATGCAGAGGTCCCTCCCACTTTGAACCAGGACTGGCCCTACCTGACCAATAGAATGCGGTTCAGGTGATAGACAGACCATCAAAGCTGGGTCATAAAAGCACCGCAGGTCCGGCCTGGTGCAGGAAGGGGGTGAGGGTGGGTGGGGGGAGCACCCTCCCCTTGGGCACGTCATGAAGAGAGGATCTGAACAACACCAGCAATGGCTTCCCAGCCATGTGGCTGAGCGGCCTTGGAAGCGAGTCCTCCAGCCCCAGTCTTAGTCTTCAGATGAGACTCCAGCCCCGGCGAACACCGACTGCAAGCTCAGGAGAGATTTCAAGTGAGAACTGCCCAGCCAGACCAAGAGATAAAAAATGACGATCGTTGTTTTAGTCCATCACGCCTTGTGACTACGCAGCATTAGATAGCAAGAAAAAGCCCACTCACACACACACTGCTGTAAAATATTATCCTGATTTTGTAGAATCTATCCTAGGTCACGTATTCATTCATTTATGGAGAAATCTTCCATTGAACTCGGACCATGAGCCAAGCACTGTGTGCCTTGAGGATCAGTAAGACCCCTGTCCCCATGTACGTGGAACCCCATCCAAATTCACGTCTAGATGGTCCGCGAGGCCCGGCCTTTGGCCACGTATGACCGATTCCTTTCCCTTTAAGGAATAGTATATGAAGCACATTGAAAAATCTAGTTAATTGCATTAGAGTCATTTCACTTTTATTGTCTGTTTATAGGTTCAAAAATAGCATTATCCGGCTTAATTATTCATCTTTTTCATAAGAGTTGGCTCCAAAGGACATAGCCATTTGCAAAATCCGAGTACACCTTCAAAAGATGACAATTTGCTAATAGTAAGGCTGGTCCAAAGAAATATCACCGTCAGCTCCAAGACTGTCCTGGGCTCTCGCCCACCGGCGGCCAGACTAGGAGCTTCCTGTCAGAGACACAGCATCCGTGAGGGGTCATTTCTGTGTAGTGGAGAAGTCAGCCCCCAGGCATCATTTACAACCACCGGAATATTCTAGAAGATCACGGCGCCATCTGACTCATCAAGCCAGCATTCGTCCCATTCGGCTCGACCCATCTCGGTGGGCATCTCTTCTCCTATGTACCGGTGAGCCAGCACTGGGGGTGCAAAGCAGAGATAAAGCGGGAGCTTACACCCCAGGCCCGTGCGCCTTCCTCAGGGAACTAAGGCACGAACACCTAAACAAGAGGAAAACCTACGAGAAGGCGGGGTTGGGAGATGCCGCTCGGAGGCTCAGTGTTTGAGGTGATGAGAGACACAAGTGAGGACCAGACTCCCCAGACGGAATAGTTAGCTGGCCAGGCTATGATCTCAAGGTCCCCGGGTCCCCAAGGCTGCTCTGACTGCCCCAGGACCCCTCCCGGGCACTCCCTGGACCTCGGTGGAATGCCAGTGCGAGGTTTACTATTTATAGAAAACCACATAGTGTGTGGAAACAGGCACTGGACCTCGGGAGGCCCAGTTCTATCTGTTTTGCTGCCAACATTTGGGCGGGTTCCTCGGGTGCTATGAAACTCCGACAATATAAAAATTAGAAATGTTCCCAAGTGTCACGTGTTCCAAGTTCACCCCAGGAGGGATCGCCGGGAATGCCCTAAACACAACAACCCAAATGCATCCCGCAAACGGGAGGAGGCAGGTTCGGAAGGACTGAGACAGGTGGTTGGGTGTCGGGCGGCTCAGCTTGGAGGGCTGTCCGCGGAGAGCTTCAGGTCGGGCTTTGTGGAGTCTGCAGGCAGCTGGAAGGCCCCAGGACTTTGCAAAACGGTAAAGGAACGAATCCAGGATGAGGGCTCCCACGGGGGCTGGAGAAGGCCCCTGACTAATCTCACCAGCATCTCAGTTGTGCCCGGGGCCATTCTTAACCAATCCACTGTCCCTCTAGCTGACCAGAGGCCAGAGGATGTGGGTTCTGGACTCAGCTCTGCCATGAAGATCCCAGACCATGCGCATATGAGACTGGGGTTACCTGTGCACTATTAAGGCGCCTGCCCACCTGAATCCCTACATTCCTCCCTTAAATTGCTGGGAAACAAGGTTTCTCGGGGACTTGCCCGTGATCCCAGCCCCTGTATCCTCACGTTTCAGAGATCTGCACCGGCCACATGGGCCTCAGGTGAGGCAGGTGAGGCAGGTGGAGCAGTGATGCTTCGCGCCCCTCCCCCACCCAGGGGACTATGACGTTAACCTCCAGCCGCCCCCCCCTTCCCAGGTGCCTCCTCCCGGAGAAAGCTTTTGCCTCAGCTCCTACCTCTCCCCTCCTCCCCCTCCTGCATCAAACATCTGCCTGGTAACCGACATGTTAAAGAGGAACCAACTGATCACATCAGGACCTATGTGGCAGGTGACGACTTAATAAATTCTGTTTCCCAGGGGTATTTTAGTGAGGCCTAATCCCTTTATCCACGGAAGTGGTACAGCATGGGGGAATCTCAGGCACTCGGCAGGCCGGCCGCTGCGAGGATGCTTGGAAGACGGTCCTCCCTCAGCACACCTGACTCACCTGGCCAGGCCTGTGGGCTCTCCCGCACCTGCGGGCACCCTCACCAGCTCTCTCAGTCACTCGCTCCCTGGTGGGTTTGGCTCCATCCTCAATGGTCACAGAAGGAGCAACCCTCACCCAAATAACCCCACATCTAAGGCACTATGGACAGGATCAGAGGGAGCCATGCATCTGAATTACTCTGGGGACAGGACAGACTTGGGACACACCTTCAGAGGGCTGAGCCAGACTTTTCCTTCTCAGTTTCTGCATTTCACGCATGGAGACATCAGGGCCTGGAGAGAGAATCTGCTGCCCACCTTCATAAAAGAGCAAGACCCCGGCTTTCATCCCACAACCTTCTGTCCAGCCAACTGAATCCCCAATCAGCAATTCAATAAGATTAATTCACACTCTTCCCTGGTACGGAGCAGGCAACTTCATATCATAGCCACTAAAAGGGCGCTGGCTGGATTTCCAGAGAAAGAATGACAGTTTAGAGGGGTTGCCCCAGATCCGGCTATGAGCTGTGCATTCAATCACAGAGGACCCAGCAGAAAGGACTTGGGAGGTGACCCCATGAGTCCAACCCTCTCACTTTCCAGAAGAGACTGCTGAGGCCAGAGGGAAACTGAGTGACCAGCTGAGCAGCCTGTGGGACCCCACCGCCTGACTCCATTCCTAGGGTTCATGTGACAGTTCAGAGTTCACCCATGGAAGAAGAGACTGTTTTAGCTTTCATTGACTATTAAGAGAATTTTTGAGCCATGATATATTTGGGGGGGGGAGGGGGTTTATTAATCTTCACCCGAAGAGATACTGGAAGGGAGGGAGAGAGAGAGAAACATCGATGTGAGAGAGACACATCAACTGGTTGCCTCCCACGTGCTGGATCAAACCTGCAACCCAGGTACATGCCCTTTACCAGGAATTGAACTCACTACCCTTTGGTGCACAAGCCAATGCCCTAGCCACTGAGCAGCCTTGGCCAGGGTTGACATATTTTTTAATAAACTCTTTAATTTTGAATAATTTCAGATTTATAGAAAAAGTTGCAAAGGTAGTGCAGAAAGTTCCTGCAAGAGGTATCTTGCCCAGCGTCTCCCAGTGTGACCCATGCATGACCCATGGGTCATGATGAGACGTAAGCATTGGTGCAGTCCTATCCACAGATGGCAGGTTCCATGTGTTTGCCCACCCTCTCCCAGGATCCAACCCAGGATCCCACAACCATCCTAGTTCAGCATTCCAAAAGCCATACAGAGACCCAAGACCCTCCTTGCCCAAACCCACATCACATCGCCATATCCGAGTAGGCAGCCAGTGTAAAATGGGCTGACTCATTCATTAGTATCCAAGACACACTTATTAATCACAGTCATCACTGGTCTCAAAAAGGCCGCTCTTACTTCACCCATACCTGTTACTGGAAGATCCTGTGTTTGGATTCCATCTGCCCCACCCATCCCATCGAGGACAATAGTCAATACTTCTGGATATGGACACTTTTAATCAAGGCAAGAGATCTAATAGGAGATAATGATGATGTTGCACAATAGAGCCCAGAGTTTTTCTCCCTGTTCCTTCTGGCTGCAGCCAGGAAAGAACAAAGACGGCAGAAACACGGGCATGTGGAGACCGATTTATTTGTTGACCTCATTCATTCTTTCCTGCGCTCATTAGGCCATGGTTAGAAGAACAGTTGAGATAATCCTTGAGGATCTAGAGTCTGTGATGGTGTGAAGTATGCAGTTGGAGACAAACAAAATAAAAATACATTTGCAAATGCAACTTTTTTGTTCTTTTTTTTTTTTTTTTACTCCTCACCTGATATGTTTTTATTGAATTTTAGAGAAAGGGAGAGAGAAAAAAACATTGATGTGAAGGAAACATCGATCAGTTGCCTCTCATATGCGCCCTATCAGGGATCGAACTTGTGGCATTTTGGTGCACAGGATGATGCTCCAACCAACTGAGCCACCTGGCCAGGACATCTTTTTAAATCTAATACAGAAAGTCTTTTCTTACACAAAGAATTAATCTTAGCAGTAAAAAGCTATGTAAACAAAAATATTTCTGGAAGCACTGGTACAGAGAAATGAGTAACATCTAGAATTTAGGTGCTCAGGGGTATTGGCAAAAACACTAGAGCAACTAGGCAGCATCAGCAGAAGCTAAAGCTGAGTGTGATACCAACAGAAGAAGACAATGTAACCGAGAGACTGGGGAAAGAGACAGCCAGCGAAAACCTCTGTCATCTCAGGGTAACTAAGCATATGCCCAAGGCTGTGCCCTCTAGGGAGTGATATCAGAGGCTGCACACTGCAGGGGGAACATACTTGATTAGCAGAGTCCAGCCAAGTCGCCAATCTAATAAGCAGACAATAGCAAGCTCTGCCGATGGAAGAACCAGCACCCAGAGTTGCTGCCATTTATTATCTCAGATGTCCAGTTTTTTCCAAAAAAAGAAACAGGAAAGTGTGACCCATATACAGGGGGAAAAATCAGGCAACAGAAACTGCTTTTGAAAGGGATCAGATGTCAGACTTAACAAAGACTTCAAAGCAGCTACTCTAAATATGTTCAAAGAACTAATAGAAACAATGCTGAAATAAAGGAAGGTATAATTAAAATCTTATATTGAATAGAGAATATCAATACAGAAATAAAAATTATTTTAACAATCAAATGGAAATTGTGGAATGGAAAAATACAATGGCCAAAATAAAAAAATTCACTAAATTTGAGCTGACAAAAGAAAGGCCTTGAAGGTAGATTAATAGATATTTGTATAATTTAAAGAGAAAGGAACAAAGAAAATGGATGACACCTCAGAGAAATGTAGGACACATACAGCCTACCAACATATGCATAATGGGAGTACAGAAGGAGTAGAGTGAGACAAAGGAGCAGAGAAAGATTTTTTAAAAATAATGGCTGAAAACTTACCAAAAATCAACAAAAAATTAATCTACACATCTAAGAACTTGGCAACCTCTACAATCTCCAAGTAGGATACATGCAAAGAGATTCACAAACAGACATATCATAGTAAAAATGTTGGAATACAGAAAATCTTGAAATCAGTGAGAGAAAAACAACTTATCACATATAAGGGAACTCCAATAAGATGAACGGCTAACTTCTCATTAGAAACAATGGAGGCCAGAAGGCAGTGGATGACATATTCAAAGTCTTATAAGAAACCAACTCTTTTTAAAAATATTTTATTTATTGATTTAAGAGAGAGGAAAGAAGAGAGAGATAGAAACAATGATGAGAGAGTCATTGATCGGCTGCCTCCTGCACACCCCCTACTGGGGATCGAGCCCCAAACCCAGGCATGTACCCTGAATGGGAATCGAACCACAATCTCCTGGATCCTAGCTCAATGCTCAACCGCTGAGCCATGCTGGCTGGGCAAGAAAACAATTATCAACTGAGACACTTACATCTAGCAAAACTATCTTGGAAAGAGAGGTGAAATAGACATTTCCAGATAAACAAAAACAGAGAAATTTGTTGCTGGTAGAACCATCTTACGAGAAATGCTAAAGGAAATTCTTTAGACTGGAAGCAAGTGACACACCAGATGGTAATTCAAATTCACATTAAAAAAAAAAAAGAGTGCTGGTAAAGGTGATTATGTAAGTAATTATAAAAGACAGTATAATTACCTGTGTTTTCTCCTTTCTTCTCTTAAGCAATTTAAAAAGCAATTATGTAAAATAATGTGTATTAATTGTATTGGTGGGCATATAACATAGAGCTATGCAATATATTTTACAATAACAGCATAGAAGAGGTGAATGGTAGTGAAGCTATATTAGAGTAAAAAAATAACACCAAATATTAACTTGAATCTGCAGGAATAAATTAAGAGAATGAGAAATGGTAAATAAGATTAATATAATGGACATCAAAAAACACTCTTTTCTCCTTTCTTCTGTCGATTTCTTTAAAAGATATGCAATTATATAAAATAACAATTATAACAATGTATTGCTGGGTTTATAATATATATAGATCCATATGCATAATAACAGTAACAGCACGAAAAGGGGAGCAACGTCTCGCTAAATTTTTAGTATAAATCTGAAGTAGACGCTAAGTTAATATGTATATTGTAAGCCCTAGAGCATCCACTAAGAAAACAGGTTAGAAACATGGCTGTCCAGTGCAGAAAGCCCAAATGTCCATTAGCTGATAAATGAATAAACAAAATGTGTTGTATCCACACAATGAAATATTATCGTCAATAAACAAAGAACACAGAGCAACATGGTGAACCTGGAATACATTGTATCAAGTGAAGAAATCAGCCACGAAAGACCACACGTGGTATGATTCTATTCATATAAAAAATCCAAACTAGGAAATCTGGGGAGGTGGCTCCCTCTGGGTGGGCGAGTGGGTTGGGGGAAAACAGGGAGTGGCTGCTAATGGGTATGTAGTTTCTTTGGGGGATGGTGACAATGTTCTTCCATCAACTGCGGTGACAGTTACACAACTCTGAATACTCTAAAAACCATCGAATTGCTCCACTTAAATTGGTTCACTGTACGCTATGTGATTAATACCCAAATAAAGCTGTTTTTCTTGTTAAGAAAAAGAAAGAGATGACATACAGAAGCCAACAGGAGACGGCAGCGATCGTTAAAGCCAGACATCAATCCATAGAAATCAATCAATACCACCCTTCTCGTTAAAATGTTGCTGTTTGGGAGACTTGTAGCTATTTCTATTAAAGATGTGTTGTTGGTGTAATGGGTTTCTTATTGCTATTTTTAAGAGAATTATTACATGTTTTGATTTTTTTTTAATTTTTCATTTCTGTATACTAAACACAAGCTCTTGGGGTCCTCAGTGATTTTGGGGGGTGGAAAGAGGCCCTGTTGCAGAATATTGGAGGAAGGTGCCCCTGGGAGGTCCGGTAGAGGGGTGGGAGGTGGGATGGGCGACGTCACCTGAGGTCAGAGCATTTGAAGGAGGTTTTTGGACTGTCCCAGTGCCCTGGGGGAACAGCAGACAGAAATGACACCGGCGTCACTGTGCAGTGACCCAAAAGGTCAATGAGACTCAGCCTATGTGGTTCGAAGGGTCCAGGAAACAGGAGGGTGGTAGGTGGCATGAGGAGCTGGGGGGTGGGAAGGGCGCCTGCAGGTGGCTGGGCTTTCTCTCCGCCGTGGGTGACCTGTGAGGGAGGTGAAGGTGGGGGAGGCGAGAAGACCTGACGAAGGTGGGGCCGACCAGGGACAAGTATCAGGTCCGCTGGGCAGTTCCCGGGGCCCCCGGGGTTGGTGACAATCCTGAACTGCCCAGGCCTCCGTCTGCCAGGTGGTGTTACCCTTGGCGGCCTGGTGGCCCCTCCACACGCAGCCACCTTGCAGGCTCCGGGCCCCCCTGGAGACACCTGGCGCCAGGCTGACTTCCCACGTCGAGCGAGGCTACAGCTGGGCCTGGGCTGAAGCGGTGGCTGTCATTCTGTCCTGCTCGGGCGATCGGCAGGCCGTCCCCAGGACCTGGAGGGGCAGCCCCAGCACCTGCTCCACCCCCAGGAGGAAGGGGCTTCAGGAAGCAACTCCTCGGGTTCCCGTCAAGCAGGAACAGTGCGTGCGGGAGGCGACCGATCGACGTGTCTCTCTCACACCGACGTTTCTCTCTGCCTACCCCTCCCCCCCTCCCACTCTCTCTGGAAAAAATATGCTCAGGTGAGAATTAAAAAAACACACACACAAGGAGCCAGGACAGGGAGCATGTCGCTGATCAGAGTTGCCGAGCTGTACACGCCCCTGGAAAATGTGTTCCCCTCCCAGCACCTGTCTGCTGAAATCAAGCTCCGGCGTCCCCACCTTGCAGGCCACGCCCACCGGGTCGGGGGTCGGCCACCCCTCTGGCCCTGGTGGGGCAGCAGCTGGGCGGGGCCTGGCCCAAGCCCCTGTCCCTTGTGTCCACCTGGTCCCTAGCGCACCGAGAGCTGCTTGCTGTCCACGTTTGCCAGACTTACTACAAAAGACCCTAAGACCGGAGGAGCCCGGGTGTGCGGCCTGCAGACGCCCTGCCTCCTCCCAGGGCCCCTAACAAAGCCCAGCTGGAGGCCAGGCAGCCCTGTCTCGGGAACCTTCCTGGAGCGGAGACGCGTGGCTGACACTGCAGGACGGGCCGGCCTCAGCCACTCGGGGGCCTGGCACCTGAGTTAGCAACTGTGCCCCAGGCCCCAAGTGGCCCTGGGACGCCTGCCCCGCGACAGCTCTGGGAGGGAGCCCTACGCCCTGGCCGCCCACATGCCCCCCTCACAGCCCAGTGGCCCCCAGGCCTGGACCTTCCCTGAGGGGCTTCTATCCCGAGCACGGGGTGGGGGGGGCACAGGGACGGGAGGGGAGCTGAGGTCTGGGGGGGGCACAGGGACGGGAGGGGAGCTGAGGTCTGGGGGGGGCACAGGGACGGGAGGGGAGCTGAGGTCTGGGGGGGGCACAGGGGGGGGAGCTGAGGTCTGGGGGGGCACAGGGACGGGAGGGGAGCTGAGGTCTGGGGGGGGCACAGGGACGGGAGGGGAGCTGAGGTCTGAGGGGGCACGGGGGGGAGCTGAGGTCTGGGGGGGCACAGGGACAGGAGGGGAGCTGAGGTCTGGGGGGGCACAGGGATGGGAGGGGAGCTGAGGTCTGGGGGGGGCACAGGGACGGGAGGGGAGCTGAGGTCTGGGGGGGCACGGGGGGGAGCTGAGGTCTGGGGGGGCACAGGGACGGGAGGGGAGCTGAGGTCTGGGGGGGCAGGGACGGGAGGGGAGCTGAGGTCTGGGGGGGCAGGGACGGGAGGGGAGCTGAGGTCTGGGGGGGCAGGGACGGGAGGGGAGCTGAGGTCTGGGGGGGGACGAGGGGGGGGAGCTGAGGTCTGGGCAGCTCTGCTTACCAACCGCGTCCCCCCAGTTGTCAGTACATGGGCCCTGAGGGTTTGGCGCCGGGTGTTTCTTATAAATCTAAGTGCTACATTTGGGTTTGAATGAACCATAAAAATGTCCCTCCCTGGGAGGGCGCGGCACCCGCTTCGGGAAGTAGGAGGAAACACTCCCGGTGGAGGTAAAGGTGAGAGGGGAGGGCTTCTTGATAAGAGCGACCATAAAATGAGTAAGGACTCGTTTTACGGGCGCGGGAACCTTGTCCGGGAGGTTCCCCGGGGGGGCGTCGGGGGGCAGGAGGGGCACAGCCAAGGGGTGGGAAGGCACAAGTGGGCAGAGGGGAGAGGAGACGCGGCCAGAGCGGGACCGCGGGGCAATGAGGAGGGGCCTGCGGGCTGCTCAGCCTCAACAAGCAGCCTGCAGAGCGCCTGCCGTCACTGTTGCTCCATTTCACAGAGGAGAAGATCGAGGCCTCGTGCACCCAGCTCCCTTGTCTGCAATCGCACAGCCCAGAAGTGGCCAAGCTCAAACTTGACCCCGGGTCCGTGGGACTCCAAAGAGCCGCGGCCTTCCCCACGGCGCCGGGCCGGTTCTGTGGACACCGTCCCGGGCGCAGCGATCACGGCTTCCGGAGGGATCCACGTGGCGTCTGCGCTCCCGAAGACTGTCCGAGCGTCGCTCGCAGACAAACCTGAACACGAACGCCCGCAGCAGCTCCACAGGCAGCAGCCGAACAGGGGAAGTGGCCACGGTGCCCTTCAACACGCCACAGTCAAGCGCACAGTGGTCCGTCCACGCCACGGGGCCGCCGTCGGGCGCCAGGAGGAGCAGGCTGTTGCCCTGGCCGGTGTGGCTCAGAGGTTAGAGCTTCGGCTTGTGCACCAAGGGCCTCGGGTTCGATTCCCGGCCAGGGGCACGCGCCTGGGTTCAATCCCTGGCCCAGGTTGGGGAGCGAGCAGGAGGCAGCCAATCAGTGTGACTCCCTCGCATCCATGTTTCTCTCCCTCCCTCCCTCCCACTTGCTCTAAAAATCAATGGAAAAAATATCCTCAGGTGAGGATTGACCAAAAAAAAAAAAAAGAGCCGTCGGTTGACACAGGCAGCACGTGGATGGATAAAAGTCCACCTCACGGTCCCGTAGAGAATCCCGTTTATGCGGCGTTTCCAGGGTGAC
Organism: Miniopterus schreibersii; assembly: GCF_964146895.1. NCBI lineage: Eukaryota > Metazoa > Chordata > Mammalia > Chiroptera > Miniopteridae > Miniopterus > Miniopterus schreibersii. The sequence continues at coordinate 1,215,706 of NC_138118.1, forward strand.
GAGGGTCCACAGACCAAGACAGAGTGGCGGCTGCTGGGCGCTGGCGAGTGGCCGGGGCGGTGGGCGGGTCCCCGGGGCTGCCCCGGGTCTGACTGCATCGCACTAAGTAGGCACGTGGGTCCCACGTCCACACGCGAGGGCCACGGAGCGGCTGGAACCTGAGCTCGGCTGGGGGCTGTGGGGGCGACCGGTTCCTGCGGTGGTCGTGCGCAGTGTCGGCGTCGGGGGGCGGGCGCGGGGTGTTCTGCAGCCCCCCGTGTTACTATTTACAGCTACACACTCATCTGCGATGCCCTCGGACCGCTTTCGAACGCCTCAGTGCTCTCGCACCGCGAAAGGAAACGTCTCACCTGCTCGGTGTCCTCCACGGCACGTGGACGCGGCAGCTGGGGGGGGACCTACGGCTCGGGTCAGACCACCCTCCCTTCCACACTTGATTTCAAAACCGGAGTTTGCCTGGAGAGCTTCGGGGAAGCGTTTCCCGGTGGCTTCGGCAGCTCTGACCGAGTGGCCACGTGCTGTGCTCGCTGACCCGAAACCGGGCCGGCTCTGCTTCCCCGGCCCTGGACGGCTGCATCGAAAACTCATCACTGAAAAAAACCCAGTGGGATTAAACCATGAAAGGAGCACATCGCACTTGGGGCCTGGATGTGGCCGTTATAACGATATGGACCTGGAACTGGGAAGCTCAAAGTGTCCCCTCAGGAGGGGGCAGTGCTCGGGGAGGGCTGGGCGCCCTCGGTTCAGACCCACTGTGCGCTCACCGCCCGGGACTCGTCACTGACCCCACCCGACTCCTGAAGCCGAGACGGAAGTGAACCTGTGGGGCGGAGGAGGGCCTCGGTGATGAACAGGGGAGTCACATGGGGGAGCTGGGGAGCCAGGGACTCGGCTGAACCTGCAGGCTGATACAGGGAAGTCGGGAGCCGGTCCTGCTGTAAAGCTGCTACAGGGCCCCCCAAACCCTGAGCACCTGGCTAGCGGCCCCACCCTGCCCTCCTGGCCCCTCCTCCCGGTGCAGGGCTGGCGTCAACTGGGGGACAGCAGTGGGACAGCCGCAGGAGGGTCCCCCACGGAGGGAAGAGCCTCTCCCTTTGCTCTGGGCTGGGAGCAGACGGACGGCGGGGGGACTGAGTGCTCAGTGAGCCATCGCAGCAGGTTCACCCCATGGGCTCCCTGAGGCCCCAGAGACCCACTGCAATGCCCCAGGGTGGACTTCCAAGGGAAGCCTGCCCCCCAAGGCCAGCTCTGCACCCGGGGACTCCGGGCCAGCCAGGGGCACACAGCGACAGCTCTGAGCTCCCCCCATTCCCCTTGGCCCCAGGCAGCACCCACTGACCCCTCCAGGGCCGGGTTTTCCCTGCCTGTCGCTGTCCCTGTGCCCAGAGCCAGGCCTGCAGCCCACACTCCGGCACAGTCAGGTTCAGACCTGACTTTACTTCCTTGTTTGACTTCCAGACAGGGCCCCACCCTGACCTCTCACAGTACACAAGGCAGTCAGTGAATTCCAGACGCGGCCTGGCACGCACACACACGCACGTGCACACGCACGCACACATGCATAAACACACACGCCTCACACACGCACACACACACACTACATGCGCATACACACGCTTGCATTCACACACATACACATGCACACACTTGCATACACACATCTCACGCATACACATGCACACACACGCATACATCTCGCACATGCACACGTGTACATACACACATTTGCATGTGTGTGCATGTCTCGCATGTTCATGTATGTGCACATATGTGTGCGCGCGCACACTCACATGCACACATGCACGCACACACCGTGGGTCAGCTGGGCTTATTCTGGGAGGAGACGTAGGGAGGCCCAGGCAGCCCTGCACGTACAAAGCCACGTTTGGGCACAGCGACCCCAGCCCGGGCTGTCAGGGGCCTGTGACAGGCAGGACAAGGGGCCCCTCCCAGCCCGTGGGCATCACCAGCAGCCTGACTTAGCAGCAAATGCCAGGGCACCAGGTGGGAGCACCCGGCAGAGGCGCGGCGTAATTTAGGCAAAGAAGCGTTTTAATGGATGACTGTGAGAGAAGAGCCCTGACCGAGCACAGCGGCGTCACCCGGGAGGGCCCGACAGCCAGCTCTGGGGACCAACCAGCGAGCGGCCCCATCAGGAGATCACAGTGAGATGGGATCTGGCTACAAAGACGCGGATAACGGGGGGATGTGGGGATGCCGGCTGAAGGGACGGTCATGCTCAGACCAGGACAGGCCTCGCGTGGGCCCACGAACACCTCCAGCCCCACATATGTCTGCCGGGGCCCTTCCCTGGGTCTCAAAGAGCACAGCCTCCTGGCTCCCCCAAACTCGCTCTCCCTCCGTGGGAGACCTTTGGCTTGAGGGATGAAGACAGGCAAGGCCCGGGCCACCGCCACCTTGGGGACTGACCAGCAGAGACCCAAGGACAATCCCTGGACCAGGGTCTCCTCCTCCTCACAGGGGCACAAACTGGGGAGGAGGCGAGAGGCCCCAGGAGGCTCAGCATCACCCCGAGAGAGCCAGCGTACACCTGTCCCCGGGAGGACGGGACGGTGACCGGCCCCTCCGAGGGCCTCCCACTCAGTCACTGAGAGCACGAAGCGTCTGCACGTGCTAAGTGTGCGGGACCGGCCACCACTGTGACCCCGGCGACCTCGGCGAGGGCCAGGCCCGTCCAGCTCCCGCCGTGGCCTTCAGGCTGCTCCTCGGGGCGTCCGTGTCCGAGGCTGTGACCACTGGCAAGGTCACGGCCTGTGGGGCCCTCTGCTCCGTGTTGTACTTTAATGAAATGTTTGCTCCACCAAAGACCATTTTCCTTGAGTTTACTGCCTTTATCTCCTTTACAAAGGATGGCAGGATTCAGGCGGCCGCGAGAAATCCCAGGGCCGCCGGGACCCTGAGGGAACGAGGTGGGGCTGCCCCCCCCCCCCCGCCCCGGGCACAGCACCGGGAACCCGCCGGTCCCTCGATTTCCCCGGCGCGTCTCCCGCGTGCAGAGCCCCTCCCGGCGAGACCCACCCACAGGCACACGTGCACGTGTCCACCCACAAGCCGGGGTCCCAGGGGATCCCGAGGCGGGACGGGGGCCCAGGCTTCCGGGCGCTGCCCACCGGGCTTCCGCAGCTGGGCCCCACCCGCGGCTGAGTCGAGTTCAAACCTCCCTCTCCTCCCCCACGGGCCTTTCATGTGGTTTCCGTCTAATCTGAAAACACCTCCTCCCCGCGGTCTTTGTACTCGCGGGCTGTTTCTTCAGTCACCTTTTGAAAAACCCGGTGCCTAGCGAGGTACTGAAGTCACCTGCGAGCGGCCGGCGAGTCTGATGGGAGGCCCGCCCCGCGAGCCAGGAGCTGGGCACCCGCAGGGGTAGAGACCCGGCTGGGGGTCCAGGCGGGAGTGACATCACCAGACGTTGCCAGCACTTCCACCCGGGCCTGGCGGCCTGCCCCGCGCAAGCCCGGCTCTGCCCGGCAACCACCCCGGGCACACGCGGCCCCCAGAGCCCAGAGCACCCACCATACCCAAAGCCCATGGAGCCCCGGCAGGCCCCAGACCCAACGCCCTTTGCTCCCCCAGGCCAGTGGCCTCAGAGCCTCACAGTGGCTCTGGGTCCTTCTTAGGGAACAGGGCTGATTATGGGCAAAGCCTGCCAGCTCCTCCCAGGACGCCTGGGAGGCTGCACCTTCCGGGTGCCCGCGGTGGGCAGATGGCAGAGCAGGGGACGACCCAGGTGTCATCCAGCGGCATCCAGCTGTCTCCTTGGGGCCGGGACCCCGGCGGCTGCCTCATAACTGGGCCCGTGATGGATGCCGGTGACACTTGAGGTTTGACAAGTTCCACTTGTGGTTTTCAAAAGAAATCTTTTTTTTTTTTTTTTTTTTGCAAGATACCTTTCTTGGCATAAAATAATTGGAAAGTACCATGGATATCTCAATAAAACACATCAAAAGTAACTTCCCCCGGCCTGTTTTGACACGCCGGCTTGCGGTTTCTGTCAGCTCGAGCTAAACCTCAGGTTTTCTCAGACAGAACAAACCATTAAAATATCCAACAGAAAAAGCAAATAGATATAATTCCCCCTCTGTTTGCCGATGTTCAAATAAAAGGCGATTCTGAAAGGAGCGGCCAGCCCAACTCAAAGCGCATTTTTCTGACTCATACATTCGCCGTAATTATTTGCATAGGATTTCGGCGTCTAAGCCCTGGATCCTGCCATTTTTTTTTTTTTTAAATGCCGCATCGCGGAGCCGAAACACACTGAGCCGGTTTCGTGTTTACAAAGGATTGTCCACCTCTGTGGAGCCTGATAAAAGTTCGCGGGAACTTGTGTGGGTTTGAGATTAAAACGTTAGGGGGGGGGCTGCAAGCAAACATCTTCCCGGGAGAGGCCGGGATCGATCGCGCTGGCCCAGATCCTTCCGACTTAACCCGCCGCCGGCCCCCCGAGGACGCGGCAAAGCCGCCCCCAGAACGTGGACCCTGGAACCAAACAGGAGCGGCGCCCGGGGCGCGGGCTGCAGGCCCGCAGGGTCCAGGGCTGGGCTCCGGTCCCCCGGCAGCTAAAGCAAAACAGAAACTCGTGCAGGGGGTGTAATTTTCATCTAAGGGAAAGAAAACTTATCTCAAGACGACAACAGAAGAGAGGGAGGGAGGGAGGGAGGAACGTTTTCCGGAGGGAAACTTGGGAGGGAATGCGGAGCAGCAGTTCCGGGCGATGGTTAGCTGGTCGCGGGGAGTGGAGCAGGTCCTCGGGTTGAATTCTTTAATAGATTTTTTTAAATATCTTTATTGATTTCAGAGAGAGGAAAGGAGAGGGAGAGAGAGAGAGAAACATCAATGATGGGAGAGTCATTGATCGAGCCCCCAACCCGGGCATGTGCCCTGACCGGGAATCGAACCCCGATCGCCTGGATCCCAGGTCGATGCTCAGCCGCTGAGCCACGCCCGGCCGGGTTTTGTTTTTTTTTTATAGATTTGGTTTTTTTACGGGTTGAGTTCTGAAACATACAAAAAAGCCGCCTTCCTCCCTTGGGATGTGAAGTTGGTGGGTCCGACAGCTTCGGCCTCGTGTGGAGCCAGGGAGGCTGCAGGTGTCCTTGGTTAAGGGGCGGTCACTAGGGTGGGTCCCAGTTCAGTGTGACCCGCGGTGCTGCCCGAAGGAGAGATGCAGACGGACACACCGACTCGGGGGACCGCCAGGCCCAGGCCTGGAACACGCCCTCGGGAGCCCGGCCCAGCGGCTGCCTGGGCCCCAGGCTCCCCACCGGGGCTGGGAGGCTGCGGCTGCCGGGCCGAGGGTGTGCCGCGGGGACCCCGCCTGGGGCCAGCACTTCACTGTGTCCCCTGCGGCCGGACAGGCCCCTTCCGTGCCAGTGGGGGATGCCACAGGGGCAAGAACCCAGGAGGCCGCGCTGGGACCTTCGCCATGGAGACCAGGCTCCTGACTCCCATAAAGGATGAATCGGGGTCCGAGGCCGGACCCAGAACCCGTCCCTTCCGACACTGGGCAGGACTTAAGAGCCGAGGCAGCTGAGTCCTAGTAACGGCCACCTTGAGGATGGGCACACGGATGACGCCACCAGCTCAGTGCCCCAGATAGCCGAGCGAGTGCGTCCGCGGGCCGAGGAGCCTAATTTAGGGTCAGCCACTCGCTCAGCGGCGACGCCTTCCGGCTGCGCAGACGCCCTTTGCCGCGTCCCTGATGTCCCCCCAGGCCAAACGCTCCAGGCGGCTGCTGCGGCCGGGACGTCTCAGGGCGCCGTGCCCATCGGGCGGTCCCAGCCAGGGGCGGAGCCGGCGGGGATACGCGGGCATCCGGGCAGCCCCGGGGTGGGGCTCAGCGGCGATCCAGGAGGTCAGGGGTCGATTCCCGGTCGGGGCACAGCCCGGGGTGCGGGCTCGGTCCCCTGTGGGGGGCGGGCAGGAGGCAGCCGATCAGTGACCCTCATCATTGATGTTTCTCTCTCTCCCTCTCCCCTCCTCGCTCTGAAATCAATAAAAAAATTAAAAAACAAAAAAACACACAGCATGACAGAGGACGGCCGGTCTGGTTTAAACCACCCTCCGGTCTCTCACAAGCTCCCAGGGTCCCCATAACAGACGTGAGGACGTCCCCCTTCCAGCTGGCCGAAAGGATGGGCACTGCGTCCGCAGGGCCGGGAGGGGGCCGTCGGGTCACCGTGTCCCTGTCCTGCAGCCCAGTCCCGGGACAGGCGTTTCCACGGCAGTGTCCCAGGCCGGCCCCCAAGGGCGCGGAGAACCAGGGTCCTTGCTGAGCGGATCGGGGTCTGTCGGCAGGTCCGCCAGCCCCACAAACAGCCGTGAGCGGACCTCAGCGACTTTCTCGAGGAGGCGGAGACAGTCCCACAGTCCGGAGGGACCTGCTGGGGCCCAGGGGTGCTGGGTCTTCATCCAGGGTGGAGATCGTGTCCCCCAGTTAGGGCCCCACAGCTCCAGGCCCCTCGGCTGCCCCTGCCCCCCCCCAGCCGCCCTCTGGGGTTCCCACTGGACTTGGAGCCTGTCCCGTTCGGGCTCAAACACAAGTCATACAAAATCTCCAACTTAGAAACTAGCCATGAACGAAAGCTCCTAGATGCATTGAATTTCGAGTCCGGCCTGTGGGCGCGGTGGCTGGGCCGGACCCAACGGTTTCTCGGGCCGTGTGCGGCCTGCGGGCCGGACGTTCCCCGGCCCGGGTCTAACGCGACCGCGGGGTCGGTAACCAGGCAAGAGCAGCACCCCGAGCCGGGCGCCGCGGACCTCCAGCAGCAGGCGGTGGGGGGCGGGGGCCCCGCAGGGCCCGTGGCCCGTCTCCGCCCCTCTGCGCGTTTACACTCTTCTGGCCCAAAACCTACGTACACACGAGGTTCCGCCTCGGTCCCTTCCGTTTGGGTTGCGTGTCGAACGGCTGTGTTAGCTCGGAAACTGTCACCGTAACACACAACGCGCTAGGTAAGAGGCGGGGGGGGCCGCTGAGCCAACGCTAAGAATAGAACCTAATTTATGCAAGTTGATTATACTTGTAGCAAGAGTGATAATTAGAGATATTTTGAAAGGGGGGGAAAGAGCTGGAAAGTAGAGATAATTGGAAGATTTATTTCTCCTAGGCCGGTAGATAGAAAAAAAAAAAAAAAAAATGAGATCTTTAATTACACAGATAAGAAAATAATTATTGATAGTCACAAATAACGTCTCTATTGGCTCCGGGAAGCTCACGGTCGATCTCATCAATTTAAAGCCTAACGAGGGTGTTTAAGAATAGCTCTGGAGCGAGTGCACCGACCACGTGAGGGTCGGGGGTGTCGCTCCGTGATTAGGGTCCCGGCAGGTCGTCCTCGCAGGAGAGGCCTGGAGCCCAGGGGTGGGGGCTGCAGATGGGGGGGTGCTGAGCCCTCGAGCCCAGGGCCTTCTGCACCCTCTGCTCTGGGTCCCGTCAGGCGCCCACCTGCCGGAATTACTCCCCCCGGGACCCCTTTTATTGTCCGTCTGCTCCACACCGTTGCCTGTGGGAACCGCCTGACCCACAGTCTCCAAGGGCGGCCCAGGGGCTGAGTGAGTCCCTCCTGCGGGGACTGAATTCATTCGACAGGGACCCCGATGGCGACTGTGTCCCTCCCCGGGGACTGAAGCCCCCTGTGTGGGCACAGCCCTGCCTGGCGAGCCTGGCGTTGTTGCTCAGCCTGGGGCAGGTGTCGGATGCAGGGCATTTAGAAACCAGAGAGGCCGAGGGGCTCAGCATCAGCACCCGCCCCCCCTTCTCCCTGCGGGGCGCAGAATTTTCTTAAAAACCTGGGTTTCCCAGCTCCTCCCGCAGCTGATGTCACTACAGGCGGCCTGGTCAGAGCAAGAGTCGGGGGGCGTTTCTGGGACATTTTCACGGCCCTCAGCCGGGTGGTCCCCGTTCTTCCTCACGGCTCTCCCCCGACCTTCCCCGACCCTCCTGCCCCTGCCCCTGCCCCTGGGGAAGGTGGACGTGAGGCGGGAGGCGGTGCATCCATTCTGCGGCCGCGAGGCCCTCGAGAGAGCTGGGACCTCCGTCCTGAGGCCACCGCGGAGCCGCGGCCCTGGCCCCACCGCCCGCCCCCCACGCCCGCCGAGCGCCTGGTAGAACACACCTCCGTGGGTCAGATGGACCCCTCCCGGGGTTTTAATAAAACTCAACAAGCATTGTACTCAGTAGCTGTCACGTGCCCAGGACAGAATGACTCCCGAGAGGGCGCGGGGACCGAGTGTTGTGAGACGTCCGGGCCAGGCCGTGGCGTGGGCTGGGTTTTATCATTGTGGAAGGTGAAACCCTGTGATGAGACATTTTTTGACGGGAAATGGCCAATGGAAATAAAACGTAACGGGTCCCGTTAAGAGGGGCCGCACCCGTGTCTGCTGTCTCCACGGCTTCGGGCCCCTCGATTTATCCAAAATTCCAACAAACAGGAGAACTAATAAAGATTGTTTTCCTCTCCAGCTGCGGAACCTGGGCCACGCTAATTGGTGTTTATTAAGACATCTTTGGGGAAACAGAAAAACCCCAAAGGACCTTATTATTCCCGAAGAGCCAATTACTCCCCGATTGTTTGGGCGCCGAGAGTAAGTCAGCACATTGTGGGTACACATTCAGCCCGGGGTTTGTGCAACAAGCGGAGACGCCCCGCGTGCGCTCGGTCCGTTAATTACATTCCCCATAAGCTCATCCGTACGGAAAATCTGCGGCCAGACGGTAATTTGCTTCAATTCCGTCTGCATGTTAAACGATCATCTGCTTTTTTTCCCCTTTGTTTTTGCTTTATTTTTCTTTCGTTTTCTTTATTTATATTCCGTCACCGCCCCGCCTGCTAAAACAACAACCACAACCCGGCCGGCGTGGCTCAGGGGTTGAGCGTCGACCTAGGATCCAGGCGATCGGGGTTTGATTCCCGGTCGGGGCACAGGCCCGGGTTGCAGGCTCCTCGATCCCCAGCAGGGGGCGAGCAGGAGGCGGCCGGTCCATGACTCTCATCACTGATGTTTCTCTCTCTCTCCCGCTCCCTTCCTCTCTCTGACATCAATAAAGACTTTTTTTTTTTTAATTTTTTCCTAAAAACATAGACTGTGCCTTTAATATTACCGCCAAATAAAGCCTGAGCTCACGGCACCACCAGCACTAACACAGGCCGCGGGACGTGCCCAGAGAGGCATCGCGCACAGCGGCGTCCCCTCCCCGCGGCCGCCGAAGGACACATTTTTGTCTCCCTTTCCCAGTTTCCAAATCCGCTAGGGAGACATCGACCCCAGGACCCCGTTCCCTGCGACCTGATGCAGCCGAGACGACCGACGGGACTTTCGCCAGGAGCCTGGGCAGACGGCCTCGCCACCCTCCTGAGCGTGCGTTAGACGGTGGGAAGTAACACGTGCGCCGCGGCAGACGGTCCCGGGGCCCATGAGAACCTTCGGTCATTCCCGTCGAGGGGTGTCAGCACCGGGGCCCCTCGTGAACCCCGCTCTGCTCAGCCTGGCAGCTCGTTTACTTTTTGTCGTTTTTTAGTCATTTCAGGGCCATCCTCTGGCCCAGTGCGTAGAAGGGCATCTTGAAGGCTGTTTCCTGAGGCAGGTGGGACAAGAGCCACATGCAGACATGAGCAGCCGCGTCAGGAGGCCCCTCCACCGCCAGGTCCCCTGTTTCATTAGGACCAGACAGGCCTCCTTCCGGAGCCGGGTCAGCACACACGTGATGGTCACGGGGAACAAGTCTGGGTCACCCGCCAAGGGGCATGGGACAAAGGGGAGTAGTGACATCAGTCCCAGGGCAGGGCACCTCCACACTGAGCCCGTGTCACCCCCACACTGAGCCCGTGTCACCCCCACACTGAGCCCGTGTCACCCCCACACTGAGCCTGTGTCACTTCCACACTGAGCCCGTGTCACCCCCACACTGAGCCCGTGTCACCCCCACACTGAGCCTGTGTCACTTCCACACTGAGCCCGTGTCACCCCCTCACTGAGCCCGTGTCACCCCCACACTGAGCCCGTGTCACCCCCACACTGAGCCTGTGTCACTTCCACACTGAGCCCGTGTCACCCCCTCACTGAGCCCGTGTCACCCCCACACTGAGCCTGTGTCACTTCCACACTGAGCCCGTGTCACCCCCTCACTGAGCCCGTGTCACCCCCACACTGAGCCCGTGTCACCCCCACACTGAGCCTGTGTCACTTCCACACTGAGCCCGTGTCACCCCCTCACTGAGCCTGTGTCACCCCCTCACTGAGCCTGTGTCACCCCCACACTGAGCCTGTGTCACTTCCACACTGAGCCCGTGTCACCCCCTCACTGAGCCCGTGTCACCCCCACACTGAGCCCGTGTCACCCCCACACTGAGCCTGTGTCACTTCCACACTGAGCCCGTGTCACCCCCTCACTGAGCCTGTGTCACCCCCTCACTGAGCCTGTGTCACCCCCACACTGAGCCTGTGTCACTTCCACACTGAGCCCGTGTCACCCCCTCACTGAGCCCGTGTCACCCCCACACTGAGCCCAGGGCCTCCTCCCTGCCCGGCCACGGTCACTCCTACCGACCATGCCACAGGTGGCAATGCTGTCCGGAGGGTCTCAGCCCAACCTGCAGGTGTCCCCTGAGGGGGCAGGGGCCGCGGAACCACCCACTGCCCCCTGCTGGCCCCGAGCGTGAGCTCACCCCCCCTCAGCTGGCCCTGCTGTGTCTCACCCGCGAGCTGGGGCTGGACAAAGGACCCACCCGCCTTGTACATGTGTCTCAGGACCAGAGAGTTAACCTGGAGGAGCCGCTTAGGTGGGGGCCTGGCAGGCACACTCGGTGCTTATCAGCCCCTCTGCTATTATTGTTGTTATTAGTCATCACTTAGAAAGAGGGGTGCAGGGGCGGGGCGGGGCAGAGGGTGGTGGAACCAGGAAACGCTGAGTTAGAACAGCTGGGGTCAGTGTCGAGGTCAAGGGTGTTACTGGGCTACAGCAGAGAGACGGCCCCAGGAAGGAGAAAGGCAGGGAGGACCCTGGAAAAAGATCCAGTCCCGGGGGTAAGTCCTGGGGCTCTGGGTGGCCCCTAGAAGCTGCCAGTGCCAACAAGGGCCCCAATTCCTCCTCTTCTGAGCTGTGCTGCCCTGAGCAAGTCACCTAACTTCTCTGAGCCCCGGTTTCCTGAGGAGGCCTGGCCAGCACAGCTCTGCCCAGACGGACGTCGGAGAATCGATCGGGCCTCTGGTCTCTCCAGGCTCACTGCTGGCGGGACTCAGGGCAGCCTGTACGTTCAGGGCGGACGACAGCCGACCCACGCGCTGGGCACCTGTCAACTGTGATGTGAGAGCAGCCGGTGCCCGGCAGGGCCTTTCATCCCAGATCATCCCTCCACCTTTAAAACTCCACCATTATAGCTTTGTTCCTTTGTCAGGCTTCAAAGATGCAGTTACATGTGCGTTTATGAACTGTTACCTGAGTTCATCGAAAATGACTTGTCTCGACCTCCCTAAACCCCACCCTCTGACCTGTATCTTGGTCCCTCTTCGGGGTTGGACACAGCACCATCTGCCCTGCGTCAAACTGGGGCCCCCATCCCTCCAGCTTTGCCATTTTTACCTCCTAAACGCTCCCACCTCTCCTCTGCCCCATTCCTGAGTCTGGCACCACAGGCCCTGGTTATCTCTGAGCCACGCGCCCCCAGGCTCCCAGTTGGCCCCAGGATGTCCTCTCTCATCTCATCTGCCCTCTGCAAAGAACCCCAAGTAACATTTGTGTGGGTCCTAAGCGGCTGACTGTGGGTAACCCCATTTGGTTCGGCCCATTGAAACCTGAGAGCACTGTGCAGATTTCCTGCTCAGAACCCTCCATAGCTCCCAGCTGCTGAGCCGCTTGGCCCATGGAGGGCCGGGCTCCAACCTGTCCGTTCTGCCCCCTGGGACGCGGGACTCCCAGGACTCCTCAGCCCCTCTGCCTGACCACGTCCACCCCGCTCCCCTTTCCTCCGCCTCTCAGCCTGGCCATCGCCTCCTCCAGAAAGTGTTTCTTGACCAACCCTTGCTCGCATTCGGTAGTACCCATGCTCCTAAAATTACCTCTGGGTATAACACCGCACTTACCGCCTTGACTTCTGATTGTTTCCCTTTTCCCATCGCTGGCTCTTGTCCTAAAACTCACAGGTCAGGGATGAAGTTTTCATCTCCCCAGGACCCGGAACCCAGCAGCCCTCAGTTAATATTTACCGAATGAATCAGGGGACATGTTAGCTGGAGCTCGTTCAGACTAGCATGTAAATGACTGATATGCAGCTTTTCCTGAGAACAACTCCTGATGGAGGAAAAAGAGGGAAAACCCCTGGAGCCAAGGGCAGGTGGCAAGCAGGCGGCAGCCCCGCCTGGGGGGGGGGCCCGCCGCTGAGCTTCGCTGGGACACTTTCCTTAGGGAGGTCGGCTCCCTTCTGCACCCGGTGCACAGCTTGGCAGTAGGGGGATCGTGGTTCCTATTGGAACGCGTGAAAATCTTCCCTAGGGGAATGGAGCAACTGGGCAACTTGAGAAGTCAGACCAGGTGGGGACGAAACCCCAGATGTGGCCGGGACATCCTGACAGCTGCCCCTGGGGACCGAGTCCCAGGTCACTGCCCTGCTGCTCCCGCTCCTGTTAATGAAGACACAGGGGCCGCTCATCCCAGGGCCGCTCCTGCTGGCCGCGGAGCATGACTTTGAGACTCACAGGGCTTCCCCAGGCCCCGCAGGTCTGCGCCGCTCCCCACAGATGGGAAGGACCCGCCCGGGCAGTCACAGCCTGATCCATCCTGTGCAGACCAGACCGGGAGAAGCCGGCCCCTGTCCCCAGCCCCAGCCTGTCCCCCGCCCAGCACTGGGCTGTCCTCCAGCCCCTGGCCTCCCAGGAGGCCGCGTGTCCAGGTCGGGTATTTATTTCCCTGCTGCCCAATCCCAGGACCTGGCCCAGGCTCGCGACTGGAGCCCACGCTCACGGCCGGTCTCCCGAGTCCCCACGGACTCCCTGCTTTTCAGGGAGCACCCGGCAGGGCCCTGTGCCCCTGCCCCAGTGCCTAAGAGCCCTCCCCCCAAACGGCCCAGGTGAGACGGGTCCCGTTTCCTCCCTGACGCGGGCAGGTCCCTGTGGGAGTCAGATGCTCAGGAGTTTTCGGGACAATACCGAGTGGCCGTGAGCACTTAGCTACTGGAAGCTGGGCTGTCGCTCTGTGAGCTAGAATCGCACGACGCGTGGGGCCCGGGCACTCGTGCAGACAAACGACGCACCCCGATCGGACCGAGACGTGGCTCGGCCACCTGCAGGTTGGAGGCCGCTGGTCACAGCCACGCTTCTGCTCACCTCTGTTCACAGGGTCAAGGTTGTCACGACCCAGTAAACCCGCCGGCGGGGCCCTGCTTACAGCGGTTCATAACAAGCCAGGCTCTCGACGGGTGTGCATGTCGCACTGTTTTCAATTTGGCCCAAATCGGTCAAGACCAGCGAAGATTCCGAGGAGGGGAAGGAGAAGCGTGATACGGGAAGGTGACCGGGTCCATCCGGTGAAGCAGCAGTGTCACCGGACACGTGAGGAGCCTCCGAAACTGGGGTTTGCTTTTCTTGGAGTCAACTCAGAGGATTCCAGGGCACAGCCGCACACACGGGCACACGGGCACACATGGGCACACAGGGCACACACGGGCACACAGGGCACACATGGGCACACACGGGCACACATGGGCACACAGGGGCACACACAGGGCACACACGGGCACACGGGCACACATGGGCACACAGGGCACACACGGGCACACAGGGCACACATGGGCACACACGGGCACACATGGGCACACAGGGGCACACACAGGGCACACACGGGCACACGGGCACACATGGGCACACACAGGCACACACGGGCACACAGGGCACACACAGGGGCACACACGGGCACACAGGGGCACACAGGGGCACACACAGGGCACACACAGGGGCACACGGGCACACAGGGGCACACACGGGCACACACGGGCATACAGGGCACACACAGGCACACAGGCACACACAGGGCACACACAGGGGCACACAGGGCACACAGGGGCACACAGGGCACACACAGGGGCACACAGGGGCACACACGGGCACACACAGGCACACACAGGCACACACGGGCACACACGGGCACACAGGGCACACACAGGGGCACACAGGGCACACAGGGGCACACAGGGCACACACAGGGGCACACAGGGGCACACACGGGCACACACAGGCACACACAGGCACACACGGGCACACAGGGGCACACAGGGCACACACAGGGGCACACAGGGCACACACAGGGGCACACAGGGGCACACACGGGCACACACAGGCACACACAGGCACACACGGGCACACACGGGCACACAGGGCACACACAGGGGCACACAGGGCACACAGGGGCACACAGGGCACACACAGGGGCACACAGGGGCACACACGGGCACACACAGGCACACACAGGCACACACGGGCACACACGGGCACACAGGGCACACACAGGGGCACACACGGCAGGCAAGTCACTTCACGTCATCGCCCGCGGCTCTGACGTTAGAACACTGCTCCCCGAATACAAGTTCCCGCATCCTCGCCTCTGCCCCGTGTTTTATCTGTTTAACGCGAGAGGCTGTTTCTCCTACAGAAGAGGCGTCTGCGTGGGAGTCACAACGGTGATCTCACCAGGGGACGGGGACAGACGCGGAGTCCCCGGGGGGCACGCGGGTGGGGCTGTGGCGGGCGGGAGGCGCTGCCCAGAGAGGGGAAGGGGCGCCGCGCCAAGAGGGGGTCTGGGGGCGAGCTCGGCATGAGTCTCACCTCGCCGGGCCCTGCAAGTGAAACGCCGTCGTCTCCTTCCTGCCGGGAGCGTCCCAAGGCGCCGAGCCCCACGGCGCGGAGAAGGGGCTCCCAGGCGCCTCAGCCGGGCGTCCAGGGGCCGCGGGGCCAGCGGCTGCCTCTGTGAGCCGAAACCGAGGTGGCAGCGGGAACCAGGCCCCCCGAGCCCCTCGCCCGCCAGCCAGGGCCCTGAGCCTCACCGCCCACCGACGCTCGGGGGGCCCACGCCCGCGACGGCGGGAAGGGTGTCCCGCTGCGCTTCCCAGGCCTTCCAATTACCCCAATTGCCATCCGGTGTTTACCCGCCCGCGGATGCCGTCACTAAGGGTCATTAACTGGAAATTGTCTGTGTCTCGGGAAGCGCCCGCCCTTCCCTCCCCGAGGGCAGTGAGTGCGAATCGTCACCTGTACGGGAGCCTCGCCTCCAGCTTGTCACTCAGGTTCTGACCTCGACACCCACGAGGACACGGACTGCACGCCACGCCCGCGACACGGAGCCGCGGCAGCTTGCTGTTCTCTCGGACAGTCCTCGGTGGGAGGGGAAGGGCTGGCCCGGCCCGGCCGTCGGGGCTGGGTGGCCGGGGCATCGGTCCCCACACCCAAGGGCCACAGGTTCCAGTCCCGGTCAGAGGCACATGCCCCAGTTGCAGGTCTGATCCTGGGCCCTGACACGTGCCTCTTTCACGTGGGCGTTTCTCTCCCTCGCCCCCTCCCTCCCTTCCACGCTCTCTAAAAAATGATGGAAAAAAATACCTTCGGGTGAAAATTAACAGAAAAAACAAAGAGGCGGCCTGGGGTCGGGAGCCTGGCGAGTGTCCAGGCGAGGCGGCCCCTCACCTCCCTCCGCCTCCTCTTTACCTCCAAGGCCGCGGTGTCCACGCCAGGGCCACGGGGACGACCAGACGGGGTGATGTGCGTGAGGACGCTGGGAGGACCACAGGGTCCCACAGAGGAGCAGTGCCGCCACCTGAGTGGGTACCAGGGACGCCCGAGTGCCAGCGAGCTCTGGGCATGACCACCCTCCCGACCCCCTCACCCCCTGTTCTCTTTGATCATAGACGTCTGGAGAGGTTGGAATCTCCTTTGTGAAAAGGCTCAGAGGTGGTGACGCCCCCCAAGCCCCTGGGCCCATGCCTAGGCCTGTGGTGTCCACACAGGAGGCCCCGGCCCTCGGGCCTCAGGGCCACCAGCAGCAGGGGCCTTGTCCCATCCCAAGGCCCCTGACCCGGGTACCTGGTGTCTTTTGTTTGCTTGTTAACCTTCACCAGAGAATATTTTTTTTCCATTGCTTTTCTGAGAGAGTGGAAGGGAGGGTGAGAGGGAGAGAGAGAAACATCGATGTGAGAGAGACACGCCGATTGGTGGCCCCCCCACGCGCCCCGATCCAGGCCAGAGATCGAGCCTGCAGCCCAGGTACATGCCTTCGACTGGGAATCGAACCCAAGACCCTTCGGTGGGAAGGCCGATGCTCTGCCACTGAGCCACGCCGGCCAGGACACGGGTCGTGTTTCTGTTACGTGGCGTGTGAAAGAGGGAAGGCAGGTGCGTGCGAGGGACCAAGGGACGTAAAACCGCACTGGAGGCAAATATTTATCCCAGTCTCACTTGTCATTCGCCTGCAGGGCAGATAAGATTAGCCTGACATGTTACAGATAAAGAAAGTCAAGTGGCACCTGTGGCCCTTGGCCCATCTACACGCAGGCCCTGCCATCCCGGGCTGCAGGCCAGGCGCAGTCCCCTCCCCTGACCCGACCCGACCCGACCCTCCCTGCCCTTCTGTCCCTTGGCCCGGGGGCCTCTCCCTACCTCACTCACCTCCAACACAGCCTCCACCTCGGCCCCCCTCCGTCCTGGAGGCCCCCCACCTCCCAGCCCAGGGCAGGTCCCCGCGTCCCTGGGTTTGAGTGGCAGATGGAAAGAGGCCACGTGTGGATACCCACAGGGTTCCCTGTCCCAGGACAGACTGGGGGACAGGAGGCGCAGACGGGAGCCGGGAAGCCGGGACGGCCCCTGGGGAGGCGGATCACACCGGTGCCTCCAATCGGTTACCTTTTTTAAAGCACTGCTTTAAGCCCTGACCGGGTGGCTCCGTTGGCTGGAGCATCACCCTGTGCACCAGAAAGTTGTGGGTTCAATTCCTGGTCAAGGCACACGCCCAGGTTGCAGGTTCAGTCCCCGGTCGGGGCACATGCGGGAGGCAACCGATCAATGTTTCTCTCTCCCATCAATGTTTCTCTCTCTCCCTTCCTCTCTCTCTAAAAATCGATAAAAACATATTCTTGGGTGAGGATTTTTTTTTTAAAAGAAGCACTTTAATACTTTAGATAAAGTTCTTTAAAGACGACGTCGTCAGTGGTGGTGAATCGTGCGGTGGACCGACCACGGGAACCACGGAAACGCCGCCTTGGGATGGAGGCCACTGTTCTCCTGAGATCCAAGGAGAGTCGGGCACTGAAGCTAAACGATATATGATTTATCTAAAGAAATGTATAATTAAAAACATATATATATATATATGTATTTTCACCCTGAAGGGGTGTCACAGCCATGCACGCACTTTGGAGACGGAGGACGGACGATGTTTCCGCCTGCAGCTCACCCGGACCCACGTGCGCACACGCCACCCACCAGGCGTTGGTGCCGCGGCATCTGAGGGCCCAGCCACCAGCCACCAAGGAGAGACAGGACCGCAGGCGGTGATGAGTTTACACCCCCCATGCTCGCCGGCCGGGAGCCCGAAAATAAATAAGCCAGACCCCTGACCCGAGGGCGAGCCCCCAGCCCTGAGGGGGCGCCTGGGTGGGGAGGGGATGAGGCCTTTCACGCAGCTCTGTCACCACCGCGAGCAGCGCTGCCCGGGAGCCACGGCCACAGCCACACAGTGACACTGGAAGGGCAGAGCGGGAATGTGGGCACGTCCGGAGTCGGCTCTGCGCTCCGAAAGGGGCACCTTGGTACTGCAGGGTGTCTGTAAGCTCCCTTCCGTCAGCCGGGGAGGGTGCCCGGCGTACGTTCAGCTACCTTGGTCTCAGATAGTCTATCGATTTAAAAGTCCGTTCAAGAAATAGCCCTTGACAAATCCCTGGAGACGGAGCAGAGCGAGGGTGCGGGGTGGGGGAGGGGACCGAGCGGACGACAGGCTGGGAAGGTTCGGGCACATTCGCAATATTACGCAATATTGTGAATGTGTCCGATGCCGCAGAATTGCACACTTACAAATGGTTAAAATGATAAATACCGTGTTCCGTGCATTTACCGCAATAAACAAAGGAGACAGCTGCGGAGCGTGCACTGGCCACGTGCCAGGGAGGCCGAGGGAGACGCAGTCCCTGCTCACGAGATGGAAAAACAGCCCTGAAACCCACCGCCGCTCCCAGAAGCCATCTGAGGCAGAGCTTGGACGGAGCCCTTGCCAGCGGTGCAGACGGGACACGGGACTGCGGAGGCCATGACCCAGCCAGCCACGTTGCTCCACGGGGACACACGTCCGGTAACCCAGAAACACGCTGCCCGGCACCAGCTCTGGGAAAGGCTCGGAGCCGTGGTGAGCCACCACCACAGGGTCCTGCGTGGAGGGGACGCTGTGACCTCCAGGGCCATGGATGCCGCCTGTGTGCGCCTCCCGCAGGCTCCCCCCCAGAGCGGCTCGGCGGTGGAGGGACACGGCCCTGGAGTAGTCGAGCCACTGCTGGTCACAGAGGACAGGGAGGTCACGGGGATGTGTGTCGGGGTGGAGAGTGGACGCTGAGCATTCGTAGGAAACACTCCAGAGGGGAGGCCCAGCCTTGCTGCCAGCACCTTCCTCTCCAAGGGGCACTGAGACCCAGCCCATCTGATGGGCAGGCAGGTAGACTGCACAAGGTGGTTCCCACACGGTGGCCCAGGAGCTGCCGCCTAAAGTCCACCCATCTGAAGCCCTCCTCTTGGCCACCAAATTCCCATCAGGGCCCCACACAGACGGCACACCTATTCCACATGCACACCTGTTCCACACAGCACACCTGTTCCACTCGGCACACCTGTTCCACATGTACACCTGTTCCAAATGGCACACCTGTTCCACATGCACACCTGTTCCACACGGCACACCTGTTCCACTCGGCACACCTGTTCCACATGTACACCTGTTCCAAATGGCACACCTGTTCCACATGCACACCTGTTCCACATGCACACCTGTTCCACACAGCACACCTGTTCCAAATGGCACACCTGTTCCACATGCACACCTGTTCCAAATGGCACACCTGTTCCACATGCACACCTGTTCCACATGCACACCTGTTCCACATGCACACCTGTTCCACATGCACACCTGTTCCACACGGTACACCTGTTCCAAATGGCACACCTGTTCCACATGCACACCTGTTCCACATGCACACCTGTTCCACACGGCACACCTGTTCCACACGGCACACCTGTTCCACATGGTACACCTGTTCCACATGCACACCTGTTCCACATGCACACCTGTTCCACACGGCACACCTGTTCCACACGGCACACCTGTTCCACATGGTACACCTGTTCCACATGCACACCTGTTCCAAATGGCACACCTGTTCCACATGCACACCTGTTCCACATGCACACCTGTTCCACATGCACACCTGTTCCACACGGCACACCTGTTCCACTCGGCACACCTGTTCCACATGTACACCTGTTCCAAATGGCACACCTGTTCCACATGCACACCTGTTCCACACGGCACACCTGTTCCACATGCACACCTGTTCCACACGGTACACCTGTTCCACATGCACACCTGTTCCACACGGTACACCTGTTCCACATGCACACCTGTTCCACATGCACACCTGTTCCACATGCACACCTGTTCCGCATGCACACCTGTTCCGCATGGTACACCTATTCATGTCGGTCGTTTTAAGCCGGCGCTGAGCTAAACCCTTCACGGCACCAGCCCACTAATGGTCATGAGAACTCGGCAAGGCGGCTGCTATATCCTGCCAGTGCTCCAGATGTGGAAGCTGTCACCTCTCGTGTGAGGGGCTCAGGGACTTGAACCCCGACAGCCCCGTTCAAGGGCCCGCGCCTCTGATCACAGCAATGCTGGCTCCCGGTAAATATTCCTGATGATGTGGGCTGAGGACCCATTTCTCCAAAGCTCCACCTCTTTCTATGAAAAAAGGTCTGGGAGAGGGACCCACATTCGGCCAAGTCCCCTGTCACCACCACTCGAATGTGTAAGTGACTCAAGGAAATTAGCACAAGCCCCTCCGAGGCCCCAGAGAGCCCCCCAGTTTGGAGAAGGAAGGGGAGGAATGGTGGTGAAGCCCGAGGGTCACCGTGCGGCCTGGAGAGGGTGCTGCTGGGTGAAAGGGGCCGGTCAGGGAAAGACCAGTGTCCCACGAGCTCACTCACACGGGGAATCTGATGAACAAAACCAAATGGGGAACGAAACAGAAACAGAGGCCTGGGTGTGTGGAGCAGACTGACAGCGGTCAGGGGGCGGGGGCGGGAAGGTGGGGGGACTGGCTAAGGAAACGTGCATAACCCACAGCACCCGCAGCGGTGTGGTGACGGCCAGAGGGAAGGGGGTGGGGTCGGGGGGTGGGCAGAGGAGGGAAAAGTGGGGACGGAGAGACTTTGCTGGGGGCGCTGGGCGCACCATGCAGTGTGCAGATGTTTTGTTGAGTTGCACCCTTGAAACCTGTACCCTAAAAAATTCAGTAAGTAAATACATTTAAAAAGAGAAACGAGGGTGTCGGTTTGAGGACCACGAACCCCGACCCCCCTCCAGGCCGGCAGTGCAAGCAGCCCCGGCACCCGGAGGCGCCCTGGAGACGTTGGCCAACAGGAACCACCGGGTGCAGGCTGATGTTTGGAAATTTATATCCAGGATCCGAGTGCGCCCTCCGCGGGGGGAAGCAACCCTCTAAACTAGTCACCAGGACACCCGGTCTCCCGCCCCAGTTCTGTGATAACCGGCCATGACCCCAGTGTCACCACTGTCCTGCGCGGCCCCCGTCCTGGGCAGTGGGCCCGTCTGACCGGTGTTCTGCCTTCTTCTGAGTCACCGGGTCCCTGGAAGGGATGGCGGACGACACCCAGAGGCTGGGCCGGGGGGGAGGGCAGAGCCCGGGCCTGGGGTTCACGGCCGGGCTGGGGAGGCACAGTGACCCCGGCAAAGCCGAGACTCGGAAAGCAGTTTTCTGACTTTTGCAAAGGAAACGTCCCGGGCTCCAGGGCACCTGCACTGAAATGTTGTTCGGTGACGTTCTGGGGTTTAGATATCCACCCCCACCCCCCGCACCAAACACGAAGACAAATAAATTCCTGGCTCGGAGCTGCGGAGCGATGCCCCGACTGCAGGTCAAGCCCGGTCCTGCCCGGAGAAGAAAGCCAGGCTGGGGCCCGGGTCTGAGTCACCGGGAACTCTGCAGGGGGACGTGATTCATGCTCCTGATATTTAGGGAAAGAGTCGAGAGGCCATCCGAAGGCTCCTTCCTCCTGTTCCGCCTCCAGCCCCCCTCACAGTCACTGAGCCTAATAACACAGACAAACCTCGATTATCTGAGCCACACCGACGGGGCCCTCGAACCCCCAGGACGTGTTCACGTCCAGTTTGGGGGACTCAGAGGCAGCCCACCACAGGAGGGGCTTAGGGTGCTCCCGGACCGGGTTCCAGCTCGGGCCCAGGCTGGGACAACTGGGGGTTGTTTTAGCAACCAGCCCCCCCAAGGCCTGGTCAGGCCTCAGGGCCCCTCGGCAGGTCTGCTTCCAAGGTCGGGACAGAAGGCTCCGCAGCAAACGTCTCCTCCTGTGCCCCTGTATTTTATATATATATATATATTTTTTTTTTTTGGCTAATCCCCTCCCCTTCTCTCATTCCGTCCCCCAGCCGCCTCCGCTCTGACAGCTGTCAGTCTGTTCCACGCGTCCACGCCCCGGACGGCACAGAAAGCGGGAACCGGGAAGGCAAGGGCTCCGAGTCCTGGGTTAGCAGGTCGAGGAAAGATACAAGCAGCGGGCCAGTTTTTTTTCTATAAATAGCAAATTTCATGAGAAGTTTGGAGCCCGGCCCGGCCGATGTGGCTCCGTGTTTGAGCGTCGACCCAGGAACCAAGAGGTCACGGGTTCGAGTCCCGGTTGGGGCACATGCCAGGGATGTGGGCTCCATCCCCGGGGAGGGGGGGGGCGGGCAGGAGGCAGCCGATCGACAGTGATTCCCTCCCATTGATGTTTCTCTCTCTCCCTCTAAAAAATCAATAAAAACATATGTATTTTTTAAAAATTTGGGGGCCTGTCTGCAGAAAGGAGGTCAGGACAGACGACAGTGTCCCCCGGCTACGGCCCCCAAGTGCACTTTCTCGGCGACGTCCGGCCCGACTCTGTCCTGCGGCCAGCAGGCAGCTTAGCCCAGGGATTTAAGAGGAATATCTGAGCTCCCGTCTTAAATTGGAGCATGGCACTCGGCTGGGTAAGGAGTTGGACGCTCGGCGTGTAATAAACAAGGACTCGCTGGCCTGACACCAAACTCCGCGTCACGTCAGCTTCCCCGGCATCCCGGCGACAGCCACACAATGCTGGGGCCCCCCTCCCGCCCGACCCTGCACACCCTCCGTCTAAATGCACCAAAGGGCCGCCGCCCCGGGTCAGGAAACGCCGGCCGGCGAGCCCGGGGGACGCAGGGCCTCCGAGGGGAAGCCCGAGACGGCACAATGCAGCCGCGGCCGCGGGGCCAGCTGCGAGCTTCCTGAGTTCCCTCCGTTTGAACAAATTACCAAAAATATCAGCGACCCGTCCTCCTGGGTAGATGAAACCAGGGCGTGCGTGCTGGGCGAGGGGGCCTGTCGCGCCCCCCTTTGCGACTCCCCGAGTCCTCCGGGGATCGTCGGAGATGAGCGGAGAGCGTCCTCGGGGGACGTCTGCGTCCTAAGCTCGATTTCCAGGTGACTTTATGCAAAGAGAAGGTGACGCTGCTGCTGGAAAGGAAGAGCCTGGCAGCAGGCGGGACCTCGTGCGTCCCTCCTGGGCTGGAAGGTTCTGTGTCGGGCACAAGAAAACAAAACAAAACAAAAGAACATGACGCTGCTCCTGCCGCCAGGAGCTAGAACCCGGCCTGGTTCTGGTGGTTGTTTTGTTAACCTTCACCCCAGGATATTTTTTCCATTGATTTTTATTTATTTTTTTTTATTATTATTTTTTAAAATATATCTTTATTGATTTCAGAGAGAGGAAAGGAGAGGGAGAGAGAGAGAAACATCAATGATGAGAGTCATTGATCGGCTGCAGCCCCCAACCCGGGCATGTGCCCCGACCGGGAATCGAACCCCGATCGCCTGGATCCCAGGTCGACGCTCAACCGCTGAGCTGGTCGGGGATTGAACCTGCAACCCAGGTACGTGCCTTTACCAGGAATTGAACCTGAGACCCTTTGGTTCGTGGGCCAGACAAAATCACCGCTGTCTCCCAGCGGCGACAACGTGGCCGGTTTGGACGACTACACCCCGGACACCCTGTTCCCTGCGATCGCGGGGGGCTGGCTTCCCGTGACCCCCTCCCCCTCCCCCTCCCCAGTCGCAGATTTAACCGTTTAGGGCCTTCCCTGGATGGGTTAACCCATAAAAGACATCGCCCCCCCCCCCCCGCCCGTCTCTTTTAATTAATCCCCAGGAACGAAGTCGCGACCTCTTAACCAGAGCAGTTAAGCTGGGCCCTGCTCTTCTTATGAGGCGAGGTCGGCGGGCGATCATTTATTTTCCCCAGCGCAGCTGACAAAGACGCGGCGATACGCGTACTTACGGAGCACGCGCCTCGGGAAGACCACGCGTCCTGTCGCTGTCGGTCACCCCAGAGGGGAGCGAGAAGATGTCCCTCTGACATAGCTTCGCGGGCGCGGAGAGAGGCTGTCCCCAGAACCCGGCGCCACGTGAGCGTCACGGAACCTCCTGGAAGCCAGAGCTTGGCCAAGCTTCTCATTTGTGGGGGACAAAGCCAAGGCCCAAATTACGGGAGGGGCTGGCCCCAGCTCGCCCAGGGCCCACCCAGTCCGATGGCTGCCTCCTGGGGACCTGGGGGGGGGGGGGACAGGGCACTTCACCAGGAGGGAGCAGCCCCGGCGCTCTGCCTGGAGGAGGGGGCCGGGTGAGGCGTAATCAGGACACCTGCCCGAGTGGGAGTTCTTGCTCATTTTTAATAGATGGGTTGAAATTATTTTAAATAAAGTCAACCCAGGGGGGAAAGGGGGGGCAGGGGCAGGGTAGAGGGGGTTATGGGGGGGGAAGACGGCATCTGTAATACTTTCAACAATAAAGATAAGTTTAAAAATAAATAAATAAATAAATACTGCCAAGTCAAGGGGGGAAAAAATAAAAATTGAAAATAAAGTTGACACAAATTTCAAATAAAAATTAAAAATTTTTTAAAAATACGTAAATATCCCCACCACCCCCTAAAAGGGGTGCGCGCCCTTGTACTCCCCTCTGCCCGCTGGCCCTTCCTAAAATAAGGCGCGGGGCCCTTAGCGGGCCTGGCTCAGTGGTCAGCACGTCGGCTGCGGACTGAAGCGTCCCGGGTTCGATTCCGGCCAAGGGCACGAACCCGGGTTGCAGGCTCCATCCCGGGCCCTGGTCGGGGCGCATGTGGGAGGAAACCAGTCGCTGTTTCTCTCTCTCCCTTCCACTCTCTGAAAAGCAGTGGAAAAAATACCCTCAGTTGAGGATTTTAAAAAATTTTTTAAAATTAAAAAATAAAGGGTGAGCATTGAATTCTGTTGTTGTTGCTGGTTTGGTGGGCGAGCAATCGCCTGAATCGGCGTGTCCGTGTTTGCTGGGGGCGTTGAGCGTTTCCTCGCACGTTTCCATCGGGCGCCGTCGTTTTCGTTTTCCCAACGGCTAAGTTCCCTGCTTTGGCTGAGAGCGGCCGCACCGAGCTTCAGGCCATGGAGGCTGAGCGAACCCCCGCCCCGGCCCCCGCCCGCATCCCGCTCTCTCCATCGCCCCGGGAGGCCTCTTCCAGGCAGGGTCAGCAGCGGCGATCGGCTCCTGGCGTCTGTGGGTTGCATAACCCCCGTCGCTCTGGAGCCTGCCCTTTGTGACGCTGGGGCCTGTGGAACGACCTTGAGCTTGGGCCACCCTTGGGGCAGGAGATAAGCCGCCACTGAGGTCCCCGAGTTCACCTGGGAGGTCCTGTTTCCCTCGGTTCGCCAGCGAAGACGCGTTGCGGACGGGGAGACCTTCTCGCCCTCCCTGAGTCCGTCCGGGCCCCTGAATTATTATTTTCCGCGGTGCTTGAGCGTCAGGGTTGCTCCCTCATTTAACGTCCCAGCGACCCCGTGGGACAGGTGTCCTGTTACCCACACTTGGGGACGGCCCAGCGTTCAGGGTCCCAGCACAACGTTGGCCACTCCCCGTTCAGACGTGCCCGGTGTGGTTCCCATACGTATTTTCTCGAGTTTGATAACCATTTATCTAGAAAACGAGGAATAATCACAAGAGGTCCTGCCCGCTTCCCTGCCCCCCACCTTTTTCCTTGGAGCGGCCCTGCCTTTAGCTGCCGATCGGTCCCCAGTCGGTTCTGACCTGTCCTCTGATAACTCCAAGATGAGCTGTTCAAAGTCAGCCCTCGTTGTCTCTGACGTTAAAATACCTCGGCTTTTACATCTTCTTGATAAAATACCAAAGACAGAGGCGAATGGAATTCCCAGCGTGCCTTCGAGCGCATGCGGGAGTAAACTCGCTGTCCGGCAGGTCCATCGCCAGCAAGTAAACCCTCAGACCCCGTGGCTCCCGAGGAGATCGTGAGATTAGCTGGGGAGGGACCTGGATCCACCTTTTCCTGCTCCCCCCTCAGGGCCGGCGGCCTGTTCAGTCTGTTCACATGCACATGGCCCCCTGCACACGGGCACACACACGCGTGCACATCTACGCACATATCCATGGCCACGCACATACATGTGCATGCGTGTGCGTGCATGTACGCCTCCACATGCCTATGGCCACATGCATGTGCACAAAATACACGCATGTGCACACGTGTACATTCTTCCTGAGTATTCTGCACCTGGGCCCCCAGGCTTCCTAGGAGCAGGCTGGGGGCAGCGAGCACACGCTGAGGCAGGAGGGCCCTCGGACGGCGGCACAGAGACGGGGCTCGGGGACACCACACAGACCTGATGCCTCCAAGGAACGTTTCAGGTTCCAGCAGGTTCTCCTGGGACCAGCAGGCTGCCTGGGTCAGAGCCCGGAGAAGAGGTGGAGGGAGCCCGTGCGAGACGGAGGAAAGAGCCTGTGTCGTGGAGGAAACTGCGCCCAGTGGCCGCGCTGTCCCTGGCGTGTTTGGTGACTTTGGGCATGACGCTCAGCCTTTCACAGCCCCAGTGAGTCGGGGAGCCCAGTGCCACAGGAGAGGAGTGGTGTGGAGGTGGACACCTGGACACCTGGACACCTGGACACCTGGACGCCTGGCCTGGGAGGCCTAGGATGGGTGCCGGAGCCTTTCACGCACTGATGTGTTTCACCAGCACCACCGTGAGCCTTAGGGAGACGGCACCCAATAGCCGCCTCGCACACCAGCAGGCTCTCCACCCATCGCAGGCCCTGCAGAGGGCACCTGTGGCCACCCCGATGCTGGGCCTTGTGGTCTAGCACAGGCACCCCAACCTGGGCACCACCTGCCTCACTTCTGTTCCCAGAACCATAGACATGCCAGGCCGCTGAGGCCGCTGTTGGAGGAAGAGAGCCTGGGCCTGAGCGGACTCTCCTCCCGTCAGAAGCGGTGTGGCCAGAGCCGCCCACAAATGACCACCAGAAACAGAGTCTCCCATGGGGCAGCTGAGGGCCCTGTAGGACCCCTGGGACCGTGGGCTCCCAAGTACTGGCCCTTGATCATGAGAACACCCCCCCCCCCCGAAATGAGAGCAGTAAGAGACTATAGGAGTGGGATCCGAATTTATTCATGTAAATGACCGCCTTTGCTCCGGGGTTTGTCTTCTTGGTATTACAGTGTCCTGTCATCATAGAAGGATGGGGCTGGCCCATAGCAGGGCTTTTAAAGCCCTTGAGGAGGGCCCTGGCCAGTGCGGCTCAGTGGTTAGAATGTCGGCCTGTGCACCAAGGTGTCTCGGGCCCGATTCCCGGTCAAGGGCATGTACCTGGGTTGCAGGTTCAATCCCCCACCGGCCCCGGTCGGGGTGCCTGCAGGAGGCATCAATATGCCTCTCACATCGAGTTTCTCTCTCTCCCTCTCCCTCCCTCCCTTCCACTCTCTCTCAAAATCAATGGAAAAGATATCCGAGGGTGAAGATTAACATAAATGAATAAATAAATAAGATTCCCGATGAGGGAGGGGAGAGGATGGGGTGATGCTGAGAGGAGCTCACCGGGCTCTCGCTCCTTAGTTTTGCATTTTCAATGTGTGATATTCGAGCCCGGGGACCACGAGGGCAACCTAACCGCCGGCCGAGCAGAAGGGACACCGAAGCCTAGAGAGGCTAAGGGACCCCCCCCAAGATCGCGCCGCCCGCCGCCCACCCCCCTCGCCGAGTCTTCCCTTGACCTGAAACACGGACGCGGCAGCCCCATCGGTCGCCACGGTCCTCGTGGCTGCGGGTCGTGACCACGGAAGGTGGCGTCGGGGGTGCTGATCCCCAGAAAGGCCCCTCATGCCCCACGCAGGGGACCCGGGTGCGGGGCCGACGCCCTCTCCCGACCACACCTCCTGCCTTCACCCGTTCGAGGGGACGTTTCAGTTGCAGGCGGCGGCCTCGTTAACGTGATCAAAGCAACGACAATCGTTTTTCTCAAATCCGAGGGGTCAGATTTCCACCAATCAATTAGGTAATTTGTTTCTTTAAGGAGCCCCCGCCGTGAACTGCCCATTAAGTACAGACCCGATGCACTTACCATTCTCCTGGGCCGTCAGCCGAAATGGTAAATTAGTGATAATTACACATAAATACACTGCAGCTCCATCCACCCTTATTCCCAGGGTCTGACATCACTCGCAGCCCCGCCGGGATCAGCTTAGTCACCTGGGAGACACAGCCACCCATTTTCCGGACGGTAATGCTGAGAAAAACAAACGAGAATTATTTCGGTGAGAAGCATGCCTTTTGGACTAATAATTCCCACAGTTTGTTTATTTATTTATATAAAAATACCTCACGTGCCCGGCTGGAGCGGCCCAGCTGGCTGAGCACCACCCTGAGCACTGCAAGGCTGCGGGTTCGATTCCTGGTCGGGGCACGTGCCCGAGCTGCAGGTTTGGTCCCTGGTTGGGGCAGGTAAGGGAGGCAACGGATGGGTGTTTGTTTCTCTCTCTCCCTCTCCCTTCCACTCTCTCTGAAAATCA
This sequence comes from Miniopterus schreibersii, assembly GCF_964146895.1. Lineage (NCBI taxonomy): Eukaryota > Metazoa > Chordata > Mammalia > Chiroptera > Miniopteridae > Miniopterus > Miniopterus schreibersii. The sequence continues at coordinate 1,243,876 of NC_138118.1, forward strand.
ATAAACTATTCTTTTTTTAAAAAAAAAAAAGATACTTAATGCACACTCACTGCTCACTGGGGTGACCGTCACGAGAGCGGGGCCTGGTCTGCGCCGTCGGGGGGCTCCCAGCCCAGGGTTCTCATTTCCACGACCATCTGCCCTTGTTTGTTTGTTTTTGTTTTTTGGGGGTTTTTTTTGGTTAATAGAGGTCGAGGCTGGTCCCACAGGCAAGTCACTCGGGGAACGTCCTGGTTGGGTACCAGTGGCCTTTCCCCTCTCCCGTGACGTGAGCACTTGCCAAGAGCCATTTTCAGTTGCGGAAAGAAATTCAAGAATCCTGCCGAGAACGAAGATTGGGGTCATTTTTTTAAACCAAACGACAGCGTTTCATGAAGAAGAAAAAAGTGTCTTCAGGGCCGCATCCGTGTTTCGTTCTCGCAGAAGGAGGCGCTATATTCTACCCGAGTCAACGTTAGCCGGTTCCCCTGACTAATTCAGCTCTTCGAGGGCGCTCGCCTTGGAGCCTGCCGTGGGTCTGGACTCGGCCGAGGGCCTGACGCCCGCCCGCCCGCCCGCGGCTGGTGTGACTTGGGCGAATCACCTCCCAGTTCCAGACGGTGTCCTTCAACCTGTGGGGTGTGACAAAGGGTAAAAGTCACCCATACAAAGCACACAGATCCTCGAGAAGACGCCCCGACCTGCCCCGTTAAATTCATCTCCAAAGAGAGTCCGGAGATGGGTCCTGAAGCCCTCGGGTACCATCCTGCCACGTGACTCCCCAAATGTGAGTAACAAGGCGTCCGCATGTGTCTCTAAAGCAAAGGGTCCCAGCTGCCCCCCATCACTGGGTTCACCTGTGTGTGTGTGTATAACTTTTGTCCCCCCCAAAATGTACACGCACTTTGAATGATTATAAAGTCAGTGGTTAGGAACACACAGCTCATTGTCCACATGTAAAAGAATCTACAGAAATAAATAGTTTTTTTTTGTCGGCGCCTGTTTGCAGACCGATGACCGTGCGGGTCCAGGCCCCGCCGATAACACAAAGCAGGGGAATCGCAAACGTCAAGGATCATCTCGTTCGGTACCTGTGGGCCCTCGATTCCTCGGCTGCTGCTGGTTTTGTCCCGTAAGCTTTATCTTTCACGTGTCCCCATAAATAAAAAAAAGTCTAGTGGGTAAATTTTCTTTGTTCAAAGCTTAGTCTGGCTTCCCCCGTTATTTCAAATCAGTTAAACCTGAAAAGGAGTGGGAATCAAGGGAGTTATCCGCTGCTGACGTGTGTGCACATTTTGGGGGGACGCCCTGTATCCATGCAGTTCCCTTGACACTCACACGCAGAGCCGAAGTCAGTCCCCGAGAACTAAGCCGCTGGGGAACCCCGAGCTCGTCCACGGTCAAGGACCACGGCGCACACCTGACTTCCACTCGTTTCCGTGGGAACGTGGAGAGAAGCCTTTTAACTCTGACTCTCCCTTAATTAGAAGGCGCCCCTGCCGGGCGGAGCCGACAGGTGTAACCTGCTTTCTCCCGGGGAGGAACGCGAAGCGCCGGACGTCCCACGTGTGGCTTCACCGCGGCGCGTTGTGGGCTTTTAATCCATTAATCAGGGAAGTTCACGAAACTGCGGCGGAGAATTAACGAGAAGATATTTTAATATTTGTCAAGTGATCAGAGATAATCTGATGAAAAGGGCCTATAAAGACAGAGCATTACTATTAAGTCTCCGATGAATAATAAAATGTGTAAAGACACGCCCGCGGTAATCTATACTTAATTATGTAATTTTCTAACGCCGGAAGCTACGCACAGGCGCAGAGGCCTCCGCTGCATTGTGTGGCATCCACTCCATGAGGTCATCGGCTATTAAACTTTAATCATGTCCCATTAAAAAATAAAGATTCCTGTTTTTGCGCTTTCCCGATGATTACTAATAGGCGCACGTGGTAGGCGTGAAGTCATATCGATTTTTTTAAAGAGGGAGCTTTCCTACGAGGCCTAACCCGACCCTCCCCACCCCTTTCCTCCAAGCGCCTGCCCCGGCCTCTCAGGTCTGAGGCTCATCCCGCGTCCGGGGCTCAGGCCCCAGCCGGGCAGAGGCCGCCGAGGTGCGGAGATCATGGGTGAGGCGAGACCGCCAATTAGCTGCGAAATCACAGGGCTGGGTCTCCGGAGCTGGGACCAGGCCAGTGGCAGACGTGGATGGAGGAGGTCGGACACTTAGTCTCGGCGCCTGGTCGCCCATCGCTTCCCCGGGAGCAGGGACATCGTCGACGCCCTGTGACCGTTTCTGGACCAATACACTGAGGAATGAATGAATGAGCCCCAGGAAACAAAAGGAAAAATGTCCCCCAGGACCGAGGGAACTTGGACGAGCTCCTCGGAAGGGGTAGGAGTTGAGGGACGTGAGGTGCTTCTCGGTCTCTCCGGGGCAAGAAAACTGGTTTGGCCGCTTCGGAAACCGGGTTGGAGATAAGCGGAGAGAGGCGATTACCCAGGGCCCCAGAGGCCTGGTGGCTCTCAGCTCCAGCTCCTCTCAATGTCCTTTGTCCCAAATGTCAGGCCTAAGAGAGACCAAAGTGCGTGGGAACCCGTACGGCCAGATCTGTGGCGCCCGCAGCCCCGGCTGCTCCGGCTCACAGGCCACGGGCCCCAAAGGCTCCCAAGGGACCCGGGGGGGCACACGGTGCACACGGGGCAGGCGGCAGGGGCAGAGGCTTCGAGTCACCACGCAGCAGCAGGCCCCCCGACAAAGCAAACGCATCGTAGGGTTTCCGAGATTTCCCACGGGGCCTGCGGCTGTGGCATCCCCTGGACGGCAGGTGATGGCGTCCAGCTACCTGGGCCTTCAGCCCACCCAGGTCTCCATCCCCTCGGGTCTAAGAGGGAAGCAAAAGTACCTGCCCGTGTCCCTCTGTCCCCCAGTGCCCAGGCCGTGTGCCTGAGGACCCCGGAGCAGACCGCAGGCACACCTGCCCCGGGACGGAGCAGTAGGACGGCAGCCTGTCCGACAACTTTGGGCAAATCATTCGCACTCTCCGAGTCTGCGGCTCGTCGCTGCAGGTGAGACAGGGGCCTCGGCCGTGGCCTCTGTCCCCCTGTTGTCTTCCCGACCCCCGTCTGGGGGTGACCGTGACATAAGCGGCTTCCTTCCGGAGACACGCAGCTGGGGATGTGCTGGCAGAGAAAGTCCAGAAATAAAATTCCAGCCTGAGAGGAGCTAAGGGAGACGTTCTCGTGGGTGAGACGGAGGGGGGGACATCGGGGAGAGGGACAGCCGGGCCGCCCGCCCTGGGTCACGTGTCCCATCCTGTCCGCGTGGCTCAGGTCAATGACTACAGGGGACATTCGTAGAGCATTTTCTGTGTGCCAGGCGTCATTTTAAGTATTTTTTTTACATTCGTGAGCTCATTTAACTGCTCCCGACAACCTTGCAAGCAGGGTGCTCCCAGGATCCCAATTTACGGGTAAGAAGAGACGCCTTCCCCGGGCGAACCCACAAGTGGCCTCATCGAGAGGTGGACCAGGCAACCGGGCTGCAGGGCTCGCCCCAAACCTATGCTTCTAGTCGGGGTGCCACCAGGTCCCCAGAGGCACGGGGTGTTTTCCACCTAAACCTTGCTCTCCAGCTCTGTCACCAGCGTGCTGACCGTCACTAACGCTCCCGGGTCTGTGGTCTCTGCCCTCCCCGCCACGGTCCCCCCACCCAGCCGTTTTCCAGCTTCTCGGAAGATTAAAGTGCTAAAAAAGTGATATGAACAGGCCTGGCCCGTGCGGCTCAGTGGTTAGTGGGGCCGCAGGTTTGATTCCCGGCCAGGGAGTGAACCTGGGTTGCAGGTTCGAGCCCCGGCCCCGGTCGGAGCGAGTTCGGGAGGCAACCAATCGATGTCTCTCTCTCTCCCTCTCTCTCTAGAAAAATCGATGGAAAAAATACCCTCAGGGGAAGAGTAGCCAAAAAAACAAGCAAAAGTCATAATAACAGGATGTGGGAAGTAACGAGAGTTGGTCCAAACCAAAGACAGTCAAGCGTCACCATTCGGGGTGGTCATGTCCTGACCCCAAGTTAGCGCGTTCCGAGCCGGCCGTGGGTCCTGGGACCGGCTGCTGGGCTCTGCGGCCCCGGTCACGTCTGCAGCCGCCGATCGGCAGGCAACCTTGTCCTGCGTTCCCGTCTGCAGACCCTTCGCACATACGCTGTGGAGTCATCGGTGCGACCCCCAGCCTGCGGTGCGCGGCCGCCGGTGCCTGGACAGAGCGCCTGGCACCCACCCCCCCCCTCGGGAGCCCAGGGCTGCACTCACTCGGGGCCGTTTTCAGCAGCAAAAAGCACAGAAATGCAAAGACGTGACACCGACTAGACCACGAGAGGGACACGTGGGGACAGTGTGAGAGCCGAGAGGGGCGTGCGGGGCCCCCCCTCCTGCGACCTCACGGGGGGGGGGGGGACCTGCTGAATTTCCGCCGCTCTGCGCACAGGCCTGAATCACGGGAAAAGCGCCGCGAGCATCAATTTGGGAGCTCCAGGTAAATCTCAGAGAGCCCGTGGAGCCGCGTGGGTAATGAAGACTGTCCTTTAAATGCTCCAAAGGGTCGGAGGCGGCGGAATTAAGGCCGTGGGATGGGCCTCGAAGGGGAAATCGTTTTGCAGGGAGGAGCCGGTCGGTGGCGGGTAAGCGGGGAGCCTTGGCCCCGGGAAACCTGGCACATGCAGGTGAGATACCTGGTGGCTAAAAGCCCCCCCCCGCCCCCCGCCGGAACCCCAGCTCCCAGCAGACGCTCCAGGGCCCCGTCACTGAGGCTCACCCTCCCCGCCGTCCCCCTCCCTCCCTCCCCTCCTCGGTTCTCCGGGCCAGGTCCGAGCCCGCCTGTCCCGCTGGCCTCTGAGAAGTGCTCTCTCGGTCCCCTGAGCCCCTGGAGCACTGAGAACTCCCGCCAACTGTGGGGCATTAACTGTCATTTGTTTGGGGGGTGACGTGGGCTTTGCTAGAACCGCTGGACCAGAGGCCTCTCGGCAGCAGAGACCCTGCAGCCCACACCCAAAATATCCTGCCTCCCGCGAGTCCAGCACCTCAGAGGGACGACTCCTGAAAAGTCTGACCTTTGTCCTGACCATGACCCCTTCCCCCCTGGTGACTTAACCTCCTAACACAGCCCCTCCTGCGTCCGGGCCTCCTGACCCGTCAGGGTGTCACACAGGCCTGGCCCCTGAGCTAAATGCCCGCGGGCCTGCTGACCACGTTGACCTTCCTGATGGCTGTCGGCTGTGAGCTCTCCCTGACTCTCACGTGTCCCCTGTGGGTCTCTAGGCCTTGCCCACGGAGCCCGGCAGGTGGGCAGGGGGACAGCTGAGGACACGGAGGCCGGGGAAGGTGAGGAATACCCCCAAGTTCCTGCAGGGAGTCTTGTCAGGCCTGAGACTGTGGTAGCCCAAGGGGCCAGCGAGGCCTCCAACCAGCGTCCTTCCCCACCCCGGAGCCCCCACTTCCCTGGGACCCCCTCACCCCTCCCCTGCGGCCCCTGGAGCCCAGATACTGACCACATGGAGGCCATGGACATGCTGCGGGGTGGGCGGCCACCTGACAGGTCCAGTTATGGAAATGCCTGCAGTGGGGTCCCCACCACGTCCCCTTCTCCCCTCCCCCCCACTCAAGGTAAACAGGAGGCGTGAACGATCCAGGTGAGAACGAGGGGTTCGTTTTCCCAGCTCCCGGGGGAGTAGGGGCAATAGGCCTGAGCTCTGAGAACACCTCCCGCCTGCAAGGTCAGAGCGATCGCGGCAGAGACAATTCATCTTGGCGGGCAGCCCGACATCCGTGCGCGTCCGGAAACTTCTGAGGAGCTATAATTGTACCATCCGATTGAGCAAGGGCAGGGCGGAGGAGTTTCTGCGCCACCCCCCCGCCCGCCCCGCCCCCGGCCCCGGTATTTCTACACCAGCCCTGGGACTCGGGTCGCTGACTGTGGGCAGGTGTGCTGAGCGCTCACAGGACCAGGCCTGGCACGGAGCAGGGCAATCAATGCCCACGGTCCCCTTCCATCACCTACAGGGACCAAGGTGACGGAAGGGGAAGCAGGTGCCCAAGAACCTGAACCCCACCTATAGGTGGCCCTGCCTCCCAGCCCCCCCCGTATTCACCGGTTTTAGTACTTTGTGGCTCCTGTTCCCTCGGCCCTCAGTTTCCCCATCTGTAGATCAGAAATAAACACCCCCACTTCCAGCAACCTGGCAGAGGCGTGACCCGCAGGGTGAGTGCTGAGCTGGCGTCTGGCACTGAGCTTCCGGCTGAGACCCCACGTCGCGGCTCCTAAGGTTTCCAGGTTCCCACACCCGCGGCCACTCCCTCCGCTGTCTCAGGCACCCGTCACCCCCACTACTGTGCGACCCACCAACTTGCCAGAAGTAACTAAACGGACTCTGGGGCCTCCCATCCACGCCCCAGCTGCGTGGCTGAGACGGTGGCCCAGGTGGCTCCGCTGCTCAGTGGTTTCCCTACAGTGGTTTCCGCCGCGGGGGGGCCTTGGGCTCTTCTTGCTGCTTTGTTCCTGGACCTCCAACCCCGACTACGGCTTAACGTGTGACATCTGCCCACCCAGGGCCCCATCTGTGGCCGGCCTTGTGTTCTTCACACACGTGTCGCCGCGAACTTGCCACGTTTCTATTTATTTGTGGTTGGTTTTCCTCTCCCCTCGGGAGGGTGAGCCCCTGGGGGGAAAGGGTTTCCATCTCGTCCCCCGGCTCCCTCATCGCCCGGCCGGGCACCCGGAACAGGGAGGCCGCTCGTTAACGTCCACGGCGCGTGAGGGGCTCCGTGGGCCAACCACCGCTCCACCCGCCCCTCGCTCCACGGGAGGAAGAGGCGTGGGCCTGCCCCAGGTGACAAGGGAAACGGGGAGTGACCTGCCCACTGCTCCCCCTGCCTCACTCACTCCTGGACCCGGACCCCAGCCCCCAGCCCCCAGCCCTGGTCGGCCCTGAGGAGACTCGGGCCCAGGCATGGGTCCCCAGGGGGCCCCTCCCCAGCACCCCTGTCACGGGCATCCATCTGACCAGGCCTCCCCCACCTCCCAAAGGCACCCAGTGCTCCCTCCCTGCCCTCGGGGGACCCTGCCCATAGCCGGAGCCCCGGGCGGAGACCGAGGACAGCAGGGTGGTCACCTGAGCCTGCCGGTCACCGGCTGTGTGGAGACCTGGGCTGTCTCAGTGTCTTCTCAGGGAGATGGCAGAAGACGCCTGCCCTACCTGCAGGTGATGCTGGGGAGCAACTGGCGTCCTACCTGCCCCTGCCCCCCACCTGCCCCTGCCCCCCACCTGCCCCTGCCCCCCACCTGCCCTGCCCCCCCTACCTGCCCCTGCCCCCCACCTGCCCTGCCCCCCCTACCTGCCCCTGCCCCCCACCTGCCCCTGCCCCCCCACCTGCCCCTGCCCTCCCTACCTGCCCTTGCCCCCCTACCTGCCCCTGCCCTCCCCTACCTGCCCTGCCCCCCACCTGCCCTGCCCCCCCTACCTGCCCCTGCCCCCCACCTGCCCTGCCCCCCCTACCTGCCCCTGCCCCCCACCTGCCCCTGCCCTCCCCTAACTGCCCCTGCCCCCCTACCTGCCCCTGCCCCCCCTACCTGCCCCTGCCCCCCACCTGCCCCTGCCCTCCCCTACCTGCCCCTGCCCCCCACCTGCCCCTGCCCCCCCACCTGCCCCTGCCCTCCCTACCTGCCCTTGCCCCCCTACCTGCCCCTGCCCTCCCCTACCTGCCCTGCCCCCCACCTGCCCTGCCCCCCCTACCTGCCCCTGCCCCCCTACCTGCCCCTGCCCTCCCCTAACTGCCCCTGCCCCCCTACCTGCCCCTGCCCCCCCTACCTGCCCCTGCCCCCCACCTGCCCCTGCCCTCCCCTAACTGCCCCTGCCCCCCCACCTGCCCCTTTCCCACCCCACCTGCCCCTGCCCCCCCCCGCCCCCCTGCAGTGCTGCCTCCCCGCAGTTACTAACACATCTCATGAGTTTTCAGTTTCCTGGAAGGAGCCTCTGGGTGCCCCCCTCCCGGGAATCCTGAACGTTAACCAGGCTCAGATTCTGAAGGTGGGGGACCGTCTGGGCACCGGCGGGGGCACCCGCAGCGTGCACAGGGCACCCCGAGACCCCTGACTGACCCCTGCTGGGGGAGGGCTGGCTCCGAGCCTCACAGGCCAGAGGACAGGCTGGGAGAGACGACACCGCTGTCCCCAGACCGGCGGCAGAGCTGGGACTTACACCCAGCACCCACTTGCGGTCCTGCCCGGCGGCCGTTGCCTAGGTTACTGACGGACGAGGCTCCCGCTCCCGATCCCCGCCTGCCCGGCCACTGCTCAGGAGACACTGGGAGACGCTCCCTGGGGTGACCTGCAAGCAGGCGGATGTGTTCTCTGCCCCCTGGTCACCAGGCCGCCCGCCCGGCCCCGCCGCCCTCTCGGCGGCTGCTCTGCCCACCCCCTGCCCCCCAAAATGTTTCCTGTCCCTGTGCGCGGGCACCTGCCACATTCCTCTCCGCCGTGTGACATTCCGGCTGCTCCGTGTGGCACGGGGGCGAGATTTTACTCACACTCCTGCCAGTGACTTGGAGCCACGGCGGCCAGGAAAGTCGTGAGGAGGTCAGGCCCACGGGGGCCCGCGGAAGCTGCAGCTCACCCCCCGGGTGCCCCCATCGGCCGCGGCCTCTCCCACGTCCCCAAGCCCTCGTGACGCGTCTGAGTGAGAAGGCCGGCATGACTGTGCAGGGTTGGCGGCCCGGGCCCAGCCCTGTGACCAGCCTGAGGACCGGGGCCACGCGCCACCCTACGTGGTCTCTCGCCCGGGGCTAAAGGCCCCTTGTTCCGATTCAGTCCACTTCAGACTCCCACGGGTTTTGAACGGCACAGAGAGCAAAGCCGGGGATTGAGAAATCTGGCACTTGGGGTCCCATTGTCCCTGAAGAAAGTGGCTTCGGTGCCCAGACCTTCCAAGCAGTCCCCGCCTGAAGGTCACCCCGCAGTGTGACCAAGACCGGGCAGGCCTGGGCCGAGCAAGTCTCCGGACAATGAAAATCCCTTTGTTGTCCAGCCTGGAAGGTCAGGAACTGCCATTTGAGATTGCCCAGACAGCAGGAAGCCCACCCCCTCGGAGGGACGGCACCCGGACCGGCAACGCGGCACCCGAGAGGCCCACTGTCCCGTCACAAAGGCCACTGTGGTCCGGGGACGCTCGGCAATAAAGAGGTGCTTGTTTGAAAGGCCACCGGCTCAGCCCGGCCTGGGAGGAGATGACACCGGGCGCTCGAAAACCCAGCCCCTCGTCACCGTTACCCGTCATTGCCGCGGTCGGCACGTTCCCTAAAGTCGCCACAAGCCCTGAAGGAGCGGGCGCTGAGGCGTGGCTCCCGGCGGAGCCACGGGCTGGGCTCCGCGAGCCCCTGATCGCGGCATTTCCACCCACAGGCGGGCACCACACGGAACCCGGGTTCTCACTCGGTCAACAGGGCGGTCACAGCCAGCGGCCCTGCTCCCGGTGCGGTTCCCCGCGGGCATTTTCTCCGCAGGCGCCACACAGCGCCCTCCGCGGCCCCCCCACCCTGTCCCCCGGGGGTGGGCTCCTGGAGCCCAGGTGCCCGGGTTTCCACCTGGGCCTTTGCCTCCCACCCGAGCACGTCCTGCCCACGATCTCACTCGAAACCGAGCGTGTTCCTCCCGAGCCCGTAACGTATTTACTCCTGTTCCCGTGTGTGTGCGTCGAGTCCGGCTCAGCGCCCGGGTTATACGGCTCCACACGCATCACTGAGGCAGGGAGGGAGGGAAGGACAGAGGGACGGACGGGGAATTTTATGTTACTCCTCTCTAGAGAATCGTCACCAGCGAGGGACACTTAGAGGTCACCCAGGCTAGCCCAGGCCCAGACCCAAAGCCCCCCGTGGCCATCCAGCCGCTGGCCTAACCAGTCAGCACGCCCACCACCACCGGCCCCACGTGGGGGGGGTCTGACGGAAGCCACGGCCTGGGGAGCAGGGCTGAGCCCCTCGTCTCAGATCGTCCGTCTCCCCCGCAGGCCCCGTGTTTCCAGCTCACGGTCAGGGAGGTTCCTGAAGCAGGTCTCCCTGCTCACCTCCTTGGTCCCCTCCCGACACCAAAGAGAAGGGGGTGGGGGGGAGAGAAAGGGAAAGAGGGAGGGGAGGGGAGGGGGGCGGAGGGGCAGTCAGAGGGGACACACAGCCCTGGCGGGTGTGGCTCAGCGGTCAGAGCGTCGGCCCGCGCACCGGAGGGTCGCAGGTTTGATTCCCCGTCAAGGGCAGGAACCTGGGTTGCGGGTTCGATCCCTGGCCTCGGTCGGGGCGTGTGCAGGAGGCAGCCGGTGGATGTGTCTCTCACACGGGCGTCTCTCTCTCTCTCCACCCCGCCCTCCCTCTCTCCCTATCTCTCTCTCTCTCTAAAATTCAATGGAAAAAATATCCTCAAGTGGAGATTAACCAAAAAAAAAAAGGGGCCCGGCCGGGCCTGGCTCAGCGGCTGAGCATCGACCTAGGACCCAGGCGAACGGGGTTCGATTCCCGGTCGGGGCACAGGCCCGGGTTGGGGGCTAGGCAGCCGGTCAGTGGCTCTCATCATTGCTGTTTCTCTCTCCCTCCCTCTCCTTTCCTCTCTCTGAAATCAATAAAGATATATTTTTTTAAAAAAATGGAAACACAAATCTCAACCCAGAGACCTTGGACAGGGAGACCGAGGCTGGACACAGGGCGGGGAAGGGCTGCCCGGTCAGCAGTGACTCAGGCCACTTGCTGCCCTTTGTCCCCTGCCCACGGTGGTGGGACAGTGACCGGGCTGGGCGCAGAACAAAGAGGTTCTGTGGGCAGCGCCGGGGACTGAACACTCGGCAAAGAAAGAAAAGGCCTCGCACGTGGGCTGGGGCCGGCCGGAAGCGCAGCGTCATCTGCGGGTCTCCCAGAAGGCAAAGGCCTGCTCTGGGTGGGCCGACTGTGGAGGAGGGGGACGCAGGGACTGCGCGGGGTGGCCGGCCCGTGGCTGCCGGTGGGACCAGGCGGGAGGGGACCGGGGCCGAGGGCCGCCGTGGATCCCGCCGTCTCTCCAGAGCCCGGGCAGGACCTGCCCCTGGCCCTGCACCGCCTTCTCCCCCAGGGCCTCCTGCACCGCGCTGCTGGGCCGGGCACCCGCTGCTGGGCCGGGCACCCGCTGCTGGGCCGGGCACCCGTCTGGGTGGAGCTGTCCTCTCTCCCTGGGACAGAAAGGGGAGAGAGGGAACCTGGAGGAGAGCAGGTGCCCAGGTTTTCTCTGGGGCGAGCAGCACACTTTTTTTTTTTTTTTAATATATCTTTATTGATTTTAGAGAGAGGAAAGGAGAGAGAGAGATAGACAGAAACATCAATGATGAGAGTCATTGATCGGCTGCCTCCTGCACACTCCCGGCTGGGGATGGAGCCGGCAACCTGGGCCTGTGCCCTGACCAGGAATCGAACCCCGATCGCCTGGATCCTAGGTCGACGCTCAACCTCTGAGCCACCCCCGGCTGGGCGAGCAGCACACTTTCTAAGCGAGACACAGAGCTGGGTCCTGAGACCCCCTCACAGGCCCCGGGGCCTCCAGCCGGCTGCTTGGTTCACTCCCTGAGCATCCCTGACAACCCTGCCTCCTTCTTGACCCCACCGATCGGGACCATCCTGGGGGGTTTGTGGGGGAGACTCTGAGAAGCTGTAGGCAGGTGGGGGCCCCGAGAATGTGTGAAGTTTCACTCTAAGGGGACCCGGCACCTGAGAAGGAACTTGCACCTTGAGGCCCCTTTGCTCCCAGTGACTCCTTGAGCCCCTGGAGGCCGGGAAGAGGGAAGGGGGCTAATGCGCCCCCCGCGTTCAAATGGGCAACCCCCTAGTTTAGTTATTGCTCTTGTCTCTAGTTTTTTGGTATTAGATACAGCATTGAAATAAAAATGACTGTATGTAGCTTTTTATTATTTCTTTAGGATGAATTCCTAGGAGATGTTTTATTGTTGGGTCAAATGGTTAAAGCATTAAGAGTCTTGATAAAAAGTAATAAAATTATCTCCAGAAAATTGTACCAAGTTACTCAGAGCTGGATATGACAATTCTGGGCTGGCTCTTACCTCTTTATTTCCTCTCTGTCAGGGCAATCATTGGGGGGGAAAAAGTTATTTTACTGTGAATTATCTGATTACTAACGGGGCTGGGCACTTTACTTATTTTTATTGGCCATTCGTCTTACTTCTGCGAATCGCCTGTGGATGCCATCTGCTCAATTATCTCCTGAGATGGTCAACTTTTTCTTATTGATCCTTAAGAGCATCTTATATTTAAGGACTTTATTCATCATACGAATTTTTCCCAGTAGATTTTGTTTGCCTTTTAACTTGAAATACTCTTTTAAATTTGCAAATATTTTAAATGTTATATCATCAAACCTATTGATCTTTGCCTTTCTGGGGTCTTCTCCATTCTAAGATCAGATACGTATGGCTCTTTTTCTCTCCTTTGATTCTGTTTTGCGTCTTTTTTTTTTTCCCCCCACGTGCATTTATTTAATCCACATGAAATCTATTTTGGACCCTGATGGGAAACAAGAATTCTAAGTCTTCTTTTCCAAGCAGTAATCTCGTAGTAACCTGGTGGCCCAGCACCACCCACTGAAAACCCATTCTTTCCCCGATAATGTGAAATGCACACCTTATCATATACTTCATTGTTTTAAAATATTGGGACTTTCTCAGTTTCAAGTTTTGCTCTGTTGATCTAGCTTTTTCATACTATTTGATAGACTGTTTCTCCATAATACATTTAATTTGGTAGAGCAAATACACCATTAATTTTCTTTTCCAAAAAACTGTTTTCTGTTTTCACTTATTTGTTATTTCTTGAAGAATTGCTTGGTCGAGCTCCAAAAACATCCTGACATGATTTGGGGTGGAAACGACTAATTTTTATAATATTGAGTCTTTACATTTTGGAACATGGCATAGCTCTCCATTTAGTTAATTAAAAAGTTTTGGTTGTTTGTCATATGCGTTCTGTACCGTTCTTAAATTTATTCCAAGATATTTCATATACTACTTTGGTGAATACAATCTTTCCTCTCTTAAAGTTTTAAGCTAGTTATTGCCAACATGTGGGACACTTATTAGCTAATGGTTTTATACTGAGTTCTAGCCACTTGAATACAAATAATATTTTCAATTTACTCTCTTGTAGTTTTCTGGTGGACAGTGGAAACATCTATAGATGTTCTTTTTTCTCTGCCTCCTGGAGGTATATATTATTTATGTTTTTCTTCTCTTATTGCATTGTCTAAAATGTGTGGGTCAGTGTAGGAAAATCTGCTTTGTTCTTACTTTGTTCTTAAGTTTAAAAGGGATCTTTTGACTGTTTACCCTGATGTCTGATGTTAGGTTTTAGTTTAAAAGATAGAATATTTACCAAGTTAAAAAAGAATTATCCTACTCCTAACCTGCTAGAACCTTTCTTTTTCATAATTAGAGTCTCTTAGAAATTTATCAAAATGAATACTTTGTTTCTATAAATTGTATTAATAGTACCCTATATTAAGGCATCATCTCATCTGTGACATAAATCCTTTTTGAAATCAGGGTGGATTATTTTTTCAATATTCTGCTGTATTTGATTAAGTGGTATTTTATTTACAATTTATGGCATCTGTATGCATAAGTGTGAGTAGTCTATGATTTTTCATACGATTTGGTCAAGATTTACGTAAGAATTATGCTAACAGTAAAAATGATTGGGTGGGAGCTTTTAATTTTGTGTCTGAGCGAACAAACATGAAACAACAGGAAAATTATCATTTCCAGATCAACAAGGAGATAGCAACACACACCTGTCAGAATGGCCGAAATCCAGGACACTGACAACACCAAGTGCTGGCGAGGATGTGGAGCAGCAGGAACTCTCACTCAGTGCTGGTGGGAACGCAGGTGGTGCAGCCACTTTGGAGGCAGTTCTGCACTTTCTTGAAGAACTAAACATACTCCTACTATATGACCCAGCAGTATTGCTTCTTGGTATTTACCCAAAGGGGTTGAAAACTAATGTGTACACAAAACCCAGCACACTAATGTTTATCGCAGCTTTATTCTTAATTGACAAAACGTCCAGGAACCAGGATGTCCTTCAGTAAGTGATGGATAAGTAAACTGGTACATCCAACAATGGAATATTACTCAGCAGTGAAGAGAAATGAGCTGTGGAGCCATAAAAAGACATGGAGGGACTTTTGAGTGAAAGAAGCCAATCTGAAAAGGCTGCATTATATGATTCCAACTCTACAACGTTCTGGAAAAGGCAAAACTATGGAGACAGTAAGAAGGTCAGTGGTTGCCAGGGGTTGAGGGTTGAGGAGGGATGAATAGACGGAACACAGAGGATATTTTAAGGCAGTAAAAATGCCCTTTATGAACTATAATGATGGATATGTGTCATTATACATTTGTCCAAACCCATAAAATATACAACAAAGTGACCCTAATTTATTATTATTATTTTTTTTTAAATACATCTCTATTGACTTCAGAGAGAGGAAGGGAGAAGGAGAGAGAGACATAGAAACATCAATGATGAGAGAGTCATTGATTGGCTGCCTCCTGCAGGCCTCCAACTGGAGATCGAGCCCACCACCTGGGCATGTGCCCTGACCGGGAATCGAACCCCGATCTCCTGGATCACAGGTCGATGCTCAACCGCTGAGCCACGCCCTGCCAGGCCAAAGTGACCCTAATTTAAACTATGAACTTGGGTGATAATGACATGTCCACGTAGGTTCATCCATTATGACGTGTTCCGTCCGTCGGGTGTGAGTGTTGATAATTGAGGAGACTGTGGGAGGGGGACAGGGGGTGTATGGGAAATCTCTGTACCTTCCTTTCAATTTTGCTGTTAACATAACAATGCTCTAAAAAATAAAGCCTGTTTAAAAAAAATTGTCTCTTCCCTAAAAGTTTAAAAAGATTGCCACTGCCGGGCCAGCGTGGCTCAGTGGTTGAGTGTCAACCTAGGAACCAGGAGGTCAAGGTTCATTCCCCAGTCAGGGTACATGCCTGGGTTGGGGGCTCAATCCCCAGTAGAAAGTGTGCAGGAGATGGCTGATCAATGACTCTTATCATTGATGTTTCTCTCTCTCTCCCTCTCCCTTCCTCTCTCTGAAATCAATAAAAACATATTTTTAAAAAATTGCCACTAAAGCTGTCTGTCTGGAACTTACGCTTTCTTGTTTTGGGGATAGTTATCTGACAACATTTACAGTGTAGTCCAAGGACATGGATTTATCTAGGCTTTAAAGGTCTCATTGAGCCAATCTTTATTTTCCCAGGAAATAATCCAACTTCTCAAAACCTACACACTTACAAGCAGGGCATTATAACCATGAACATTCTCATGTTTACTTTTAATAACTTCATCTCCACAATCATAATTTCCATTTCTAATTTTATGCATTTGTGCTTTCTCTTTTTTTATTTGTCGTATTGGATGTCTTTATTTTTATTAGGTTTCCTGCCAAAATAACTGATCTATAATTTATAAGGAATTTATGATTCCTTTAGCTATTCTATTTTCTAACGCATTCATTTCTCCACGTAACATTTTCTTGTCCCTGCTTTTCTTGCTTGGTGTTTATGCTTATTGTCTTTGCTCCTTTCTTAAGTTTTCAAGTGTATTTATTGGCATTTTTCCTGTATGGTAATGAGTGACATGAACACTATAAGTTTCCACGAACACGGCCCTGACCACTCCCATACAACCTGCTATGCAGGGTTCCATCAATACTAACTAAATAGTAAGTGCATTTTTAGTCCCTCTTTAACGTGACTTATTTTGTTATGTGATTTCTAATCCCAAAAGTTTTAAGGTTGGGGGTAAAGTTCTGGTTGAGGAAGGAGCATGTGATCCTGATCTCAGTGGATGGAGATGGAGAAGACAGAGGGAGCCCCAAGAACAAGGTCACAGAGATGAGCAGAGTCCGAGCAGGCACACAATCCAGTGTGCCAGGGTCTCGGTCAGCGAGAAAGGCACCCCCAGGATGGGGGTCCTACTGAATCCCTGGGAGTCTCAACTCCCATGCCAGTCCTCACCTCCGTGGACAACTCTGACTGATGTCAGGGTGAGTCTCTATCCCAGTCTGTCTTTCCCTGACTGTCTTCCTCCCCATCTCCCTCTCCCGCTCTCTCCACCTATCTCTATATCTACTCTCTCCATCTATCCCTATATCTATCTCTTTGGGAAAAATAAAAGCAAAACTTTCTTTAAAAAGGAAAAAAGTCAGATGTCATGATACTGTGTATAGAGAACCCTAAAGATTCCACCAAAACACTACTAGCATTGATCAATGAATTCAGTAAAGTAGCAGGGTACAGAATAAATATCCAGAAATCAGTTGCATTTTTATACACCAGTAATGAACTATCAGGAAGTGAAACTAAAAAAAACTATCTCAATTACAATTGCAATGAAAAAACAAACAAAATAAAACCTAGGAGTAAATTTAACCAAAGATGTTAAAGACCTGTACTCAGAAAACAATAAGACACTGAAGAAACTGGAGAAAATACAAATAAGTGGAAGTATATACCATGTTCATGGACTGGAAAAAATAACATCATTAAAATGTCCATACTACCCAAAGCCGTCTATAGATCCAACACAATTCCTATCAAGATACTAATGGCGTATTTCACAAATATTCAAAAAATTTATATGGAACCACAAAAGATCTTGGATAGCCACAGCCATCTGCAGAAAGAACAAAGTTGGAGGAATCATGCTACTGACATCAAACTATACTACAAATCCATGGTAATCAAAGCAGCATGGTACTGGCATAAAAATAGACATATATAGATCAATGGATCAGATAAAGCGCCAAGAAACAAACCCATGCCTTTATCGTCAATTAATAGTTCACAAAGGAGGCGAGAACATACCATGGGGTAGACAGTCTCTTCAATAAATGCTGTTGGAAAAATTGGATGGATATGTACAAAAAAATGAAAGTAGACCTCCTTCTTACACAATACACAAGAATAAACTCAAAGTGGATTAAAGACTTAAAAATGCTAGACTCAAAACCATAAAAGTCCTAGAAGAAAACATAGGCAGTAAAACCTCTGATATTTCTCGTATCAATATCTTTTCTGATATATCTCCTCGGGCAAGGGAAACAAAAGAAAAAATAAACAAATGAGACTACGTCCAACTAAAAAGTTTTTGCAAAGCGAAGGAAACCATCAACAGAATGAAAAGACAACCCACTGAATGGGAGAACATATTCACTAATGATACATCTGGCAAGTGGTTAATTTCCAAAAATTATAAAGAACTTATAAAACTTAACACCAAACAACACAATCAATCTAATTGAAAAATGGACAAAGGACCTGAATCGGCATTTCTCTAAAGAGGACACACAGATGCCAAGAGACACATGAAAAGATGCTCAACGTCACTAATCATCAGAGATGCAAATTAAAACCACAATGAGGTATCACCTCACACCTGCCTGAATGGCTCCATCAACAAATCAACAAACAAGTGCTGGCGAGGGTGTGGGGAAAGGGGGACCTGGTGCACTGCTGGTGGGGATGCAGACTGGGGCAGCCACTGTGGAAAAGTGTGGAGGGTCCTCAAAAAATTAAAAATAGAGCTGCCATTTGACCCAGTGATCCCACTCCTAGGAATATATCCTAAGAATCCTGAAACATTCATCAGAAAGAATATACGCACCCCCTATGCTCATAGCAGCACAGTTTACAGTAGCCAAGATCTGGAAACAGCCCCAGTGCCCATCCGTAGATGAGTGGGTAAAAAAAGCTGTGGGACATTCACACGTGGAATATTACTCGGCCAGGAAATCTCACCCTCTGAGACAGCAGGGAGGGACCTGGAGAGGATTATGCTGAGTGAAATAAGCCAGGCAGAGAAAGACAAGGGCCATAGCATTTCATTTCCATGTGGAATCTAGTGAACATAATAAATAAAGTAGAAACAGACCCATAGATACAGAGAACAGACTGACAGCTGTCAGAAGGGGGGGGGCCTGGGGGACTGGGTGAAAAAGGGGAAGGGATTGACCAAAAAAAACACACAAAACTCATAGACCCAAACAACAGCATGGAGATTACCAGGGGGAAGGGAGGGGAGGGAGGTAGGAGAGGGCCCAGGGGGTAAATGGTGAAGGAAGGAGACTTGACTTGGGGCAGGGAACACACGGCGCAACATACAGATGATATATACAGAATTGTACGCCTGAAACCTATATAATTTTATTAACCAAAGCACCCTCAATGAATTCAATAAAAAAATAATAATTTTTTTAGGGGAAAAAGCATTGTTTTAAAATCTTAAAGCTCTCGCCCGGCCGGGCGTGGCTCAGCGGTTGAGCGTCTACCTAGGATCCAGGCGATCGGGGTTCGATTCCCGGTCGGGGCACATGCCCGGGTCGCGGGCTCGATCAATGACTCTCTCATCATTGATGTTTCTCTCTCTCTCTCTCCTTCTCCTTTCCTCTCTCTGAAATCAATAAAGATATATTTTTAAAAAATAAAATTAAAATTAAAAAATAAAATCTTAAAGCTCTCAAATCATGGAGATTCCAAATAAAAACCTCATTCCCATCCACAAACAGACACGGACTTGAGTGCCTTCGAGCCTCTCTGCTCGTGCAGACGGAACACACAGGCTCAGGGTCAGGGCCAGACCCAGGGACGGCTCTGGGCATCCGAAAACCTGGCCTCCGAGCTGCCAGCAGCTGCCCCCCCGCATCTGCCACCACCGGCTGCCTTCTCGCCCCCACTCGCGGCTGAAATGCTCTCACTGCCCATGAGTCACCCTGGGAACCAAAAGCCATTTGAAAACAAAGCATATGTCAAAGTTTCCCAATGTTCCCCTGGCAGCTAGCGGTGGGAGGGGGCATCCTGCCCCTGGACCCTGACCTGCCCCGGCGCCCTGGCCGGGACACAGCCCGGCCTTGAGTTTTTTGCGTGGCGTTGCTCGCTGCGCGCCACACTGCCCCCCGACGCCCTGCCCCCGACGGCTTAATCATTTCTCGAAAACAATGCAAACGGGGAACCAAGTTCCCTGGACCCGCTCCGGGGCTGAGAGGCCTTGGCTCGCCTCCGCAGACAATAGAAGCAAGACTGCAAACAGATAGGAAAGAAAACACGGTTAAATCACGGAGGTGACACGAAATCAATAGGAGCCGGGCCCGATCGATGCTCCCTCGCTCCGGGCTGCGGGGTTGGCTCCCGCGCGTTTCCAGATTGCTCGGGGATTGCTTCCCGTTTGCATTGTGCAGAAGGGGGACTTTGGGGGGACCTGCCATTTCCCCTCGTGTCTAGCTGGATTCTTTGGGGGGGGGGGTGATACGTCTGTGCCTCGGTTCGGCGGTGTCGACGGTCGGTCCCAGCCCTGGGCGCATACGAGACACCGAGGCCCCCAGGAGCGAGGATGGCTGGGCAATGCCCGGGTCCCAGTGGCTCTGAGCCGACCGCCGGGAAAATCATGGAGCTGCTGTTCGCCGGCCGCTGGGAATTGGGGTGCCGTCCGACGCTGGGCTCTGCATCACCCAACAGTGGACCATGGCCCTGTCCCCAGAGCAGACTCCACGCCGGAGACCAGCAAACCCAATGCGTCCGTGCTTCAGAGGGGCACGAATCAGCAGGGAGGGAATTTCAAACCAAGAAAGCGTCCCTGGGCTCTCGCCTTGACCCTGAGGCCGACTGACCGATGGCCTCAAGCTCCTTAAGCTCCCAGGGCCTCAGCTCTTTTCATCTCTTCGAGGGGGCGGCAGGCGACCCGAAGGCCTTTCTTTCCTCCGAAACCCTCCCCCTGTAAAAACTGGACGGAAACGCCCGGGATGGGTCTTCGCACGGTGGTGACCAAGCCGGGGGGATGGACGTTTTTTCAAACGCTCCGGACAAGCCACACCTGGACAGTGCCAAAGGCACACCCGGGCGGCGGGGGGAACACACGCGGGGCGCGAGCCGCGTCCGGCCGTCGACCGGGCATGGAACGGCCGCAGGATGTGGTCGCGTGGCCGCCCCGGTTATTAATAGGGAGGCTGACTTTTCAGGACAGAAATAGCATTATCCCCTGAACTAAGGAAATGCGAGACCGTAAATAAAACACATGCAACCGTCAGCTACGGAGAGCGGGCCCCAGGCCGCGCTTCAGAGGTGTCCCTCTTCGGGCCCCGGGGAGTGAGGCCGGATCCCGGCCCTCGGGGTGGGGCTCGGCCGCGCGAAGCCTGGGCTCGCTGTCCAGAAACACTGAGAACAGCCGCCGGGGATGCTCGGCTGCAGGAGTGGGGGGGGGGTCCCCGGGGACCTGCAGTGGGACCTCTGCTGCCCCGGGGGCCCTGGGACGAGAGAGAGGACAGGTGCCACCTCCATCCTTCCAGGAGGCGGAGGTAGAAGGGGAAACGGTCGAACCGGAGCCAGGGCAGCAGCCTCGGGGCCCCTCTCCCCCCGGGTCGCAGGTGTCGCACCTGCTCCTGGGGCAGCTGGAGGCCCGAGAACCCCGACAGGGTGCTGGGGGGTCCGCTCGGCTCACGCCCATCAACTGCCAATGGCTCTTGCACCCAATCTGGTATTTTCTTCTGTTTTTAACCTTTCTGGCATTTTATATTTTATTATTATTTTTATTTACGTCTCACCTGAGGATATTTTTTTTCATTGCCTTTCGGAGAGAGTGGGAGAGAGAGAGAGGGAGGGAGAGAGAAACATCGATGTGAGAGGGACACGTCCATTGGCTGCGTCTCCTGCACGCGCTCCAGCCGGGGCCAGGGATGGAGCCTGCAACTGAGGAACGTGCCCTTGGCTGGAATCGAACCCGGGACCCTTCAGTGTGTGGGCTGGTGCTCCAACCACTGAGCCGCACCGGCCAGGGCCCCCTGGCTGACCGTTTAAACTTCACACACAACGTGGCTGCCTTTACCTGAGACCCGATTTCTCTCTCCTTCACCCCAAAAAGAGGGGACACAGGCTCATTCAATGCATATTTTCTGTTCACCTTAGAAATATTTATCAGGATCCTCCAAATTTTTCCCAGGGGAAAGAGAGAATTGAGGGCGTCCCGGTTCTGGGGAGGCTGGTGCTGAGGAAGACGACCCTGCCCCCAGGTAACCTCTGGCCCATGCGCGGAGGTGGGACATGACTGGCTGGGGGGTGACATAGTTTTAAAGCCCCAGGAGCGGCCCCCACTCCAGGTTGCAGTGGCTGGACCGGAGCCCCCGACCCCTCCCTCCTGGCCACCGACCCTGAGAGCTCGCCAGGCCGGATAAGATCGAGGCCCTGAGGGCAGGCCTTCTCGGGAACGCTCCCTGCAAAATCAGATTAATTAATTAATACTGGGCCTCGGGACCCCGGCGGACAATGGCGGTCTATTCTCCCGCAGCTGTGCATGAACAGGTCCCTGGAATATTTATAACCCTGGTCACGCCTGGCCACCGAAGGGTGCGGGGCCCCGGGGCTCTCTGCTGGTTCGCTCGGTGATCTCGGGGGCCCTACGGTGGGTAGGAGACAGCCTGGGACCCATGCGGTGCCCCGCCCAGCGTAGCCTGGGCCTCCGAGGTCCTCGGTAGGAAACCTGACCCATCCTACCCCAGGTGCAACACACGCCCCTGTTTGGAAAAAAGAGGAAAGTCTGATATCAAACTGAGTTTACGTTCATTCTCTTAGTCTAGACCCTTGGGGCTTCCTGGCCTTGACCATGGCAGGCAGTGGGGGGACCGCAGGAGCCCCAGCCGTGAATCATGGGGCCCCGAAGGGCTACTTCATACTCTGTCCCCGAGGGCAGGACACACGACTTTCTTACCCCTGCATCCGGTCCCAGGGCAGGGTGTTTTCTCCCAAAGGCAGTTCTCATTAGACATTTGCAGTCCCTGGCCTGTGCGGCTCAGTGGTTAGAGCACCAGCCCAAACACCGAAGCATCAGGGGTTCGAACGCGGGTCAAGGGCAGGTACCTGAGTTGCAGGTTCCATTCCTGCCCCAAGTCAGGGTGCGTTCGGGAGGCGACGATGGATGTGCCTCTCTCACGTCGATGTTTCTATCTCTCCTCTCTCACCCCCTCCCTCCCTTCCACTCTCTAAAAAATAAAAAATTAAAAAATCAATGGAAAAATATCCTAGGGTGGGGATTAACAAAAAAATAAAATAACAGATGCAGGATGAGTGAATGAATGAGTGAATGGATCCCCGTGTGAGAGGGGAAGGCCAAGCAGGTGCTGACCCCTCAGTGCGTCGAGGACAAGCCGTGACAAAGTGTCTTAAAAGGACAGAGTCCCTGTGGCAGGCGAGGCAACGTCGGACTCCGTCCTACCCCGGGAAAGGTGAGGGCAGCTATGCTCGACTGAAACTTTATTCGTGGATCCCCAACCTTGAATTTTATATCGTTTCCACGGGTCATGGAATATTGTTCGCCTCCTGATTTTTTTCCAACCATCTAAAAATGTCAAAACTACTCCACACTCAACAGTCACATAAACAAAAGTGGACGGCGGGTGGCTGACCTCTGACCCAGGGTGCAGCAGAACAGGGCCCCAGAAAACTCAGGGAGTCCTGTGGACGGGGGCGGTCGAGTCACACATTCTATACCCAGATTTTCTCCACAGCTACAAGCTCCTCTGTTAGCAACACATGCCCCACACCTGTAGCTACCTGAGAAGCCAAGGCCGTTGCCCGGACCTCCACCCATTTTCACCCCCAGATCCAGGCCCACCCCCCACAGCTGAGGTGAGTGACAAAGAAGGTCCAGGCATCACATTCCTGGGGATGTTGGGGCTGCTTGTTACACAGCATAACCTTGCCTAGCCTGCTGATACAAACGACCCCTGGGTTTTCCATGTTCCAGCTTAGAAATTATCTTTGTTGTTGTTGTTGTTAATTGTCACCTGAGGATATTTTTTCCATTGCTTTTTTCAGAGAGAGTGGAAGGGAGGGTGGGAGGGCGAAGGAGAGAGAGAGAGAAACATGGATGTGAGAGAGATGCATCGACTCATTGCCTCCCACACGTGCCCCAAATGGGGCTGGGGATTGAACCTGTAACCCGGGTACATGCCCTTGACCGGGAATCAAACCCAAGACCCTTTGGTGCCCAGGCCAACACTTTAACCACTGAACCACATTGGCCAGGGCTAGAAATTCTCTCTTGATTGCACATTGGGAAGTGAGGCTGTCCTCGCCGCCCTGTCTCTCACTGCCCCCAAAAAAACGAGTGACAACTATGTTACCTTTAGTATTTCTGTTGCTTACCTTTGTCGATTTAGAGGACACGTTCTACCAGCTTTAAAGGTATCTCCTGATGTTTCCACTCTGTAAGCCAGGGGGGCAGCAAACACAGCCACCTCCTCTCCCCCGGCCCCTGCTCTCTCTGCCACAGTTACCGATGATGGTTTTATTTTTACACTGTCAGGAATGCCAGCGTCCGCATTCAATCTTGACGCCAGCGTGACGTCTTCTGGGCTTTACTCCATTCGAGAAGACAGATTAAACGTGTTTAAAACACCGAGTGCATGTATATGATGATGGCCACTCGGAGACTGTGCCCCTCGGGCCCGTGGTTTGGGCCAGTTGGATTATCTGCGGGTCCCCCGCCGGGGTCCTCTTGGCAGTGTGGTTTCACTCCGGCACTAAAAGGGCATCGTTCCGAATTTCTGCGAGGAGTCCATGTCAGCATAGACTCCTGTCCATGTCAGCTGGCTGCCTGTGGTCTCATGGGGCTGGGGGACAGTGCTGGGCAGGGGTGGGGACAGACGAGGGGCAGAGTCCTAAGAGTTCCCCGGATAGACGGATGACTTGGCAGACTAGGTTTCCCTTCTTCTCTCTGAAATCAAAGGGTTCTGGGTTCAATTCCAACCAAGGGCACATATCTGGGTTGCAGGTTCGATCCCCGGGCCTGGTTGGGGCACATGCGGGAGGCAACCAATCGATGTTTCTCTCTCCCTCCCTCTCTCCTTTCCACTCTTTCTAAAAATCAATGGAAAAAACATCCTCAGTTGAGGATTAACAAAAAGAAAGAGCCCGGCCGGGCGTGGCTCGGTGGTTGAGCATCGACCTGGGATCCAGGAGGTTGCGGTTCGATTCCCGGTCAGGGCACAGGCCCGGGGTGCAGGCTCCTCGATCCCCAGCAGGGGGCGCGCAGGAGGCAGCCGACCAGTGACTCTCATCATTGATGTTTCTCTCTCTCTCCCTCTCCCTTCCTCTCTCTGAAATCAATAAAGATATTTTTAAAATAAAGAAAAAAGAAGTTTATGGAAACGTCTTCTGTCCTCTCATCCCCTTGCCGTCTGTCCTCTGCCGTGGGTCAGTCCTTTGTTTCCTTTGCTCTCCCTGCAGCAGGAGGAACGAAGCCAACAAGGCCTGGAAACGTAAAAATCGTCCGCTTCTCCCACTAACACCACCAGGGTCCGAGGCTCCACTGAACGATAACTGCCTACACCTGGGAAACGAGACACGAGCCTTTCGGCGACCTGAGCCGCGGCGAGCAGAGCTCGGCCGAGCACGCAGCCGGTCGGACTCCGGGGCTGCCTCTCCCTGGGCCGTGCAGGACACAGCTCGGTGCTGGCGTCCCTCAGTCCAATTGTGCTGGACAGCTCCGGCCACCGCGGCCTCCCCAGCAGGCCCTGGGTCCCCCGCTTCCCACCGTGAGTGAGGGGCACACACAGGGAGGCGGCCGCGGGCACGTGCTCCCTGCTGAGAGGCCCCCGGGAGTCCTGTCTGCCCTCCTCCAGGGGAGCCCGTCGGCTCCCGTCGAGCCGCAGTGACACCCTCCGAACAGTGACTAGGAGGCTCCGTTACAGAGGGCGCCCGTGTCCCTGGGGCCCAGGAAGGACCGCCTGTGAGCCCCGAGGTGGGACCCCATTCAGAGGATGGACAAGGCAAAGCCGTCCACGTCGGGGCCGCCCTCGGGAGCAGGAGCTGGACAGGGAGCCGCCCGGCCCGGCCCAGCCCGGCCCGGCCAGGCCAGCGTGGTGGGCCCTCTGCCGAGAAACCTCGAGGGAGGGAGGGAGGGGGCCACGTCCTCCCCCATGTATCCCCTCGCTAAGCCCAAGAGTCATTTTTCAAGATGAAGTTTGCATCGAACTTCTTCTTAATTGCAACCAAGTTGAGAGTCGGTCCGTAGGCGACGCTGCAGGTCGGCGTCCGCGGGCCCCTGGCTGCCGAGACCGTGGTGGACCCGGCGCCTCACCGAGGGACATGCGTCAGGAGGGAGAGGCTAGTGCTGGGCTGAGACCATGGCTCAGCAGAGCAAATGTTTGCGTTCTTTAAAAATAGCCCCGTCGTTTATGCAGCGTGAGCAATAAAATCGATGCCGCCCGCATCGAGCGGCGGCGGGCGGGGCCTTTCTCCTGGCCTCTGGCAGGTGACTAGATAAGAAAGCCCTGCAGTCCCGCGGCTCAGTCGACATGTGCCCCCCGGCAGGTTTCGGTGTCCCCGAGAATGTCGGGGTGGGGGTTTTCCCTGAGGTCCCGAACAAATATGAGACGCAGCTGCAACTATGTGAGTTCGATGGCCCCTGGTTAGCCCAGCGTCCTAACTACTCAGCCTCCGGGAAGCGTCTGTCTGCTTCCCCTGCCGGTGTGGCCCAGTGGTTAGAGCGCCGGCCCCCACGCCAAAGAGTTGCATGTTCAATCTCTGGTCAAGGGCGCG
The DNA here is from genome assembly GCF_964146895.1 of Miniopterus schreibersii. NCBI lineage: Eukaryota > Metazoa > Chordata > Mammalia > Chiroptera > Miniopteridae > Miniopterus > Miniopterus schreibersii. The sequence continues at coordinate 1,269,527 of NC_138118.1, forward strand.
TGCCCAGGTTGTGGGCTCGATCCCCAGTCGGGGGCGTGCAGGAGGCGGCCGATCAATGACTCTCATCATTGATGTTTCTCTCTCTTTCTCTCCCTCCTTTCCTCTCTCAGAAGTCAATAAAGATATATTTTAAAAAATAAATAAATGAAAATCAATGGAAAAAATATCCTTGGGTGAGAATTACCAAAAACAGAGCCAAAGAAGTTAGTGTCGGCTCACTGCTGATTGTCCTGTGAGAACACCTGCGCTCGAGTAGGTGCCCTGAAAGCCTGGGATATTTTGGAGTCAACTGAAGACAAAGGTAGAAGGGTCCCCTCCGCTGCGGTGGGGCGCAGGGTGTCTCCAGTTAGCCCGAGACAGGTGATATGAATGGTGTCACTGGCGCCGTGATAGCAGCGGGGTGCTGCTGTGGGCGATGGCGGGCTGTGGCCGCCTGGGCCGACCCGGACAGGCGTGATGCTGGCCCCTCCTCCCCACGGGCGTCGGGACGTGCAGGTGAGGGACAGAAGGGTGCGTTTCACGGCTCTTTTTTGTTGCTGTTGGCAATCCTCACCGGAGAACATTTTTTCCATTGATTTTTAAAGAGACTGGAAAGGAGGGAGGGAAGGAGAGAGAGAGAGACATCGATTGGTTGCCTCCCACAGGCGCCCGGACCCGGGCTGGGATCAAATCTGCAGCCCAGGGACGTGCCCTTGGCTAGGAATCGAACCCTGTGCCCTTCCGTGCTCCAGCCGACGCTCTGAGCTCTGGGCCACACCAGCCAGGCTCACGACTCACTATCCGTGGGGCTTGCGGGGGGCCGGCGGGGAGCGGAAATTCACTCAGAATAGGGGCCATTACTCAGAGCAGGAATTCCACTGGGTGTGACTGTCCCCGCACCGCGGTCACGTGTCCTTGCCGCTGGCATCACGGACTGGCCACTTCCGGCCAGAAGACCCAGAACCCTGCTGCCCACACCCGGGTGCCTGGCCCCCGGAGCCCGCGCCGGGCACACCTGCTGGGGGAAAGGACAGGGGCCTCGGCTCCTCGGCGAGAGGAGCCGGGCGGGATCCCGGGGGCCCTCTCGGTGGCTGGAGGAGACCCGGCTGCGTAATTCAAGAAGCGGCCCAGCGCCCCTCTCAGGGCCAGGACTGGAGGAGGTGCCTCCCGGGCCCCAGCCCCAGCCCCAGCCCGTGGAGATCGCCCCGGGGTGGCACACGCGGGGGACGCTCCCTGGCTGCCCCTCGGGGGGCAACTGAGGCGCGTTCTCGGTGATGAAGCGGTGCCCCGGCCAGCCCGCGGCGGGGCTGGCTGCCAAGTGCTGTCCCAGCAGCAGGGGCCGTTTTGCAGGAAAGAAGAGAAATGATTGCAAATAGGAGTTGACGTCAGCTCTGTCTTTGGAGACGAGAAGTTGGTGGCAGGATGAGGTCATTCGAAAGGCTCGTTCCTCCTTCCAAAGTCTTCCCGTTCCCGCGGGCAGGAGGGCCCTCACCCGAGGGCGTCCTGTGTGCCAGGCCACCCCACCCAAGGAGCCACAGCCCAGCTCAGGGGCAGGTGCTCCCACAGCCCTGCAGGTGCTGACCACGCACCTGCTTCCTGAGCTGCGAGCAGACGCCGGGCCCGGTCACGTCCTCCAGAGCGGCCCCGGCCGGGGGTCCAGTTTACCCGTGAGGAAGCTGGGCCACACGCAGAATCAGGCCACAGCTGGGTCACCCAGGGGAGAGCCATGGGGGCCACGTGTCAGGGAGGGAGGAGCAGGGAGGGCTGAGTCGTTCTGCGCCCATGTCCCAGGACAAGCTGGCATAGAGACCGGTAAGTGTCCACCAAGTAGCTGGAAGAGCTCAGAGAGGCTACGTGACTTGCCCAAGGTCGCACAGCAGGGGTGAGGAAGGGCGGGATTAGAACGTGGCTCCATCGGACTGTCATGCTGTGGGCATGAGCGTGACACCTGCCGCCCACAAAGAAAGTAGAGACAGGTTCTGGTGTGGAGGCCCCTGATTTAACCTTGGCCTTTGTGTTCAAGGTCCGGTCAGCCCATGTCACCCCAAGCTTGTCTCCCTGGGGGCAGGCAGAGGGGAGCAAAGAGGAGGGGACCCACGTGACCAGGGGCCGGGACAGGAGCGAGGGCCCAGGAAGGGAGTGAAACCAGCGGCTCAGGGGAGTGGCAATGTGACCTCACCCGGAAAACATCTTGTGTTCCAAGGAAGACCCAGCAATGTCCCCTGGAGAGACTGTCCCCTGCGGGTGGAGACCAGGGGTGCTGGGGACTCGGGCCACCCTGAATCTTGATGTAAACCTTTTACAGCCTCGCAAGGTCTCCAGTACATTGTCCCAGAGCAAGGCTCTGCTGGGTTGAGAACCCCAGAAATGGATCATATTGGGGAGACTGGTTAAGTAACGTACTCAGAGGTCCTCAGACCTCAAAACGGAATAGCTGGGGTCCACCTGGATGGTTCAGAGGGGGGCACGGGGGGAGCAGGCCCAGAGCTGGGGCAAGGGACACCCACAAAGGCCGTGGTTAATCATTGACGGGCGTGCGAGGCCGTCCGGGGCCTTCAGGGAGGTGTCAGCGGGAAGAGGCGGCCGAGGGAGGGATGGCAGGAGGAGCTCAGGAACATTTCCTACCACCCCACACAGAGCACCCAGGGGCCCATTCTACTGCTCAGCTGAGCTGGGGGGTGGCCCCCAGGGATCAGACACAGACAGGAAGGGGGGGAGAGTGGGGTGAGGACAGTCAGTGGGTCATGCCCAGGACCACCGGCCACACACTGGGAGCCAGGGCCAGCAAGGCCTTCTGGGGGCACCCTCCAGCTCATGTGGAGTCACCCTGAGTCACCCATATGTGGCCAATGCCCACCCCATGAGTGTAGGGTCGATGCCAAAGTTCGACATCTCCCCAGCTTTTCTGAGCTAAGGGGTGAGCCTCGGGGCAGGGGAAGGAAGGGCAGGAGGTAAAGCAAGCTCAGGCTGGCCCCGCGCCTCGCTCGGGATCTGCCTCTCGCCCCTTCCCACAGCAGTGTCACCTCCAGGGCTTATTCCTGGGGACCGACCGTGGGTGCTGACGGCTCATGAGCCTGCGTTACACCCCCTGCTGCTCTGCCCTCCAGGCGCCCAGCAGCCTGGGACAGTCCTTCAGCGTCCCCCCAGATCGCAGGCTTATTTCATTCAATACACGTTTATCCAGCACCGACGAAGGCCCAGGGGCTTGGGTGAAGACCTGCCCCACCCCTGAGAAAAGGGACAGCCCTGCACTGTCATTACCCAGCTGGCCCTGCAGCTCTCAGAGTAGTGACCTGGAAGATGGCACCCATGGGTGCCCACGCCTCTGCAGGGGTGCAAGAGAGGTCACCGTCAGTGGGTCTGGGGCATCTACTGGGCCCACCCAACGGGAAAAGTCTCCGGGCGTGCCTCCCGCGTGCCCTTCCCGCATCTTCCCCCGCTGGCTCTGCCCGGCTCAGGACCCACCTTCCTGCAGGTGGCATTCCTCCCGGGCAGCAGGGCCGCCCGTCCTCAGATCCCAGTCCCCCCTGGACGCCGCTCTGCTGATGGGCATTTCGTGCGTTGTCTCCAGAAAGGCTCCTACCACCATTTATCCCGTTTTGCTGCAGATAATTCCATATCGAAATGGACAGTGGCGTGGAGCCCTAGCTGGCGTTGCTCAGTGGTTAGAGCACCGGCCTGCGCACTGAAGGGTCTCGGGTTCGATTCCCGGTCAAGGGCATGTACCTGGGTTGCAGGTTCAATCCCGGCCCCAAGCTGGGCACCTGCAGGAGGCAGCCCATTGATGCGTCTCTCACATTGATGTTTCTCTCTCTCCCTCTCTCCTTTCCGCTCTCTCTAGAAATCAATGGAAAAAATATCCTCAGGTAAGGATTTTTAAAAAAAAGTGGCGAGGAGGTGGGGACAGTGGTAAAGTGTGTGTGACCCTGCGGCCAGGGCCCATGGACGGCACGATGCTGACCGGACGTGACTGGAACTCACGTGTTCACTCTCAGGGTGGAGATCCTCGGGGGGTGAAAGTGAATTTTTTCTCAGGATTGAAAGGAAGGGACCGATGAACCTGCCTGTGTGCCCGCAGAGCTGATGTCCCCGTGGGCGGCCGTGTGGAGAGTGCGCCGGGCAACTCCTGCCAGGGACCCGGGGCAATGAAAAGGCGACAGCTTTAGGAGAAAAAGGAGGGAAAACCGGTGCAGTTTCACTTCTTGTCCAAACAAATAAACAGACAGACAGAAGGCCATCTTGATGACAGTGGCCTCTGCCAGGACAGACAGCAGCAGCCAGGTTCACACAGACACCTGCACACCATGGGCCGGGACGTAGGTGTCCACCCAGACGCACGTCCCCGTGGGTCCGTCCCACCCCTTCCCGGCCGAGCACGGAGGTGGCGCCTCGCAGGCCTTGAAGGGAAGGAGGGGCCTGGGCCTCAGCGCCAGGAACGGGTCCAACATGAGGCCCGGCCAAGCAGGCAGAAATCCAAAGTCATGTCACCCGAAGCCGGCTTGCCAGGGGTGACACAGGGAAGCCTGAACGGGAGACGCAAGAAGGGCAGAAAATCTCAACACACGAGGAGCCCGGAGAAGACCAGGAATAATTCTGGCGCCAGCAAATGACCGTGCGACATACCCCAGCCCGAGGTCCCGCTCCTTCCACGAAACTGCCGTGAAATACCGAGGGCCTCCCGAGGAGCCACACCCTGGCGCCCTCGTCAGACGCGGGGGTGCACGTTTTTCAGCTATTCTCAAAAATGACCAATATTTGACCTTCACGGGTCGATGTCAGAAGCAGCTCCAGCGAGTGAGACAGGCCGTCTGACCAGGTCAGACCGCAGCAAGGGCTCGCGTCCTGGGGTGAGACCCCGACGGGAAAAGCAGTCGCTGGGTGTCTGGTCACATGTGCTGGGCAAGAGAATGTGCGTCACTTCCTTACTGGGGGTTGGCGTGTACATGTGTGTACACGTGTGTGCACCGCCTATGCATGCATGTATGTGCACGTGTGTATGCATCAGTGTGTGTCTGTGGGGTGTACATGCATGTGGGGTGTACATGCATGTGGGTGTACATGTGTGTGCGTGGTGGGAGTGCACATGCATGTGGGGGTGCACGTGTGCTTGTACGTGTGTACGCACCAGTATGTGTGTGTGTGTGTGTCTATGGGGGTGTACATGTGTGTGTGGGGTGTACATGCATGTGGGTGTACATGCATGTGGGGTGTACATGCGTGTGTGCGCGTGCGTCCACGTGTGTGTCACCTGCTTTGAGGCCCTCATGGGGTGACCACACTCACAGCAAGGGCCTACGAGTCTCACTGCGGACGCGGTTGTCTCCGTCCTCTGAAGAGCCAATGAGCCGCCACGTGGGTGCGTCTTGTAAACCTGGACTCAGTTCCGCTTAGACCAGAACCTACCTGAACCTGGGGAAACGCACACAGAGTCTGCGACGCCGAGTGGGAAATGGGTCACGAATTCCACCAGCATCCAGGTTTATGAGACCACAAGGGACAAGGGCACAGGAATCCCCCGGTCGGGAGGCTGGGGGCCTCCTCTTGGGGAAAAAGCCTCCCATGGACTCCGGACCCCCCCGTGCTCAGTCCCCGGCCCTCCTTCCAGGAGCCACCAGGCCTCACGTCCCGCCTGCGACCAGCAGAGGCTAGTGTGTGAGCGTTAAAGTGTCCGGGGCTAGGGTCTGCCTGTCTCTGCCCACGACCTTTATCTGCGAGCAGGGCGAGGCGGCCTCAGGTGAACGGGCACATGTGCCAAGTGGAAGCCCAGCCTTTTGTGTATTTAGTAAGTGAGGGAAGATAAGATTTCCTCGTTGACAGCGTGACCGGTGCGACCCCGAAAACAGCCCTGCTGTGGCGACGGCGTCCCCGGGGAGCAGGCCCGAGGCTGCAGCTCTGCCCCGGTGCCTCAGTCTCCCCGACACAGGGAATGGGTGACGGTCCCCCTGTCCCTGGTTCTGAGGCTGCCGAAGCCCACCCGATACAGAGCCACTTTTATGACTTGGTCTCGCATTGCACACCCCTGTGCCGATCCCTGTGGTCTCCATACAATAAGCAAAGACCGAGGACTTCAGAGAACACGGAGCCACACGTGTGTCTCTGCTGTAACCTTGCGACAAACCACACGCACCTGTCCTAAGGCCAGGCTCCTGGGAGAAGGGACTCGTGGGTCGGAGCCTGGAACCCTAACCACAGGGCCCACGGGGGAGATGCTCTGCTTCGTGGTGACACTGAGACACGAGGCCACGACCACCACCCCCCCCCAGGTCCCTGGCCTTCTCGCAAATGAGCCGTTGGGCCTGAAGCTTTTTTCTGTAAAGACGAGGCCGATTTTAGGGCGACCGTGAGGGGCGTCTCTATCGGGTGCACTCGCAAGAATTGAAATGGTTTTGTCAGTGAAAATTCGACTTGATAAGTTCCTAGATCCCCAGCCACGGCCGAAAGCCCGTACGTCTCAGCCGGTTCTCTCGAGCGCCCTGAGACCCGCCCTGCTTCTCCGTGACAGGGAAAGGCAGCGACCTCCCTGTGCCACCGCCAGGAAGGCTCGTTTAGACCGAGGAGGAGCCCCCCACAAGCCGGGGAGACCCCCCTTCAGGGGGCCGGTTGGCCCGCACCCTCTCCTCCGAGTCCCACGCTCGCTCCAGCCTCTCCTCTGACTCAAGTCCAGGTCCAGGTCCCAGGCCTGAGAGTTTTTCTCTTTACTCGGAGAGTCCCCTCCCCAGTTTACCACCACGTGGGGAGCGGGGAGGCCGGGGCTGCAGAACCATGGACAGCTACCAGGGCCCGGCTGAAGGACACAGCCGCCCTCACTCCCTGCTGGCCATGCCACCCCCAGGGCAGGGGGCACAAGGAGACCCAGGCTCGGTGCCAGTCGGACGGCGGGCACCGCTGAGAGAGCTGAGACTCGGACCCTCCGTGCAGGCCTTTTTCTCTCCATCAGCTGAGAGTCGTTCCCTCCCGGTGCCCAGAACCCAGGAGGGGTGCCAGGCGCCACGGCCGACCACGCTGGAGGGCTCCACGGCAGCGCCACCCAGGTCACCATGGGCCGTGGAGGCCCCGGGGCCCCCAGACTGGCCTGGGCACAGCACCTCCGGGAACGAAGCCGCGTCCAGCACTACCCGGCTGGCTGAGTCAGACGGAGGCCCCAGGAAGGGTGGCAGACGGGAAGGGTGCTGAGGGCAGGTTCCTTCCCCTGAGGGGGCCCTAAGCAGCTGCAGGTGAGCCCGCTGGGTGCCTGGCACGGATGACAGGTGGTTAGGGGGCTCTGGAGTGTAAGCCAGGCCTCCCGGGGGCACCGCCTCCAATTACGTCTCTGGTCCCACCTCCTCCCCGCGCTGAACACTCCAGGCCAGGCTCCAGGCCCTTGTTCGTACCAAGGGACAGATAGATGGTCCCAGCGTGGGACTCGACTGTGTGTCTGTAAAATAAATGAACTGGGTACCCTGACCGGCAACGCCCAGCGGTTAGAGCGTCGGCCTGCAGCCTGGAGGATTGCGGGTTCGATTCCCGGTCAAGGGCACGTGCCTGGGTTGCAGATTTGACCCCTGACCCCGGTAGGTCACATGCGGGAGGCACCGAACCGTGTGTCTCTCTCACATGGATGTCTCTCTCCCTCTCTCCCCCGCCCCCTCCCTGCCACTCTCTCTAAAAAGCAATGGAAAAATATCCTCGGGTTTGGCTTAACAACAAAAACAATTTTTTTTTAAAGAACAAGTAAATGTACAGATACACAGAGGAAGCGAACCAGGAACCAAGCTGCTCCCTGGTGTCTCCAGCTCCCAGAAAATAACGGGGGTCGTGGCCCCCTGAGCCCCAGGACCGGTTCGGGACCGGCCTCCGACCGGGGGCCGCAGGTGTGTGTGTTTTGCCCATTTCACCCCTCGGATGTGAGCACTGGGGTGAGACAAGCCTCGGTTTCCCCGCCTGTAAAAATCAAGGGCTGGAGCAGAGTCTCAATTCCCTCGGGAAGCTCCGGAGCTCGATGGCTCGATGGTCCAGGGGCTGCTGTTTTGTTTGTTGCTGTTGCTGCTGATCCTCACCGAGGACGCTTTTCCAACTGATTTTTAGGGAGAGTGGAAGGAAGAGAGGGAGAGAGCGAGAGAGAGAAACATCCGTGTGAGAGGGACACGCCTCTCGGTCGCCTCCGGACTGGGGCCGGGGGCGGAACCTGCAACTGAGGGCCGTGCCCTTGACCGGAATCGAACCCGGGCCAACACTCAGACCACTGAGCCAAACCGGCCAGGGCTTTTGTGCGGTTTTTTGGGGGACAGGGGGTGTTTTTGTTCTGTTAGTGGTGGTTTTTGATGAGTCGGAAACTCAGAGGGTCCCTGGGATGCCCGGGCCCCCACGCGGCTCGGAGCCGAGGGCCGGTCCCTCGACCGCCTTCCCCGCCTTGGTCGCCGGCCGCCCTCTGAGCACTTTGCGTGCGTTTTGATGTTTTTGGTCTTGCTCCCTGAGCGATGATTTATCCGGCTTTCAGAACAGAAGGCTGAAAGGCCTAAGTGTTCGCATGTGGCTTCTGGGGTTGTTTCGATTTATAAATATTTTAATAGGACTTTTATTCCCTCATCACAAATATCTTAGAAACCTTGATACCAGGAGCAATTTCCTTGCTGTCGTCGTTTTTAACAAAGCCCATCTTGAGAGAGAGAGAGAGAGAGAGAGAAAGGGTTCAAGAAAATTGTCAAGAAAATTGTCACCGTTTTAAAAGTCCCTAAAGAGCACGTGAGGGTCACCCGGGGCTCACACCCGCCTCCGACACTGCGACACTCTGGTGACAACCGTCCGTCGTTCTCAGAGAGCTCTGCCCGACCCACAACCTAGAGGACAGCCAGGGACACACGCGCTTCATTTTATTTCATGTTTTTAATCTGCCCCTGAGGATATCTTTTCCATTGATTTTTAGAGAGAGTGGAAGGCAGGGGAGGGAGAGAGAGAGAAACATCAATGTGAGAGACGCATTGACGGGCTGCCTCTCCCACGCACCCCGACCGGGGCCGGGGATGGAACCTGCAGCCCCGGTACGTGCCCCCGACCAGGAATCAAACCCTCAGCCCCCCAGCGTGCAGGCCGACGCCCTGACCACTGAGCCACGCCGGCCGGGCCACGCGCCTCGTTTTAACGAGACTCCCTAAGGACCGAATTATTGAGTAAATACGACGTGCTAGATATTTACGCCTCCAGCTGGAGAAACTGTCAGGCCGAGCTAGACAGCAGAGGAGCCCAAACCTGCCAGCGGAGCTCACCGGGAGCCCGGTGGGGACAGCGGCCCAGCTCTAGAGGTCAGGAGGCCGAAGCCAACGTGGGAAGGGCCCCGCGGGCACTGGGGTCCTCCCCTTGCCACTCGCACCCACGCCTGTTCATGTTTGTTGTTGTTGTGAACCCCCACCTGAGGGTATTTTTCCATTGGTTTTTAGAGAGAAGGGAGGGAGGGAGGGAGGGGAAGACAGACAGGCAGACGGACACATTGACTGGTTGCTTCCCGCGTGCACCTCGACCGGGGCTGGGGATCAAACCTGCAACCCAGGTACGTGCCCCTGACCCAGAATCGGACCTGAACCCACGAATCTTAGGTGCCCGGGCGGGCGCTCGAACCACTGACCCTCACTGGCCGGGGCACAGCCACACCTGTTCACGCTGCAGGACACGGCCACGGAGACCCAGGTCCACGCGTCTCCGTTCACCTCCAAGCTGGGGCCGGCTTCCTCCCGCCCGCCTCCCTCCTTCCTCCTCGTAAAACCGTCCCCAGGAAAACCACTGTCCTCACCCCGGGCTGAGCCTACTGGGCGCCCGACCGCTGAGAACACTGAAAAAGACCACCTGTCCCGGGCGCTCAGGTGTCTGTCGCCCGGAAGACGAGCGTTTCTGAGCGGCGGGAGGAAGGACAGCGCGGGGGACCAGGCGTCGCCGGCCAGCCGCAGGGTGACCGCGGGGGAGGAACGCGGCCCGGCCCCGAGCAGCGTCACAGGAGACGCCTGGTTGCCCCGAGAGCTGCCGGCTGATGTGAGGCTGCCGGGAGCCAAGAGATGACAGCGGAGTTGAACTATTGCCCAAAAGCAATTACTGATTAGAATTGATTATTTCCACGGAGAAAGGTGACCGATGGATTTAGCTGTCACGTTACAAGGGATTTGGGCAAAGCGTCCATCGTTGTTCAAGGAGCTCAGCTCCCTGACGTTAAAATGGGAACAGAGACCGTGAAGCTCCGAGGACGCTCCTGGGTTTGTGCATAAACCGAAACAGGCGAGGCGGCCGCTGGGTTTCCCAGGGCCGGCCCCCGGCGGGCGAGCCTGGCCTTCGGGGCCAGAGGAGCTGCGCCGGACCCGCGGGGACCCTCGGAGGCCCTCGGAGGCGGGAGCCAGGGCGCCTGCAAGCAGACCTCGCCTCCGCCCCGGCGCTCGCCCTAACCGGGGATTATAAGAGCGCGGGGCCTCCTTTAATCACACAGTGAATTAATGGGAAATGATATGTGAGTAAGTAGCTGGAATTTGTGGCTGGGCCTTATTTGATTTGCCTAATTACATGTTTTACTGCCTCCTTCACGGAGCCGTTGCCTAAGGTACCTATGGCCTCTGCGCCCGCCCCGTTAATAGCTGCGTTGAAGCGCCGCGTGGTCCCGTCGGCCTGCAAACGCAAAACCGCTTCCGAGCCCGTCGACACGTGTGCCCTGGGGAGGGATGGGCCTGCCCGCCCTTGGGTGGCTGCGTTTTAAGAACCGGGGTGAGCCCGGCCGGGCGTGGCTCAGCGGTTGAGGGTCGACCTAGAATCCAGGTGATCAGGGTCCGATTCCCGGTCAGGGCACAGGCCCGGGTTGTGGGCTGCAGCTGATCAGTGCCTCTCTCATCATTGATGTTTCTATCTCTCTCTCTCCCTCTCCCTTCCTCTCTCTGAAATCAATAAAGATATATTTAAAAATTAAAAAATTTAAAAAAAAAAGAACCGGGGGTGAGCCCTGGCCGGTGTGGCTCAGTGGTTAGGGCGTCAGCCCCCACACCGAAGAAGAGTCGGGGGTTTGACGCCCGGCCAAGGGCACCTGCCTGGGTTGCAGGCTCAGTCCCCAGCAGGGGGCACACAGGGGGCAGGCGATCGACGTTTCTCTCTCTCCCCCTCCCTTAAAAAAAAAAAATCAATAAAAAATACATTTTTTTAAAAAGCAGTGGAATAATTTCACACCCAGCTGCTTTGGCCTTAAGTGTCTCTGCACCGAGAAAGTGATGAGTCCCCAAATGAGACCCTAGCAGCCATGTGGGTCGGTCTAAACGCGAAGTTGCTCTGCACAGAGCAGAGGAAAGCGTTACCGCCCCCTTTCAAGGCAGCCGAGAAGGGGGGGTTCTTTGGAGGAAGGGGTCAGAAAGGGCGAGGGGTGAGTCTCCTCCACACTCGGTTGGTCCTCTAACAACTGCCCAGAGGCCCCGGGGAAGCCATCGCGAAGTGGAGGTTCGGCACCGTGTGGACACACCCAAGGGACAAGTAGGGACTTGGTCACGGCAGGCTAGGGGCGGGGGTCCCAGTCTCAGGTTCCCCACTGGAAAGAGACTGTTGCAGGAGCTCCCTGACTCTCCTGGGGCTAAGATCGTGGTGTCTCGGGATGGAAGGGCCACGGTTGCTCCAGCCTCCCTTGGCCAGTAGGAAGCAGGTCGGGAGTGGTCCAGGCGCTGGGCCCGGAGGCAGCAGCCCAGGCCCTGGGGGTCTCCAAGTGCACATGCAGACAGCACCCTTCCCAGGCCAACACACCGCACTAGGGAACACCCCCCAGCAGGCAGTGACCCTGCACAAAGTCCAAATCTTTCTAGAAAATCCAGCCCTGAAAGGACTTGGGGACCTGGATTCAGACAGAGAGGACCACGCGTCCCGGCACAGAGGGAGGGGGCGGAGGTGGGAGCCCGGCTGCCGGGTGCAGGGCTCACCCTGGGGCCCCGCTGGACACATGGAGGAGCCTAGTTCACTTTGCTCCTGCCGGGAGCGGCCTCCCTGTGTCTTCAGGTCAGCATCGCATCCCCTATTTTTTAAAGAAAATGTTTGGACAGAAGTTGCCCGGGTGATGTAAGTGCTCTGCTGGCTGCCAGGGCGTCATAGCTGCCCGCTCAGAGCAGCAGGAAAAGCCAGACCGGGGCGGGCTCTCCCATCCCGGGGAGGAAGCGAGTGACAAGGGCCTGAGTCTCCACAACCTGGACGGGGCGAAGGGGCCTGGAGACCAGGGGTCCCTCCTCCAGAGGCCTGGCCTGCTCCCGACCCGCCCCTGACCCTCTGAGACGTTGCCAGCCCTGCTGCCCTGCTCCGGCTGCGAGCCTCACCCCAGGGGACCCGACCTTCAGGTCACGACACACACAGACACACACGCACTCATACACACACATGCTCACACACATGCACTCACACATATACACAAACACATACACACACACACTCATACACTCACACACATACATATACATACACACACACATACGCTCACATACACAAACACATACACACACACACTCATACACTCACACACATACATATACATACACACACACATACGCTCATATACACAAACACATACACACACACTCATACACACACACACATACATATACACACACACACACACGCTCATATACACACATACGCTCACACACATGCACTCACACACACATGCACTCACACATATACACTCACACACATACATACACAAATACACACACTCACACACATACATGCATACACATACATGCATACACACATACACGCACTCACATATACACAAACACATACACACGCACATACACATATACACACACACTCACATACACACACTCACATACATATACACAAACACATACACACATGCATACACACATACACACACATACACGCATGCACACTCACACATGCATACACACATACACACGTATACACACATACACGCATGCACACTCACACATACATACTCTCACGCATACCCACACACGCACTCCCCTCCCACTGTCCCCCACACCTGCTCTTCAGAGAGTCAGACGCACAGCCCCTCCTGAGCCCCCGCATGGGAAGCTGTGTGGGCTCCTCACGGGTCCTGCTGGGCGGAAGGAATTCCAGGGGGACCGAGGTATCCTGACGACGGGGACCCTCCCCAGTCCCCACTGCTGCGGGCCTCCAGGATCCCCATCGGAGTCAGCAAAGCACAGATGAGACAGGGTTGTTGGGGAGAGCAGCAGGCACTGCGTGTGGGGGCCCCAGGCGGCCCCGATCGACGGGCAGTGAGGGCTACTGAGCTGACTCTCCCGGGGCACATGGGTCATCGCTGGGCCCAGGCAGCTGTGGGGCCAGAAGACCTAGGTCTGTCCCTCACTTCCTGGGCACGAGCCACCTCCCCACAGCGCGTTTCCCGACCCGCTCACACGTGTGGCCACAGTTCTCTGACGGGGGCCATGAAACCACCTGAAGACTGTAAGGGCCACACGCACCTGAGACGGCGGGATCGAGACCTGAGCTTAAAACGAAGGCTGGGGACTCAGTGCCAGTGGAGGACCGTCCAGAGAGAGGAGGTCCGCATCCACAGGCAGCAGCCCGTGGTGGGCCCGACCGCCCGGTGTGCTGGACCACACGTGGCTCCGTGTCCCCAGCCAGCCGTGTGGCCTTCCTGCGTGATGGTGTCCCCTGAGCCACGTCCCGGTGTCGGCACCTGCTCTGAGCGCCAGCGTGGGGTCAGGAAGACACGGGAAGTAAAGAAGGGCAGGGGTGTGAGCGCTGCCTCCCAGGTGACAAGAAGAAAGGTCAATGACAAGGTCGCCACTGCCCGGGGGCGTGGCCCAGCGGTTGAGCATCGACCTATGAACCAGGAGGTCGCGGTTCGATTCCCGCTCAGGGCACAGGCCCGGGTTTCAGGCTCGATCCCCAGCGGGGGGCGTGCAGGAGGCAGCCGATCTATGTGTCTCTCATCATCGGTGTCTCTCCCTCTCCCCCTCCCTTCCTGTCTCTGAAATCAATAAAAACATATTTTAAAAAATAAAATAAATTTTAAAAAATGAAAGGTCACCACTCCAGGAGACAAGCACATTCCCCTGGGGGGTCGCAGCACCTCGGGCGGGGTAACAGTCACTCCCCAAGTTTGCCGAGCGGAACCAGCAGGCGCGAGGGCTGGAGCCACAGGGCCTCAGGAGGGACAGGGCCTCAGGCGTCACCTGTGTCCTTGCCTCAGAGAGTCACTGAGGCCAGGGAGGCGCGGGTCCTCCCCGCTGCGTGGTGCAGCTGTGGCTGGGAGCCTGCCTGCCGTCCCCTGGCAGTGCCTGCTCTGCTGAGCGCCAGCCCGCGCAGACAGCCGCCGGGCCAGCAGAGGTCTGTGCGTCTGTCTGGGTGGCCTCCTCCCCGGCGGGACCAGGGCAGGGATGCAGCTGCCCCCGGGGGGGAAGCTGGAGACTGGGACCCCCAGGCCCAGGGGTTGCTCCAGGGCCCAGGGGTTAGAGAACAGGGCAGGCGGCCTCCCTGCAAAGCGCAGGGGGAGGCCCTAGCCCTTTGGCTCAGCGGTTAGAGCATCGCCCGTGGACTGGAGGGTCGTGGGTTCGATTCCAGCCAGAGGTAGGTATGTACCTGGGTTGCAGGCCCAATCCCTGGCCCCCGGCGGTGGGGGCGCGTGCAGGAGGCAACCACTCCATGTGTCTCTCCTACGTCGGTGTTTCTGTCTGTCTCTCTCTGAGAAGCAGTGAGAAAAACATCCTCGGGAAAGACCTAAAGAAACGACATGCAGGGCGCCGGCTGCGGCCACAAGAAGAAACGGGGGCACCCACGTCCCACCTGGACATGAAAGCCAGGGGCTGGGTGCAGGGGCTCCCGGGAGGACGCGCCGCGGGGCGGGGGCGCGGGGAAGGGGCGGCAGCTGAGAGCCGCACCCCAGGGCCCGGGCGTCGGGGGCCCGGGGAGGGCGGCGGGGGCGCAGGGACGCGGGGCCGGGCGCCCCCCCGCGGCCCGCTCGCCGCTGCGGCCGCCGCGCGACCCGAAGGCAGAGCCAGGAGGCCATCTAGCGGCGGCCGGGGGCGGAGGGCGGCGGCGCCTCCTGCGGGCGGGGCGGAGGCTGCAGCCACCTGCGCTCGGCGGGCTGCGGGGGCGGGACGCGCGGGAGGGAACGGGGGGCGCGGCCCGGGGAAACCGGGAAGGGGTCCCGGTGGTGACCGGGGGTGTCCGGCCAGGTCAGGCCGAGGGGGGGTTCAGGGCCTCTGACCTGCGTGGGGGGAGAGGCAAAGAGAGGGAGCCACCTGATGTCTGGAGTTTGGAAATGGGGGGCCGGGGCAGGGGGAGGGAAGGGAAGGGGGCTCCACTTCTCAGGGTGACCCTGCGGGTGCCCCGGTGCTAAGAAAATAAATCCAAACTGGGACTGGGGTTTGTCCGGGTGGCCTTCCCCCCACGACAGGGTCGGCGTCGGGTTCGATGGCGTGTCCTCGTGGTTTCATTCCCGAGGACCCCAGGCCCCAGGCCCGGCACCCCAAGTCTGCCCTGGCTCCCGGCGCGCGGACGGCGGCCGCGTGGCGGGTCTGAGGTCTCCTCGCGCGCGGGGTCCCTCGCCCCGGGGTGCGCACCGCCCGGCCCCCCTGCCCACGGGTGGCGGCGCGGGGGTCCCGCACCTGGGGCCTCAGGATTGCGCCCCGGCGCTTCGGCCCTTTGCCTGCGCCTGGGTTCGTGCGGGAGGGCGGGAGGGCAAAAGAGAGGGGGGAAGGGAAGGGCCTGGGGCGAGGCCAGACGCGGGGCGGCCGGCGGGGAGCCCGAGCAAAAGGCTGGGCGTCCCCAGGGTCCAGGGGCTTCTCCGGCCCCGCCCGCCCCGCCCAGCCCAGGGGGCAGCCTCCGCGCTGTGCGCAACCTCTCCACGCGCGCTGACCCTCCAGGGCCCGGTGCCCTTCCTGTGTCTGTTTCCACTGGGAATGCAAGTGGGGAAACTGAGTCAGGCCCCTCCACCTGGCGGCCCAGCTGCTTGCCCACCTGGCTGGGGGGAGGGGAGCTCTTCACCAACCATGGGACAGAAAAAGCACAGAGGTGGGGGCTGGGGTCCACCTGGGGAGCCTTGATGGTGCCAGGCCCTGCCAGGCCCTGCCAGGCCCAGCTAGATGGCCTTTAACATGCCCCCCTCTGTCACCCTCCCACCAAGAAGGCGACCTGCTGCTGGAAGGATCCCATTGTTTGGAGGACCCTGCCTTCAGACCTGGCCTCTCCTGACCGGGCTGGGTCAAGGGAGAGCCCTTAATCTCACAGAGGGAGGGCCCAGGGCCTGTTTCAGGGCAGCATTTCCATCCCCCAGGAAAAGCCCCGCTCCCCTGACTTATCTACGGCAAGTCTTTCCTGAGTGGGATGTGGGGGGGCTGAGGAGAGGGCATGGCCTGTAAAAAGGGGGAGGGGATTTCTGATTTTATTTTTCTGCTTTCAGTAGGAGTTTCTTTTCTGAAAGACGCACCGGGGTTGGGGACTCCAGTGTCGCAGGCTCTGAGCACGGGCCCCCCTCTGGGTGCACCCTTTGGCCAGAATGCTGCTCCCGGGACCCTGCCCACCTCGGGCTGCAGCCCCCGGCTTCGGCTTGCAGGCTCCACGGAAAGCCAGCTCCGCCGGCGACGACGTGGAAGGAGCCTGAATCCCACACTCAGCTCATCCCTGGCCTGCACTTTGCTCCGATCGATAGATCGTGGGGGTGGCGTGTGCACAGCCTGCCCACTCACCGCTGACCCAGGCACAATGGGCCTCCGCCCACCTCAGGGGCAGCAGCAGGGCCCCCTCCTCCAGGCTGGGGTGCAGACCGCTGGCCCGGCCACCAGGAAGGTCTCAGGTCACCCGGCCCCAGCCCCTGAGCACGCCTCCATCCCAGGTTCAGGGGGTTAAAAATAATGCATTAATTGAAACGCAATAAAGGAGCAGTATTCTCATTTTTTTTTTTTTTTCTCAGGCACCGGATGCCCTTCAAACGGGAGGCTTCACGTGGCAGCCGGTGAGAATGACCCTCGGTGCGAGGATGTTGAATATTCAGGAAAACGCACAGACCCCCCGTCTTTAAAATGCAGGCAGACCTGGGCTGCGTGGTGAAGTCTCTGGGGGGCGGGCGGGGAGGGGGGGGAAGCACACGTTTAAATAAAACCCGGGGCAGCTTCGCCCCTCCAAGATCGGAGAGAACCCTTGCTTGGTGATCGAAGCTGGCGAGGGGAGAGGGAGGGGGGGTCTAGACTGTCCTTTAAAAAACTTAAGTTGGTTTTAACTGAAGCACCTACCACTCCGGAGAAAGTGAAGGGGGAATGCGGGGAGGCGCACAAAGCAGGGGGTCCCCGGTGTCACCCCTAAGCAGCGGGCGGCCTCCCTCAGGCCCACCCTCGCCTCGCCAGAGGCGTTTTTTCCCTTCTAACGCGAAGCCTCCAGGTGAAAATAAAGCCAAGGCACCTACAGGGGGAAAAAAATTCTAGTCTTTTTTAGGGTTAACATCAGAAGAGAAGCTGGGCTGCTGTGGCCAATCAGATACGCCCCTGCCAGCTATAATATAGTACCGAAGGCAGCCTCTCACACAAGCTCTCCAGGCTCGCTACCATTTAAAATCAGAGTCTTTTTGTCTTTTGATTGCCGTCTCCCGCCCCAACTCCGATGTGCTCCGTTATCAGCGACCAGCAGCCTGCCGCTCCAGCCCCCGCCTGGGTGGGGATCGGCCGCCAGTCCCCCGCGCCGGCGGCGGGCAGGGCGCAATAGAAAGAGAAACGGCGGCGAGCGAGCGAGCGAGGAGCCAGCAGCCAGCCGGGGAGCGAGCGAGCGAGCGAGCGGGGAAGGGCGAGCGCCCGGGCGCGCACACACACACGCGCGCACACACGCGCACACTCGCTCACACGCGCGCACACACGCGCACTCACACACACTCGCGCACTCGCGCGCACGGACCCGCGCGGGGACGCCTCGGAAGGCGCTGGGTTCCACGGACGAGATGCTGCTGCTGGCGAGATGTCTGCTGGCCTTGGTCGTCTCCTGGCTGCTGGTGTGCCCGGCGCTGGCGTGCGGACCCGGCAGGGGATTTGGAAAGAGGCGGCACCCCAAAAAACTGACCCCTTTAGCCTACAAGCAGTTCATCCCCAACGTGGCCGAGAAGACCCTAGGGGCCAGCGGAAGATACGAAGGGAAGATCTCCAGGAACTCGGAGCGGTTTAAGGAACTCACCCCCAATTACAACCCCGACATAATATTTAAAGATGAAGAGAACACCGGAGCCGACCGGCTGATGACTCAGGTAGAAACCCAGCGCCGGGCGCGGAGCGTGTGGCTCTCCAGGGGGCTCTGGAACCGGGCAGCTCCAGCCGGCGCGGTTGCTCTGGGGCAGATGGAAAGGCGATTTCGCCCCGGCCTTCCCCACCCACCTGTCTACCTGCCACCCCTTTCTCGCCCCGGAGGGAATGCAGGTGAAGGGTCCAGCTGAGAACTTCAGGGTGGGGGCGGGGGAGGCCCAGAGGAGATGTGGTCCAGGGATGGCCCTGATTTGATTTCTCCAGCTGGGGGTGGCCTTCCCATCCTGGCCCCAGCTCTGGCTTGGGACTTGGGGAGCCCTTCACTTTGGGGGGCGGCTGCCCTTTCCAAGTTTGGAGTGGAAATGGAAGGAGGCAGAACCCACTCCCCACCCCACCCCCAGAACCACGGAGTGGCTTCCAGGTCACGGTACAGATGTGGCCTCTAGCATCAGACCTTGGAGCTCCCACGGGTCCCTTCTCCTCTGGGCTTTTCTTTCCCACCACACCCCCCGCCCCGCGGCCCCCACCAAACACCCTACATCGGAAAAGCCTGGAGCGGGTTCTGACCACAGGAAGGGGCTGCAGAGGTGCCGGGCTGGTCCCTGGCGGTGGCACAGAGCCCCCTGCGAACCCCCGGTGGCGGTGGTGCCCACCAGAGTGGGAGCCTATCGATATTTCTTTAAGGATGGGCTTTCATTCCCCTGGCCGGGTACCTGAGGGGAGGGACTTAGAACTTATTGGCATTGCATCAGTCCAGGTTTCAACCTGCTGGCCTGGGGACTAGCGGAGGGGGCTGGAGGGACGAACCAAAGCAAACCTGCCGCCTCGCTCCCTCCCCGCCGCCGCTGGAGACTTCTGGCTGCCAGTCTCCCCGCGCAGGGTGGGCTGTCTGAGACTCCGCGCGCCTGTAACTGAAGCTAGAAATGGATTTCCTGGCAAATATAGGTCAACATCCTTTGTATTGCCCTATTAAAATATTTAAGTCCTACCTTTAGGGCTAGGAGCGCACCGCGGCTGGCGGAGTGGCGCTGACGGGGGCACGAGTGCGGGGAGGGTGGGGGTGGCGGGACCGAGACGCCACCGGGCCCTGGGTTCTCAGCCTGAGCCCGGCCTTGCTGCGCAGCCGAAACTGGACGGAGGCAGCCGGGGAGCCTGGGGAGGAGGGAGCCGAGGAGAGGGTCCTTCTACCTTGCGCGCGCTCTCTCTCTCTCTCCCTCTCATCTCCGACCACCTTAAATCTGGACCGCGAGTGTGGCCGCGCGCGCGCTCGCGCGGGTACCCAGAGCGGCGGCTAACTCTGCGCAGGCCTCCGGGCACCCCGCGTGCGGCCAGCCGCGGGGAGTTCTCCGGCCCGTCCGGGGCCCCGACCCCGGGTCACCCTGCTCCGGCTAGAGGGAGGGGCCTGCTCGGGGTCCCTCAGAGCCCGGGAAGAGGGAGGCCAGGCGGCAGCAGGCGGGGGGCGGGGACGCCGGAGGTCCCCGAGCGGGAGGGGTCCGCGGTCGCCCCCGTGGGCGCGGTGCCGACGCCAGAGAGGGGCCCCGGCCCTGCCGCCCAGCAGCAAGAGCGGAGCCGCGCACCCAGACAGACGCATTCGGCTCCACTTACTGCGGGCTGATCGATCCCGCGGCTCGGGTTTCAGCGCGCGGGGCGGGCTGCGGCCGCCCCTCCACGCGCCCTGCGCCGCGCGGTCTCCGCTAAAGAGCAGGGCCCCCGACGGCCCGAGGCGCCCGCGCGCGCGCGCGGGGCGGGGAGGCAGGTGCCGGGCCCAGGGCGCAGCGCAGGTTCCCCGGCCTCCTGGCCTCCGGGCCTCGGCGCCCGCGCCCCGCGCCCCGCGCCCCGCCACTCTCGCCACCACGAGCGTTGGCAGCATTTGAACTTCTGACCTGTCAACTTCCCTCAGACGGAGAAACGAAAACAAATACTTTTTTTCCCGGGGCAGTGGCTTTTCCCGTTCCCAGCACAAAAGGACGGGGGAGGGGCGGCCGCCGTGAGGCTGAGTGGAGAGAGCCAGGCCCGGATTGCATCACGGACCTCACAAATGTCCCCCCAAATCGCGGATGGCTGGGGGGGGCGGCCTGGAAGGTGCCCTTGGTGTATCCCATCCCGTCCTTCCTTTTGCTCTGATTCCACGAGTTGGGGGGGCGGGGCGGGGATGGGGGGCGGAAGGCGTGGGTGGTGAGGGGCAGGGCCGGGGTGAAGGGGTGAAAGAGGGACCGCCTCCCAGGCCAGAGGCGGTGAGGGCTCCTCGGGGAGCCCGCGCACCCGCCGGCCCCGCACTGGCACAGCCGCCGGGATTCTGTCCTCAGGTGCGTGCGCCCCCGCCCGTCCCGCGGTCCCTCCGCGTCTGCGGGCGCCTCTGTCTCCCTAACGTGACTGCCGCCCAAGTCCCTCAAGCGTGGCAGGATCGTCCCCAGTGGAACTCTGAGAGTTCTGGAACGCATGAGCTCCTGGTTAATATTAACTCGGAGAGGGGGGAGCGCAGACAGACACCCTGTCCCCGCAGGCCGCGGGTGCCAGGCGGGGTGCCGGGGGCTGTGAGGGGGCAGCGGGCCGCGCGAGGGGCCCGACCCGGGGGCCCGACCTGGGGGCCCGCGAGGGCACCGGCCTGAGACGCCACGTTGAGTAGATTTCTGGGTGCGCGGCGGCCCCGGGGCACCGCACTCAGGTGTGGGTTTCGGGAGGGTTCTCCAGGTTGGACGGGAGGGGTCTGGTTTTCCGGAGCGGGGAGGAGCGGGGGAGGTGCGCGTAGGGACTTGGGGGGGTCTCTTTTGAAGTTGGAGCCCCCTCCCCCGCGCGGGGGAAGCCCGCGGGCCGCCGGCGGTGACAGTCCCTCGCCGGCGCTGGGCGCGCAGCGGCTGCGCAGACGGGGGAGGCGGCGGGCGCGGGGCGAGGGGAGCCGCTCGGCCTCGGCCACACAAAGCGGCCCCGCGGCCCCGCTGCGCTTCGCGGTGGCTGCCCAGGGTCGGGCTCCATCCGCGGCGCACGCCCCGGTGAACGGATGACCGGCCCGGGCTTCCCGGCCTCGGCCGAGACGATCGCCCTGCAGGGCGCGGCTGGTCCCTGCAGCCCCGGCCGAGGGCGCGCCGGGGGGCGCCGGGGGGGGCGCGGGGGCGCGGGGGGCGCGGGGAGCCGCCTCGGGCCTGCCTGGGCCTGCGTCCCCGCCGGGTCCCCCACCTCTGGTCCGAGTGGCGCAGCTCGGGGCGCGGGGGCGGCCCTGTCCCCCCCCCCCGCCAGCTGCCCCGGGGACGCTGCTGAGAGCTTCGCGCGCCCGCGGGAGACCGGAGCTGGGGTGGGACCGGGGCCCGGACGCCCGGCGTTTGCGTGCGCGTGTCGGTGCTGTGCGCCTGCGCCGCGGGCTCCACAGCCCGGCTCTTAACTGACCCTAGTTTCTGATTGATTTTCATGTAAAACGCGTCCAATCCTCACGATGACCTCACTCAAACTCTGCCCTTCCGACTTTTTTTTTTTTTTTTTTTTTTTTAAGAAAACGGCTGTCAGGCCCAGAAACCTGCAAGCGCTGACCTGTTACCAGGCCCCCCCCCCCATTTGTTGTATGTTTAACTCTACAACCATATACTGCGTTTTATTGCTGCCAAATACACAGCGCTTTTCCTGTTGCGCAACCTGTCACATCTCCTTCTGCAAGGGCGCGCCTCCCCCCTCGCTAGGAAACGAGTCCCCCCCCCCCCCGCGGTTATCAGGGCTCCCCGTCCTGCGCGCGCCCCGGAGGCGGCCAGCCCTGCTCTCTGCAGACGTCCACTGGACACTGCCCCCCCCCCCCCCCGAGCCGCCTCTGTCCGGGATGCTCCCCTCATCTCCCCTCTTTGAAACCCCGCACCCCGCCGGCCAGCAGCAGGGTGAGCTGGCTACACAGACGCGCACCCTGCATTCAGGCACTTTCACCGCTTCCTTCTACGGGGCGCCACGGACCCTGGTGCGCACCCCACCCACCGGCTTCCTGACTCCCCCAGGCAGCTTCCCTGTGGGGGGACAGGGGCGGGACAAACCAGAGGCAGAATCCCCGAGGCGAAGGGCTCCGGGGCCTCAGGCCCTGCTGGCTCCCCACCCCCACCCCGCCCGCCCTGCCTCCCTCCCCACCCCCGAGGTTTGCTCTTCAAACTCGCCGATCCCCAGTCCGCGCCGAGGCCGAGAAAACAAGAGGGGGGAGGGAACAGGTTAAGGAAAACAAGAGGCGCAATCAGACCTCAGAAAGGCCTCGAGAAAGAGTTCCGCGGGGCGAAGGAATGTGACCGTCCAGATAAAGACTGTTTGTCGTCCGGCCGGGCCGGGCCGCGTCGGGAATTATAACTCACCTTTCACTGCCGGGCGCCCCACCCCCAGCCTCCCTATCAGCCCCCCACCTCCCTCTCTACCTTCGGCTTAATTCGCACCTCAGATAGGCCCGGGGCAGGAGGGAGGGTCCGGAGATAAGGCGAGGCGTTTAGTCTTCAAGGAGTCGACGGCGCGTTCTGCTCCATTTCTGCAAACTTGCACCTTGGGCCTCTCTCTGGCCTCCTGGTGAGGGAGTTTGCCCGGGGGGAAGGGCGCAGCCCCGCACAGGTGCACAGAAATGGGGCCACTGCCAGGGGTGGGGGCGGCGGGGAAGGGCACCTTGGGGAAGGCGTGAGGCACGGCCAAGGGTAACCTCTGCTGGGTTCTCCAGCCTTTGTCTGAAAACACACAGTTCACTTGTCCCCCCCCCAAAAAAAAAAATCTCACCTGCTCCCCAGGCCCGGGGTAGGAGCTCTGCTGGTCCAGGATGTGGAGACGGGCCCTGGGCACATCTCTCCCGGGAGCTGCTCCACCTGCAGACCCCTCCCAGCCCCCAGCCCCCAGCCCCCAGCCCAGTGCCACCTCTGGGGAGCTGGGACTAGACCGAGAGGCCAGAGGGGAGAAGGGCTGGGCCGGGCGCTGATGTCACCGTCCCCCCTTCCCTCCGCAGAGGTGTAAAGACAAGCTAAACGCTTTGGCCATCTCGGTGATGAACCAGTGGCCGGGAGTGAAGCTGAGGGTGACCGAGGGCTGGGACGAAGACGGCCACCACTCGGAGGAGTCGCTGCACTACGAGGGGCGCGCGGTGGACATCACCACGTCCGACCGTGACCGCAGCAAGTACGGGATGCTGGCGCGCCTGGCGGTGGAGGCCGGCTTCGACTGGGTGTACTACGAGTCCAAAGCGCACATCCACTGCTCCGTGAAAGCAGGTGAGTGGCGGGGGCCCTCCCGCAGCCCCCACTGCGTGCGCACGACACCCCTGCACCAGCTCCAGGTCCGCCCACCAGGGGTCACCTGTGAGCCCCGCGGCCTGATTCCAGGCAAAGCCAACGAAGTGGGGGGACGGGGGAGGGGGCGCCAGGACCGGGGAAGGGAGGGGACTGGGTGACCACTGTGTTTGCGCCCTGACTACACACCCTAGGAGGCTGCGCCCCAGCCAGCAGTCCTGCCACCCCCATGTAAGGCCGCAAAGGCCCAGGGCCTCTGAGCCCCGGTGCACAGGGCAGATGGTTTCCTGGGCCGCCCCCACCGCTGTTTCCGGAGCCCCCCCTGAAGGCGGTGGAAACGGGGAAGGAAAATGGGGGGGGGCGCATTTTCCTGGTGAGACTGCAGCCCTGGTAGTGAGCCGGGTCTGGCCTCATCTTTCCTCTCATTTAGGGCTTAAGAATCAACCGTCCCACCCCCACGCCTGCCCCCGCCCCAGAAGGGGCGGCTGTGTCCAGAGGGTAAGCCCCGGTGCTCTCCTCTCCCTCCCGGGGGCGCCTGTGGACTCGAAACCGAACTTAACTCGCCCGCTGAGCCTTTGGGGAGAGGCCTGGTGGGAGGCAGTCACCCCGCAGCCACCGCTTCCAGCATCTGGGCGCCGCCAGCCCGGGAGCACGGCCCCGGCTCGTTAGGAGCCAGCTGGGCCGCCGCGCGCCGCAGGCAGGGCCGGGGAGCGGAGCCCGCAGCTGCGGCCGGGCCGTCCCGCCGCGAGCGCGCGCGGGGTGCTCCCGGGCCTGCCCCCGCGCCGGCCACGCCACGCGCGGAATCGCGCGAGCGTCCCCGCTTGGCGACTGTTCGCGCCACGTTTCCATCTCAGCGCAGGTTGGCGCATTTATCAAAACAGTTCACACCGAATTCCCGAGGAGCTGCGCCCTCGCCGCCCCTCCCCAGCGGTGCCTGTTTGTCGCCTAAACTGCATTTTAATAGCAGACGTGAGGGGAGCGCGTCTAAAGTGTCAAGACACACTTCGTAGGAAAGGAAAATAGTGGCTTCTTGTCACAGCAGAGAGAAAAGGAGCGTCAGGGACGGTGGGGAAGGGGGCTCAGCCGAAGGAGGAAGGCAGCGCCCCCACTTCGCGGGGGCTCCTCGGGGTAACTGTCTGCGGGGTTCTCCCCTCGCGACGCCCCCTGACCCACCCCCACCACCCCCACGGGGCTCCCTTCGCGGGACCTCGCTGCTGCGCTCGAGCGCGCGCGCTCTCACAGCCGGCCCTGTACGCGGGGTCCCCCTGGCGGGGGTGCTCCTAGCGGGAGGGGGGGTGTCCCTGGAGGTCTCCTCGAAAATGAGCAGCGGTAATCCGGCCCCCGGACCCCGCCGGGAGCAGCCCCCGGGCGCGCAGAGCCGCTCATTGGCATTCCGCGCACACGGGCCGGGACGCGGAGCGCTGCGTGTCAAGCAGGGTCGTGCGACTCGACGACTCGGGCTCGCCTGCGCCCCGGCCCGCATTCCGGGGGGCTACGGCGGGCCTCCAACGGCCAGGCCCGCACTTCATGCCGGAGAAACCGATGAGAAGATTAAAAACCCTCTGTAATTCCAGCGGGAAGATTCTTTCTCGCGATCTCTATTTGCGGAAAGCGTGATCCCAGAGATTGGAATGCAAAGAAGACGGGGCCTCCGCGCCCCTCCTCCCGGCCCCCTGCGCGCCGCCCGCTCCGATCATTGTCCTGGGGACAGTGAGCCTCGGAGCGCGGCCCAGGGCTCTAAAAAGCGCGTCGTCAAGGGGCCTTGAGAACCGGCGCTTCCAGCGCCCTAGCAGGCCCGGCCATTTAAAATTCAAATACACATCTTGAGAGCTTGGAAGAGAGGCCTGGCTGAGCAAACAGTGCTTGTGAGGCCCGGGCTTCTGGAGAGCCCGCGTGTGAACCGCGGGGCGCTGGGGTGGGGGGGCTGCACCTGAACAAATAGGGAGGGGGCAGCCGGGAGCCGGAGAGGGGAGAGGAGACGTGGAAGTGTCCCCTCTTCCGAGAGTGTCTCCCTTTTAGCGCAGCC
This sequence comes from Miniopterus schreibersii, assembly GCF_964146895.1. Lineage (NCBI taxonomy): Eukaryota > Metazoa > Chordata > Mammalia > Chiroptera > Miniopteridae > Miniopterus > Miniopterus schreibersii. The sequence continues at coordinate 1,294,960 of NC_138118.1, forward strand.
ATCGCAGGGACAATGCTGGGCCCTTGATTGGATTTTAATTGGAAAATCCACACAAGCCCCGGGTTTTCACACCTCTGCCGGTTCTCTGGAATGTTTGTCCAGTTGCTACAACTACTACAGCTATTTTCACCCCCGCCCCGGGCCCCCCGACGCTGAGGCCCCCCTGACTGGGCGCTGGGGGGGGGGGCGAGGGGTCTCCGCGGCGCAGCCGGGCGCTGGAGCGCTGGAGGGGGCGCCGCGGCCCGCGCCGGGGGCGGGAGGGAAGGCGGGAGCGCCCAGGCGCCCGGGGGAGCTCAAGGAGGCTTCCTGAGGAATCCAAGTGGAGAGCAAATACCTTCTGAATTCGGGGCGAAGTTGGGTGTGTGCTAAGCAGGGGGGTGGGTTGGGGTGGGAGGAAGGAAAGGAGTGTGTAGCCGGCCAACCTTTATCGCCGCCAGTCCAATCCTAAAAGAGTCGTTAAGGAATGTGTCTGCCTCTGAAGTCTGTCGCCCGGGCGGTGGGGCCGGAGGAGAGAGGTCTGCGAACCAGCCCTCAGCCTCTCCGGGGAGCTGCGCGCATCCGCGTCTGGGCGCGCGGGACACCAAGCGTGCGCCCCTCCCCGCGCGCGGGTGCCTGCATCTGGGGCCTCGCCCTCCTGACCGCTCTGCTCTCTCCCCCCCCACCCCCTGCCCCCCGCAGAGAACTCAGTGGCGGCCAAATCCGGAGGCTGCTTCCCGGGCTCGGCCACGGTGCACCTGGAGCAGGGCGGCACCAAGCTGGTGAAGGACCTGCGCCCCGGGGACCGCGTGCTGGCGGCCGACGACCAGGGCCAGCTGCTCTACAGCGACTTCCTCACTTTCCTGGACCGCGACGACGGCGCCAAGAAGGTTTTCTACGCGATCGAGACGCGGGAGCCGCGCGCGCGCCTGCTGCTCACGGCCGCGCACCTGCTGTTCGTGGCTCCGCACAACGACTCCGGCGCAGGGTGGCCGCCGGGGGGCGCGCCGGAGCGCAGGGCGCTCTTCGCCAGCCGCGTGCGGCCGGGCCAGCGCGTGTACGTGGTGTCGGAGCGCGGCGGGGACCGACGGCTGCTGCCGGCCGCGGTGCACAGCGTGACCCTGCGCGAGGAGGCCGCGGGCGCGTACGCGCCGCTCACGGCGCAGGGCACCATCCTCATCGACCGGGTGCTGGCGTCGTGCTACGCGGTCATCGAGGAGCACGGCTGGGCGCACTGGGCCTTCGCGCCCTTCCGCCTGGCGCACGCGCTGCTGGCCGCGCTGGCGCCGGTGCGCACGGACCGCGGCGGGGAGCGCGACGGCCGCGTCCCCCAGCCCGCTCCAGGCGCGCCCGGGGCGGCCGACCCGCCGGGCGCCGGAGGCATCCACTGGTACTCGCAGCTGCTCTACCAAATAGGCACCTGGCTGCTGGACAGCGAGGCCCTGCACCCGCTGGGCATGGCCGCCCCGTCCAGCTGAAGCCGGGGGGCGGGGCGCGCGGGGCGGGCGGGGCGGGGGGCGGGGCAGCGGCCAGAGACGCGAGACACGCGGAAAACCCACAAAGCGCACGGAATGAGACGTTAACTATCATCCTCATAATAAATAATAATGATACGTAGTGCAACCCAAAGTAGACTGTAAGGAAACCAAGACCCCGGGAAGTTCTGGCGTCGCGTTTAGTTCGTATAATATTTTTTATTTTTATTTTTTTTGAATTTTTATGATTTTTTTTTTTTTGGTTATTTTATTTCGATGATTATTTCCCTCCCCTCCGCCCTCCCCCCCCCCACCTCTCATGGCTATTTATTTGTTTGGTATGAATAGATGTTTTAAAATAATATGAAACCGGACCTTCAAGAGCCTTAACTAGTTTGTTTCTTGGGTAATTTATTATTGTCCTGCGAACTGCACTCACAGGGGAGAGATTATTTTGTGAGGCCCAGCGACCTGCTCAGAGTCTATTTTTCTACACGTCCCGCGTCCCGACGCCCAGACAGCAAAGCTCTGCTCGCCACCCCCTGCGGCTCCGCTTCTCAGCACGCGCGAACGAAGACGCGCCTCGTGGGGGTCCACAAAGTCTATTTTTATACACAGAATTGTAAATTAGATTTTTTTGAGAGATCAATACTTAACTGAATGACATTTCATTTTCGAAATAGTGTAAAATATGAAAATATATTATTTTTAATTTAACTAATTTCCATCTCCACGGCCGGCCATCTCCTCGGGCGCCTTCCTGGTGGAATTTTTTTGCTTTGTCGATATTTTGGCCACAGACCTGGAAGTCAAGACTGTTACACACACTCACACACTTGTCCTTCCTTTCTTCTGTTTTTTTTTATTTTATTTTATTTTTATGTTATTATTGGTTTTTTGTGTGTGTGTTTTTTTGTTTTTGTTTTTTGTTTTGGACAAACTGGAAGATCTCTGTTATTTTTAACGTCAAAGAATTTATTAGAAAATGATATTTTTTAAAAAAAGCGCACATAGCAATGAGCCCATGCGGACGGAGCCTGTAGTTTCTACAGAGATAAACAAGGATTTTTTTTGCATTAATAAATGGAGAATTAACTGCTGTAAATTTACTAAACTGTATTTTTGAATATTTTGTAATAGTTTTATAGAAATAAAGCGTGCCACGCACAGACTGGTTAGTACGTGATACTCGGAGTCCCTGTCCCAGCCCTTCTTTGCTTCCTGCTCGAGCTCCTGGCTTCGGCCCCCTGGGCTCCCAGCGTCGTCGCCACGAGCGGCTTAGCCTGTGGATTCGGACTCACTCGCGTGTTGATTTTCGTGGCTGGATTGACCTCAGCTCTGGCTGCGTGTTGGGCTGGCCGTCTGCCTGCCCTCCGGAGGTTGGGGTGCTGTGCTGGGTGCCCGCCGGCCGCCAGCCAGCCCAGCCTAACCTGTAGGCCTGGAGGAGGTGGCCCGGGGCAGCCACCCAGAACTGACCCCCGGCTCCCTGGACCGGTCCCCGGACGTCATCCCCTGGGCTTGGCTGCCCCCGGGGTTGGAAGGCTGTGTCCCTGGCCCCGCAGGGCGGTCCCTAGCTGCCTTCTGAAGTCCTGGGGCCCTTTAAGGAGGGTCCCCGGGGAGAGGGCAGGGTGTCAGTCCTGTTTGAACCCCCCACACTCTTTTCTCGGGGCTTCCTCTGGAATCCAGGGCAGGCCTACATCCTGCCCCCCCCCCTTCTCTCCCAGCACAGCCACTAGGGTCTCAGGGTGCCAGGGTCCTCCGGCCATGCTGGCGTCGCCAAGCCCAACGTGTCTGTCTGGAGTGGCTGCTGAGCATGGACTTCTGTCCCCAGGGCACAGTTCTCCTTTAGCGGGCGCCCTGTGTCAGTGGGCCTGTGGGGGAAGGTCCTCCGTGCTTGAGGCTCAGCCCAGAGGGGTTCTGCCCGTGGCCATGACTCTGAGCACTTAGGCTTCTGAAGGTTACTGCGGCGCTTTGTGCTTCGAGCCCGTGTCTAAGCCGGGCTCTGCCAGGCGGCCCTGTGGGCTGGGCCTGTCTGCAGGCCAGTCCGCAGAGGGGAGCAGACTTGGACCTGAGGGCTCTGGGCAGGTCCGGAGCGGCTGCTCCTGAGGCTGGACCTGTGTCCCCCAAGCTTCTGTGCTGAGGGTCTGGCGTGGTGTGGCTTCTCCGGGGCACAGGGACCGGCGTGCATGGCGCTGGGGCAGGAGGCCCGGCAGGCACACTGAAGCTTGCCCACGGCCGGGCCCTCTGGGCAGGATGGGTCCTTGGTTTCCCTGGAAAAGATTGTTTTCTGGTCATGGAGGTGGTGAGCACATTCAAGGTTTAGAAACCTGGTGGCACCTGGTGGTTTCTGGTCTGTCAACAAGTTTGTGTGTAAGTTGGTCGAAGGTAAAAGGAACCCACGGGCCCACCAGCATCTCTGGCTGCGGTGACCGACCTGAGTAACTAGCGGTGCAGTCCAACGGGTCAGGAGCTGGCAGAGGCCCAAAGGTGCCTGTGCCAGTGGCAGAGTCCTGGCCACCGGCTCCGGGCAGTGCCCCCTACAGGCCGGGCTCAGTGGCCCCATCACAGTTTACTTACCCTGTCCCCCTTCTCAAGATTCTTCCAGCTTTACATTAAGAATTCTCTTTTTCACGGGCAACGAAAGGAAGTCACCGCATAGAGAAAGCAAACCCAGGGCACAAGGTCTAGGGGCAGCCGGCTCCAAGCGCTCGAGGCCCCAGCATCTCCATCTTCAGGGCTGGCGGGGTCACAAGCCTGCCGAGTGTCCACGCGGCGTCGCTGCTGCCTCCCCGGGACCCCGCGCCCGTCTCCTCCGTCAAACACGTGTATCAGAATGTACTTGAAACTGTTACCTGTGTGCTCTTGTTTGAATAATTAAAGACGTTACAGAGACTCTCCGAGGTGTCTGTTCTGAGGCGCAGCCCCTCCCCCGCACGGCCACGTGCCGATTCCTGTTTCCTCCACGAGAACGTGGGAGGGAAGCTTCATTGAGCTGCAGCCTCGGTTCCTTCAATGGGAGGTTGGGTCAGGCTTGGGAGGCCGAGCAGGAGGCCCCTGATCCTCCCTGCGTGAGCCCTTCGCTGTAGGCGTCTCAGCCACGTGGGAAATGCCGGGCGGACGGGCAAAGAAGGCCAGTTGGCTGCAAGATTTGGCGAGAAAACCACAGGGTGCCCGCTGGTGAGCCGGCTGCAGGGCCGGCATCGGGGGCTGGTATCATCAGGGGCTGGCGTGGGGCCGGTGTCCGAGGCTGGCTCTTGCTCAGTGGCCGGTCCATCCTTCGGGAAGGATGACCCACCGCCCTACTCCAAGGGGGATGGGATGAGGGGCCCAAGGAAGGTGACTTTCAAATGACTTTCTATGAGCAAATCACTGAACACCCATGAGCCCCGGTTTCTCCCAGGCCCTCGGACGGAGGTGCGGGCTAGGATGGGGTCACACAACATGGCCCTGGGGCAAATGCGGCCCACCGCCTGGTTTTTATACGGCCCACCAGCTCAGTTTGGTTTTCACGTTACTGAATGGTTGGGGAGGGGGAAAGTCTACAGAAAAGATTTCTGGCCGTGTGAGACGTAATGACATCAGTGTCCATCAACAAAGCTCCATGGGAACAGCGTCCACGGTCACCTCCGAGCTCCCACGGCCGGGCTAAGCAGGTGCGTCAGACCCCATCCCGAAAACACGGCCCGCACGGCCTGAAATATTTACTACTCGGGTCTTTACAGAAAAAGTCTGCCACCCCCATAGATCTCGAGCCCAAACCAAGCAGGGCTGCGGGGTGGAGGGCGGGCCGGGGCCGGAACATGGTGGTGTGGACATCATCACAGCACACCCGGGGGTGACAGGTCCAGGAAGGCCCGGGGCGGCCCCTCCGGCCGGGCCACGCAGCAGGCGAGCTAGTGCCGAGCAGGTGGGAGCTGAGCTGGAAAGAACCACGTGTAAAGTAGGGGACCCGCGGGGACAGAAACGCCGTTAGAGGAGGCCTCTCAGTCTTAATCTCCTGACCCCGTGACAACCGTCTGCACTGAGAGAGAACCTCCTTCCCTTCTTTTTTTTTAGCTGAGCTTGATTTTCCCAAATTAAGAAGAAAATCTTAAAATTCACATTTCACTATAGGAACGCGCTCTGGGTCCTGCTATGGGGAGACGCGGCCCGTCTGTGGGGGACCTGCACTCTCAATGGGCGTCTTCGGTTCTCAGGGTGACAGCAGCTATGCTCCTGGAAGGGGGTGGGGAGAGTAGCTTAAATAAGGTCCAGAAATCTGAAAAGTGAAGATAAATTAGAAGCGATATTATGCCAAAAATCCAAGGAGAAACTCCCTGGAAGCACAGAGCTTGGCCCCTGGTGGAGTCCTGTGCCCCTTTGCCCTGAACACCACCATTCATGGGGGGGGGCTCCCATCCTCCAGGCCCCAGGAGGGACACGGGATTCCTTCCTCAGCCCCGCAGCCTGAAGGCAGCAAAGCGACCCAGGCCTTTCAGAGGGAGCCCACGGTCCCTGTGTCTGTCCCTGCTGACCCAGGTCATCGAATCCCAGCCGAAATCCTCCAGCCACAAGGTGGCTGCCTCCCTCGCTCAGCGCTGGGCCACCCAACACACCCAAGGAAGCAGGAGCCCAGCCGAGGAGTGGGGGTGGGTGGGGGTGGGTGGGGGACCTACCTGCTGCTTCCGAAAGAGCCTCAAAGTGTCAGCAGCAGCACAGAGGCCCGGCCCGGCTGGAGCTGCCCGCTGACCCCAGGGTTGCTGCTGTCTCTGTGGCCCTGCGTGTTCTCCTTCACTCGGTGACATTCGTGGGAGGCACAGTCATCTCTCCCCAGCCTGGAGCCCCGAGGGGCCGCGTGGGGCCAGCTCCCTGCTCCCGTGTCCCCAACGTCCCATGTCCCAAAGGTCCCGTGTCCCAGAAGCCTCGCACGGAGCTGCTTCCCTCCCGAGTGCCGCAGGGCCTCCTGGCACACAGCTTCCACTCTGTGCCCGTCCAGCCGGCCCAGCCCGGGTTCCACTGAGAACACAGGCTCCCCCTCTGCCCGCCAGGCCCTCCCGAGGTGCACGTGGCAGGCCGCGAGGACAACTAGCAGGAGGCTTGGGGGACCACCGGGGGACAATGCGGCCACTCCCCCACCTCGGGCAGGCCCAAGGCCCCCGGAGTTCTCCTGGGGGCCCGGCCCAGACAGCCTCCTGTCCCTGGGCCCCTGGGCTGCTCTGCGCCAAAGCTCCGGGCGGTTCAGCATCTCCCGGCGGCGGAGGAGCGCGCCCCTCGGTGGAGTCCGAGCGCCCTCTGGTGGTCTTGGCGGGACAGCGCAGGCGCGCCCCGGCCGGGACCTGGGCCAGCGCACCGGGGACCCCCTGGACGCCAGGGGGGGCTGATCCAAATAAATGTCAGAGGTGCCTTCGAAGAAAAGAGAGCGAGTGACAGCAGGGCCTCCCGCAGACAGCGGTGTCGGAGGCCTGATGGGCACAGAGAAGGCGGGTGGCGCCGCCCGTCCCCCCCTAGTGGCCACACCCGGCCATCGCCGCGCCCTCCCCCGGGCCCCGGCCCGGCTCAGCGCTGGAAGCGGCAGCCTGCAGAGGGGGGCCCGTCGGTCCCCGGGACCACGACCCGCGCCGGCCTTATTTCTTCCTCTACGATTTAATTTACACAAGCCCGTGCACCCCCTCGTGGGCCCCAACACCTGCCGGGCCGAGCGGTGGACACCGCGTGGCCACACCTGCCTCCCCAGCTGGGGAGCTGAGCTATTTATAGGCAGCGCTGGGGTCCTGAAGTCTAGGGGTTCAGTCACAAACGAGCTTTCTCAGGTCAAGGACGCGAGCTTTAAAACGCTGTTGTCTGCCTGCCGGTGCGCCAGGCAGAGGGAGATGAGCCCCTGTTCTCAGGGGCAACCAGGGGTGGCTGCCCCAGGCGGGCCCTCTAACCAGAGGCCTGGTGACCCACTGGTACACCTGGTCGGACAGCACACCTGGTCACCCACTCTCTCAGGGACCCTGGTCACCCAGCTCTCAGGGACCCTCTGGACAGGTGAGGTGGGGCCCCAGGGCACTGGAGGGGAGGCAGCAGTGGCGAATCCCCGGGGTGCCCACCATCCTGTTCCCCGGGACAAACAGCTGAGGGGCAGGGGCAAGGGGGTGGTTCGCGTCCTGGTGTGAGAGTCGGAGATAAAAGGCCTGGAGAACAGCATTCTGGGTAGTTAGCCGGTGGGTTTCTGGTTCGGGTCCATAGGTCTCCACTGGGAATTTACAAGCCTGTTTCGGGCGCTAAGGAAAACCGTAAGGAATTCACGCTCTTCCTGCACGTTTCTTAGCACAGAGTGGAAAAGCCACATCATTGCAAGCGAGACAAGTCGCGAGGGAGTCCCCTCCTCCCTGCAGGCCCCTCCTCCCCTCCTGCCTGTCGTCATCAGCAGGTGAAGCGATTCTGAACCGGGCCGCGTTCCGGCCCTGCTGATGGTTACAGGTGAGAAAGTTAAACTTGAAGAAGGAAAGAGTTTTCCCAGGTTGCTCAGGGAAGGAGGCGGTTTGAACCGCCCGCCCTGGGACTCAGGTGTACGGTGTTTGTGAACGCACCCCAGTGGGTGGCGGGGGAGACAGGACCTCACACCGCTGCGCACACACTGGCAGCCCTGGGTCACTCTCCCCAGGGACCCCTCTGTGGGTGCAGTTCAGCCTGGGTACCTGGCCTTTCCCCCAAACTGGAGACGACACGAGAGGGCTTCATGAGAACATATGCACAACATATATTACATGGGGAAAAGCTGGCTCCAAAACATTACGTACAGTGGGGTCCCATTTATGTGTGTACATGTGTGCATGTGTTTGCGTGCACGTGTGTGCGTGTGTGCACGTGCATGTTTGTGTGTGCTATGTGCATGTGTGCATTTCTGTATTTGCATGTGTGCATGTGCACCTTTGTGGGCATGTGCATATGTGCATGTCTGTGTGTGTGTACATGCATGTGTGTGGTATACACACACACACACACACACACACACACATACGCCCTCTTAGAAAAAGTTGGGCAGGATGCACACGGACATCTTCCCAGTGACTCTGGGTGAACTTACAAAGTGACCTCATTTGTCTCATGATAATTTAGTCGGCTGCAAGCAAAACGAATATGTTTTCATTTGAAAGGGTTTAAGAAGTTTCTTGTTTTGTTTCCCCTCCCAGCCCGTCCTAGTGGCTCTCGGTCACAGTAAACCTGGGACAGCCACTGAGACACCGATCCTCCTGCAGATGTGGGCCCTGCTGTAGCCGCGGCTTCCGGAGCCCGCCGTGGACTAAGGAACCTCTGGGACGGTGGTGAGTCTCCATCCTTGAGGGAGCCTTAGTTCTTCTGAAGGGTCAGGAGTCTCAGAGGGCGACCTGGTGGGGTCCGGGGTGAGACAGAGCATGGGACGTCCATGAACTGATGAGACTCGCCTGCCCCGACTCAAAGCCAGCGCCCAAAGGGCATCCCCCAAATATTCTCATTGTTGAGGCAACTCCTGGGGCTGAGCTAGGGTGACCTGAAGAGCCGGGCTCCGTCCTGACCAAGCCACACCCGCTCTTCAGGCTCAGGTCCCCATGTGTGACAGGAGGAGTCGGTCCCCAGACCGAGGTCTGGCCCAGCTCTGACATTCTCTGACTTGTCTGACTGTTGGGGCAGTGCTGGGACTGGCTTGCTCTGTCCTTGGTGCCCGTGGCGGGCCCTCCATGAAGACTGGGTGAGTGGGGGGGGGGGGCGGCAAGCAAATGAAGCGGTGACGGCAGAACGGGCATGTCAGGGAAAGCCACCTTAATGTCCTGCTTGGCCTCTCCCGTCTGGTCCCCAGGGAGGCGGGCTGTCCCAGTAGTCGAGCGCCACCTGCTGGGTGGCTCTGAAACCTGCAGTCAGGACCGCTGACAGCTCCAGGCTGTCTCCGGGAAGAGCCCAGACCCCACCCAAGTAAGCCCCACAAGGAAGGGCACTCAGGAGCCTCCCCCAAAGCACAGAGACCCCTAAGCAGATGAAGACAGAAGGAAATGGCACCTCGAGAAGTCGGATGGGGAGCGGGTGTGTGCACGAGACAGGTTTCCTGGGAATCCTCACTGTGGTATTTTCAACAAAAAAGGGGGGTGTCAAAATGTGGGATTCGCTGTAAATTGTTTCTGCCTCTTCATAAGGCTTCACAAATCGGCAACAACACTCCGGAGACACTGTGTCCCGCATCGTGGCCAACTGCGCCGTTTGTGGGTGGCTTTGGGAGCTTAAGGGATACAGGGCGAGGGTTCTTGTGACCACACTTCCGCACAAAATTAAGGTGCTTACTGTAGCTGGGAGTTGCCTGCTTCAAATCAGTGTGGGAACAATACTTACTGGGAAAGGAGAACATGAGCTAGGTCAGCCACCGGGGACAACGTGGCCCTCGGGAGGGCAGCGACCCTGGGTGGTGGTGGCCCTGGTAGATGACCACAGGTAGGAGGTTCTGGGTACAGGTTCACCTCCGGTTCTTCCAAGGATCTGGGGTCTCAGGAAGCAAAGTGAGGGAGGGCCGTCCCCTCCATCCGAGGCCCCAAGAGCTGGGGGAGGAGGCGGAGCCAGCAGACCTCCTCTGTGGTGAGCTGGGCAAGGCCAGGCCAGAGAAGGAAACCCAGCTGCAGGGACTTTGCTGGGGACAGGCAGCTTGTCAGTGGGAGGGTTGCTGCAGCCTGGAACCTTGCTCCTGCCACCCGCCTCTGCTGGGGGTTGGGGTGTGAGGGAGGAAGGGAGGGAGGATCTGTCACTAGATGTCCTCACCCCTCCTGGTCTCAGTCCCAGGGCCCTGCCCCTTCATCACGGGGCACAGGTTTGGACACAGGCTCAGATGCCCCTTGCCCCTCTCAGATCTGAGTCCCTCCCGGGCCGGCCAAGGCTGCTCTCGCCGCCCCGTGGGTCCGCAGCAGTCCCGTCCCTCTGTAACCCAACAGCACCGGTCTCTGCGCACTGAGAACCCCAGGGTGGGGGGACCACAGATGCAGGTGGGGCCAGCATGGAGCTGAGGATCCCTGAGGGGCACGACCAGGCTGAGGGCTGATTTCCTTGTTTGGATCTAACGTAGACCACAGGCGAGACCGCTGCCTCTCAGTGCAGCCACCCAGCCCATCGGGGAGTCTGTTCCGACTCCTGCAGACCCTGCAGCAGGATGAAGAGGTCACCTTGACCTCAGACGGGAAGGCCCATCGCTCAGACATGGGTTCAAGGCAGAGGGCTGCACCGAGGGGGCTCGCCCGGAAACAGCGCCCGGCCATCCTCGGAGGGATGGTGGCTGAGCTCTCTGTCCACATGGGTAAGAGGCAGGCTGGGCCGAATCTGAGCGGCCAGATAAAATAAAAGCTACAGAAAAAAAGCAGAAACTTCAAGATACTTTATTAACACATCTTTCAAAATTACAGTACAGCTCAGAACACATTTCAGCATGGATCACAAACGATACACAGCAATACATTTCCAGCTCTGTCACTACTGCTCCCACATCTACTCCTGAGGCCGCACAGCGACTGGCATGTGGGGAGTGGGGGAGACAAGGCAGTGCCACCCCGCCAATGGAGCATGTGAGCTCAGAAGGACACACGAAGTAGGTGAACCCAGAGGAAGGAAGCAGTCAGCTGGCTCCGAGCGCTCACGGCGCCCACAGCTTCAGAGCGGACAGCGGAGCCGCCCACACCCGCGTGCGGCGCGCACTAGGTTAGCAAGGGCCAGTCAGCCTGAGCCGGCACCTCCCAGCGGAACAATAGGCGCGTTACTACTAACACTGAACTCATGCAAAAGCGGTCCTGCCTGCAAAGTAGAGGGCAAAACAGAGGGTTAATGACACGCCAACCAGCCAACCGCTGCGCAGGACGCTGGCCTCTCCCAGTCACACTGCAAAGTAACAGAGTCCAGTGTTATTCTGTCCAACCAAAGACCTGGAGGAGAAAGTGAGGAGTGAAACCTGTCGAGGCAAAGGTTGAGGGAATCCAGGGGAAACAGTGCAGACTGGGCAGAGGAGCACAACATCCCACCTCGAGGTGGTGGGCAGACCATGGGCACTGGAGATGGGGAGGGAGGGAGGGCTCAGCGGGAGAGGGGCACGGGGTGGAGGGTGGGGAGAGGTGGTTCGCAAGGGGAGTCCAGAGGAGGCAGGAGCCCAGGGGTCCCAGGACCAGACCAAGCAGCAGCAGCAGCAAGGAGAGAACCAGCTCAGAAATGAGAAAACATCAGGTTTAGGGGCGGAGTTGTTGTTGAACCTGAAAGCTAAACAGTGGAATTAAAGCCTCAGAGTTAAAAGTCCTCACAGAGGAAGGACAATTCTGGATCCCGCGCCTGTGGAAAGCAAAGCGGAATTATAAACCGAAGGGCCATCTGCTCCTCAGGGGACGTGTGAGTGTGTGCGTGAGTGTGAGTGTGCCTGCACATTTAAAAACCTGAGTCCTGCAGACGCGACTACACGGGCAGAACACAGCAGGGCAGCGTCCCCGACAAGCAGCGCCCCTCAGGCCTCGCCGGGCAGCAGGGTGAGGCAGTGGTGCTGAAAGGTGCGAGGCCCGCCTTCCAGAGGATTCAATTACTAAACAGGATATATGGAAATGATACACCTGTCCACTGGGTGGAACACAGTAAAATTTAAAAACCACACACTGTTTCTTTATAAGGGCCTGCATTTTTCTACATACCTTTAAAAATTAGTAAAACAAAGCAGAGCAGAACACCGACAGGAGGCCCTGTTCACACTTCAGTCGGTCAGAAGGAAAAGGAAAACCCTCTTCTCACGAAGGACCTGCCCTAGCTGCCCGTCTCGACTAAAAGGCTTCCTACCAAAGCACGGCACGGAAGAGTGAAGGTTTGCAAGCTCCAGAAAAGGCTACGCCGTGTACAACCAACGGCCCTTCCCAACCACAGGTCAGCGGAAGGTGCACCTGGGATCCAATATGAATCAGTGGGTCTTGCTCTGGTTCTAAGTGCGCAAACCACGCACTTTACGTGATGAGAATTAAACAGGTTGCAAAAGAACCTTACACAGGAATCCGTAGGATTCAGTAGTAAATCAAGGCTCTCACCTCTGGAGAAGCCTTACTTCAGGGTATCCAAAATAACGCTTCACTCACTAGTGTTAAAAACAGTTCAGGAGGGTGATTAAAATACTCATTAAATACAAAAAAACAAACGAAAAACCCCTAAACTTTCCCCCTAATGGATCTGACTCTGGCTTCCTTCATGGGGGCCCTGGTCCTCCCACCCCCCGTGAGTGAGCCCCCTTTAGAATTCTCCCTGAGAAACTGGTGAAAAACCAACAAAACCTTAAGAATTTTCTCTAAATAATCAAACGAGAGGAAGGGGCTCTGCCTGACCAAAGGGAAATAGCAGCAGGTCTGACAGCAAACTGAACTGGAGGCCAGGAGAGGCCTGTAAGCAGGCAGGGAGGGGATTCAACAGGACCCTGGAAAGGGCACTGGGGCAGCAAGGGGGCCCACCGCCATCAGAAGGACAGCAGGCCCGCGCGGGCACCTCCGGACAGCACATGCTGCCTCCAGGCTCCAGTGCACAGACCTCGCTCCAAGCCTAACTGTCCTCAACAGGGTCCCGTCAGTCCACTGGTCTACCAGCACTCCAAGCTTACCTTCGATTCAAAAGAAACAAAACACAAAATAAACAGAACAAACAAAAAAACTGAAAGCCAAAACAAAAGACGTGTAACTGCTCAAAATCAGCTCTACGAGTGGGTCCTGCTCACCTGCCCCACACGAGCCACCAGGCCCTCCTGTGGGGAGAGTGGGAGGGCCACCAAGTGCAAGGTGGCTCTCTGTCCACCCTCCCACCGTCCGGCAGGTGCTGTCCAGCAGACACCTACAAGGCCCCGTGTGCCCACCACCCGCACCCTTCTCGACTGGACTGCCTGCTCCCGAGTGGCTGTGTTAGCAGACGGTCTATGATGAAGTCTTACGGCTGCTTCATTCCACAAAACCGTCCACAAGATGGCTCCCCTTCTTCCTGCCCTTCACCCCACATCTCCCCAGCTCCTCCCAACAACAAAGTTCCCTGTTGGCAAAATTAAGCAAAATGCTGTTTGGAAAAAAGACCCCTGGGTGCAGGATCTAAGCTGTCACAATTTAGCATCGCTACAGAACCAAGCATGAACAATTGTTCTCAGGACCTTTACAAATCACGAGGACAACCCAACTTAAAAGTACTTATGACGAAGCCCACTCCTCCCCTCCTGCCCACCCCCCAGGGGTGAGGCCACAGGCGCCCACTCAGGATGCTGCCTGTCCAGACACGGGACCCTCCACATTGCTTTGGAAAGAGACAAGGTTTCTCCTGTGGAAGAGTATCAGTATAGGATTTAACAGACGTGGCCCGACCAGCAGTACACAAGCTTATGCTCAGGCAGGTGGCCAGGTGAACTTGTTACAGCACAACATCAAACAAGGCAACACGAAGGACAGCGGCTCCACATGCGCCTGCTATTTACCTCACGAGGTATACTGATAGTCACTGTTCTTAGCTCCTTGGACTTGTGAACAAATAATACACAGGTCAGGGTAAACGTATTGACTTACTCCCATCTTTATAAAAATCGAATACACACAGGACACGTCAACAATTACGGAACTGCATCCATCAAACTTGGTGAGACAACACAGAAGAACTAGCAAACAGCTACGGTGCTGCTGGATTGAAAGCATCGCCAATAACACTTTAATTTTAAAAGGTCCGTATTTACAGTGTGTGAAGTGTGCCTGCATCTCGTCTGAATGCATGATAAATAAAGAACAGAGATAATGGTTGCAACAGATCTTCCAAGAGGGCTCAGCTATGGTGCCTGACTTCCCTGCGAGAAGTGCACCGAAAATGGAAATAAAATGACTCTCTAATTCTGCTTCTTTCCTTTTCTGCAGTTTCCTCCAAGGAAACTCAGCTTTGCCCCCAGGCCCGGCTGCACTGCAGGGTCCAAACTCAGGGCTGGTGCCTGCCGGCCAGGCACTGGGCGTGCCCATCAGTGCTCTAGGAAAGGCCTACTTCACCTGGACGGTGGTCTTTCAAGGACAGGGGATCAAGAGAAGGGTGCCCGTGTGTGCACAGTGCCAGCACCCACGTCGTGCTCATGCCAGAGCAGGCCCTGAAGCAGCCGTGGGTAAATCCAAAGCAGCAGTGTCCACACAGGGCTAATTCACCATCACTGACTGGAAGGAAGTACCCTGCCCGCCTGCTTTCTAGAGACAGCATGCGGGTTATGGTTTCCAAGCCACAGCACACGCAGACCATTTCAGAAAGTGGCAAAAGTCTGTCCACTTATCTGACTGGGCCAGCAAGTCCTTGTGACACGGTCCATCACTATGAACCTTCCCGCAGGTGGCCGAGTGAGGCGTGGTCTGGATCTCTCCTAACTACAGCTCCCGGCTACGTCGTCACTCCACTGCCGCTCTCCGCACACTGCACTAACTCAGCCACAGGTTTACGTATGAACACACCGGAGCTGCCTGTGAGAGTGGGCAGTAGCCTGGTCAGGGCACTGACTCTGAGACGGCGCAGGCCATTCAGGGGCTCTCTGGAGCAGGGTGGCCAGGTGCCCCAGCTGGTGGGAGTTCCAGTGGATCCAGGAGTCCTACGCTTTCCTGACCTGAGCTGACATCTCCTGTGAGCCCCATCAGCCTGCACCCCCGTTTTCTAGGCTCACTCTTCGCACACAATGCCACCTGAGAATCAGTGCTACACAAGGTCTCACAGGGGCTGGATACTCCCTCCAGTTATGGTCACTTACTTTGAAAAAGTAAAATAAAATCTACGCTGTGCAAACGAGATGGTACAAGCTCTCACGAGCGGGGTCTCAGTTCCCACAAGGAGGCCAAGACACAAGGAACCTGGATGCACAGGCCTTGGGCTCCCATGTGGTCCCCCTGGGTAACCAGAGACAGTGAGTGGCAAGAAGCCTCTATCAATTCTACGGATAACTCTGACATGACATCTTAGATATAAAATACAGCTAAAAAGTCTAAGTTTGCCCTCATATCATCTGCTCAAATACTCAGGTCCACGTTGGAGTAAGTCCTAGAGTGAACTCCTCCGTGAGCAGAAACACTGTAAGGCACTTTCAATCTCCGCCCAGAATGAATTCTCCTAAAGCTGCTCTACGGGGCATGGGCATCATCTAAAGGAGCCCATGCAGAATCACTCACGGGTGACACAGCCCCCTCACACCAGATGCCTCGGGGAGTGGTATGCCAGGGTCAGTGTCACCTTGCTCTCAGGTTGGCTGAAGGACAGCGCAGCCCTGCTCAAAAGGCCTTCAAAAAAAACAAAAAAGGGTTAATCAAAATAATGACCAGCTTCCCTAAGAACACTGCTGTCAGAGCCAGTGACGCGAAGCTGCCCTGTGGGCTGCATTTAAAAAGGAAAAAAACCCAACCAGGTCTGTTCAAGCTTCTGGCTGGTCCTCCGCCTGGCAGGTGCACTGTGCATCCCACCAGGCAGGGAACTCCCGCTGCCAGAGCGCCACACCCAGCTTCCCTCCCCCAGGGAAGCGCAGTGGTGACAACCTGGTCCTCGCCCTATCTGGGAAGAGTTAAAAGGTGAGGAGTCCCCTAAGGAGCTCAGAATATGCAGCTGGTGCTTTTGGAATCTTTACAAGAACAGAATCGGCTGCCCGGGGCCCCTCCCCCACCCTGCTTTCTGGGACAGGCAGCTGTCAATCACAATGACTGGCGTTTGGCCTGTTTTACCAGAGCCTTTGGAGGGCCTTCTGAGAGGACGGCTGGGTCTAGCCTGCACTGAAGATAAGTGCAACCATTATCAAATATTCTTTGCTGTGAAAGTACTTGGAATTTGTGCTGCTGATGTTCCTCCCTGAACCAAAGTCCCGGTGAGCGATCGATCAGACAGTAAATCACGAAGCACAGTGTCTACATGCATTGTAAGCACTTTGAAAACAAAAGAAAACAAAAACCGGAGTTCTCGGAGATGGCAACAGAATTTGGAGCCATCGAACATGGAACTCCAGCCTGCCACGTCCCGCAAGTTCAGCTCTCCCGGAACCAATGCTGGGCCGCCCGCCGCTTGGACAACAGTGAGCAAGGATGGACAGAGGCCTCAGCTGGCGGGTCCTGTGCAGGCAGCTCCCTCGAAGAAATTCCACAGCGTGTGTGTGCAGTGCAAGGTCATCCTCCCTGCTAGAGATCACTCCACAATCAGGGCCACGTTTATGTGGGACAGGTCTATCATGTGTCTGTGGAAGTGAAACAAACCCTATTAGGTTAACTGCATACCAGTGGTCGGCTTACAGAAGAGGGAACTAGATGGGAAGGGTGGGCCCGTGAAGGAAAGTCTACTCTAGGCAAGCGCAGACTGGCAGAGAAGTCAGCATGAACACAGGGACAGTGTCCACATGAGGGGGAAGTCGCGCCCACTGTGCACTGCTGCGTCTCGTGACAGGTGGACAGGCAGCAGCATGCAGATCAACAGCTGCTGGGACAGAGAGCAGGCCACAGGGGAGAGGTCCCCGCCCGCGCCCCCGGCACCAGAACCAGGGAATCCACTGCTACCTGTGGAACTTCTGCTGAAACGCTAGTGCATGGGCCGGCTCCTTAAACTTAGCTATGGCTTTCCGTTGCTGGGGAAGCATCTGTAAACTCTAGAGGAAGAAAACAAAGACATTTTAACATCACGCTGTATATGGTTTAAAACAACTGTATGTACATGCAAACATTCAATTTAATACAAAATTTGGAGCTCAGACTGATACCTGGATCACTAAAACAAATTAATTCTATCTCCATGGCAATTTTTCTTACCCATCCAGATAATATATCCAAAAACAATCTGCTTCAGCAAGTCATTCCCCTGACCAGCAATCCACCCTCCAAGCCTGGCGCTCAGGCCTTGCATCCCCTGGCCATGCCAGCTGCCCAATCTTCTCTCTAAACCTTCTCTGAGGCCTGGGGGCAGGTACCCCAGAGAGTCACTTTCTCTTCTCATGCCTTCCTGTCAGGCAACTGTCCATGAAAATACTTGGCTCCTCTTCTAGAAGAACGTTTCTGGACTTCAGTGGTGACTCCCCAACGTGAAGTGAAGGCATGAAGCTTCATTTTTACCATCCACCATCTAAAGTGGTAAAACACCTGCTGTAAGAAGACTTGTCTATTTGTACCTAAGTGGCTTACACCTCAGTTTTCTGGAGGACTGTCAGCCAAGACAGCATAATCTGCAGTGAAGTTCCTCAACCACGAGAACGGCTGGTTCTCCAGCGGCCAACACATGTGACGAGGACACTGCCTAAAGTCTGCTTGCTGGCTCTCCCCATATTTATATTTTTGTGCCCTTTCAATAAAACAAGCCCTGTTTTCTAGATATGAGGATGAACTGTAGAAATTGTCACTATTCAACCTACCAAAATGACAAACATTAGGGATTTCTTTGGAAGGAGAGGAAAAAACATGTTGCACTAAAAGGTAAAAAGCTTATGATCACCAGTTTCCACATCTTCCTATAAACACGAATCACTCAGAACAGACCTAAAGCTAAAGTCCGTCTCAAGGATCTTTACTCCGACTCCCCTGCCCCTCACACACAGCTCACTGACACGCCGACTGAAGGCTACACTCATCAATTTTCTCCCCGATTTGCTGTCCATTTTTCAGACAAGCCGTCTTCAGACAATTTCTGAGAAGAGTAATTGTTCTGCTATTAATCACAAAACACTAGCTGGAAGCCTCCTGCGTTCACACTCAGCAGTCCCCGCAGGACCCTGTGCCAGAGCTGCAGGGGACACTCCACTAGCAGAGAACAGGGCACACTGTTTAGGGTCCTGGCCTCTTCCCCTAGGATGAGCTCCTCTTTCTAAGAACAGTCTGTATGTGTCAGTGTTACACAGATAAAGAAAAATGTTGTTGGGTATGAAAACAGTTCTGCAGTCCTGACAGAGCCATTAAATGCTCTTCCCCTTTCGTCAGCGATTCCTCACACCTTCAGGAATCGCCTAAAGCCAAAAAAGATGCTAGTTGTTTTAAACACAAGTGAAACTGCTTCAAAGCATCCCCATTTAGGGGATGGTGGGAAGCCCTGTCTTCCACCTGACAGCCCTGCAGCCCTGGGGGGCAGTCAACCTCATCCCGGCCCAGCGCTTCTCGTAGGAAATGCAAAGGGCCTTGCTCTGGAAGTCTCTTCTGCGCAGGTTCACTGGCCTGTTGCTGGTGGCGGCGTGGCCAGAGCAGCAAACACTGCTCCGAGGGGTCTGAGCAGGAGTACGGGGAAGCTGCAGCAGCACCTTGGGCAGCCCCGTTCCGCCAGCTGTCAAGGACTTGGCAGCTCCTGCTCATGATCACGCCCGCCATCCCGCCAAGCCTGGGTCTCCTCTGACGCAGGTGCTGCCAGTCTCCCGCGCTTCCTCAAGTCCACATCCACGTCCAACACTGGTTGTCCTGTGTTCCCCGTCCTACCGAACAATCCTTCCAAACACACAGCTCAGCTCTTCAGAGCTCTGTCTCCTCACACTGTTCCGAGATCCCCGTTTTCCTCTGGCTTAGTTACAACAGTTCCAGAACTTTGCATGAGAGCCTCCAGCTTACATGTTTTCCATGAGAACTTCAAGTCCTATGGCCATGCCCAGACCTACTTTCAACCTGGGGACGATAGGTTCCAGGTAGTCTATGTCTGACAGTCCTGCTGTCCATGTCTCACTATCCCGCTGTCTTTTTCCTCAGATGTCCTAAATGCAAAATGACTGCCTGCTTTCACTGGAGATGCCAACGATTTTATGCCACCCACTAGCCCTTCTCCATCAGTCAGAACCAGACGCAGTGAAGGAGATGTTCTCATTGGCCCCCGTCACCTTCAAAGGTCAGTGTGTGTCCGCTGTGACCTGCCTTCCTGGCTGCTTAGAGGGCTCCCCATCTGGGTGGACTGGGATGCTTTTGGGGGCTGGCGACTTGGTGTCCTGAAGCAGCTGCAGGAAGATAGCCCTTGGGACAGGACCGGCTGCCATCAGGTGGCCAGCAGGTGGGGCACTGCTGCTGTCCCTGCTTTCCCTCAGTGACATGGGACGTTCTCCTTTCTTGTTTCCCTCCCTGGCAGCTTATGCCAGGGAGCAATGAGGTATGTAGTGGCATTTCCTGTCTTCTGTGGTTTATGAGTCTGATGGAAACACAGACTCACAGAGGTGAAGTGCTCAGTTCGAAAGCTGCACACCAAGAAATGGCAAAATAGGGACTTAGGCTGAAGCGCATCTCAAAGCCCGACTCCAGCTGCTACAGGCTGCATGATACTTCCAAGGATGGTCGGCAAACAACACAGATGTCAGCAGAGAAAGTGACTTTCACAACCCTGGGCAGAGGCAGCCACGTCTAAGCCCAACTGTTACACAGTGAGGATCACAGGGAACCTTAAGTGATCACGAGCTCCACACTCTTGTGAGGAGATGGTTTTCTGTTTTTATACCCTGGTATTTCGTTCATTATAGAACAACAGATTTTTCTTCACACAATTTTAGGCACAGCCCTGCACACAGGAAACAAAGATGACGAAGTGAAGGGGCCTCAGAGGTTGTGACCCTTCTGCTCCCAGATCCTGACAGCTGACTGCTCGGTCCTCCAGATGGAGCAGGAGGTGAGGGCTAGTCCCTGGAGAAGGCGCTCCTGCAGCCCCACCCCCAAGGCCCTGCCCTCGGGTAGGACTGCTGGTGACACCCCATGGCTCTGATTCTCACTCGCCCTCTCATCTGAAATTCTGAAATGCGTTACTTCCTTCTCATGTCATTTCTCCCTTCTGGTTAGAACATTCTACAAAATCTGGTCATTTTTCCTTATTGTGTAAATAACGAATCTATAGACAAGTGTCTTTTTAACAGACTTTCTAGAGAAGTGGAGCATTATTAAGGGAAGAACATAATCTGAGAACTACCTCCTGCCACACGAAGAGAGCCTCTCAGGTCCACAGCTAAGGCAGCAGAGTGACATGCACAGCAATTTTCTACAATTAAAGGGACCAAAAAACAGGGTCCTGCCTAGTGCAGGTGCCACCACTGCTATTACACTACGTGGACACGAGGTGGCGTCACAGCCCAAGGCTCACAGGCTTAGCTGGGTCAGGTGGAGGCCCCTCCACCCCATCCCTTCCAAGTCTATTTATATTTAAAACATAATTATAGCAAAACATTGTTATAAATATCTTTTCAAAATTTACATTCAACAATATCATCCTAACCCTGTCGGAGAAGCCTGTTACATCAGCGTGGTTATAAACTTAAGAGTGTTAGCCTTTGTGACTGCAGCAATTAAGTATCTCCACTCCCACTCACATCCATCCCCCAGAGCAAGGCTGGCAGAAAACAGGAACACAGGCTCAGTTCCCAGGGTGGGCACACAGGCCCCTGCAGAAGTGCTAAATTCATTACTCCTCGGGGGCTTTCTCAGGGACACATGGGACCTCACCTTGTACTTCATTTTAAGGGTAACTGATGTGACCTAGAAAACGTCTTCTTGTTTTCCCCTCTCTCTCATTAAAACAAGCAATTAAGCAATCCAACATGGTTTTTGCTCAGCTTCAAGTGTCCTCACTCAAACTTTATTATTTATAACACAATGATCTCTAACCCTTCTTTCTCAGAACAGGAAAAACAATGGCAAAATGGGAGGGGGAAAGGTCATACAAGAGATCTGTAACTCCAAAATGCAAAATTCAGTTGGCGAGACTAGGGCCAGGTGGCTGAGCTGTTTGCACTGCAGCCACCGAACCTCAGGTGGCGCTGTGGACTTAGCACTGGCCACGCAGACCCAGGTCCAGAAAACAGGAAGGAGGACTATCAAGGGTGCACACTGTCCACCCCACAGAGACAGAAGGACATCGGGCTGCAGCATCAGCCCTCACAGGGAACACTGGGCTCACTGATGACCTGTGACATGACCTCAAATTTTCAGCCACCGTTGGTCCGAGAGTCTCAGATCAGGATGCCCACATTTGTGCACCTGAAATCCTCTAGAGTCAGTTCTGTTCCTGCAAATCAGCCCCAATTCCTAGTAACTGTCTGGGAACAATGACCCCCATGCCCTATGCCTCTGACGACACCATGCCCTGCCCACACCACGGGAAATCGACTCTTAAAAACAGAGGTCAACATTCTTGTTAACTTGTGATTACTACATGCAAATAAAACTAACCCTAACCTCTCTCTGGGAACCCAAAGTGAGGGTGAATGGGAAGGAGAAGTGTTTAGGGCATTACTTACGCCTCACAGTTAGGAACTCTCAACAGTACATGGAGGTTTTTAAACTCCACATTTAAAACAATTACTTGTGTCAACTGTAGTCTGAAAATGTCTCCCATCCACTCATAACGTAGAGACCACTGGTGCTACTCAGAAACCTATCCATCGGGCAGTGTGCAAGTGCTCTGCTCTCACACACAGACCCACTGGGACAGAGAATGCTGGCCACAGCTGACTGGGGGGTGACACTTGGCAGGAAGGCCAAAAACAAATGAGCTGCTCAAGGAAAACCAGGTGAGCCACCTCCTCGCTAGGTGACCGACAGGGCTCCTGAAGCCGCGGGGTCCCAGTGGAAACCTTGTGGACAGAACTGAAAATCCATCTGCAGCCAGTCCTGCAGAGATCGTCAAGTACGCAGACAGCCAGTTTTAGGAGACCAAGTACAGTCCACAGGATTTCCTATTTGTGAAATCTAACCCCAGTTCCACAGCTGTTAACGTGGGAGGCTGTTTCTGGAATTCAAGGTCAAGGAGGCTACATACTTATTATTTTTTTTTTTTATTTTTTTTTTTATTTTTTAAATATAGCTTATTGACTTCAGAGAGAGGAAAGGAGAGGGAGAGAGAGAGATAGAAACATCAATGATGAGAGAGTCATTGATCGAGCTCACAACCTGGGCATGTGCCCTGACCGGGAATAGAACCCCGACTGCCTGGATCCTAGGTCGACGCTCAACTGCTGAGCCACGCCCGGCCAGGCAAGGAGGCTACATACTTTAAAATGTTTTAATTATTACAAACAACGAGTGTGTGACAGGCAAAAAGAACTATATACATAGGTGCATACGTGAACTTTAGGGTAATCTGAGGATTTCAGAGCATCGTCTGTTCAGTTGGATAGTTATTCCACAAAGTTTATACGTTGAGCACCTGAAAATTTCCAAGCAATCGAACTCCAGGGCTGAAGCTCTGACAGCAAGTACACACAGGAGAGACGGCACCTGTCCTCCTCAGATGCATCATTCTAACACCACTTTAAACCAGGAAGCACTGAGTTGGGGGCTGGACAGAGGACACAGGCGCCGTGAGCAGGTGGCCTACCTGAATGGGTCCCACCGACATGAGCAGGCTCTTTAGCTGGGCGTCAGTGGTGGACGAGGACAGCCCTTCGACAGACACGACACAGGGCTGCGGCTTGCACTCCACTACCCGCAGGTTCTGCTTGTTTGGCATTGGGCGCCCGCGGCCCATTGGCCCCGACGCTCCCCGGCCTCTCCCATGCATGAGGACCTGCCAACGACAGGAGGGACTGGTCAAATTGGAAGCTTTGGTTTTTGCACAGCTACTAAGATATAAAAGTGAGCAAATAATTCAGAATCCATTAAAATACACCACAAGCTACAGGATTTTCTATAGTTTTTACCGTGCTCAGAAAATAACAGAATGGAATGGAATAACAGACGTGAATGGAAAAGGCAGGAGCCGGGTGAGAGTCGCACCGGAGACCAGCAAGGACGGGGCGGCATGTGCTGTGTTCTCGCCGTGTTGTGGATAAAGTGGTAGGCCCTTGGGGTCCAGAAATGTGCTGTCAGCAGCACACTTAGGAAAAGCCCAAACTAATGATGGAGAGACCTCATCCTCACCCCCAAAATTATGACATCGCCGGTCTAAGGTGGGGTCCAGACCTCAGGAGTTTTTAAAGCTGCCCAGGCTTCAAACCACTGTTCTGGGATCTTTTATGGAGGACAGAGTGGCTCTTTCTCATACATTCTAACTAGGAAACGAGGCAGAGCACCGGGGCGAAGTGCCCCCTTGCAAACAGAACTCATCCAGCCCAGGTCACAAGTGGAAGGCGGCCAGAGTGGGACTGAACAGCACCAACTTTCCCAGGACTATAACATTTCTTAACACTCCACAGAAGGTAACAAAGTTACTCCTGTGAAGTGGGTATTTCAACGAAAACACAGCAGAAGGTGCAAACTGGGCTGGCTAGAAACCATGGTCTATATATATATATATATATATCGATTCCTGTGCTCTAGCTGTAAATTATGAATTAATAATATCCTTGGCCAGAGCACTAAGCTTAGGCTCCAACAGGAGAGGAACATGACTATCCTCAAGTCACAGGAGAGCAAACAGAGGTGTAGGATGAGAGAACTCGGGAGCTTTATTTAGGCCAGCAATGCTCAACTGGTGTGCCACACACTTTTTGAAACAGACAACACCTGACTATTCAGTCAAGGGCACTGACCTCTGCTCCCTCAGATCGTCAAATTAAAAAATGACAACAGCCAACACAATAATAGCCGTCACTGTGAATGAATCAAAATGATACCATTGTTTGTTTGTTTTTGTCAGATAGGCAATCAATATATTTTTTTGGTGTGCCGCAAAATTTTATAGTGATTTTATGTGCCATGAGATGAGAAAGGTTGAAACTCACTGGGTTAGGCACAGAGCTACATGGGGTGGGGTGTGTTTCTAAGGTCTTTTTCATCGTATGTCCACGACAGCACCTGACTGAAGAAGGGCTAGACTGGACCCATCTGAAGACTGCACCTGAAGCTGTGACTTCCTGGCTCTGCCCACCTGTCTCCTGCTGCCAGAATGGAAGACTCTCATTTGCCCTACCTCATATTATGTTTATAGGATAATATGCCAAAGTAATTAAAATACTTCCAAGACCCAGAACCATCTTCATATGAACACTACTACTAACCCTAACCCCACAAGACAAGAAGGTGGGACAAACTAGTTGACTCCAGAGTGTTCTAGAAAAACAAAGCAGGTGCCACAGCCTCTCCCTCCCCTGCATCACTTCCTCAGACAAAGGCATGTGGATTCTGCATAAGAGAGGACTGTGCTCTCAGTAGAGGATAGTTCTGGGGAAGCTGCAAAGGTGCCCGTGTCTAGGGGCTGAGGGGCAGGACACACCACCACCAGGACAAAGGAGACAAAGTGGCGATGCCTCTCAGAGGGGAGGCCTTAAATTTGGCTCACAAAAGGAGAGTACTCACTCCCCCAGGCGGGGTCCTGGCTGCCCATGCCTCTTTTCTAATGACTGTGCTCAGAGAATAAAACACCCTTCAATCCAGAGGGCAAGGGAAGGAGGCAAGTTCCAGTGTCAGGGCCACTTTTTTGGGCAGGGCACTTCACCCCCAAGGCCTGGGTGTAACTTGTCAGCTGCAGTAATGAGAAGGAAATGGAGAAGCCAACACCTGGCTCAGCCTGCGGAGTCGCAGAACCAGTCGCATAGCTCAGAGCAGCAGGAAACCACCACACCCTGGGTGGCAGGTGTTGTGCAATTAAAAAGTCGTGACAGGAAGCGTGCTCTTATGGCACATCAGCATCCAAAGGGAGAACCCCGGCCGGGCGTGGCTCAGTGGTTGAGCATCGACCTAGGATCCAGGTTCGATTCCCGGTCAGGGCACATGCCCGGGTTGCAGGCTCGATCCCCAGTCAGGGGTGTGACTCTCTCATCATTGATGTTTCTATCTCTTTCTCCCTCTCCCTTCCTCTCTCTGAAATCAATAAAGATATATTTAAAAACAAAGGCAGAACCAAGGAAACTGAGGGCCCTTTATCCCCCTATTTGAGCACCCCTACTATGTGCCAGGCACTCCTTCCTATCAAACCATTCTACCTTCACACCCACAGTACCAACGAGGGCACAGGCATACCTTCTTGGCTGGGTGGATCCCTTGGATGCTCTTGATGCCCGGAGGGCCTGTCGGGTATACATGGGCCCCGACCGGCAGGTGCTGGGGCTGCTGAAGGGCCCCCTTGGTCAGCGTCACCTTGCGGGCAGGCTGCTGTCTCACTTCTGGGGGCTGGGGGGGCCGCTGGGGCTGGCTGTCTGGATGAAAAAAGCCATCGCTCTCCCCTCCCTGCTGGAAGGAACAGGGTAGCATGCTGGTCAGTATCTGCACAACCAGACATCTCTCCACAGCACTGGTCAGTGATCAACTAAGACACAGAACCATCAAACACCAGGAAACCAAGCCCGTCCTTCTACTGGAGCCACTAGGAAATGCCTCACTTGACAGTGTTTGCGTTTTAATAACATTTTTGAAATTAAAAAAGCTAAGATTTTGGATTACTATACTCACTCAAGAGGTCTGTAATTAAAGGAAATGCTGTTTAGGTTAGTGAAATACTGCTTAACTTGAAAAATACTTCATACTTAACATGCATTTTCCCTTTGCATGAGCACTGGTGTTAGAACCTCAGAGTCTGCATAAGCAGTGGTTTTAACTCTCAGCTCCTATTCAAACCTAAAGGTAAGCAGGCTGCCATGTCACACAGCCCTGGTTGTGGTTGTCCACCCCTTCCTTCCTCCGACACAACGCTGACCACTCGGACTCTGGGCACAAGGCTCTTCCTGCAGAGTCACGAGTGCCATCACCAACCAGGGTCTGTGACTACAGGAGGACCTCCTGTATTCTAGTAGGTGCTTTACAAGTACCAGAAACCCAGCCTTCTGCACTTACCTCCCCTCATTTCATGACCTTAACCGTTCATCAGTAAAGAAGCAAGTACACTCTCAAGCCATACAAACAGTCGTGACTCCACCAGGCAGCCTAGAATCCCCCTGGGTAGGCCCATCGGCCACTTTAGGGTGAGGTATAGCATCTTTCCAGCAGGGAGCTGGTGGTCACAAAGCAAGAGTGGATACAAGACAGTCTGGCCTAGCCCTGCTAAGTTATGTCATCTGAACAGAAATGGCTGCTTGAAGGTGAAAGCAGATTCAGCCTTCTGTGAGCACCATGCTCTGCTCCCGACATAAGCAGGAACCTATCTGTCAATGGCTAATAAACCTTCCCATGCAGACTGCTCAGCTATGCAGTGTTTCCAAGAGGAACCTGGTAAATTAGCCCAGAAGCAGCCCATTTATTTTCTGTCTCGTCCCTCTAAACAATCTTTGGAGACAGTTTAATGCAACAAAGGGAAGGAACGGGATGAAACAAGCCAGGTGTAGGCAAAATTTTTGCAAAACCTGCCCGAACTAATGGGACCTAAGAAATAAATGAGATTAAAAGACACTGGGCTTCTGGCTACGGAAGCAAGGAGAAATCGGCAAAACTGCACCACCCTCCACCCCACCCCCATAAGCATGTAACTGGACAAAATGAGCATTTCAGGACTCCGGAAACGGAGCAGCGAGTGCGGTGGATAAAGGGCAGGTGGAGTAGGAAATCCCAGAAGGCTGACCTGAAACACCTAGCAGCACCGTCAGCAAATTCACTGGAGGGGATGGGGAGCACCCACAAATCTGATGACCTCTGGTCTCAGTCCTGTTTGCAACAACAGTCGACTAGCCAGAAATCCTAGCCAGAAATCCGAGAAACCGAGGAAATTCTGGCCATGTAAGAGCTACTGAAGTCCTCCCCACACTGCCGACAGAGCCTCGGGGCAGTGGCAAGAAATAAGAGCCTGAGTGGGCTGCAAGTGTCCCCTCCGACCCACACAGACCACCAGCCGAGGGCCCCAGGTACCTGGACACAATCTCCCTGAATAACTGACCACTAGGCTATGCAGCAACAGGGTCAACCCCTAGGAAACTAGACTAAGAAATCAGAATTTAAAAACTGGGGGAAAAAATACTTTGAACTGAAATAAAAATACAACATATCAAAATCTAGAGGATGCAACTAAGGCAGTTATATCAGAAAGGAAAAGACATCTAAAATCAGTAACGTGAACTCACATCTGAATCAGACAGAAAAACAAAAAGAAATCAAATCCAAACAGAAGGAAGGAAGGAAGGTCCCAGTGACAGGCGTTGACACAGCAAACAGAAAACCAACAGAGAAAATCAATGAAACCAAAACCTGGATTTTCGCGATCAACAACACTGATAAGCCTTTAACTAAACAGACCAAGAAAAAAGGAGAGAAGACACAAATGACAAGATCAGGAAAAGAAGAGGGATCATCAGAACTGGCACTACAAACATTAACAAGGGTCTTGTGAACAACTTTATATCAACAGTTAGACAATTTCAATGAAATAAACTCCATAAAAGAAGCAAGATACCAAAACTGATTCAAGAAGAGACCATTAAAACCCTGCGAAGACAATGAACTCATTAAAAACCTCCCAGAAAGAAAAATCCAGGCCCAGATGGATTCAGTGATGAATTCTATCAACTACTTAAGGGAGAAAGACAAACCTTATCCAATCTCAGGAAATAAAGGACAGTACTGCCTGGAGGGTTGGCCAGTGCAACAAAGGGTCATGAGTGCGATTCCCAGTCAAAGGCACATACC
The DNA here is from genome assembly GCF_964146895.1 of Miniopterus schreibersii. Classification (NCBI taxonomy): domain Eukaryota; kingdom Metazoa; phylum Chordata; class Mammalia; order Chiroptera; family Miniopteridae; genus Miniopterus; species Miniopterus schreibersii. Next base: position 1,322,840 of record NC_138118.1, read on the forward strand.
TGGATTGTAGGTTCTATCCCTGGCACTGGTTGGGGTGTGTGTGGGAGGCAACCAATTCAATGTGTCTCTCTCACACCGATGTCTGTCTGTCTGTTTCTGTCTCTCTCTACAACCCTCTTCCATTCTCTCTTAAATAAAAAAAAAAAAATCAATGGTGCCCTAGCCGGTGCTCAGTGGTTAAAGCATCAGCTGGAGGATGAAGGGTCCCAGGTTCGATTCCAGCCAGGGGCACACAGCTAGGTTGCAGACTCGATTCTGGCCCCGGTCAGGGCGCATGCAGGAGGCAACCAATCAATGCCCGCCCCCCCCCCCCCGGAATGCAACAGAAAAAATATCCTTGGGTAAGGATTAACAACAGCAAAATAAAACAGGAAAAGGAAGGACATTCCCACTCATTCCTTGAGGCTGCTATTACCCTGATTTAAAAAAAAAAAAAAAAAAAGCCAGACAAAGACATCAAAAGAAAAGAAAGCCACAAAAGAATATACCTTGTGAACACACATGAAAAAAATCCTCACCAAATATAAACTCACTCAGCAACACAGAAAAAGGGCCATACACCAGAACCAAGTGAGACTTGTCCCAAGAATCAAAAGCTGATTTAATGCTGGAAAACCCATCCAGGGAGCAGACCACTCAGGGAAGGCAGGATCACAGGATCTCCCACACTGAGGTAGGAAAAGCCTCCATCAGGAACCCTCACCAGACCAGGAGCAGGAGGGGCTTCTATCAACCCAAGAAACACCTGCCACTCACATCACACCCAGTGGTGAGAGGCCCAGTGCTCTCTCCTCAGGACCAATCAGCACACCTGTCACCTGGGGAGCGTCTGGATGCTAGTGGTCCTGGGCTTTCATCCAGAACCATCTGATTAGAAGCTCTAAGGCTGGAACCCAGCATGGCATAAACGTCTGCAGTACCAGGAGTGTACCAGGGTCGGCACAGACATTGTCTCCCTCAACCCTCCCCACGGTAAACATCATCATCCTCACTTGGCAAATGAAAACCCAAGGCCCTGGGTCACACAGGGAGCGCTGGGCCTTGCTGCCCCCTGGTAGGGGTGGTGCTTCCAGTCCCACAACTGCTTCCAGCTCAGCTGTGGAAACAGGAAGACTAACCATCACCCAACTGAATTAAACGAAGAACAGCTACGATAATGCTGTGCTTCTGCATTTTTCTAAAAACCATGCTAAGCTGTCAAGGCTTAACTGTAAATAACAATCTTTCATTTTGTAAGAAAACCAAAGTGTTATTTTCCCCAAGTGAGAGAACAATTCTTCCTTCTCAAATTCTTGGGGAAATTTTAAATTCCAGAGTTAAACTACTCTTTATGAGTAAAGGGCCAAACTGTTCCAGGTGTGGCCAGGAACATTTCTTCACACCTAACTCTCACAGAGACAGGCCAAACTGAATGCACACGTTTATGTAGGAGTTTGCTAGAACTCAGACATACGGTTACAGCACCGCAAGCTGGAAACTCAAAAGTACTGTCGATTCAAATTAGGAATTTCAGAATCCTGCTGTCTGAACGTAAGGAAACAACTGGTCATCTGTGGATGGCAGATTATGTTCTAGTCCAAAACAGTGAGCTCACTCTGAAAGTGGATTCCTCTGAGTGGACAGGTCACTTTAAATTCCTCCCACGGCAGTGTGCTTAGACATAATTTTAAATATCTTTCACTTCCTCCAAAACAGATGAGAAATAAAGAAGTTTGGTCTATCTTACACCAAACCGTATATTCTTTGTTGTTTTTTCCCTAAACAATTATCTTTCAATGTATTATAAAAAACGTATTTTTAGAGTAGTTTTTCTTAAATATAAAGGCACTACCTGAATTAAGAAAGCTTAGGGAATACTTTTTATCACCTTAATCATTACAAAAAGTGTGGTTCGTAGCCACCAACATGATGAGCAGGACAAATTTATTTATAACGGATGGTTTAAATGTACAGATAAAAAGGCTTTATTGATACTGTCAGGGCATCCTGCAATTTGACAGATCAAATCTTATTTCCATTCTTGAAGCCCATGAAGAAGTGGTATCACCAACTTGCATTCACTAGTGAGCACATTGATTAATCCCTCTCTATAGAAATCTCAGCTCTTGATTACACCTATCAGACGCTAAGCAGCATTATTCTGGAGTGACAACACTTTGACAAATTCCCCAACCATTTTTCTCAGCCTTTGTGGCCCTGCTAGCTTGTATTAACCCTGATGAAAAATTAATTTTCCTTATCTTCTCCTAAACCCCAAAGTCCAAATCCGCCAAACTGGCAACTCTTTCTGTAAAGGTATTATGAAAACCTCTAAAAGATTAATTGCATGTCTTCAGGTGACATTAAATTAATTTCTGTACTCATGACAGACACTTGATACTCCGTACTGAGAGGACAGATAACATTGTCAGGACACACAGAAGGACAGTGGTTGGGGTCCCAGGGCAGCCTCTTGTGAATTCTCCCTCCGATAAGGCCTACTTCACTGTCACGGCAAGGCACGATCCCACAGCCCCCAGACCTCCGCGCACAGGTTTCTATTAACCACAACAATGCTGGGCCTCACCCTATAATCTTCAGAAGCTCACTGAGAATCTGGACAACAAATATATGCATGCTATATGAAGTTCCTTAGTACAAACACATTTAAGGCTCTATTTTGCCTTTGAAGGAGAAAAGGTAAGAGAAACAAGTGGGCTAACACTCTCATCCAGGTTCCTCGGTCAATTCCCTAATTAAAGCTGCAGCATGAGATGAGAACACTTCACCTTTGCAGCGTTCACCTATTCTCTGCAATAAACTATCCCGACATATGGCGAGCATGCAAATGTTTCAACAATGTCCATCTAAAATGCTTCCTACAAAATTCTGGAATGGGTCCACATGGGATGAGCTGGGACAAACTATGGGGCAGACAGACCTCGGAGCGCTGAGGCTTCCTGAGGAGAGCTTGGGGGGGCACACACACTGGGTTTGACAGCAGGTGACAACACAGAGACTCAAGGGCTCTCTCTCAACATGCTCCCTCCCCGAGATTTGTTAGGTTTGAGGAAATCTTTAAGAAGCAAAATTAACTGGCCTTTGGAGGAACAAAGCAGAGCCCCGAGCCTCTGAGGGAATCCTACCAGACTCTCCAATTCCAGCCACATGAATCTGGGTCTAAAAAGGAGACAACTGCTAACGTGGAACTGTGGTTCCTCCAGCCACGGAGCCATGGACTGAGGCTCTTCCAGCAAGAGCCCCACAAAGGGGTGAGGCCAAAGGCACTGCAAGGCAGAAGCTTCCAGCCTGCCCTGGCTGAAAGCGGCAGGTGGGCAAGATAGGAGTCGGGCTCTCAGGTCCCAAGGTGCCCCCCCCCCACCAGAGCAGTGTCTTCCCCACTCAGTCTCCCTCACCGGCTGATCTTCCCATCACAGGTCTGTCCTTTACCACCTCATGCCCAACTGCCTTCTTCTGGCCCCCAGCGTGGCCCTCCCTCAGTTAGGAACAGGCTGTGGCTTCCCTGCCACAGGAACTTTGCACGTGCTCTCCCCCCTCTGCCCAGAGGGGTTTTCCATCCCCCTGCCCTCTTCACTCAGCCATTGCCTCCTCTCCACTCAGTCACTTCTTTAGGCCTCCCTATCATACACCCAGGTCACACCCAATGTCTGCTCTGACTTGCAATGGTGACACACTGGAGTCTGCTCAGTGCCTGGGTGCTGAGGAATTGCTCTTTCTTTGCAGCTACACACAGAGCTCCTCAGCCCCAAGTCAGGTCTGCTGCAACAGCCACTGCCAAGGGCATCTCCACGTCTGCCAAGGAGGGTGGGGGCCTTAAGAGACCTGCCTGCCACACCCTCCCTCCCTGCCATACCTTCAACCTCAGTCCTGCCATAACAAAATCCCTAACCCTAACCCTGGTCCACAGAGACTCATTTTTAATATTTAAATAGTGGTGTTTAATCCTTTTGGAATTCTCACACAAGGACAATCATTCGAAAAATGAATTCAATGCAGCAAAAAGCATTTTCTACTCATGTTGATGACCTAATTCAAGAAATGTAACATACAACAGAATCCAACCAATGCAGGGGGTCTCCTAATTCACTTTCTGTCTTGAAACTCACTGTAGATGAACAGATATGCTGACAGGGCCCAGAGGCAGTGACACCCAGAGAACAAGCCTGGGTGCTCTCCACCATGAGGACACAGTGCTGCTGCAGAGCGAGGCTCAGAGGTGAAAAGAGGAACCTAACATTCTACACCAGAAAGCACGGCTGTGTCCAAGAAATGCTGGACAGCGCCAGCTTACAGGGGCGCTCCCAGGTCAACCTGGGGCCATTCCAACACCCAAATAAATGGTAGTAACAATTCACTGGATAAAATAAGAACTCAAAGTCCATGTTGCTATAATAAATGAGCAAATAAGTGAGCCAGGGCAAAGAGAAAGCTATCCCAGCAGGAGCACGGCAGCGAACAAGCAGTAAGGCAACGCTGGCACGAGAGATGCCGGTGCTGCAAACACGCTGCAAATCCACAAGCAATGGGATCCTTAGTCTCAAAGCTCTTCCCATGAATTACTTATCCACTACAAAGGGTGAGACTGCAGCTCTACAGCAGGGAGACTTGGCTGACACCATCTGATACAAGCAATCAAAGTGCCAACACTGGACAAACCACTGTTGGGTGCCTGCTGGTAGGACGCCGTGAGGAGGACAGGATATCCTTCTATGCGTCTCTGCCAAAAACACTAGCCCAACACCCATCACGAGGAAACAGGAGACAAAGCAAATTAAAGGACATTCGACAAAATATTTAGCCATGTCTCCTCTTTAAAAAGGTCTGAAGAACTGCTCCAGATTAACAGAGGTTATAACTGAAATACATGGTCCTGGGCTAGATCCTACACTGGGGAAAACAGGACTGTACAGGAAGGACACTGTTAGGATGACCGATGAAATCTGAGTATGTACTGTGGGTTAGGGAGCAGTACGGTATTCATGTTAAGTTTCCTGGTTTTTTTGATCATGTACAACTGTAGCTTTGTAAGAGAATATACCTCTGAGGTAATAATACACTGTGTCTCCAACCTACTCTCAAGTGGTTTAAGAAAAAACGTGTGTGTGTTTATGTGTAAAAGGACAAAAAGTGAGAAAGTAAAAAAACAAAGACAGCAAACACAAGCCACTGGTGACTCTGATGAGGGTGTGCAGAATACCTTACACTTCTTTTGAAACCTCTCTTAAAATTATATCAAAATAAAATGTTTTCTGCCCCACAGACAAGGTCAGATATGTGCACATCACCTCTTCTACCTCTTCAGAGAACACCTGAGACGACCTTCTGAGCGGCAGGAGCGGTTACAAATGCAATGTAACCCCCCAAGACGAGCCCAGGCGACCTTCTGCAGGGGACCTTGGCACTGCGCTCTGGCTGCCCTCACAGTAAAACCTGAGGGCTCACCCTGGACAGCGGGCTGTTCTGCCTGCCGGCTTCGTTGCTGCTCCCACTTCTCTGTGTGGCCAGCAGCACAAAGGAATGTTGACTTAATTTGCTGCCAAATTCTTAACATTTTTATCACCACGATTAGAACAAAGCAGTGAATTCAGAACTTGCTTTCATTTTCTGAAAGAACCCTGCACTGCTGCTCTAAATAAGCCAGGTGCTCTTCCTTAAACTACAAGACAAGGGTGGTACTATTTATTGAGCTACTACCACGTGCTGCAACATTTAACCCTCGCAACCACCTGGGAGGAAGCTAGCCCCATCTTCCTGAGGAGGGAAAAGGTTCACAGGGCCAGGTAACTATGGTCACAAAGACACACAGGAAACCGCAATGCAGACCAGACACATCAAAGTTACCCCAAATTCCCCCTAAGTGAGAGGACAGAACTGCAGGCCGAATTAAATTCCTTAATAAAGGAAATTCCTGTGGCTTGTTGTAATTCCTTTTTCTGGAGTTTAATCACACAAAGAACAGCTGATGAGAACAATAGTACATTCATAATAAATAAACATTTCACAACTTACGTTACTCTGTTATTATCTGAGTAGTTTTTCTGGATTACATATTAGTTATGGACAAAATTATGATTTAACAAGGTTGCTTTGGTGGTTTCTGAGGATTAAATACTTAAAAGTAGCTTTCTCAGAAGTGAGCAAACAGGGAATATTTTCATCTTTTAAGAAATAAATAGAACCATTCCAAACAGTTCTTTAAGTAGATGACTTATACATAACATTTTAGAAGCAATATTCGCCAATACATAACACTCTCTAAAAGCAGCGTTAACTTGTTCCTTTTGTAACCTCACCTAACAAATCTAGACAATAATGTGTGGGGGAAAAACTAAAATTCACACACACAGATTGAGTAGCTTTAACAAAAGGTCTGTTTAAATTTCAGAATCTCCTAATGTTCTCACCCCAAAGTTTCAGACATACAATTTAAACTAATTTGATTTACACAGGAATGTTCTAAGATATATTTATAGCACACAACCAGCTCCAGCTCCACTTAGCCAGGACACACTATCAAGCGCATCGAGAGGCTGGTGGCCAGGTGGCTGCTGGAATGTTACCTGGCCATTCCACACGGGTTCTAGAACAGGGTTGACGGAACCCAGCCACTCTCCAGTCCCACCCGTCATGATACTTTTTCGTACCTCATATCCTCCTCAACACACTCTCAGTCAGTAGTGCCAGTCGGGGTTGGCCAGCACATGAAACTGAGTCATCAACCTGCTCTAGAAGCCCCACTAGAAATTTTCTGAATCAACTCTGACAGCTGCAGACTCTCATTGGAAACAGAGTATTATCCTTAATCAAGAAATAAGCAACACTATGGGAAAAAGCAGCAGCAAAAATAACTATGACAAACAATGGTAAAGAGCAGAGGACTCAGAAGCCTAACTCTACCAGTCAGCAGCTGTGTGGCCCTGGACTACCAACACACCCTCTCTGAGCCTGCCCAGGCTCCCTATAAAGGGAATAACAGCACTGCCTCATAAGAATGCGGAGACTACCTGCTAACACTGGATAAACAGTAGATACTATGACCAGGAGATGGCATGAAAATCAGACTGCATTTCTAGAAGCCTCAGGAGCACTCCGAAAGGAATACGGACGTTGACCAAGTACCTGTGTGTTGGAAGCTCTCATTCATTCCTCACAGCAACCTCATTTACAGACTGGAGACTGGGTCTCAGAAAAATGAAATGCCTGCTCAGGGTCCCAAGGACAATTAATAATAGGCAACCACCCAAACACAGGTCTTCCTCATCCAAAGCCATTGTGTTCACCGTATCCATGGTCGTGCATAGACGCATTCTCTCAGTCCCTCCCGGCAAGGGAGCGCTTCCATCTCTAAGCTCCGTGAACGGGAATTTCCGAATGGCCAACAGCGAACAGGATTCAGGAGAGAGCCCATGAAGAAAGTGAAGAATGACTGTGAGAACCAACAGCAAGAAAGAAACCCTGCTAGTTCTGTGTGAGATGCTTCCTGTGCCCACGATGCACCCGCTGTAACCAAGAGGAAAGATGATTATGAACTAACGTCACGTCAAAGATCATCAATGGAATAGCAGACTAAAAAACCTGCCTTAAGACACAGGCTCTTTCACTTTTCAAAAAACCCAAATGTAATAAAAATCCAAAGATGAATCACTTGATCATAAGTAACGGGATATGGAAACTAACAGAGAGACCTCTGCACTGATGCATCATCGCCTCGCAGGTCAGCACAGAGAACCCTGACTACGCTGTGAGGCACTTCCAACCTGTGTGCAGATGAGGGCGAGCGAGGCACCCTGCTCCCTAACAACCCCAGGACACACCCTGACCGGATCACCACCAGGGCCCTTCCTGGAACAGTACTGCAGACTGTCTCCTGTCCTGTCCAGAGCCAACTACTGGGACCAGGAGACCACTGATGCAAAGAGTGATGTAATTAACTATATCAGTGCCAGTCTAGGTCAGAAAAGAGGGAAGGAAATAAAACTGACTCCAGAGTAAACCTCTCTAGGAAACATTATAAATACAATACATACTGTACTTTTGTACTAACAGGATGTAAAAAAGCTCATCACGAAAATACAAGAAGAGCACAGACTGACAAAATTAATTACGTTAACTAATAATTACCAATTGTTAATTAATTATATCAGTTAGTTATGAACCCGAAATACGTAAAGAACACTCTGCACAGGAACAGTATACAAAATGATCCTCCCAAACGCAGAGCCCCTGCCAGAGCCAGACTGGAGTTGCCAGTTCAGAGCTGGGCTACCAGCCCAGGCCCCGGGCATTACGGCCACAGCTGAGGGGAGAAGAGATAGGACCCACAAGGACAGAAATAAAAGTCAAAAGAAATGTGCACACCCCAACACTTAACAGAACTGTTTCCTTTCATATCACCTGAAATAAGCAAAATTATGAGCATGTTCTCTTAAAAATAGTTCCTACCCACACACACCACACACACCGGCCATTGGAAAATACTATTTATTCTAGTCCAGAGAGACACAAACGAGGCATTTATCCTCTGATAGTCGAAAGAAGTCAACATGCTATTGGAGGAATCATTGGAATAAATTCTAATGGGGATTTCAGACTTACTACCTAAGAATTAAAAAGAGCTAAAAAGCTACTCCAACGTTTGGCAGATAATCATTTTCATGTAAAAGTCCTCTGTTGTTTTTCTGTGTATTGTAAAATTATAAAGCATGGTTTTAGAATATAGCCTGACATAAAATGTCTTTTTTTCCACTGTAGAAAAAGCAAAAATTTAAGTAGATAAATTCTTTGACATGAAAGGTGTTGATTAGTTTGAAAGCTGTTCTTTGACGCGGAGCTGTGCCCCCACCTCCCCGCCGGCCAGGACCCTGAGCACACTTTGCCTTCACCAACCACAGCCCAGCCATGGTGGCCCTGGGAGAGGTCTATTCCCAACCTTGGCCTCATGCCCCCTCCTGTTTATAACTCGAGAAGAAAAGTGAGACACTGACAAAGTGTGCTTAAAACAAAGTGAAAAGCAAAAGGCCACAGACACTGGAAGCTGATTAATCCTTGAGGTCTCGTCTAAAGATACCAAATGCATAGAACAGTAAAATAATTTGATGGAATACAAACCATCTGCTAATCAACATTTCACAATGAATGGAGGTGAGAAAAAAACAGATTCAAGTAAAACAAAATTACAGGTCCTATTGAATACGGAATTTCCACTTCATATTATTCTATCAGAAATTTTAGTCCACAGGCATAGAAATAAAAGCAATTAACACTGTACCAAGTAAACAGCTCACAAGTTTCCCTCAAACAAGCACAGCTCAGGACGTGACACCACATGTGCCCTTCATGGTCCTGCGTGCACTGTCCTCCTCAAGGGCCTGAGGTGTATTACAAGCTGTGGTCTGTAAAGTCATCATTACGGGCTGGTTCCCCTTATTCCCTCAGTTTAGAGACAAACCACACGCACCAGGGAGCACTGTGACAGAGGACAAGGATTCCACAGACCATCCAGTACATGCTGCTGAATCCCCTGTCAGCATAGCAAGGAGAAACCCCCTTTTAGAAGGAAGCAGTATTCTACACTTGGCCTCCTGACAGGACAACCTTCTGCCACGGGCATGTGTCTGCCTCTGCTCAAGTACTGAACTTGTCCAACCTCCCCTAGAAAATGGCATGATTGCCTTAGGGAAAACGACCTAAAAGGGCCACTGTCACAAGGAGACAGAGAGGAGGTGTGCTCACCTCGGACAGACAGCAAGGGGAAGGCCACCATGGTCTCACTCTCGAACTCTGCTCATCCCACTGAATCTAAAGCTACACACAACAAATCACTTGCTTTGTGGTAAAGGAAATTTTATGTTTAAAAAACAAACTTGATAATTCTACCACAAAGTATCTACAAAAAGCAGCTAAAACTGAGGAAAGTCTAAGTAAAGGATCATCACGTGGGCTTCTACTGAGAGCCGGAGACAACTGAACACAGTCAGAAGGGCTGGTCCACGTAACTGTACAGAAGCGACCAGCCCTCCCTCTGCTCACACACCTGCTCTGGGAATCAGGACGCTCTACGTGAAGGACGCAGAGATTGAGAGGCACAGTGACCTTGTCAACTTACCCCGCCTGACAACTTAATCACCCTGACTTTGGAGCTGACATGCGGCCCATCTCCGCCACCGCTGTTCACCCGGTGCATGACAGTTCTTTTGGCACCAGGCTTGGGGTCCGGGGGCCGGCCCTGGAGCGCCGTCACTCGGGCAGTCTGTGCTGGGGGTGGCTCATCCCCGTCCTCAGGCTGCGCCTGCATGACTTTGTGTCGCAAGTGCTTCAGGGGTCTCACCGGCTGCCCGGGGTACTGCATGTTAGCACCAGGTGGCACAAAGTTGGACGTTTTGGGCTGAAGATTTGAAAGAGCAACATCTTGGTTTTTCACAAGAAGTCTGTTTTTCACATTCGGTCGGACCTGGGCACCAGGGAAGGGTAGCAAGGGGTTTCCATTGGTGGGCAACGGCAACACCGGCTGCTCTTCCCGTTCTGCAGGGCCCGCAGGGGCGCAGAGTTGCTGCTGCTGCTGCTGCTGCTGCTGCGCCAGCCTCTCCAGCAGCTCCTTCTTCCTGGCTCCGGCCTGCTGCTGCCGGCGCATCTCCTTCTGCTTCAAGATCTCCTCCCGTAGGCGCTTCTGCTCTTCTATCTTTAGGCGATACAGCCTCGTTTCTTCATCTTCCTCAGGAAACTGGAACAGGGAGCACGCACAGTTTACTTAGTACTGCTACAAACTCAGAAAATGCAAAATTCCAAAACCTTTTCGTTCAAAAATTTGAAAGACACTTTAAGTATAACTCCTTCCTCTGGGGAGGGGGAAAAAATTACACAGCTAAAGCTAATTTGGAAAATCTTATCAGAATATTAAAAATGAAAGAATGTACATTTCTATTCATTTATAAGTTTGAAACCAATTAAACCATTCATTTAAGATATCAAAATATGTTTTGAATGGAAATGGTCACAGCAGGGGCTGTGCTGTCACACAGGTTTTATCTGGCTCTTCTCTGACGAACCAACAAAAGGTGGGTGTAAATGACCTGAAAGGGCCTGATTAGAACTATTGATTTTTCGTACAGAATTTCAGCCTGATCTCACACTCATTTGTCACAGAATAATTGCTTGTAATGAACAGCACAAGTCAATCTCCCTGACCTTGAACTCATGCACTCTCCCCAGAATCAAAATGCTGCCAAAGGCAGTATTGGAATATTAATGGTATATAGGGAAAGTTTTAATATGCCGGCCCAAGCCATTCTGAAAGTCTATCCAAAAAATCTCGGAAAAGTATGGTAATTTTCATCAAAACATGCAATGAGGAAAGTTCATTATAAGTTAAGCACATGTTAAAAATTGCAATAATTTTCTTTAAAAGCATCACAGATACACTCGATCACAGATGCTTCACAAAAGAATGTCATAAGAATTAATCTACTGAGAGGTCATCCATTAACAAACAAACCTTAGGAATTAAGACCAATACGTAGCTGTACACTCCATGGGTGCCCCAGAGCCTGTGCCCTTGCCCTATAGGACAGCGTCAGGCCCTCACCAGGGCTCACTTGTCATTTCTGACCAAGTCGGTTATCTAACTGCAAAGTCTAGGACAGATGTGAAACAGCAAATCTGAAGGCGGATGAGGTGGACAGTGTTAAAAAAGTGCAGGGGACAGGGCACTCCGGGAGGGGCAAACAGCTGGGGAGCAGTGACAGGTCCAGAGTCCCACTGCCTCAGATGCAGGAGCAGTCGCTGAGATGTGTCCCCAAGCAACTGAGAAAGAATTAATGTATGTTCAAGAACACAGGTGGGAATACTTCTAAATGGGTTTGTCACTTATCGTATCATTATCGATTGGGTGAATCTAAGAAAATAAACTGCTAAACAAATACAATCTATTTTAAGAAGTAAAAAAATTTTACTCCTGGTCCATCCAATGTGCACAGAAAACTGAAAGCAAACAAATGAAGACACGACATACACATGGCCACTTGCATGGTCCCTTTCGTGCAGAACACCTGGCTGCTCTACGGAAGACAGATGCTGCAGAGCCTCTGAACCACCGGTATGGAAGAGATGGTGGAGAGTGGCAGGCAATGCCTAAAAGGCCACTCCTCATTTTATTTAGACTCTGTTGTTATAAAAGTGCATGTCACTTGATTTTTCTGAACCAAACCATTTATAATGAGTGGAGAGCTGACTATATGAACTAAAAGCAGGATAAAATTTTTAGCAAAGATTTCTTTTTATAAAGTGCCCCAATCCAGTCTATAAATCTACATTTTTTCATATATTGATTTTAAAACCAAAAGCCACCCTTCTTTTAGTAAGAGCTTATTAAATGTCAACCCAGTATTCTGACTTTGTATTGACACTTCTGATTAGTAACACATTCTAACTGCTGCCACAATTTATTAGCAGAAAATCTGACTAACCTCCAAATTTAACTGATTAAAAGATAAAACTGGTTTTTATATAACTAAGAAAACATGACTTGCCTATATTTTTATCAAAGGAAACTTTTCATGCCATTACTTTTATATTAGTTAATACATGATACTGATTACATTCTACATACATTTCATCAATACCATGTCCCAGGTACACATACCCAAAGGTTAAGGAAATAGAGGCTCATGAGAAGTGAAGGGACTTGCTCAGGGTCACGGGGCTGGCACTGGTGGGTCACCCCGAGGGCGCGTTTCTCACCTATGCTGCACAGTTTGTATCTGCACTTCTGGCAAAGCCCAGGACTAAATCTCGACTGCACGGAAGCATGAGACAAGCACAGCCATGTCTTTTCCAGGAGACCAGTGGCCTCATAGGGCTTGTCCCAGATGCAGATTTTACTCATATTTAACAAGAGCTACTTAAAAAGTCCATGAGCAAATCTGTACTAACACTGAATAGCCCCTACACAAAAATAGTCAAGTGCAAATAAGATCTCAAATCCAGAACCCGTCACATCCGACCTGCAGTTCTGCTCATTCACACATTACCCTGTTACCATCTGCAATAATATAACAAGTCAAAGTAACATCCCTTCAAAAAAACAAACTTATTTAAAGGCCAAAAGTAAAAGTGGTCCTATCTTCCAGTCGTGCACAGTGTAAAACAAGAAAGTCATAGAAACATTAATGGGCCATACTAGAAACCAGCTCACCACAGCTCAGGGGCCAAATGTGGCAAAGCATGGACTGTTAGCAAGGTTTACTGGAACACCACCACTCCTACTGATGCGGGAACTGTCTACATTGCTTTTGTGCTAAAAATGCAGAGTTGAGCATTATGAGAGTTAGACTATCAAGACTGAAATTTTTATTATCTGGGCCCTTTAAGGACCTGTTTGCCAAGCCCCAATACATACAGTCTTTGTAGTGTACAACTATACCTGTGTAAGGACATAAACACCATCTAATATTGCAACCAGTGAGAATGAGGTGTATGTTATATGGACATGACCGTGAGGTTAAAAGAAGGAACCAGTTGAGAGAAAGAAAGATTTGGTGAATACCTCGGAGGATCAGAGTGAACTAAGAGGTACAGGTGGAATATAAGGCTTCCTGTTTGAGGCCAAATATTACTTTTTAACAATAAGGTCCTACCTCTGGTTCTGCTTTTGCTTCTTCCTTAGGTTGACCCTGAGGGCTAACGGGCTTAGCCTTCACGTCTGTCTTCCCCTGTGCGTTTCTGGACCCCAGCCCAGGCCTCGAGGATGGTGATGTGCTGCCCGTCGGCTTTCCATGAACGCCAGGCGTGGATGCGCCACGATTGTTACTCAGCTCCATGACATGCGACGGCGCTATTGGTAACTCACGCAAGTTACTGTTTCTGGGAGCAGTGGGTTGCAGCTGCTGCAGTGGCCGTTTGGTTACATTTTGAGAGGTTGTATTCTATCACAAGAAAGAAATTCAAGTTACAACAGGAAACGGAAGAAGGACCACAGAAAGGTACATTATTAGATACAGATATTTAAAAACCATTCTAATTAGTGACTTCTCTTTCAGGGGCAGACACTTCTCCCATTGGTCAACCCTTTTTCATGATGAATGTTCCATGTTCAGTGCAGAAGCACACCCTGCTGTTAAGGACCAGGACTGCGAAGGGGACAACACTGCTGACAGACACACAGGCTCCAAATTGTGGAACTCACACCAGGGGAGTGCAGGTGGAGCTTGAGTCTGGGGACAAAGGACTCTGTCTGCACAAGGAGTCGGCAGCAACACCCATAAATTTACAGTGGACCAAACAGAGAATCGAGCATTAAGTCAGTGCCCTCCCTGGAGGAGAAAGATACCCAAGCGTTTTATCCAAGAGGAGACACTTGGTCATGTACATCCAACATCTGGGGGTTTACAGACGTGAGATGGCTGGGAGGCTTCTGCTCTCAGATCACTCGCTGGGGTCAATAGGTAAGGACACAAGGTCAGGCATATGGTCTGCCACTGCTCTAACAAAATAAAACCCTACTTACAAACCATCGTCTTCCCAGATCTGGAAATCCTTTCTTACTTCTTATGCCATTTTAGTCTCATTGTTACTTTAAGAAAGATACAGGTACAAGAAAACTTCAGATTAAAAGTAGCTAAATGACATGCTTGAAGCTTGAGGTCACAAGGGACAATATAAAAGGAAAACCCAATTGTCACCTAGGAGCCTACAACTCTTACCCTTAGATTCTTTATAAAAAGGTCAGTTATTTACTGGAGAACGGGTGGTAACAGTGACTACCAACTTTTATTTTTAAAGCCATATGCTCCCCAGTTTCCTTCCATGACCAACCACACACTGCTGACGGTCTCCAAGAGAGTAATCTCACAAGTCAATGCACAACTAAAAACAAGCTCCATGAAGGCAGGAAAGCTGCCCCTTTTGCTCACTGCTGTATTCCCAGGAACTAGAGTGCCTAGCAACGGGACATTCATTCCTGAATTCATTTACTTATTTACTCAGAGCCCGAGAAGGCAGCGATAATCTGTGCATCAAAAAGTAAGCCACTGGCAAAGAGAGAGTGACTATCCCCCGAAACTACTTCCTGAAGTTATGTGTCTGTTACCAGTATCATCACTACAGGAATATGCAGATACAGAAAAGCAAGAGGCTGAAGTAAACAACACAAGGAGAGTCTTTCAGGCACAAAAGAGATGCCATTAATTTCTATAGTCAAGAAAACCAGTGTCTGCAGCTGGTAGACGCTGGAGACAGGCGGACACTCACATGCCTCAGCCCCTGGCGCTGGGGGCACTGCATCCGACTGCTGTTCTGCTGAGGCTGCGCCGTCTGCATATGAGGCCTGAACTGGGGCTGCGACATGGGCATCAAAGGTGGCGGGGGGACAGACAGGTGGTGGTGGTGCTGGTGCTGCTGCGGCTGGTGAGGAGGCTGGTGCTGCGGCTGGGGGGGCGGCGGGTGCTGCGGGGGAGGCTGCAGCGGGGGCTGCTGCTGAGGCTGCGGCGGGGGCTGGTGTGGAGGAGGAAGCGGGGGGTGCAGGGGCCCCTTCCATGCCAAAAGAAAGAGAAACAAGTTTATAAATGCATATACTAGTTACGTTCCTGTTCAGCCATTCCCTTAGAAACCCCAACACCAGAAAGAAACTTGAAGCAGTACAAATTTCATTTCTCATTTGTTGATGAAGATAGTATTATATTTGCCCTAAGTCCTTTTAATCCTAAAATTCCAAGGATTTGTCCTAAGGAAGTTACTAAAGGTGCAAACATGACCTCTAGGATGCTCCCTGCAGCACTCTAAGAACATGTGCAACACAGCGATGCCATAAATGCAGCCTGGGAGGCAGGTCTGTGTGAGTGACAGGTAGTCCCTGACACGAGAGGATCATAACCACAGGCTCACTGCAGAGAGGCATGCTGAGGACGGTGCTCTGGAGACTGAGAACCAGGAGCACTCAAATAGTTCTGCAATAAAGATGTAGTCACCGTACATTTTTTTTTTTTAATAAAAAGAAAATCAGAGATGTAGAAGAGGGTCAAGGGGATATATATGGTACGGAAAGAGACTTGACTTGGGGTGGTGAACACACACATACAAAAAAGAAAAACAAAAAAACCATTTATCCTATTCTAACATCCTATATAATCATTTTCCTCTTTTCACTTCAAATACATACCCTATGTGTCCTAAACAGCTGAGTCAAGCTTACCAGCATCGTGTATTTTGACAGCAAGCTTCAAGTACAAACAGAAACGTGCTGGGTAAGGAGGCACTCAGGCATCAAGGCCGCCCATGAGACAGCCCACCGGCAGAGGGCACTCAACTCATCCAACACAAGGAAGGGACAGCACACTTCCTCCCAGCAGAGCCTTCCCCTGCACATTGCAGGAACATCAGCTGACAGAGAACTTTATCCACTGTAAACCATTTATAACTTCCAGGATTGAGCAAAGGTATTATCAAAACACACCCTAACTGTACTAGCAGTACAGCCACTAATACAATGTAAAAATCTTAATAGTGAACTTTTTCATTTCCCAAAATCGACAATCACCTTTTCTCCTACGATTAGAGAGATAAACAGTATTCTCAAGAGATTGTCTGTTGTACACAGTACATTTAAGATTAATAGCTTATTCTTTAAATAACCTCCACATCCTAGCAGACCAGAATAAAAATGTGAAACCTTGTCTTCAAAAACACCGAACTCAGAACTACAGTAAACTCCCCTCCTCCACGAGGCCCAATGGCTCCAGGGCCCACCCACTCCTACCCTCCATGCCTACCTGCAGGTTAGGCTGTGCGTGCGCGGGCAGGAATGGCTGTCCAGGCCCCGGCAGGAAGGGCTGTCGAGGAGGAATGAAAGGCCGCGTGGCAGCAGACCCTGGCTGGCTAAAATGAAGCAGGCCCACGGGACCTGGAGGCTGCAGGGCGGGCCTCACAGGCCTCTCTCTGGGGAACACTGGCTGCTGTCCTTGCTGATTAAACGCTGGTCCAGGCTGAGTGAATGGTAAGGGACTGGGCGTGGGCACAGGGTGACTGCTGCTGAGAAGTGTAGGAGGGGGTGGCGGTGGTGGGGGGCTTCGCTGCTCCAGAAAGAGATGACTCGGGAAGCGTGGGTCACCTGAAACTGAAAGGCACTGGATGTCACCCTCTGTATAGAACCCGAGCTTCGTAGGAAAGTGGGTGGTGCACAGTCTTCCTATGGACAAAATCACAAGTGGTGGCAGGGTGCGAATGCTTGGAAAGAATCCTAGCTTTTCCCTCTTCTCGATTTGCTTCACTAGTCATTTTCTGTAACTGATTTCCTTTTCTGTATGAGATGTTCACATTTCAGATACCAGTCCTCTCTGATTTTAGTTAGCACTGGAAACAACAGGCAGAAGTGCTAGGGCACAAGAACTAGACACTCTTAGCAAAATCTCCTTGTGGGAGCTAAAGTCAGTTTAGAACAGAAGTGTGTTCACTCACATCACCCACCACAGCTTTGTTCCATTACTCTGCCCCGTCCTTTACCTCCTAAGAAGAAAGGGTCTCGCTCCTGGGGAGGGGGTGGCGCTCTCCACTGGTCCTGGAGAGGAAGCCGTGGGGGTTGGCTGAAATTGTTGGGAACAGGTCCAGGGGTGTGCTGTGGGAATTCTGGAGGGCCCTGAAGAACAACAGAGAAAGATGATGAAAGGCAGGAAAATAACCCATACAAGGTCCCAAGTTTTCCCCTGGAAACATCAAGTAACTAATCTCCCACAGCTCCTACTTCCCCAGTTTATAACTACGTTACAAAGCAAGTGATTCTGCCATATGAAACAGTCAAACATCAAAATGCAGCATCTAAAAATTCCATGTTTTCATACGCCTACAGCACCACAAGACTTTTTAAGCTTACTGAAATCCACGCAATTATTGACCTTCTTGCCCACTCATCCGAAAGACAAAATGTCTCCTTTCCACGTTCCTGACATTTATCTTCTCAAACGTGCTACTCTTTGCTACCTTTTTAACACAACCATAAGCTACAGCTATGATATTGCTTTACTTCAAAAGAAGAAAAAGAAACTGAATTTAGACTGTAACAAAAATTAGCAATCTCCGACAAAACAGGAAAATGTGAAACACTTAAGAATCCACACTACTACAAAAGAAGTATCACACGGCTGGATCCCACTGGATAAAACACTCTAAACTCTTAAAGATTAACATTATTTAGTGGCTAAATGTTACCAGTAGAACTCTATAGATAAAACGAAAATTACTTCATTTTCAGTTGATCTTTGGAGAATTCAAAGATTTTTTTTAAAACAGGCATTTGCTTAAGAAAGCCTCACACTTTTGGAGGCATAGAAAGGCCTCACAATGTCTTCCCTTCTCCAGAAAGAACTGCATATCACATCAAAATAAGTTTTATTTAATAACTCCTCATTCCTTGATACTCAGCCGTTATTTCTCAACTTTTAAAACCACACTCCGTTCTCATAAAATTCTAATGCTGCTTCTGTCATTTTATTACTAATACAATCAGCTGTTCCCTCTAGATGTGACAACATTTCAAAACACTGAAAATGCTTTTGCGAACTACACGTGCCTTCCTTCTTACAGTACCCATGGCACTGTAAAAACATTGCAACATGAGCACTAGTATAATCACAAACACCTAAGACCCATGACATTATATGACATTAAAAGATTATGTTTAAACACAAATATTACACCTTTATAAAAACAGGTTATTAGGTATTCATTGAAACCCCTCAAGGTTAAATTCTTATCGTCTTTGTTACTTTAGGTGAAATCTAGGAAATTCTCACCTTACCAAGGCTTGACCTTAGGGACTGTCACTTCTCACCTCTAGATTAAAGACATCCACTAAAATACTACCAAAGCAATAAACGTCAGAAACTGAGAAGTGTAAGACTTACAAGAGAATACAGAAGGTATGCAACCATCTTACATTAGAAAGCTTCTCCACCCCTCACAAACGTATACATTTCCTCATGCTAATCTGGGACTTCACTGACGTAATGCTGTGACACAGATATCCCTCAATATTTAATGCTTTCACTACGGCAGCGTGATGCTAGGAAGAATGCTCTGACAGCATGGCTGCCGCACACTGTTGCTTATGTTCAGGAGGACTTCCAGTGAACCTGCCTCCTTTCTGCCACGGCCACATTCTTTCTTCTTGTTTTTGTTTTGTTTCATTTTTATATATTTTTTTAATCCTCACCTGAGGATATTTTCTCCATTGCTTTTCAGAGAGAGTGGAAGTGAGAGAGAGAGATTTGATGTGAGAGACACATCAAGTGGTTGCCTCCTGCACGCGGAGATCGAGCCTGCAACCAAGATACACGCCCTTGGCCAGAACTGAACGTGGGACCCATCAGTCCATGGGCCGATGCTTTAGCCACTGAGCAAAACCAGCTAGGGCTTTCTTCTTGTTTTAAAAAGATTGTTATTTTGCCCCGGACGGTGTGGCTCTGTGATTAGAGTGTTGGCCTGTGCACCAAAGGGTCTCAGGTTTGATTCCTAGTCAAGGGCACACAACTGAGTTGCAGGTTCAATCCCCGCTCAGGTCAGGGCACCTAGGGGAGGCAGCCAATCCATGTGTGTCTCTCATGTCAGTGTCTCTCTCTCTCGTCCCCTCTCCTTCTCACCCCATCTAAAAATCAATGGAAAAAATATCCTCAGGTGAGGATTAATAAAACAAAAAAATTCTTATTTTTTGTTTGAAGTCAATGAAATAGGTACTGTGCATTTGACATGTATTTCACCAGGTAGCTTAGATAAAATATGTGTTATTAAAGGATTCTAAAATTCAGCATTACTATTCTATCTTTAGTTTCATATACCTGTAATATTTGTGTTTTTTCTCACACATACACATATTTGAAAGCAGTTTAAAATCCATCTTCAAAATTTTCTGATGATAATAAATTAGCAACCAAGGTCCTGTTATTATTTCAAAAAATAAAATGTTTAAACCATTTTTCTTGGAATGGCACTGAAAATAAAGTTAAAAACTGCCTGCACTCTGGTTGGCAGCAAGGTTTGACTGGTCACCCGGTCTCCACACATGCAATCTGATGACCAATCAGCAACCCTCATCCTCAAAAAACCCTCTTTCACTTAAGCAGCTGATTTGAACTATTTCCATGTATACATGACAGCCCCTCTTCTCGGAGAAGGGACACCAGGAGTTTCAAATAGGTAAGGGACAGGATAAGATTCGTTAAAATAATTTACAGGGAGAAATGCAAAACCCACATATCACAAGCATGCTAGTGAGACACCTAGAAGGACAGCACCGCAGCCTGAAACAAGCTACTGATGTAAATGGTTGAAGAAATCACTGGAATTAAATCTGTTAAAATGAAAAACAGGTATTTTTATGAGGTTTTAGCTTACAAATTAGTAAAATATTAACACCTACCTGAAGACAAATGACAAAACATTTTCTACCTTTAAAGTGCGATAAATGATAGCTTTCCCCAAATACTTGATTGTGGCCACTTACAAACAGATGTGTGCTGGTCTGCACAGGAGATGGGTTAGGTGGGGTGGATCTCAGCAACGCAAGGGTGCCTATGAAAAGCCCCCAAAAAGCCCCTCTCTACAGAAGTGGCCCATCAGCAGAGGAACTGCTGCCATGGGGACGGTCCAAGGGAACTGGCCTGGAGAGTCTCGGAGTCCAAGCCAACTCTTGGGGACAGCAAATTGAAAGACCACTCTCTTACTACATCCGGTCAGATTTTTCATTCAAAAATAGGAATGGTGCACTGTGTTACAGCAGGCTGGAAGCATTAGGCTACTGGGTCTGTACCTGCATCGGTCACCACTACTGAATGAGCTGTGACTTTGCTCACAATCACAAGATGCGTGGAAGAGGGCCCTGGCTTTGTCCTGACGGGAAGCATGGCTTTCCTCTGTATTTACTACAAGACGCCCTGGGAGTTACTGCTGCTTCTCTTACCAGGCCCACAGGTAACTGGAACATACTTGGTTTCTCCTGAAATCCGTAGTTATTTATAAATTCCAGGATTGCATCTTACTGCCTCAAGTCTCGCCCTGCTGCTGAGGCTCTGAAGAGTACTGGTCATGCGGCTGCCCCCCAGGGCTCTTTATAACCTCCTCTGCCTTCCATTAGAGTTAATTCCCAGCCCTCCCCACGATAGGTTTCCTCATTATAGATAAGGCCAAATGCAACCTGAAAGCAGACTGGCTTCCCCCTTGTAAGCAGGAGGCCTGCCAAGTTTAGATTTTGACTCTGCCATGGCTGAGCTAAGAAAAGTGTTCCCTCCTTAACCCCCTCCATCACCTTCCAGAAGGGCCTGCTAAACTACGAGAACAAATTCAAAGAGAGACTGAAGTCGTTAGTTTTCAATAAGAATTTCAAGCTGTCTGAGAACTAGGTACATTACTTCTTGGGTCTCTAAGCACTTTCAGGTTTCCTGGGAGATTATTTTAAATATTCATAACTTCTAAAGACATTTTTTGGTATTAAATTGAAAATATAGTGGGATCACATATCTTGCCCCCTTTGGAATTTTAATAGTGATTTTCATCACTTCTCAAACCATCTTTTCTTTTACTAATTTCCTTGTGCTGTCTAACCACATGCACACAGGCATTCAACTCTTTCGTCAGCAGCAGTATTTAACCAGAACTTTATTCTAACTTCTCAGTGATCCTTTATCTTAAAGGCGTTCATTATCTAATACAGTAACTGAGAATGCTCGACTGACGGGCCTGTGTCTGACCTTCCCACGCACTAGCACAGCCTGGAGCACGTGACTGAACCTCTCTGGGCCTCAGTATTCCCATCTGTAAAACAGAGACAACAGACAGTCTTATCTCCTGAGAGAAAATAAAGAACACGCACCAAGTACTCAAGACAGTCCCAGCAATAAGGAAAGCTCACTGGGTCTGGCACTGCCGTTTTTACACCACTTTCTGCAGACAGCATCCCACCATGAGCATAATATACAGCTTCTGACAATGACATGTCTCCTTATCAGATGAAAGACAAATCAGCGGTTCCCTTCTTGCACCCTCATTCTGAGTTCAAACCAGAGAGCCCGCACAAAGAAGGTGTTCCCCATCCCAGTAATGTACCTCCTAATCTCTCTCAACTCTGCTCCCACTTCTCTGTGCCCCTCAATGCTGGGTGATTTCCATGCTTAGCACAGAGCCTGGCGTGCAGATGCTTACAAATATTTAATGGATGGAGGGACGACCTGCCTATTTCTGAGAGCAAGGGGGGTCCCAGCCCCACTGAAACCTAGAATATGAAGCATGTTCAAAAGCCAGCCACCCAAAAGGCAGCATCAGTCAGTGAGTGGCTGGACACTTCAGGAAGGAAATAAAATCGGTGAGAACACAGCAAGGAGAGGCTGGGCACGCAACCCTGAGACTCCGGGCTGAGCAGACTTGGTGCACACACAGTGCACAAGGGCCCTCGTAAGCTGATGTGAACAGAACCTACCTTTCAGATTTAACTCTAGGACAGAAATCACTTAACTGGCACCATAATGATGTCACGTAATTAGAGAGAAAAGTGAGAGAACAAGGGAGAGTCTCCCTCACCTGGTAACTATCTGCCCACTTTTAGAGAAAGGTGCTCTCTGAAGAATAAAAGCTGGGAGGAGAACATGGGGCCCAGGTCCAGCACTGCAAAGAAGGGGCAGAGTACAGGCCAGCTCCACTTCCTGACTGCAGATCCAACCAGAGTCACATGCCTTTAAGATGCATGATACCCATAAAAACCACACAAGAGGTCCGGTTCATAAAAACCAGGAAGGACTCAGTGGTTGAGCATCAACCTAGGATCCAGGAGATCACAGTTTGATTCCCGGTCAGGGCACATGCCAGGCTCAATCCCCAGCAGGGGATGTGCAGGAGGCAGCCAATCAAGGACTCTCATTGATGTTTCTCTCTCTCCCATCTCCCTTCCTCTCTGAAATCAATAAAATATACATATATATATATATATATATATATATATATATATATATATATATATATTTTTTTTTAAAAAACACACAGGAGGCCCTGAGTAAAATGAGAAACCCTTCATTTTACTGAAAAGGTGGTGCTCAGTCCTAACTGCCCGCCCACATACACAGCATCCACCAGGCAGTTACACAGAGTCCGTACTAACAGTAAACACAGATCAACACTATAAGCCAGAAAATGCTCCAGAAAAAGTGACTATAGAAGTGAGCCTGTACAATGGCGACCATCATGCCACCCACACAGTACAATACAGATATAGGTAGACATCTATAAATAAGACAAATGTATAGTCATTCATAAAAATAAAATACATATTTTACTTTATAAAAAATGTTATAAGTATAAAAATATAAAGTCATTATACACACAGATATGTGTATCTAAATTTGCCAAAGTTCTAAGAAATGGCGATGACCTGAGAATAGACATCAACAGGAAAGAGTGGAAACTGCTGCAGGACTAGGGGTGCTAACAGAACACACACCCTTATTTATGGTGCTGCTGGTTTTACGGAAACACTGGCCTTCTTCCTCTAACCAGGATGGACACTGGGGGCTCCCCTGTCTGTGCTGAGGCTCCTCCCCACCCAAGCCAGACTGCATCTTGCAGCTGGTCCTGCAAGGACGGTGACATGTGGCCAAATTCTGGCAATGGGATGTGATCAGAAGTAATGTGGGACAGTCCACACCTGGTCAGTTAAAACCGACCTGCCTGATCAATCCCCACTCTTCCCCTCCTGCCAGAATGGAGCGGCCTGAAGGCCAGAGGAAGGAGCCTGGAGGGTGAGAACTGAATGAAGCCACTTCCCAGTGCCAAGCCGCCGAGGGTCTGGGGAGATCAGTCAGTGATCTCCAGCTGATACCCCTGTGCTGACACCAGAGGCTGCTCTCCAAGACTGTCTGACAAAGCCCCCGCTTGGCCTTCCACCAAAGGGCAGACAACTGGAAGGCTCCGCCCCTTCCCGCCCTGCAGCCCCAGTACCCTTACCAATCCTGGGCACCCAGACCCACCTGGGCTATGCTGCTGCCACACTCAGGCTCAGCCCACACTGCTGCTGCTTGAGTGGGTCAGTCCCCCCTACAACAGCCCTGTGGGGCAAACACTCCACTCACAAAAACCTTTCAAGCAGTTACACACCTTGCACTCAGCACCAGGTTAGAAAGCGATAGGGCCTGGGCACCGACCAGAACCACTACACTCTCTGTTGCTTGTTATCAACAGCAAGTGGCAGAAACGCATCTTCATGTTCCCTTACCTGTGCCAATGTTGGATGATCCCAGATGTATCTCACCTGTGGAGATCCCATGGCTGGCCTGAATGGGTAGAAGGCCTTAGCGGTTCTTCCCTGATCAACCTATGAGAGACCGTGGAAGGAGGTGGGACCAGAGATGCTATCTATAGCCTGAAAGAAAAAGTTGACTCAAGTTGAGTCAACAGGAAACTTCTGGCTCTCGAAGTTGGTTCAGCAGAGTAAGAATGGAAAAAAAGGATTTTGTGGGCATAATCTTGAACCTGTGACACTGGCAAAGTGTGGTACCCTGGGCCAGCCAGGTGGAGGAATGCGGGGGCCAGGCCCCAGAGAAGCTAACAGGCTGAGCTGTACAAATGAGGGAGCCGACCCTGAGAGAGACAGGGTTTGTGGTCAGCGCAGCCAGGCCCACCAGGAAGAAGCCCGTCTCCAAGATGACATACACCAGCATAGGACCAGGTGGCAGCAGGTTAGGAAAAAGTGCGGATAACACAAGACACTACTTAGAAGGCCAGTCTGTGCCCAGACAGTGCGGCTCCTGCTAGACACAGCCAAGAACGCCAGAGAGGACGCCAGGCCCTTCACAGCCACGACATGTGTCTATGGGCAAGAGAGCTCAAGAACCTGAACATTGAAATAAACTTGAAGACGCTAAGCCTTAAGGTCCTGAAAGCTGTTCAGGGACTGCTATCAGCATTGCCTTTGAGAACAGAAGAACATTTCACAGAGGGCAGGTAGCACTGTCCCCACACTGTTTTGTTTTGGACAAAGACATCCTTCTTCTACACAACTTACATTTGACCTCATGGAAAACACTGCTCAGTGTGTACCCAGTGTCCACTCTCACTTCTTCTTCAGTGACAGGCAGACAACACTGCTCAGCTAAACACTTCAAATTCCAAGCTATAGCAAAGGTGGCCCTGTGACTGGGCTGGGCCAACAAGACAAGCTGGTGTGTCAGATGGAACACGACTGCCTCACCTGCAGCACCTTCTGTCCCACCCACCTCCTCTTTCACCTGGAATTTGGTAAAAAAAAAAAAAATTATATATATATATATATATATGGGCAGGTCCCTGATAACATCACAGAATAGCTAATAGCTATACCAACCCAGAACTTTCTCATTTTTTATGTACAAACTAAGAAGCTTGGTATCTAAAGTCGCTGTTAAACTGAGGTTTCTGTGACATGAGAACAGTGTGTCTTCCATGAATGCAGTGGCAAGAAACAGGCAAAATAAATCACTTTTCCCTTAAAGGAGGAAGAAATTCGGGTTTACAGAGTTAAAAGTAAATGATCCAAAGTTACACCATCAATAAGTAACCCAGGACAGGAACCACATTTCCAGCCTCTGGGTGTATGAAGTGAGTGTTCTTCCTTCCCTGGCCCTGCTTCTGCTGGGACCAATCTGTCTTCACGTGGCTCAGAAAAAACCAGACTCCAAAGTCTGACACTGCCTCAGAGGTCCTCTTGATGTGACCATTATGTAACTTCCATCATTTCATGGGTATCAAGGATAATTACCAATTCCCTCTATCAAATACAGAACTACTTTAAGACTGTTACTGCTTTATGAATACCTCACTTAACACAACGTTTAGTACTAATGTAAATCTACCTTTTGAAAGAAAAGGCCACCTTAATCCTTTCAAATAATTGCTGTTTTGCTTTTCTTTATATCCCTTTAAAAATCCAAGGTAAGAAATTATCTTCTCTTTCACATAATTCTTATACAAATGGTACTTCCACGTCTTTGCATCTCTTGCTAATTACGTGATGTTATCTACACTAAGCCTATTCAGGAAGAACTGGTAAGTTCCCTTATAAAAAAAGGAAGCAAACGTGGCATAAATTGCTTAGCACGAAGTTAATCATATAATTCGGAGAATAAAGAGGCTCTAACAGCTATTATATGACTTATCAGCTTTCCTAAAAGGGTCAGTCGGTCTATTTTAATAAGACTAATTAAATACCTTAACAATATCACTGGAATTTCATGAATCTTTCAATAAATTACAACCTTCCTGTACATATTTTCATTTCTTAATCTCGTTTAAAATGCAAAGAACTATATAAGAAACCACAGACACTTAAGAAGCCCCGAGTTAACTCTGATTAAATGGATTAAATGGAAAAAAAAAATAAAGACCACTAGTGACCCCTGACAATTAAAGTTAGAGCCCTCAAGGACAATGTTAATCCTCTTATTTCAATATTTCCTTAGGCTTTTTTCCTTCAGGTTGTACCTATCTGTTTTCCTAGAAGGTACTGGCGCAGTCACAGATGCACTGTAAACACTCTGAAGCAGCACACGCCCAGTGCCATGCCAGGTCTCACAGTGGGGGAGGGAGAGGCCACAAGGACTTGCGCAGCACGCACTGAAGTTACAGCATCTTCCCTTTAGTACAAAGTACTGCTGTTGATAAACCCACTAATGGCTATTTATTTACATTATTTCATAAAGAAAAAGCCCTTTATTCCCGCACTTCACCCCCATTCTCCCCACAACAGCCCGCCCAGTGACAGGCCCTGCACAGCAAACTGTTCCGCTTTAGTGCCCAGTGACGGTCACAGTCTGACATAGTGATGACTCAACGTACAGACGCCCAGTTCACTGAGCTGCATCAGTGCTGAGGGAGGGCGGGAGGGGGGGCAGCATGGTGAAGAGACTCAAGCTGCCTGGCTCCAGCCCACCTCCTGCACCCAGTGTGTGAGCCCCAGCAATCTCATCTCCAAGACGGGCTCACCACCTGTGCGGTGGAGAAGAGGGCACCTGCACAGCTGAGCACAGGCCCTGAGAAAGTCTGGAGCACGGTTCTCACGCCTGAATTGTCCTCACCGCCCCTGGCCTTCGGCAGTGCACACTCTAGGACTGATTACAAAGGAGGCTGATTACAGCAGTACAGGTTCTGTCAACGGAAGGCACAGTCTGCCTGCTGCAAAACCCTCATCCGGGAAGTGACCTACACACAACTCACAACCCCGCTCACAAACCTAGACACAAATGTTTACAGCAGCTTCATTTGTAACAGCCGGAGATCAGAAATAATCCAGAGTCCAAATGAGGAACAAATAAACAGTAGCACGTCCAGACAATGGAGCATCATCAGTAAAAAAAGAGGCGCTGCTGGACAGGTACCACCAAGCAGGTGAGGGAGTCCCCAGCGCGCCGTGCTGAGTGAAAGAAGCCAGGCTAAAAGCGCAGTGCCACACGGTCTCAAGTGCACGGCACAGTTCTGGGCTCAGAGCGCAGAGCAGAGGCTGAAGGCTGAGGGCTGAGGGCTAAGGAGAGGGGCTGACAGCAAAGGGGCGGTCTCTGGGGGAGAGCACTGCTCCCCATCCTAAATACACTGATGACACAACTGCACACATTTGTTAAAACTCACAAGCTTGTACATCAGGAGGACTACATTTTTTTAATCCTCACCTGAGGTGATTTTTTTCCATTGCTTTTTTCAGAGAGAGTGGAAGGGAAACAGACAGAAACATCAATGTGAGAGACACACATTGGCTGGCTGCCTCCCGCACAAGCACAGACGGGGGGGCTAGGGATGGAGCCAGCAACCCAGGTATGTGCCTTAGACCAGAACTGAACCTGGGACACTTCGGTCCGCAGGCCAACGCTCTAACCACTGAGCCAAACTGGCCAGGGCAGGACAAAATTTTTTAAATGAAAAAGTCTAATCTTTTGGAAGAAGTGCTCTCAGGTACTTTATGATAGAATAGGGTCTCTTTCAAAGTTTATCTTAAAAATGTATCTAAACCGAACTATGGGTCTTCAAAACCTGTGGGAAGTAAATATTAACAAAACAGATGGTGTGCTTTGCAGGACACAGCCCTAGAGATCTTGGACAGACAGGAGTCCTGAGATTGAGACTCTGTGTGGTCCACGTTTCACTGGGTGAATTCATGAATTACAGATGGCAAACTGCACTCAAAGCTTAAATCTACTACACATGACACTATACCTCTGGGAAGGGTTTGTGGGCGGTTTTCATTCCAATGTAACAGTTTTACTTAGCCAAACATTAAACAAAATAGTTTACCAAACACTTTCAGAATGCAGTCTTCACAACGGGACGAAGAGCTCAGTGACTGCACAGAGCCTACTCATACGATTTCCATGAGTATTACCCGCCTCTGAGGTATTTGTGTGGGTCTCACCCATCCTATCTCTACCAACACACAATGTATGCTGACAGGACACAAGTCCAGCCGACAGGGCACTGCATTTTACAGCCTCCGCATTTAATCGCCGTTACACAGTGTTTAGCTGCTCCTCTTACTGCTGCAGATGGGAATTCACTGCTATGATTAAACTTGATGGTATGATAATATATGGTAATCATGATTAATCAGAAACCCACCAGCAAATGGAGAATGGTGGGTATTATGTCACCTGCATTTTAAACTGCATTCTCTCCATGCAACCTGACAACGTCTGACAGCTGGAAGGACCTCGGCCCATGTTCCTGCTACCACTCCTACATCTGATAAGATGCCCATCGTCCCTTCCCCACTTTAAGTGCTAATCATTAGGAGGCACTGCAAGCAAGCTGTAACAGGACGGGTTCAAAAGAAAGACTAGTATCCTAGATGGAATGGCGCCGGGTTCACAGCTGCACGGACCACAATCAAGAAGGGATGGAATTGGACGCAGCAGTCTCATCAAACATGATTTGCATGAAACGCCACATAGAACACATCCAGGAGCTGTCAATCACCACCACCTGGTCCCATGTGCCCTCCGCCCCCCAAACACAGGGATACAGAATGCAGTCAGACCTACCTGTGAGCGCTGTGCCTGCACAGGAAAATGCCAATGGAAACTGCATTACTGGGTCTACCTAAGTAGTAATGTAATAGCTAAGAAGGCTAATTTAAACTGAAAAGTGAAGTCTTTTTTTAACATAATTTTTAGTTTTAAGAAAAGATCACCAAGAAATTATTTAGCAGCCAAACTACTATTTAACTGGCTACCTTTGAAATACTCGCATTTCCTGACAGGTCAAAGCAAAATCCATACTGGATAGGTTTTAGAACACCCTTGGTCAAGAACCTTGACAATGTGAGTGACTTGGGAGTGACTCCTGACTAAAAACAGCAGGTGCAATGACTCTGAAACCAACTAGGTTAGTAAAGTCTCAAAGTTGCACTTTCAGTTATTATTAATCGACATTTTTGTGTTACTTTTTTAAGTGGGTAAATGTTAGAAACAACCACCATCTCTTTGAGGACAAATATGTAACTGGAAAATATAGTTATACACAAGGAAAGGACTTTATTATATTAAGGACAAAAACATTAGGAAGAGCCTTTGTGGAAAGTGAAACCTATTGGACTAAAAAAAAACACTGGGAACTGAGGACAGAATTCAGACAGACACAAAGACAGTGTCTCACATTAGGATGGCCAGTCAGTGTGATTTTTAATTTAAAAAGTAGAGGCATTATCACCACAATTTCTAGGCATACTAGTTTTAAATTAAGAATTTCTGAAGTTTTCGTAAGACTGTCAAACAAAATGGACTTTTAAGGAAGTAAAGTTCTCCACTGCTGGAGAAGAGGGGAAAGCCGTGGCTTTAATTCCAACTGTACCCCAACTGTATGCCTTCACATGTGGAAATCTAGTGGTCCTGCGCCTCCTGTCTGCCTCTTCTACTTTGTAGTCAGTTAGGGAGAGCTGAATTCCTGCAGAGGTAAATGCACGAATTCACATCTGTATCCTTGAAAATAACAAAAAGTAAGCAAGTACTACTTTTATGGAGTTCCTAATAAATAGCAAAATCACGCAATACTAAATTCCTGTGTGCACTTACTCAACAACTACTCATCTGCACCCCTGTGAACCAGGTGCAGGTGGCTCCAGTGGGCACAGGACAACTGGGACTTCACAGAAGTTTCTCTAGAACCAGGTGCTCAGGAAACAAGCAGCATGAAGCTGTCAACAGGACAGTACCTCTCCCAAGAACAATGGGAGCTCACTGCAGGGCTCCAGCTGGGGACAGACAAAATCCCAGTGATCTTCATTCTTATTCCACAGATTTCTGTATTTTACATCTTCTGTGTAACAAGAAGGTGTGCTGATTCAAACATACCCTACAATGAATCTGAAGTTAGGCTTCCTAACTTGAATGTTTTATCCATTTATTTGTGTATGTACATGCTCATTTTACAAAGCAAAACTCAGTTTAGCACATGCTGACCAGAGTCCCCTACTGGAAAGTACCAGGACAGAGCCCACAGGGCACAGTTCCATCAGTAAGACATCTCCCAGGGGCTGTGGAAGCCACAACAACACTGTCTTCACTATTCGTAAGGCTGGCTGAGGGACGAGAGTTGGGCTTCTTTTAACTGTGCTGGGTCCATTTTATGGTTGAGGGACTAGCAATATGCAGAGCACGATGCATGAAGGAGAAACTCACTAAATGTTCACAAAACTACATTTATATTCACAGCAACAAGTTTAACCAGGTTGTACAAAAGGGAAAAATATTATTACTCAAAAAAGATCTGGCATAAGTAAAACAACAGAAGATGACCAAGAATTAACCTCGTGTCCCAACAATATTTTGACGGACATTTTAAAAACATAATACCTCTCCTGTATGTTTTGAAAATAGATTCCACATATGATTATTTTCTCTGCAGAAGACTGATTACAGAAATAAACAGAGCACTGCATTTTCAAGGACCCAAGTTTAAAGTAACCAGCTTAAGATCTAGCATTTGGGGTTTAAGAAAAGATACATGTTAAACAGCAGTAAATAACTGAGCAGAAGAAAACATTTCTCAAATCATATCACCCACATGATGACATCCTAGTGCAACTACTTTCTGTCATCCAAGTTCAAAAATAACAAAACATTAGGCCTGGCAGCCACTGGCATAAGCAGCACGACAGTATTAGCACCTCGGAGCACCATGTAACTTAAACTAAGTTCAGTGTCTCTCATTACCCTCTTATAACACACTCAGGTCTGAGGCTGCTGCTTCTGTGTCAGACAGTTACATCTGCCCAACTGGAAAATACAAGTGGGTGAAAACTGCAAATGATTATTCTAGCTTTATATAAGTAAACAAGTTTTTGCAAAAATATCAATTAAATACATTACCTTATGTTTTTCTTTAACTACAATTGCTTTTTCATGTCAAATTTTATCCCTATAATGCAAATTTTTTAAATTCCAATAATAATTTTAACACAGATGCCCACAATCCCGAAAAACAGCAAAAAGTGCCAAAAAAAAATTTAGTGCTTTACAATAACAAGCAATTAAACTACCTCACAGAAAAAGTGTATCTAAGGAGTAAACGCCTGCAAGTTTATTCTGGGGTAATGCAATCAATAATCTAAGCTATTTAAGTAAACTCACTGAATAGGAAATTGTACTATATCATTTGATTTTTAAAAATTTTTTTAGAACTTGATAAGTAATTTAAAGAAAAAATGAGCTCAGACTAAGGGAATGAAATCAGTAAGAATCAGTTTTAGAAACCGTTTCGTAATTCATAAATAATAACTACAAATCAAGGAACTTTCTAAAAAACTCTGACCCTTAAACCCAATACTGACTTTACTTTTGAATAATCACCTGACTGTACATTTAGACCCTTCATGAAAACCTTTTGCTAAATGCCACAGATAAATATATCTACTGGAGTTCAAAGCCACAGATAAACATACCGGAGTCAGAGAGGTCACCTAGCTAGTTCCTGAAAATCAGCTTGTCTAGCCTAAGCAAAAGTACATTTGTTTTACATACAAATCACATTTTTTATAGTCTGGTCCATTTTTCCAGCATTGTTTTTAGAAATACTATGTCCTCACTGATTTAATAAAACCCTGAACCAACTATAAATGGAACCAATACCTCAAATAAACAAAATTTACTTAAACATATAAATTACTTATGGACACTTTTCTTCTGGTTAAGACACACTGGAAGAACACGTAGTTATGGCAAGTACAGGAAAGTATGTGGGTACGGGTAGGAGGAAATGTGTACTTTCTTTTAAAGGTATTTTTAAAAGAAAACTTTCCTTTTAGAATATAAAACCAATGCTCATTAGACCTTTGAGGGCTCGGTAAAAACGAGTAGCGACCTCATCACTATCCCCTAGAATGTCCCACCAACCCACATGTACATAAACACACATGCACACATACACATAGGCGCACACATTATAATAAAGCAAGGCCCTTCCACACTTACCATTAGGCAATAAAAAAATCAAGATTCATATTCTTTAAGATGAAAGGCATTCCACTGATGATCCTGATTCAACAATCTTACAGTTAAACAAAATTAATTCCATTCTCAAAAACCCATTGACCTTAAGCTTTTAATAAACATTTCCCACTGCAAAAATTACAGTCAATATTTACAAACCCTTAAACTTATATTTAGCTGGACCCACTTTTATTTGCTATATTAGTATTTCTTAGTAGGCGTGTGCTCATTGTCTCAAAGCAGAAGAGCAGCTGCTACTCACTGGAAATCTTTGGGGACCCACAGCAGGTCTCGGCTGGCTCGGGACGGGCAGCAAGGGCACTGTGGAGAAATATCTCTCATTAGAAACACGCTATACTCACACTCAGGTCAGTTGCCAAAGGAAGACGATATCCTAAATGTAACATAAAACATACACGATGTGTACAACATAAAATACATTAGGTTTCCATCAAAGGAAAGGGAAGAGCGGGGCTTCTGCCTCACACAACAGCACAAGCGGAAGCTACATTTCAGCTGTGAATTCCCATTCAGAGGTAAAATATTTTGCAACGAAAGGACTTCCTTTTTCCTTTCACTTCCATATCCAGGTTACTCAGGTTATCCAATCCCAGCCATATCTTCCTACTCCACGCAAGTACAAACTGAAATCTAAATCCTCTAGAGTCACGAGAGAGCAAGAGGGAGGCAGGCAGAGCAGGGAACACACAAGCCCAGGGCACTGTTACAGAGAACCACCTACTCTGCTAAAACTTTTAGTTGTTTCTGTTTTATTTTGAAACAAGCAGAACTCCCACTGACGTGCGGGGAGGACAGGAATCACTTCTGTAATGGGGGGAGCCATATGTTAGTTCCACACCTGGGGCTCAATCGGGCATGTTCAAACTGTATAAAACGTTTGCAATCTACGGATCCAGATGTGGGGGGGAGCCCCCCACCTGAGTGGTGACTGCTGTGGGTGGCAGCTGTACCTCTCACTAAGATGTCCCATGCATCTGGGAAGTGTCAGGTGTTATGGTCTGACCCGTGCCCCGCCCCCCCAAATTCATATGCTGAAAAGTCCTAACCCCAGTAACTCAAAATGGGACTGTATTTGGAAAAAGCAGTGATTAAGGGTAAAACAAGGTCATGTGGGTGAGCCCTAATCCACTGCGACTGACTGGTGTCCTTGTAAGAAGAGCTTACAACACAGACATGCAGAGGAACAACCAAGAGAGGCCAAAGCAAGAATAAAGAGTGTAACTTATAAATTAGAAATATAACAATAATTATATAACATTTTAAAATAGTATATTTTAAAGAAATTTCTGGTAAATAAGAAATATAAAAATGATAGTTTAAAAGTCAATCAAAGCTGCTTTAGACACAGAGTGCTGAGATATACTGTGTCTGTACTATGATTACTCTAGGCATCCTGTACACTGAGCCTTGTAATAACATCACAGGGCCATAGAGCCAACTTAGAGTGATAGTGCAGATGGGCCTGAAAGATCTCTTGATCAAAGCAAAGTGTGACTGAAAAAACTTATTTTGATAAAATGTAAAAAAGGCAGAAGTACATCCCTCTCCTGAGAGCCTAGTCCAATGAGTCAGAATTTCAAAACAAGTCAATTTGCAAGGCTTCCTATAAAAAAGCATCCAGCCCCTCCTTCTATGCAGCTGGCAAAAAGGCTCTGGGTTACATCGATTACACACCTGAAGCAAAACAGATCATGAAGCAGAGAAAGAAAAACTATAGAGCACCTCTGACCTCAAAAGTGTATCATGAAAGTAAGAAAGAAAAAACTTACACATTGAACAATAAAAAAACAGCATTTTTGAAACTATGCACCAAATTTTCAAACCCGGGGTTTAAACATCAATTCCTATCAAATTATCCCAATATAATGAAAGGTAAAAATTTTAAGTCTCTTGAACTGGGGGGGAATGAGAGCAAGAAATCTAGGGAGATCTCTGGGAAGAACCCAATTATAATTAAGAGATTTCTTACACAGCAGCCTTCGGACTGCTGGCATTCTTTGTTAGTAAGCCATAAAAAGCAACCAGAGAAAGAGAAGAAAAAGAATAAATGCTGGAGAGAGCATCTGAGAACGTGTGGTGGGCAGCTGGGCAGCTGCGCAGCTCGCCAGGCCCGAGAGGAGGCCTTGGGAGAGCCAGGGAGTCTGCAACCTGTCCCCACCCACAGGGCGCCTCGTCTACAGGCAGGAAGACGAGTCCACCTACCAGAGAACTGAAAACTCGCACTGTTAACAGACCACTCCAGTGGAACCTTGAACTCTGAGTAGTGGATATTAATATCTTCTGTTGTCCCCTGTATTTAATGGACTAGATTAGTTTCTAATTCACTGCTACGGTTGTAATAGTGAACATCTGAAGAATACGTTAGATTTCCATCAGAACTGGTTAATTATAATTTGATGGAACACTTCATCCTCGAAAAGGAAATGTGTGCCATCAAGAAAAAATGTGCACACGCTGTTACCTTTTACAAAATGACTTCTAGTGTACCTTCTACCTGCCTACACACTGAGACCCACTGAGTTCCTGGCTTACTGTGCAGCAGGCAGCTAGACACTCAGCCTCTCTCAAGAACTGCTTTCTACCTAAGCTCATTCACCTGCAACTCTCCCACATCGGGAAATCTCGAGATCAGAGGTGTATCAAAGAGAAGGACTGTGATGAAACCACTTATCTAGTTCTGAGTGTAAAACCTGCCGGGTAGCTGATGTGTGCTCACTGTGCCTGCATGAGCTCTGGGTGCCAGGCCTGTGTCTACCCCCGTGAGGCTGCTGACTCAGCAGGGCACATGATCATCACGCCTGGAGGACATTCTGGGGTTTCCTTAGCACTCTCCCACTCCACAGGTTCTCCCACCACTTATTTCTATCAGCCTACAGGAATCTGTGCGCCTAACTGCCAGTTCTCCCTTCAACTGTGCAAGGAAATTAACAATGCCGACATCAGTAACATTATTCCCACAAACAGTATCTCCTGCAGGTGTACTTCTGGGGCAGCCACTATGGAAAGGGCTGCTTTCCTGCGCCCTCCCTGCACCTCCATACAGCTCACATTGGTCCTTTCCTCCCACAGCTGCTGAAGGAGACATAGGCAGTGTGCTGGTCACATGGACTACAACACTGCCCACCATGGGAGCCTGGAGCCTTGCAAGAGGTCACAGAGCAATTCTAATACAGGGCAGGGACAAGCGAAGGGGTCAGTCAGGGGGTCAGTGGCCCACAGCGCTAACCCCCGACCCCCCAGGTGTGCCAAACAAGAGCAGTGTGTGTCAAACAAGGACACTGACGCCCCTCCACCACCACACAGCCAGCCAGCCATGGTCATAGCCCTCTGCTCCAAGGCTGCAGCTCAACTTCACAGTGCCTCCAGGCCACTGGCCCTCTCCACACTCCAAGTCCTATCACAGGCTTCTCCCCAAGTTCCAAAATTTCTCAACCACACCTTTGGAATTCCAAGTTCACAGCCCCAGAACCCATGCTGGCCTCAGCATGTCCCATTCCAGATCTACTGGAAACCTAGCTGTCCCAAAGGATGAGACTGTTTCCCCTTTACCTTGCCCCAACTGGCTCTGGAGGTGGGGAGGGGTCCTTCTTGACCCTCAGGTGCTGTTTCAACCCCAGGTGTTCCACACTAGCTACCTGTTTCCACACTACCAGCTGCCCTGCCTCCTTAAACTCTTACCTTCCCAGTGAAGCCAACCCAACCCTACCTGCCCCGTCTGCCACTGCTTGGCATCCTCAAACCTGCCACAGAAATCAATGTGTCTATGGCTCACTGTCTGCTAGAACGGAGGACCAAGACTGCAGAGAATCTGTCTGCTTTGTGCACCAATATATCTCAGTGCCTGAGACAGGAGTACCCCATTCCACATGTGCTAGACAGAGGCACAATGATGTGCTCCTTACCAACTGCACAGAAACAGTTTCCTCAGGTCAAGAAATGGTAGCATGCAAGATTATCACTTAGAACTCACGAATGAAGGTGAATCTGCGCACGCACGCACGCACACGCACACACACACACAGCTAACACAACACCTCTGCTGCCCTCCAAAGTTAGTGCCTGCCACCCAATCAGAAACTAAGATACACATTTGAGCCTAAGTGGGCAGGGAAGGCACCAGGAAGCCAGTCGTCCTTGCAGACTGGAGCATGGTAGCTCTTTGGCCACAGCAGCCTCTGACTTTACAACAGCAAAGCAGACACATACCTTGCACAGGTGTCACCACTGCCCCTTTGAAGTGAGGGTTGATGTGGATGTTCTTGGGCTGCTGTGGGGTCACGGGCGGAGGGGTCATCATCACCCTGGGTGCCTCCATCTGGGGTGGAACGTGCATGCCTTGTGGAGGGGAGGGGTGGTGCGGGTGCTGCAGGGGCAGCAGGGGCTGCAGGGGCTGCTGCTGGAAGAGGCTCCGAATGGGCTGCTGCTGGGGCGGCGGAGGTGGGGGAGGCTGAGGCTGGGTTGGAGGAATTAATCTTGGAGAGTGTGTCTAAAACCACCAAAAAAAGACAATTTCACAGGAATCAACATTTAGAAGCAAAGTAAAAGACTGGTCACATGTTACAGATCTATACTGACTGAACTGTGAAAGTTATGAATTAGAACTAAGTTCACAGTAACAAGCTGTATGAGACAGCAGGTAAGGAGCTGCTCCCCCACCTGTTCCATGTACATCTCACTGTGCGCTCAATCTCAGGGCGTGGGGGACACAGCAGCTCACCAGCAGAACTGTCCCCAGTGAGCCAAGCCAGGCGCAGAGGCCAGAGCCCGGGCTGCCCCAGCCCTCTCGTGGGGCCCCTCTGGGGCTGTCCCAAGGACGCAGGTCTCTCTCACTGTGACCTTCTTCACCCACGGTCATAACAGAGTGATTCTACTGCCCAGTACTGGAGGACGGAATCTATACGACCACACATGAAATCCTACCACAGACTATAAAGAAACTTCAGTTGTATTCCTACTACTAAACTTCACCCCCAGACTAAGTGATGGACATAAAATGCACACCCACAAAAGCCACTTCCAATTGTTGTAGTTGTAGACTCTTAATAAAACTGTAACCTTACCACCACGGGAGGCTGTGTGGGGAGAAGCGCAGGTCGGTGGTCCTTCATCCGGCCCCTCTCGCTGTTCTCTCTTCTCTGGTCCCCCATCCCACGACACATTAAAGGACCTCCTCTCCTTCCACCCCGCCTTGAGCCATAGCGGCCCTGCTTATGCTGGCGCTCTCTTTCTTCAAACTCGAGCAATGCAGCTTTGGCTTCTGCTGAAAGCTCTGTGTGAAGAGATGCACGTTAGAATCATTCACAGGGTGGGAACGAGACTCATGGGGAGAACATAGGGTAGAAACACATGACAACAAACCTCTGCTTCCCCACAACAGACAACTGCACCAACAGGAGCAAGCAGGACAGAGTGGTGACCCCCACCCACTGGGGAGACCTGTTTGATGAGGGCACACTCTGCCATGGAATACAAGTGCCTCCTTTGTACACAGACTGGAAGGTATTTTCACTTGGGACCACTAACGTGTGCTCAGGGAGCTGAAAAAGGGGGGCTCAAGTCGAAGTTAGCCACTGCCCTGCAACGGCCAGGCGTGTGCCATCACACTCTCTCTCTCACCAACAGCCAGCCAACAGCACTGCTCAGGACCCACTCCCCGATCCCAAGTCCCACCCAGCACAGCTGTCTAGTGACAACAGCACAAGCATTACTAATACACAGCGACACAGACTCGGAAAAGTACATACAACAAAAAAATATTCCTGACTCTTGTGGTTTTAAAACAACACTATTAGTGAAATCACTCCAAAGTCAAATAATTCAAGTTAATTTCAGACAGAATGGAAAACATGTATGGTTATCATTTAAAATATTCAGTTTTATAAAAAGAAAAATTCTTTACTGGGTGAAGAAAAACTTTTATTTGTGCCTTCCGATGAGCCATATCAAATGAGAGCAAAGTCACACGAGACAACATAAACCCACTCATGCAACCATTTGTGGGGCACCAGTAGGTACTCACCTGTCTAACCATCACTTTAGGGCAGCGATTTTCAACCTTTTTGATCTCACAGAACATAAACTAATTACTAAAATTCTGTGGCACACCAAAAAATATATTTTTTGCCAATATGGCAATAAAAAAAAGGTATAATTTGGATTCATTCACACTGGACGGCTATTGTTTTGTTGGCTGTTGTCATTTTTTCACTTGACAATCAAAGGGCAAAGAGGTCAGTGCCCCTGACTAGTCAGGTGTTACAAGTTTTAAATATTTGTATGGCTCATGGTTGAAAATCAGGGCCTTAGGGATAAGAAACACATGGACTCTGTCCCTAAGAAACTTCAGGTGGCACATTATCCTAAATTCATAAAAGAAAAAAACTGACTTACTCAAATATGGTTCCTGTATTTCAAAATATTATCTGAGTTGTGACAATATCTTGCATTAATAAATGTGTCCTGAGGAGATTCTCAAGCCTTCTTCCATAGTGAAGGGTCACTGTAAGTATTACCAGTTTATCTCCTACCTTGGATTACACAGTCATCTCCAAACTTCCAAAATCTCTAAGCCACACTTCATTTCCTTGAAATGGTTTCTATGGTAACCCCTCCCCTTCAAATGAACTGAGACCCCATTCGAAGGAAAATTTAATCTCTCCTTAACAAGTGCAGACTTCTACTCTAATCCTGACTACATGACTGGTTCACACACACATTCTACGCGGTGAATCAGCAATTACTTTCTAGTGGTTCTAAGTGTCAAGATTAATTTCACCATCCCCAGTAATAAAATGGTTTCAAATGACATCTTTAATCAGCAAGTAAAAATGCTTTCCTCCAATTGAGACAAGCTGTCACAAAAGGTCACCAAAATATGACAGGATGGAAATTACATTTGTAACTTCAACTGAAATGTTAATTTCCCTTTAAGTGTTTTCTGAACTATGTCCAGATTCAAAAGTAAAGACATATAGCTCAATGGAACAAAGTTGTTGTCCCTTTCTGGGTTTTTTACATGGTAACCGATCAGGAAATGTGCACAAGCCTAAAACACAGGACGTGTGGACACTATGTGGACACAGGGCAGTGTGCTGGCACAAGCGATCTGGACTGCTTGCGACCAGATGGGAACATTTCCACACAGATCCTGTGCCTTAAACAAAATTAACCAAGGGTATGATTTAAAGAGAACATCATGCACCACAAGCTCTTCTTTTGGCTAAAGCAGTAAAGCATAATTAAACATAATAAACGTGCCAGTGAAGCTCAGAACATCAATAAGTCTAACTGCCCACTCACACACAATGGAAAGGCCCAACTAAAATAAACACGGTCTTCCCTTTATTGCTTGAACTGCTTTGGAGAACGGAGGTCCACCTCCTAGAGCAAAACAGCAGCAGCTCTGAGCTTCTGTGCTGACAGCTCAAGGACGCCCACGTCTTAGTGACGGCTTCTGATTACCATTCGAAATGAGTCATTCCCTCACACACACATTCTAGAATCCCTTCTCAACTGGGCTCCATGAGAGAAGCCCTTCCAACCTACACCATCCTTTGTGTGTAATGATTGAATTTATCTCCCAAGTATAAAGTTTTGTGCCACCCTTGGGAAAATTGAGAAATAGACACATATTTTGTAATGTTTAATTCCCAGAATCCTGGCTAAGGAAAAAGATTCTAATTCTAATCCAATCTGAATTCAAAATACAAAACCGCCAGCTCTGTTAAGGCTCCACAACTGCCAAGACGGTCACATATGAAGTGGTATTCTCCATTTTTAAGACTGACATCATACATTCGTGTGTGAAAAGAACTGACAGTGACCCAATCGCCCTTCAGATCCTAAAGGAAACTGCTATTCCACATGCGGACTAAAGGCTCAGAAATGGGGACACCAGGGCCTCATTTCTTTCTTCTTTTAAAAGTGTGGGGTGTTCTCATATTAATGGTTTCACAAAATAACTATTTGTAGTCAAAATGTTAAAAGACTTCATTTGTCAAAAAAATATACCACATGACACAATATATGTATTTTGGTAGCAAGATATTAAAAATA
Source organism: Miniopterus schreibersii (assembly GCF_964146895.1). Taxonomy (NCBI): domain Eukaryota; kingdom Metazoa; phylum Chordata; class Mammalia; order Chiroptera; family Miniopteridae; genus Miniopterus; species Miniopterus schreibersii. The sequence goes on from NC_138118.1 coordinate 1,363,381, forward strand.
AAACCCATTACAAAGAGTAAGTAAACAGCTTTGTACACTCAAACAACTGCATTACTTCTACACAGAACCTGAAAGTACTGTTTCCCTCACCACGAGCACACAGATGAATGGTCAAGTAATTTCTAGTTTACCAACTACTGCAGCAACCTCTCTAAGTATCTTACTTATAAACAAAACTAACCTTTTGCTGGGGGGACAGGAGTATTCAAATAATAAGGGAGCTCACTGTTTTAGGAACCCAATCTTTAAATGGAGAGTAAAATCCTGCTTGTACTGAGAATAATCCTCTTCTCAGGTTCTAGAAAACGTATGTTTCCAAAACCTAAGCTTTCCTAGGTTAGGGCTCACACACACAGAGCCAAGAAAGACACTTTTAGCCCCATTTTCATTTGCCCCATTATCTAATCAATTATTTCTGCACAAATGTGTTTAAAGCCTTTTTTTTAAGTTGAGAGAATGATAAATGGTCAAATTGTTTATGCTTAAGCCACAACGCCTCGAAAGACCTCAGGCCCACTCTCCCACATTTGAGGAGGCTGACTGGCCCACCACTAACTCCTTCCAGCCTCTGGTCTCAGGATGACATGGCTATAAAGCTGCCAGATGCCTTAAAAAGGAAAAAAGAGATCCTACACGCGCTCTTCAATAAAGGAAGTACAAAGGACCCTGAAAAGAATGAAATGAGGCAAAGGTCCTGAAAACAAAGAGAAGACAAAGACAAAACGAATCAGGAACACAGGATGCTGGACGTCTCACCACTGTCAGGCCTGGGTCAGGTAAATGGACAGGACAGGATGGCCCAGCTGAGGAGAGGGAATGGGCAGAGGCAATGAGGGTCGGGGAGGGAGACCCCGAAATGCACGGAGGCCTATAAGGAACTGGCTGCAGAGGGAAAAGTCTCTCCACTCTTAATGGCAACTATCGGGTGATCTCACAGCCTTCCCATGTGCGGCGACCCCAGTTATTATGACTAGGTACGTAGGGTTCCCAAGGATGCAACAAAGCCATCCCCTCTAACATAGCAGCGGTAACCAGATGAATGACCACCCGCCCCCAATGAGGCAGCCTTCAGCTCCAGAAGGCCCCAGGCCACTTCCCTACTGAGCCGCTGCTGCTCGCTGCCCTCTGGTGCTCAGCCACAGGCGTCATTTTGCCCTTGTCCGCGGTCCCAGCCCAAGACTGCGATGTGCAATGCCACCGTTCTCCTGCTGAAGGGACTTTTGTTTCCTCCCATGTTTTAAGACCTGTGCTTCACCTCCTTTTGCCCAAGGCCAACTTCAAATCATCCCTCTTAGAAACTTATACTGTCCTGGACCAGCAACTTTATACCTTAACTTGAGAAAAGTCTAGGGAAATGCTGGTTGGGCCGAAGACGTAGAGATGAAAGAAACTGTTAGGGGAAGAAGTGGAGAGCGGTACGATTCTAGAATACTCGCTCCAAGAAGCTCACTTGTAAAGTAACATGACATGACTGGCTCACTGCTGTTAACTTGTGCACCTTGGGGGCTTAGTGTCCTGACTTGGAATTCATATCTGCCACTTACAGATACACGCTCATGTTTCTAACCAAAAAATGGCGACAAATAATGTTCTAACCAAAAATGGCTACAAATAATGGCTACAAAAAAAGTTACTACCTTATTACTTTTAAGAAGTAATAAAGGTAGAAACTAAGGGCGTCTTGATTATTATTCTGACTGAGCCCAGAGAGCAGGTACAATCCTCTAGCCTTCCACCCTCCCCCCGCCCCCAAATGTGGTACAATATCGCAGCTGTTCTCAAAGTGGGGTCCGGAACAGCGGGAGCAGCATCACTTGGCAATGCATCAGCAATGTACCTGTGGCCCTAGCTGGTTTGGCTCAGTGGTTAGAGCATTGGCCCAAGGACTGAAAGGTCCTGGGTTCGATTCTGACCAAGGGCACATACCTCAGTCGCAGTCTCAATCCTGGCCCCAACTGGGGCACGTGCAGGAGGCAACCAGTCAATGTGTCTCCCACATTGATGTTTCTCTCTTTCTCTCCCTCTCCCCTCCCTCCCCTTCTCTCTCCCCCTTCCACTCTCTCTGAGAAAGCAATGGGAAAAATATCCTCCAGTGAGGATTAGAAAAAACAAACGCACACGGGTTGGGCTCTGCCCTCAGTGCCTGAATCAGAAGACCTGGGAGTGGGTCCAAGAATCCGGGCTGACGAGCCCTCTGGGTGCCTTGCCCACTCATATTTGAGAACCACTGCTTTATTCTCTGCAGCGGACATGGGAAGGAAGGGGGGGGGGGGGGGGCCTGAAAAAGGCTCTCTGTTGATCAGCAACAGCCTGCTGTCAATCTTTAATAGCGGGGCCTGCTCAGAATGACGGTCAAGTGACTGCATCTACGAGTCACCCCGCGCTTCCACGGAATGGCCTGCTGGCACCGCACTCGACTGTGCCCATGGCCCGCCTACGGCACGCCCGCGACCTACAAGGCCGACCATTCTTACCTGTCTGACGACCCGCAGTAGTGCTGCGGAGGAAGCTGAAACAGGAGGAAAGATGGGGCAGGAAAGGCTCACCCAGGGTTTCCGGGATGTTGCGGCGCTCCCGGGTCACGTCCGAGAGCCTGATGATGGTGCCCTCCTTCCGCTCCGTCTTGAAGCGCAGCCGCCCGGACCCCTCGTCCTCGTCCTCCTCGTCCTCCGACTCCTCCTTCGCCTCCTTCTGCAGCTCCAGGGTCTCCATGCTCCCCTGCGGAGCACACAGGGGCTCAGCTCTTTACAGCCAAGGCGTAAAAGCACTGCGAAACACCCTACCCGAGGCCATGCGGAGCACTGCACCACATCCAGGAGAAACAGCCTCGACCATTAAAACTGACCCAATGTTAGAGGAAGAAGATTAGATTCCAGCACGCTGCTAAATGCACCTCAGAGAGGAAAGGGAAGTCAACCCCCTGCGGGCCTGGAGTTGGATCCGATTCGAGCAGAGTCCGGTGTACTAGCTAAGCTAACACTCGAGTTCCACGGGCTCGCTCAGCAGCACGTGGCCCCCCCTGCCGCCTATCTCAGATGACAGCACCCTCCTTGTTCCACAGGCTTGGCATGTCCCATAACTGCAGACCCAGCCCCTCGAATGCCTGCTGCTGCCGATGCTCCCACCTGCTGGAGGGCTGATCTGCTTGTAGCATCCAAAGTCCACCCTTCACCACTCCCCTCTGCTCCATGCCTGTCTGCGGGTGGCCCACCACCACCTCAGCTCCAACCAGGGCACCAGCAGGACTAGTTTTTCTCCTCAGTCACTGCTTCTCACAAAAAATGCTTGTACCTTACATTTCACTGCATCACTATACCTACAAAAGCTCTGCCTGATCTAGTCCAAACCAAATGTTCCTCTTCGTCAACAATTCTCACTGCCCGTATCACTCACGTTCCTATTGACACCAACTGCTTTTCACCTACTGTTAGATACCTACTGAGTGCTGGGTTCATTTAAATACCTTTTATAAACTTTCAAAAATTTATCTCTTTATTTTCATGTCATAATATTTAAATGCCCTTTACACATAACAGAATGAAAAATGAAGTTTCACTTACAAATGCACAAGAAAAAAAATTAAACTAACAATGCAATCATTCTGCATTCTTTCCCCAACATTTTCTGTGTAAAAAGATCAGCTACAAATGCACATACTCGTTGCTATAAATCCTACAAGTAGATACACATCTTCAGGAGCGCAAATGCCTGAAGAAAGAATGATGAATGCAAACTGTAACTTTACTTTAGGGCTAGTGATCACAGCACCCTTCAGCATTCAGACACTCACTACTACAGGGCTGTGAAGTACCAACATCTTGGCACTTTTTTGGTCTGACACCATTATTTCTGTATTATTCAATAGCTGAAACCAAAATGAGTGATGTATGAGATGGATCCAGCTGGGTGTGCACTGAACTACACTCAAACTGAACAAAGGAGAGCTCATCCTCCACCTCCACCCACAGTGCGCCAACAGCATGTTTCTACCAATGACAGGGAATCTGATTCTGAAGGCTCAGGGCGGGGCCTGAGAGTCAGCATTGCTAACAAGCATGAGGTAAAGCCCACATGCTGGTCCACAGACCACACTGGGAAAGGCCACTGAAGAGGAAAAGAAATGACTACCAACAAAGCAAAGGCTCTATCACAACTGTCACTTCTACTTCAACCATTAACAGTAATAATAGTTCAAAGACTTTCCAAACAAGCTGAACACAAACCAAGACAGAACGAAACTGTTTATTCTGTACCAACACTTCCAGCCAAGAAATCTAAAGAGAACAAGGTGAGTGAAAACTGTTTATTTGAAACAAATACAGGTGACCCTTGAACAATACGGGGCTGGAGCACTGACCCTCTGTGTGGTCGACATATCTGAACATCCCCCACCATCAAGAACAAGTCAAGAACAGATGCTCTCAAATGTAAGGTTAATAAGGCAAAAAAAAGAAATTAAAGGACAGGTTAGAAATGAAGGATTAAACTGTGTTTATTAACAAGCAACATGACCATTAGTCTTTCCCCAATGTGATCTAAAGATACAATGCAATCTTCATCAAAGCCCAACCAAATTTTTAGTAGATATCAACAAGTCAATTACAGACTTTATATAGAAATTCAAAGGTCCTAGAACAGCCCAAACAATCTCAAAAAGAAGAACAAAACTGGTGGCTTTACACTACCTGATGTAATGTCACAGTAACTAGGACAGGACAGCGCTGGCAATGAAACAAAAAAGAGATTCCAGAAAGAGATCCAAACTTAAATGGTCAATTGGTCCTCAACAGAAGCATAACGCAATTAAGTCAATGGGGAGGGAAAGTCTTTACAACAAATAATGGTGCAAAAACTAATAAACATACAGGAAAAAATGAATCTCATACCACACACATTTCTTGGTTGAGACAGACCATGGACCTAAGCTAAAAACAGCTAATACTATAAAGCTTCCAAAAGAAAACATGGACTATCATCTGTGAAACTTTGGGGTAGGCAAAGCTTTCTTGGGTAACGAAATTAGTGTTCATCAAAATAGAAATTTTCTGCTCATTAAAAAATAGCTTTATGAAAATTAAAACACAAGCCACAAGCTCAGAGAAAATATTCATTATGTATATATGCCAATGGACTTACATCTAGAATATATAGATATCTAAAATACACAGACAATATGTAGAGATACTACAATCTTCACAAAAAATCTACAGAGAATATATATGTCTGTATGACAATACATATTTTCTGTGTAGACTATATAGACTATGTATAGCATATACAAAAATTAGAAAGACAACCTACTTTTTAAAAAGAGACCAAAAATGGATGCAAAGAAGGTATATAAGAGCAGCACCCAGAAAGGTATAAAACATCATTAGTGATCAGAGAACTACAAACCAGACCATGGTAACATGCCTACTAGAAGTACATACTGAATGGACACGACTAACAACATCAAATGACAGAGAACTGAGACTCTCACATAGGGCTGGTGGGGGAGAAGAATATGGCCACTTTGGAAAACCATGTGGCGATTCTGTACAGAACTGAGCATAACTCTACCTGGTCCCAGTAACTCCACTCCTAGTTAATACCAAGGGAAAGATACAGCCACAAAAGGATGTGTAAAATAATTTCTACAGTTACTTTATTCATAGCAAAAAATGGAAACCACCCAAGTATCTATCATGAGGACAATGACCAAGTAAAGCACATCATAAAGTGGGAGGCACTGCTGACACACACACACTGTGCTGAGCAAGAAGCTACACAGATACCACTGTACCATCACGTTCCACTGGACGACACTGACAGAGTTCTAGTAGGAAAGACTAATTTAAGGTGACAAAGTAAGAACAGTGTTTGCCTCTGAGGAGCCAGGACTGACTGGAAAGAAGAGGGAACTCTCTGGGGTAATGAGCTGTTTCTTACCAATGAGAGGATAGTGACTTGGATGGACTCACACATCAAAACACTGAACTGCACACTTCATATCTGTGCCCATCACTGAACGTAAATGTTATCACAACTGAGAAGTAAATATTTAAACAGTGCAAAGATTTTTAAAAACTTCTCTCATCTCTTCCTCTATATGTGCCAAAACTAAAATAGCAAACCTTTTAAACCATTTTTGAAGACAACAGCACAATGGCACTGATGTGGCCGTACAATTAGAAAAACCGATCATCTTCATAATTAGATCTTTCTAATTTGTTTTGAGTATAGTGATTTCTTTGTATTAACAACCAAGAACATTCGTTAAGTAAAAGGAGCCACCTAAAATAGGCTTTTCAAGTTGAAATTACTTTTTAGTTCCATAATTCAGATTCTAATACAGTATGTGCTTAAACACAGCTCCTGAGATGAAGTCATCTGAACTGCAGGATGCTCTCCCCCCGTCTGAAGCAACCCAGAGCCATGTGCACTGCCAGGCAACATGAGCCAAGCGCTACTGGTTCATCAACACCCAGCAGGCATTTAAGAAAATGGGTCAAAAACTAGGAAGACGCCTTTAAGTGGTAAATTAAAGCGGCTGGTCCTCCCTGAGGACTATATAACTTAGACTTCTAAAAAAGATGCAATGACAGCCCTCCAAAAACAAAGCTCTCTAAAAGGTGCTGGAACAGCACAGGACACCAACTCCTGAGCACATGAACAGGACAAACAGCACAAGACACCAATTCCTGAGTACATGAACAGAACCAGGCCCCAGTGCTAAATAATGGTCTTTGTGACTGCCTGCCAGACAGTAATCCCACTCTAAGAAAACAAGCCAGCACACCCCTGCCTCCAAGGACTGGTAAAAGTCCTAAGAACAAAGAGCATTAGTACAAGGAATCGTCAGTCAACACAAAAACAAGCAGCATAAACAAGGTAAACCAACAATCAAGGACAGAAGGCTAAGAAAGTAAATGTATGTGTGACTTTAAAAAAAGTCTACCTCCTAACAGGTGGTATAAAAAGATCAACTATTTAATCTAGATGAGAGTTTACTTTCTGTTCTACAAACAGATTTGTACTGAAAACAACCCATAGGTATTTCATGTGAGAGTTACAGCAAGTAGAAATCCCAGGAGTTAAACAAATGCAATCTAGTTCTGAGCCTTCCAAATTAAAGGGTCAACATTTTTTTTTAAATATGTTTTTATTGATTTAAGAGAGGAAGGGGGGGGGGAGAGAGAGGGAGAGAGGGAGAGAGACAGAAACATCAATGATGAGAGAAAGTCATTAATGGGCTGCCTCCTGCACGCCCCTGACTGGGGATTGAGCCCGCAACATGGGCAATGTGCCTTGACAGGGAATCGAACCTTGATCTCCTGGATCCTAGGTCGATGCTCAACCGCTGAGCCACGCCAGCTGGGCTAAAGGGTCAACATTTTAACCACCCTGTGTTTCTGTGTTGACAGAAGTTATTCTCAGAGCAAAAACAAACCATTTAAAAATGTTTGGTGTACAAAACATAAAACATCCCCACCACCTCAAGGTACTCACTATTACCATTTTTGTCTTTATCCATAGATGGTTTTTGAGTCTCTCACACACACACCTATGCACAGTTACTGGGGAACTTAAGCAGGTAATTCTGTTATCTTGCTCTTCTCACCTGACACATCATGAGCCTCTTTCCATGTCCGACAGAGAGGTGCCCTACAGTCCCTGTAAGGTAAGGCCACCATTTACTTGACCTTCCAGAAATATCTACATGGTTCCATTTATTCTCAAGGCTGCAGACAAATACCTGTGCTATCTTTAAACACATCCCAGATGAACTTTCAGATGACTTTGTCAAAGTGGATAAAACCAAGGACTCTAAGGCTTTTGATACTGTCGAGAACAGTGAAGAGTCTAAGACTTTACCCTCTTGTATGCCACTGTTTGGTGGGTGCTGCGAGAAGACACAGGCTCCAGGCCGTGTGAAGGTGGGGGTGAACCTGCACACAGGGGATCCTGAGTCTGTGACGAGCAGAAAGCATGCCTGCCCCTTGCTCAGGAGGAAAGCACTCAGTCTCTCAAGGCTGTTTATGTATCAAACATCCTTGAGAAGACACCCAGGAACAAAGGGCAGTCAGCTCTTCGCTCACAAAACACCCAGACATGACAGACCAAGGAAAACTGCCTCCTGGCAGTCACTATTTGCACAAAGGTTCCTCAACTGAATGAGACTATACCTGACCAATAAGTTTTATTTTTGCCAATATTAAAATAGGGTAAAATTCTAAATTTTGTTTTAACTTTTATGTTACTGAATGTATTTTACATACTTCCTGGTCATTTCCTTATCTAATTTTTGGATTACTTTCTCACATTATTCACCCTTTCTATAGGGGCTCATCTGTATACACTGAACATACCATACACTGAATATAAGGCACAGCTCATGAGACGGGACAAAATGTCATGCGCAATTCCGAGTGGCCCCACTGCCCTGGGGAGGACAACGCCAGGTCTGAAATGCCCCCTGGACTTCTGTACACTGGTGGGAAATAAACTTCTAACATTCAGTGAGTATTCCGATTTACTGGTAAACATAAAGCTAAACCCATCATTGTTAAAATGTCTCCTTCTAATACATGTACATTTGGTGTCTGTGCGTGCATGTATGCTTGTTTGTTTTTCTTACACTGAAATCTTTTTAATATATCTTTACTGATTTCAGAGAGGGAAGAAGAGGAAGAGAGGGGGAGAGAGAAAGAGAAACATCAATGATGAGAGTTATTGATCAGCCGCCTCCTGCATGCCCCCTGCTGGGGATGGAGCCCGCAACCCGGGCATGTGCCCTGACTGGGAATCGAACCCCAATCGCCTGGATCCTAGGTCGATGCTCAACCACTGAGCCACGCCCAGCCGGGCTACAGTGAAATCTTTATTCAATCTGAGATCCACATAGGTATAAGGTACAAGGAGAGATCCAACTTTTCCCAAAATGATCAATCCTTTCTAAGTATGTATGACATATGCTGCCTTATTAACTCACACATATTATGAGGTCATTTATACTCTAAGGCTGGGTCTAATCATTAACATTCCTCCAAAGATGTCCCTTCATAAGCCTGCAAGAATGCTTCATCCTAACAGCTATTAAAGAGAAAATAAGTATTTCTCATAGAGCTTTTGGGGAATTTTCAGCACTTTTCATCTTGCTGGCTCATGCTTAATTGTTTTAGCACATTTTACTACAGCAGTTACCTGCCTGAGGAGAAAGAACTAAGCACAAAGGAAGGTGACCTCCCCTGTGCTAATGAGAACAGAGCACAGCATGTAACCCAACTGCTACAGCCAGTGACAGGGGCTCTGCTCCAAACTCCAAGTGCCCTGAGAAATCGCTCTAATAAAATCAGCACTAAGGAGAGTAACCTAAAAAGAAAGTGACCACATGCTCCCAAGGAGAGCTTGGCAGCAGTAAGGGGCGGGGACCACGCCTGGTTCAAACCACTCTCATAGCGACGGAAGACAACAAAAGAACGACAATTTGATTCAACACAGGTGCTGTATGCAATAGAAGGAGTACATCAGCAGGTAGGAGGCCCTGAGGGCACAAAGAAGGAAGCAGCCAAGCTGAGAGAGAAAGAAGGGTTCCTGCAATTATCGCCAACAAGTGACAAGAAGATCTGACCCTATCTGGGGGAGATGGACTTCCAGCGTCCCCTGGCCCCCCAGTAAACAAACACTGGATGGTTACAGGCAGGCAACAAAGAGTGAATGGGCCATAGAGCTTGAAGGACCTGTACAGTATAAAGAGAGAGGAATATCCACTGTCCCAATGTAAACAAGCTTCCAAAATGTCCAAGGCAGACGAGACCGTCAGAAACCAACTATCACCACTCATGAGTCACAGAGAGCAGAACAAATACGGCCAGATGATGCCAATCAAAAGTTCAGCTAACAGACACCCGAGTACAGTCTGCACCACTGGATTCTCACTGGGAAACAAACTCTGCTACCCTTTTCATAAAATACCAGCCTGAAACTGTTCTTACACAATGTTTTATGAAGTGTCACTGTGTTCATTTCAAAGGCCCCAAATAAACTGACTGTGCTTACAGTGGAAATCACTCGACAAATAATTTTCTAACATTTTGTTAAATAATAAGCGATATACACTCCACTCCTTCCTAAGTACAAGTTTTTAAGCCAAATTCCATTTCACTCTCAAGAATAGAACCAGCAAAATCTCCAGCATGTAAAGACTCGCACTTTTGAGAATAAGGGGAAAGAACACCAGCTGCTCACCAGTGCAGACCTGCTTCTTCACATGTCAAGCCCTGTGGTTTGACTCTGCCCGTGGTACACAGAATCTTCCACATGCTCTCCAGTGAGCTCAAACTGACAGAACGTGCTCGTGGTCAACACTGCGCAGAGCAGGACCCACAACCACAGGTAAGTAAGCATTTAATAAACTAAACTCCATGGACACACAGGCATGCGATCTACTCATGTGCTCGTTAGTCTAATAGTGAGGAATGAATGAACATGAGCACCAGCGCCGGCCTCCTCGCTACAGAGCTGGGGGGAGGATTTCACAGTTTAAGTCCTCCTACTGACCACAGAAGTAATGCCAGATTCTACCGCTATGAACTATAAAGACACCAATCATCTTAGAGAAACACGGCAGAAAGGAAAGCATGACCATGGCTGTAAAGCTCCATGTATAGAGGTGAGCTGACACCACTCACGGATAGACACCCAACTACTCAGCTCATCTTTAAAGTTCATAACTCTGAAAATACTACACTTTCAGAATTTCTAAGTAAATCTTTTAAATTCTGAAAAGAATTCATTTTAACATAGAAAAGTACTTTGTGTATATTCAATTGCAACATTTTTTTCTTTTGGATACCTGAATCTCAGACCACAAAAGGAGGGATATTTCAGATGGACCTGATAAACCAGGGGCCTAAATGTAACCTCAGTACACTGATGGAATACAAGTAGGGGAAACTCACTTACTAGAAATTCTCTTCAAAACAAACTATGACGGTATGCCACAGTGAGGGTGCCCCATGTGGCCATGCACACTCACGTATCGAGTGCTTTCTAGTTGTGGTCTGTTCCACTAAGTTCTAAGTTCACAGAAGGCAGAGGCCATGCTTCATGTCTTAGCAATATTTGTGCCCCCAGTGCTTACACATCAGTCAAGACTTGTTGAACTACTGCATTTACAAGGGAGAGGTCCAGGTATAACTAGCCAATCACCTTACTGATGATTACTAGTAAGAATAAAATGCTACAACTAGGAAATCAGTAGGCACAATTTTTAAAGAGCGTGGCTTAACTTTTTAAGAAGCATTCTAAGTAGTGTCCCACATTAACCTGGTGTACAAACACATCAGGAAAGCAGAGGGCACCTGCCCATACTCGGGAAGGATGACCAAGACAAATCACTACAGGTTTAGCAAAGAACAAGTACCCAGGATGCCTTTTCTGTGCCTCTGTTTACCAAAACTTCAGTTTTCATTACTATACCTACTGAAAGGAAAGCATTCAAAAAGAAGCAAGTCTTAAAAATAACTACAGAGATACGTAAACACAATTATGACTGGAACTAAGTATTCTAAGATTCCGCATAAACAAACCCTCTTTGAAATTATATACATATATACATATATATATATATATATATATATATATATATATATATATATATATATATATCTCATTGGCCAAAATCCAGCAACTTTTGCACTTTTCTCAAATGCAAGCTTCCTCTGAATGAGAACGTGAGGATAGGGCAGAGCTCCCCCACCACGGAGCTGTGGACAGCCCAAAACTCTGCACCACCACCACCACAGCCCTAGTTTACCATGCACCTCAGTGCAATCCCAGTGTCCTGAGAACCCCAAGATCCTACTGCAGCCATGGAGATCACATCCTTCCGCGTGATCTTGTTAAGAGTTTGTTTCAAAAACAAGTCTCTTTTAATGATGAATCACTAAGGACAGATGAGCAACCTTTCGCTAGCACTGTTTTCTCTGTGGATATTCAACTTAAAAAAAAAGCTGTATGAAAATCATCTTTCTGAAATAAAAATCAGTACAATCTCCGCTTCCAGATTGCAGATAACGAATTCCTATGACATTCCCTAAAATAACCTCCCATCTCTTTATTCCTGTTTGGACAGCTCTCGGCACAGAAAGGATGAATGAACAGGACATCAATCACTGTGGAATATTAGCACCTTAAAGATGTCTTTAGCAGGTCAATAATCTTTTCACCTTAGGAGGACTTTATCAGATCGTGTCTAAAGCCCGGATAAAAGCTCTGCATTAAGTACTTCCAACAATTGACAGTGTATCTCCACCACACAAAGCTGTTTTCTTCCTGAGGGTGCAATCCTCAAGGTCACAATTCTGCACAGCCTTCCAGGATGACAAAGGAGCATTACCTCCGCCAAACAAGCTGTCAACACAAACTTTGTCACAGCTCAGATAAAGAAACTGGCAGACAGCGATAATAAGGTCTAATTTCCCGCCCTCCCCAGGGAAGGAAATACATTTCAAATCAGTCTAGAAACCTGTGCCCTGGCAGCCAGGTTATCTTTGGCGTACAAAGGAGAAGGACTCACTGTGAATTCATCTAAAGGCTCATTGATCTCGATGTCCAGCACCTCGTCATTGTACAGCTGCTCCTCCTCTGGCTCTTCCACATACTCCATGTGGTCCTCTGTCAGCTCGGCATCCTGGCCTTCGTACTGTCCTTCCTCTGGGTACTCGTGAGCGTACAGTTCAGACGCATCGGACTTGTGATAAACCAGTTCATCCTCTCCTTGCTCATACTCAGATTCCTGCTCCCCAGACTGGTCGTTAGTGCTGTCAGCCAGTTCGTATGATGAGACCATGCCAGATGTGTTTTCCAGACTAATTGTGACACCCTGAGAACTAGAGGGCAAAAATACAGAGGAAGGTGCCAATCAATCAGAATGGAGCCCAAAACCAAATCACATATCAGTTAACTGTTGCAAGGACAAACCTTGACTGGAGAAGTTATTCCAGTTCTTACAAATACACACACTCCAACAATGACTGAAAACAGAGCCCGTGTGCTGTGCTGAGCCAGCACCCCACACTCAATGGGACAGCATGCCCACTATCAGCAGCTGCAGGTTACATGAGCAAGAGAATCAGATCAACCATTTGGGAAAACAGGTCTGACTTGACTGGCAAACGCTGAAGTCTGAATGTTTAAGTGCAAATAAAGTGTGTTTCATTCTAACTACCAGAATGGAAAGGACGGCATGTTTTCTAAGATTTCCAAGTAAAAACTGGAGTATTACCCTATAAAGAGAAAGTCAAAGATGGAATTATAAGAACAATTTATTTTCTTTTTCAAAATCAATGGTGCAAATCATAAACTCCTATTTAAAAATCAAAATATTAAACATGTGTATTAAAACTACATTTTAATGTTCAAATAAACAAAATTTATCCTAGTCACAAATAGGAAAAAACTAGTTCGTAATTTCTGAGTAACATACCAGGGGTTTTAAAACTGCAAAAAAAAAATCATTCTACCTATTAAGTCACAAAAGCTAAATACCATTTTAAGTATAATATACACTTAAAAGTAAGATTTTGCAGATAAATAAGTCCCACGTATTAAGTACCCAATCCTAACAAAACACTGAATACGCCACATAGACATCGTGTGGCTCAAAAACTCCAAAAGTCTGCTCCTTAACATTCAAAAAAAAATTTTTTTAATCCTCACTCGAGGATTTTTCCATTGATTTTTTTTTTTAGGGGGGGAGGAAGAGAGAGAAAGAGAGAGAAACATCAATGTGTGAGAGACACAGTGATTGGTTGCCTCCCACACACCCTGACCAGGGCCAGGGACCGAGCCTGTAACTGAGGTACCTGCCCTTGGCCAGAATTGAAACCGGAACCCTTTAGTCCGTGTGCCGACACTCTAACTACTGAGCCAAACCCGCTAGGGCTCCAAAGGTCTCTGGTCAAGGGCAACCCCCAATGTGACAGCTGGTGTGTAGAGGAGAAGGCTTTGGGAGGTGCTTAAGTCATGTGGTTTGAGCTTCATGATGGAATTAGTTCCCTTATATAAAGGATCCCAGAAAGCCCCTCACCTCTTCCACCACGTGAGAACACAGGGAGAAGGCACCATCTGTGAACCAGAAAGCGGGTCCTCACCAGAACCTTGACCGAGCTAGCACTTTGGCCTTGGACTTCCCAGCCCCCAGAACTGTGAGAAATAAATTTCTGCTGTTTATAAGCTACCCAGTTTATGGTATTTTATTATAGCAGCCCAAATAGACTAAAACAATTATATTCAGATAGTCAACTGGAGCCTAAAGTACAGACCAAAGGAATTTCAAAAATGGCAAGTCCCAAACAGGAAACAGCTAGGTATAAGCAAAAACTGTCCATGAGAAAACAAAAGCAGCAAACTGCAACAAACAAGATGACAAGTCCAGAGTCATTGCTCCATCCAGATACAGGAATTCTTTAAAAGAGTGGTGCATACCTGTACTGAGCCTTTCTATAACCTGCACTCAGCAGAACCCACAGAGGTCAATAAATGCAAGGCCAACACAGACTTTAAACAGTTGATCTACTTATAGAAAAATATATATGGCTTTCACATCAGTTACATTAATATCCCACTTAGAATATAATCATATGTTAAAGATATAATACCACATTAAGTTATCTCCATTATAATTATCAATGACAAACAGTTCTTACCAACTTAGTTAAATGAAGACCACTTTAAGGAGCTAACGTTTTGAGTACCTGAAATTCTCGTCGTCTTCATTATCACTTTGTAAAAGATCATCGTTCAGCTCTTCATCTGACAAATCCGACTGATTCTAATTAAAATAAGAGATCTACTTAATGCGTGTCACTTCTACAAAAAGACTTCTTACGAAAGTACAAAATTATGTTGACTGGATTGTTTCTAACTTAGTTTTTAAACACTTGCCATTCAGAAAGTTTTCTCAGTTTAATATAACAGTGACAAAACAAGAAATCCCACATATAGCAAACTCACACCCCAGACTAATTTTTAGATGCACAGTCAAGTAAGTATAGAAACAATAAGCATAATGACCATATTTACTCTAATTCTAACAGAAAAGGAAAGTCTTTTGGTGGCATCCAACAAAAATTTTTCTTACACACAAAAAAGAATGGTATCCTTAAGATTTTACTAAATTTAACACTGTTAGTATCCAAAACCTAAAGACTTTTTAAAGAAAAAAAGTGAAATTTTAGAAATAAGCAGATTTTAGATAACTGGATCACCAAATTGAAATGATAAGGGATTAAAATAAAAGTATGGTTTGTCCAATAGAGATGGCATGTGAAAATAAACTGACTACTCCAGTCCTCACTGCTGTTCCTGATGCCGTGTGCACTCATCATGTCAGTACACAGAAGCAGCTGGTGACTCTGTCAACTGGTCATGTTTCTACAGTTCCAGGTTAAATATACACCAGTATCTTAGAGGGGTGGGCAGGGGGGAACTTCACACTTTCCTTCCCTATTAAAATAATTTTGTATGGTATATATAAATTACCATTCCCCCTCCCAAAAGACAATCAAAGCCCCACACACAAACATTAGGGAAAAAGACTTAAGAAAAGGAAGACTTGGTTTTCTACTTAAAGATGAAGCAAATGAATAAGTAGTCTTTTCTTAGCATTTTATAGGTTATAAAAATAGGTTTTACTGCTTGAGTTATAAGTTATCAGAGAATTTATTCCTATATTTTCAGTGTAATTAAATGACTACCATTTAGTTTCAGAAAGACCTGTTTTTCTTACCTTTTTGCCAGACAGCAAATCTTCTCCAAGTAAGTCATCTTCCAGTTCACTGGGGAGAAGAGACAAACCAATGTATCACCCTATTACACTGAAGCCTGTAGGTGCTGGGAATCTACCAGGACTCTGGGGCTTGGGTACTTTCACCTTACATTTGCTATACTCTCCCTTCTTTATTAATAATGAACTTATTTTCAAACATTTAGGAAACATTGGTCCTCTTAAGTATGAGAGGCTATGCTATGGGAGGTGGCTCTTACTAGACCTCTAAGCTTAGTTTCTCACCTCAACATGGGATCTTTCGCTTTTTTTTTTGGACTTGGTTCAGTAATCAGTAAAACAATAAAATATATAGTAATATCTGTGCTTTCTCCTACCTTTAAAAATCTACAAGACATAGGAAAAGATGCCCAACATCATTAACTAGGAAAATTAAAAAGCAAAACCACTGAGAATTTGACATTCATCAAACTGCAAAAACTGAAAAAATTAAAACGTGGAACAATAATGTTGCTGACGACATACAAGGACATCGTTAACAACTGAGGGAGTTATTTCTGTGCGACACGGAAGGCCTATCAGTCATCTGCAGTCTTCTGTTAGCATGTTTATGTTCTGAATGATGGGAGCAGGCTTCCTCACACTACAGAGACCCTTAGCAGACCTACAAGGGCATGTCAGAGTTTTGTGCTAGTCTTGCAGATATATATTTTATATCTTAATAAAAAAGAATAAACAAAACCATACAGGGAAAGATTAAGATATTCACATTACTTAGAAAAACCTATTTAGAGACTGTGTATTGTTCAAGGGAACACAGTCCACAGACTGGGAGGAAATCTCTACAAGCACAAAAAATAAATTTCCCAAAGCACAAAGAATCCCTAAAATCAACAAGGAGAAGATAACCCAAAAGAAAAACAGACATAGATGTGAAAAAATAGCTGACAGAAGAGAAAATCCAAATGATGAGTAAACTGCTAAAATACACTTTATATTTTATTCAGCTCCCCAGGAGAGTCTTCTAAACAAAACCAGTTATCACTACTTCCCGGTAAAACCACTTCTTTTACAGGTGACTGACTGTGTTCTAAGCTCTGAGTAACTTCTTATAGGTTAAGAGTCACTGGAGAGTACTGAACTTTATAAAGGCTGTGAGAAGTAGTTTCCAATGCAGAGTATTCCATGAAACTTCTGGGACACCCTAGTTTTCCAACAGGAATCGGGCCTCGTTTTACAGCATTGCTGTTCTTTAGTCTACCTTTATATTAAACTTTCTGACAGCAATCCAAAGTCATTTTCACATTTTCAACACAGTATTGAAAATGGTAAGATGTGTAAACAGAACTCCACCCCCAGCTTCCATCCTGTGGACTTCTCCCAGTACACATCCCTCTGCCCGGTGCCCAGCTACTCATCGGAAGCACTACACTGAACTGACATCTATCATTACTGGGGACTGCCCTTATACTTCCAGTGTGTGTGTGCCTGTGCGTGTGTGTGTGCATCCTAAAAAGATACAACATATTTTCATCTTCACTAGGATTCAGGGAAATGCAAATTTAAAATACATATTAAAATGGCAAAAATTTTAGTCTACCAAGTATTGGATAGGATGTGGACACAGGGACTCTTGCGGACGAGTACTCCAACAACAACTCTGGGTGTCCACCAGGTCAATACCATCAACGTATAGAAACACAGAGAGATATCAGAAAACCAGTATCCCGCTGGCCACCCAGCACAGGCCTGCAGTGCCCGCCCTTGCTTTCCAGCCCATTTGGGAAGAGCCTCAGGCAACCAACACACTGTTTTCAGAGAAGATCTCTGCACAGCCAAGTGGAAGAATGAGATAAACCAGCGTGGACTCCGACACGAGAAGGTGTCTGTACCTGTCCCAGTCCTCATCCGCAGCCCTTCTCCTCCAGGACCGCTCTGCACCAGGCTTGTCAAATTGATCAAAGTCATCATCTGTGAAGGAGAGGCCATAAAGTCAGTCTTCCAAAATTAAAACACATCCACATATTCAAATACTGACACAACCTTTCTTTTGAGGATCCCTGGTATGACATTTTAAAATACAAAAGTTCCATATATAACTCTTACAAATACTTTAGCCATTTTTAATAATTAAAAAACTTTAAAGTACAAAGCTACTCAAAGAAAATCAATTTAGTGAACATCATTAGGCATGAAAAAACACTAATAAAACAGGTTTTTTTAATCATAAAGTTTAACAAAATACTCTTTATAAAAGAATGGTTTCTGAGTATATATTTTTACTACAACTACACAAAAGGAAAAAGTTGCTGACTTGCTAATAGTTATAATACTTTTTGTAATCTTTACATTCTTCCAAATGAATCATAGAGAACAAAGACCCTCGTTGAGGGAGTCATTAGAACAGTGTAGAGAACTGCTCAACAGCGGGAACACGACACAAACATACAATGCATCCTGAACAAGGCAGGGGTTGCGGCACCAAAACCCACCCATGCCCATGCAGTCGAAAATCCATGTATAACTCTGGCCTCTGCCAAAACTTAACAGTCATCCTTGGTACCCATGGGAGGCTGGTTCCAGAAACCCTGAGAATACCACAATCCACAGACGCTCAAGTCTCTCCTATAAAAAGGCCTAGCACAATGCATAGATAAGAGTCTGTCCTCTGCATCTGCAGATTCCCAACCACAAACCAAAAATACTGTTTTTGATCCATGGTCGGTTGAATCTGTGCTAGGGATTCAGACTGCCAACTACACATTTATCAAAAAAAGTCCGTATATGTGTATCCGTGCAGTTCAAACCATGTTGTTCCAGGGTCAATTGTACTTTTAAATTCTCCAGTAGCCAAATTTAAAAGGTAAAAAAGCATGAAACTTTAACAAGTGAAACTTAAAAACATTTTATTTAACCCAGAATATCCAAAAAATACCACCATAGCATGTAATCAGTGCAAAAAATATTAGTATTTTACATTTTCCCCCATACTAAACATATATTTTGCACACACAGCATGCTCCACATCTCTCTTTTTTTTTAATCCTCAGGGGAGAATGTTTTTTTAATTGATTTTAGAGAGAAAGGGAGGGAGAGAAAGAGACAGAAACATCGATATGAGTGAGGAACGTCCATCAGCTGCCTCCCATACATTCCCTGACCAGGGACTGGGGACTGAATCCACAGTCTGGGTATGTGCCCTGACCAGTAATCGAGCGTATGACCCTTCAGTGCACATGACAACACTCCAACCAACTAAGCCACACCAACCAGGGCTCATACCTTATTTTTAAATTTACTTTTATTATTTGGAAAAGCAAAGACCTGAAATTAAAGTTTTTCATCTCAGATGCACACACATGCAGCAAAGAGACCTGAGAAGCACCAGCACACAGATACCTCCCCAGAAAGTCCACCTAGGGAGCCAGGGGATATAAACACCAACAGAGACCCTGCAATGTTTCTAGCCTGGGGCTGGAATTAACCAAAGAAGTTCTTACTAAGTAATAATACATCAATTCCTACTACATGCTACCGAACAGGACAGGTGCTTTATAGACCCAGGAACGGAAGACGTTAAAGACAGAGTCCTTGAGGAGTTGGCTCCCAGGAGAGCATGAGGAGCTCCAACCCCTGGCCTGGGAAACTGGCCAAACTGTTTTTAATGAAATGACTATTTAGAGTCTCTGGAATTGACCCTAAAGGCATACATCAAATGAAAAACAATTATTCAAGAAATTAATTAAGGTGAACTAGACATTCACAGATAAACAAAAACAGAAAAAGACAAATTCTAAAGAAACTATGATTAAAAAACCAAAGCAGGGCATGATGATAATATTGCATCAAATAGAAAAATTATTAACAAGAACCAAAAGAAAATTCTGGAATTGAAAAATACCTGAATGAAAAACTCACTAGGGGGCTCACCAGTATATATGAACTGGGAGAAGAACCCATGAACTTGAAAATAGATCAACAGAGACTGTCCAGTCCAAAACGCAGGTGCACACAGAACACTGTGCAGCATGCACGTGAGGCCTTAAAACAATTCTTAATAAATTTTAAAAGGTCAAAATCATGCAAAGCATAGTCTGTAAAATAAAATTAGAAATCAATAAAAAAGAAAAACTGGAAAATTCACAAATACATGGAAATTAAACAGCACACACTTCATCAACTAACAAGTCAAAGAAGAACTAACTAGGGAAATGGGAAATGCTTTGAGACAAACGAGCACAGGAGGCAGCAAAACTGGTACTTGGAGGGAAATTTATGGCTGTAAATTTTTTCCTAATTACTAAATGTAAGCAACTAATTCAAGTTTTGTGGTTTTTTTAATCTGCAGGTCATACTTTGACAAGCAGCCAAAGTATGACCTGTGAGAAAAGCAAACAGAATCAAAATACCTATTTTCACTGCTTTCCCTTCTACCTCCTGCTGGACTTCAGGTCAATGCCACATATTTTACACTTATTTTCTAAAGGGTTTCTATGTTCCTTTTCCTTCCCCCACCAGATTATATACTTCCTGAAAATGGGGAGCATTCCCTATCTATGAAAACATGAACAAAAAGTTTTGCTTATGGCTTCACATTAGTAGACTGTGAAGGAATTAATACTTAGTCACAATCAGCCTTGGCAGATAGTGCTAATAAATTACAGCACCCAATTCTGCTGAAGCCAGAAAACCCTACACCAAGCTAGCTAATAACAATCACCTACAAACACTGCTTAAAATTGTAAAATCCTTGGCCCCATCCTGATCTGATTTGGTGGGCTCTATTTTTTTATTTTTAAAACTTCCCAGTAATTCTGATAGACAGCTAGGGTTGGAAATCCCTGTGGCCTGAATCAAAAGCTATCAATCAGAGCAGACCCTCCAGAAGAAAACCTAACTGCCATCTTGCCACATAAATACTTTCTGGAGTGAGTTAAATCCCACAAAAGTCAAAATTAGAGGCCAGGGTCATGCAAAAATAATTAAAATAAATACTTCTCCAAAAGAGACACCCCCCCATAACATATCCAAAAGAAAAAGGCTATAAAATTATTCCAAAATAAGGAAGTGCAAATTAAGCAACAAAAACACAGACTCAAACTGAGGCCATGAAACCTGTTCCCTTTATTTATTCAATGATTATTTCTTGAGCACTTAATGTATTCCAGGCATCATTCTACACACCTGACATACAGGGGAGTCCAAGACAACAAAAACCTCTACCCTCCAGTAGGTTGCCGTCTAACAGGGAGAGACAAACAGTAACCCCAATACATACATATGTAATCTAACTTAAGGTCTTTACTGGGAAAATAGAACAGGAGAGTAAAGATAGAAAGTGAGGAGGGACGTGAGTGGGACCTAGATGTGGTTGCTTTATGCAGGTGCAGTCGGCTCTCCCAGGCAGCTCTGGCTGGAAATGCAGGGAGCTGGAACAGCTGGTGAAGGGGGCTATTTACAATAAAGGTGTGTTTGTTTTTTAATGTGGAAGCACACTGACCACGTGTAGGTGTACACACTGAAGAGATAAGTGATTCCAGGGGAGGGTGAAGAAAGGTGGGAATAACTACTGGGAGTGAGGGGCTTAGAAGGCAAAGAGCTGGGACTCTGAGCTTGGAGTGACTTATTGGAAAGTGAAGAGAAGTTTGTGTTGAAAAGGCAAGTGGAGGCCTCTATTTTCTGAAAAAGAAAGCAATCTCATCTCCTGACACAGAGTGAACAGGGAAAGTTGTAAAAGCAGCGCAGTGAGATATCGCTACAGCAGCAGGTGGGAAGAGGGAAACATACAATTCCCAAAAGAAGTTAGGGTGGTGGCAAACGTGGGCAACCCTGAGCTTGGACAAAGGCATGTAAAGCAAAGGAAAGACCACACCTAATGAAGCAAAAGCAAGAACATCCTCTCTCTCCCCCAGAATATAAGACAAGAACCTCGTGCCTCTCTTTATTCTTCTCACATTTTCTGCAGTCATTTCTCTTCTGTCCTCCATAGACAGACCCTTTTTCGTATCTGTCATTCTCAGCAGAAGCACGAGAACAAACTGTGTCCACATTAGCCCAGGGTTCTCAAGGAAGAGCAGTGCATTCCTGAAGAACCTGGAACTTGGATTAGAATCTTTAAAGATTAGCTTGGAACACGGTTCTAGCAACTGTCTAGTCCAAGGGTGAGGAAACTACAGTCCTGGCCACCTGTTTCTGTCCAGATTTGGCCAGTGACTGTTTACATACATAAGTGTCTACTGGAACATGGCATGCCAATTCAATACGTACTGCCTACAGCTGCTTTCAAGCCGCATGGGCAGAGGAACTGCAACAGAAGCCATGTGACCCACAGAGCCCACTTTGGGCCAATACAAAGTTTGCCAATCTTTGCTCTAGTCCAGCGATTTTCTCATCTCATGGCACAAATAAACTAATTACTAAAATTCTACACAACACCAAAAGATACATTTTTTGCCAATCTGACAAAAATAGGTATAATTTTGATTGACTTCAAAAAATAATTAGCCCTGGCTGGTTTGGCTCAGTAGTTAGGGCGTCGGCCCGTGGACTGAAGGGTCTCGGGTTCAATTCCAGTCAAGGGCATGTACTCGGTTGCAGGCTTGACTGGGGCGTGTGCAGCAGGCAACCAACCCATGTGTCTCTCTCACATCAATGTTTCTGTCTCCTTCTCTCTCCCCCCTCTACTCTCTCTGAAAAGCAATGGGAAAGATATCCTCAGGTGAGGAATAAAGTAAGATAAATACACTTTTTTGCTCCAAAGTGACTTTTTAAAATATCAGATACCTGTATTTGTACATAAAGATTTCTGGTATCAAGAATTAACCAACCAGATGCAACCTTATGCAACGTGACCAATAAGATGCAACTCTATGACCTATATATTTATGGTTCGAGACAGGGCGTTCATATTGATGGCTACTGTTGTTAGCTGCTGTCATTTTTTTATTTGACAACCTAAGGGAAAAGAGGTCAGTGTGCTGACTAAATAGGAATAATCTGACAAAAATAGGTATAATGTAAAACAGTGCATGTGTGAAAAATTCTCCCAGCACATAGGTTGAAAATCGCTGCTCTAGCCTCAAGGTTTTCATCCTCCTTTCTTTTGCCTCAACACCATTCTCATGTATTCTAAATCCCTCCGTATCTTACTGTTTAGAGATCCAGACCCTTTAAATAGAGCTAGAAAAAAGGATCGGGGCAATATTCGAGAACTTTGAAATAAGCTATTAGCCCCACAGAACAACTTTAAATTCTGGGTGGTCAAGCAAAATTTCCAAAAAGAGCCCTCCACATCATGTTGCTTGAAAAGTAACTTATCATTGTTTTAAAACCTCTCATAGGGCCCCTGGACAGGTCGCCCCTGCATGAACTTCAGGTTTTGTTTATGCAGTGTAGTGCACAGGCTATGTTTGTCTTGCAACTGACTTTCCTCTTCCTGCGTTGGGGAATCAACGGCAGCAGGAGGCCTGACAGACAGCAAGGCTCTGCCACCCAACATGGAAGCTGTCCCAGCTGGACCGAGCTCCTGGTCATCCTTGGCAGCCTGAAGAGGATGTGCTGTCTGAGCCTGGCCAGCTGAGTGTTCCCACCATGACTTAGGATCTACAGGAAGTGAAGACCATCCCTCTTTTTAAAAAATGAATGCTTCTAAAATACTAAAGACCAGCCCCTGAACTGGTGAAGTTTAAGAAATGGACCAAGCCCTTCCAGCCATCTTTTTCCTCCCACAGACCGAGTGACAGTGGTGTTTGCTGTGGTCACTGTGCTCCTGAGGTGGGGAAGAGAAAGTCAGCAACGCACTTCCCAGGGACTCCTTCCCTGCTGCTGAGTTAGTCTCAGGGCAAGGTACTCAGGAGGCTTGAGCCACAACCACTACAGCTGTCCTCCGGAGGCAAAGGCAGGACACACACACACAGCGAAGGGAGGCTCTCAGAGGTCAGGGAGCTCTTGCAAACCAGGTGCAGCATCTGGGCTTGTAGGATCTGTGACAGTCAGCGGTGGCTTCTCAAGTCTCAATACCATCAAAAGTCAGCTCCTCCAGGGCTGCAGAATGAGCTTCCCTACGTCCTCAGTCACAAGGACTTGCAGGCAAGGTCCTGGCATCAGGCTGGCATAAACAGAGAAGGTTTTCCTGAGCACCGCACCTCCAGCCCTTCCAGGAGTTGTAGAAGCCTGATTCCTGTATTAAAACCCCCCAAACCTGGAATGCGTAGCACAGCTCCTGTTCTCCTGACTGACAAAACCCAAATAATGCCAGCACCACCGACGAGCTGAACACAGGTCCACTCTACTCCAAGTTAGCATTTTCACATTCGTTTTCTCATTTAATCCATCCCAAATCCTCCTCTGACAGATGTGAAAACTAAGACTAACCAGAATTAATAAATAGCAAACCCAGGTTTCAACTCAGATCTACCAAGTACAAAGCTCTTGAATTTATTTAGGAAGCAACCTCGGTAACACAGCCTCTGATTTCCTATGTCAAAATATTACCGAGCAGTCAGGACTTCCTCAAATTTAGGTAGGAAGATCAATTACACAGGGTATCTACTAAATCACGCAGACAGAACCACTCTGACATACAGGCTGCAATCTAGTGGCCTACAAGACATATGCTCTCTTTGAATTATGTTTTTTTAAATTATTATTAATCAACTTAGTTGCCAATATTTTAAAAGCCAAATTATATGTAAGTACAGAGTTCCATTTTCTCTCGAAAAAGACGGAAAATATCAAAGTATCTAGAACAGTGGACCCAAATTTACCATAGTTAAATCAGCTGAAGATGAACAGCAATTGGCCAAACAGGAAGAAGATTCCCAAGTTTGTAAGAAAAGTAGCGAGAGAGGGAGTGGCAGCAGAGCCTCCTGGGAGAAGGAACTGCAGGGCCTCGCTTCTCCAGTCTGTTCTCCTCATCTTTTACTTGATTATGAACTACCAAGGTACCTATCCTTCCAAAAGAATCTCAAGGAACTGTCTCACTATTCTTAAGGGTTTTTTAAATATAGATCAGTCAAAACCCAATCATGAGTTTCACAAGGTGAGAACAGAGAAAATGAAAGGCAGAAAAACAACAGTAAGAAAATTGCACAGAACTGAGGGATGAGTATTTCCAGACTAAAGCATCGACCAAACGCACGGCATAATAAAGACAAAAAGACCTATGCCAATGACATTTTGGAACACGGGAGGAGGAAAAAACCGTCACACAGAAATAAAGAACTGTCATCAGACTTCTCAACAGAACTGGACAGAACACACACAGTAATACAACCAAAAATCTAAGGAATATGCATTCAAATCTACAGTTCTAGACCTAACAAATCATCACTCAACTACAAAAATAAAGTAAGAATTTGTTCAGAGATACACGGGTCTCAAAAAATTTACCTTCAACACACCCATTCTTAAGAAGCTAAAGTGTTTTATTTTATGTTAATTATTTTGAAATAGAGCACAGAATAATTTTTCCAGAGAAATTTATCAGCATTATCAGTGAATTTAAAAACCTAAACAGACAATAATGACAGAAGGAACTGAAAAGTAACTTAAAGAGGAACCAGACCAAACAGGCTTTACAGACTAGAGTTCTTTCAACATTTAACAAAGAGATCTTTACACTGTCCCAAAAACTTCACACTCATTCTAGGAAGCTACGTATCTAGTAAAAAACAGGATAGCACATGTGCACAAGTACAAAGGAAGACAACTATAAAGCACTCTCTCACAACCCTAAATCAACCCTAAAATGAAATCAACAATACAGCAAAAAGAACTAAACATGCAGAGCAAGGTTTTGAATCCAAGAACATGGGGCTGGTTCAGCTTTGGAAGTCTATCAATACATTACACTACACTAACAGGTGAAAGAAAGGGCCTCATCAATCATCTCAATAAAGGCAGAGAAAGCATCTGGTAAAATTAAAAACCCAACTCAAAAAACAAATTTTCTTAGCTAAACAAAAATATCAGAAACCTACAGCAAACACCATACTCAACAGCAAGAATACTCATTAAACTCAGGACAAGATGGCAAAACAAAGACACCTACCATCACCCGAATTATTCAACATTACAGTGCAGGGCCTGATAGTGAATGCTTCCGGGCAAATATAAGAAAAAGAAATGAGATACAAATATTAGAACAGAAGACACTGCAGATATGACTGTCAAACTAGAAAATCTAAAGCACCAAACTATTAAAACAAGATTCTAATAAGCCATGTGTATGTATATAATTCAATTACCAAAAAATCCCACAAAACTTTCCTACAGATCAGTAACAAATTTGAGAATGTAACAGGATAAACAAAACTATACCATCCACAATAAAAACAAATATAAAATATCTAGGAATTGAACAAACAAAAAAATGAAAGAACTATAAAAAAGAAAACTGTACTAATGTAAGTTCCATTCAAGAAGGAATCTGTGTGGTTTGTCGGGTATGCATCCAAACTCTTAGGTAAATGCCTGGCACAGAGTAGATATTCAATGAACCGGTGGTATATGACTGATAGACAAAAAAGAACTTGACAAAGACATTCTTACTATTGGATGAAAAAACCCATATGGTAAAAACACCAATCACTCCCAAGTTATGTTAATAAACCCAATACAATCCTAATAAAAATTTCAGACTTCTTTATAGAACGTGAATGAAGATTCTGAAGTTCATTCTTTAAAAAATGCAAAGGGCTAATCAAGAAATTTCTTTACTCTGGCCGGTGTGGCTCAGCAGTTGAGCATCAACCTATGATCCAGGAGACCGCGGTTCAATTCCTGCCCGGTCAGGACACATGCCTGGGTTGTGGGCTGGATCCCCAGCAGGGAGTGTGCAGGAGGCAGCCGATCAATAATTCTTTCTCATCACTGATGTTTCTCTCTCTCTCTCCCTCTCTTCCTCTCTCTGAAATCAATAAAAATATATATGCTAAAAAAAATTTCTTTAAAAGAACATGCTGTTTAATAAACACACAATGAAGCAATAATTTTTAAAAATTATAAATGTGAACCTAATGTATTAAAAAGGTGAAGTCAATAAATCATATTAGAACTGTGAGAAGCCCCAAATTCACACCACACCCAAAATAAAATCCCATATGGAATAAAAGATAAATGAAATATTAAAAAGCAGCCCTAGCCTGTTTGGCTCAATGGTTAGAGTGTCAGACTGCGGACTGAAGGATCTCAGGTTCAATTGGGTCAAGGGCATGTACCCTGGTTGCAGGCTCCATCCCCTGCCCAGTCCAGGGGCCGGGCCCATGGAGGAGGCAACCAATCGATGTCTCTCTCTCACATCGATGTTTCTCTCCCCCTTCACTCTCTCTGAAAAGCAATGGAAAGAATATCCGTAGGTGAGGATTTAAAAAAAAGGGGGGGGCATAGGAGCATAAAATATTAAAGCATACAGGAACTCTTGGCATGGCAACACCATTATGAAAAAAAACTTGTATGAAACAATTTCACTAGAGATGGAAATATAAGTTACAACACTGAGGCTATTTTTCTGTCTCGAGATTATAAAAAATATAAAAAACCCTTTGAAAATGTATGGGATATGGGGTGCTCTCATACATTACTGATGGAGAGGATAACGGGGTACCAGCCATTCTGAGGACAAGTTGACAACAGCTATCAAAATTGTAAACATATGTAATTTGCACTTGCAGCATTATCTATCCTCCAGAAGGACCTCAGCACACCAACCCGTCTGCAGATGTCTGGTGCCGCATTTTCCACAGCGGTGAAAACGGAGAAAGACCGAAACGGTTCAACAACGGGGGTCCAAAACGCGCCCCTACCGCAGACGCGGGAGCTCCCGGCCTACCCTGAAGTGCACGAGGCGACCGCGCCACCGCATGCCACGCAGACCACGCGAGGCCGCCGCCTGGAAATGTGCACGGCGTCGAGCCAAACGGGGCTCCCGGAGACGGCGGGCGTTTCACTCCTGACTCGCTCGCGTGGCAAACGCTCGCTGAACGGACAGCCCCGGCCGGGGCCGCGGGACACAGGGCTCCGAAGAGGGAGGCTGCTCCCGTCCGCGTGGGGCCGGGCTGGCGGACCCCGGGGAAGGGAGATTACAAAGCAGAGCAGAGCACTAAATAGCGCCCCCAACGGGAGTTAAGCGTCTGGAGAAAACCCAGAGCCAGAAAACCTCAGGGCAGGGAGGGAGGCAGGGAGGCCCGCAGGAGGCGGCGGACATACTTGACACCGACCTAAAGCCAGGGCCGCCGCCCGGCGGGAGCACGGCCAGGGCAGGGGGTGCTGGCCGGCCGGCTGGGCTTTTTTAACCCTCCCCCGAGGATACTTTCTCCACTGAATTTGAGAGAGGGCGGGAGGGAGAGAGAAGCGAGGATGGGAGAGGGACACGTGGGCCGGTGGCCTCCCCCACACACCCGACGGGGCCTGGGCCGGAACCTGCGCCCCAGGTGCGTGTCCTTGCCGGGAACCGAGCCCCTGGGCCTTCGGGCCCGCAGGCCGGCGCGCTGACCACCGAGCCGCACCGGCCAGGGCAGGGGGACCCTTGAGGGACAGCGAGCGGGAACGGAAGCGGAAGCAGCGATTCCCACACTTCCGGCCGCGGCAGCCGCGCCGAGGACACCGGGAAGCTTCGGACGCCTGGGTCCCACTCGCCGGCCTCTCCCGCTGCGGAGTCAGAAGTCCAGGAGCCCGAGGGGCTGCGCGCGGACCGGGCTACCAGGCCCAGCTCTGAGACCCCCCCAAAAAACACACACAACGCACCACTGGCCCCCCGGCCGGCGCAAGTGAGGAAGGGAGAACCACGGGTTTCAAAGCTGGACTCGGAAGATTGAACACGCAAACATAAAATAAAAAGTAAAATAATAAAATAAAGTAATAAATAAAATAGTAAAATAAATAAAATAATAAAATAAAATCCTGACTTCAAAGGGGCAAGCAGCGGATCCCGTCGCCAAAGGTTCTGACCCCTCGGCCAAGACGCCAGGCTGGGTGGGTGACACGGCCGAAGGGAGGCCCCGGACACGACGCGCGTGGGGTCTGCTGTTTCCATGGCGACCGGGCCTCCCCGGAGCCCGCCGACGGGTCTCCTCCGTCAAACTTCCCATTATCCTTAAAAAGTCTCTTCAGAGTCTTATCCGGTTTTGACCCGCGTTTAAAAATTAAAAAACAAAACAAAGGACAACTCAATCGATAAAACGCGGCTTCGCCAGAAAGCGCCTTTCTGAGGGGCGGGGGCGGGCGTCCCGTCACAGCCGCCGCCGCTCGCCGAGGAGGCGGCCGGGCCCGAGCGGCCGCCCGGGGCCCGCTCGCTCCGTGGCGACGCCGACACGAACCGCTACCCGGCCCCCACCGGGCGGGCGGGCGGGCGGGCGGTCCCCTGAAAACACGCCCGGGAGGTGACCTTCGGGAGCGCGGCCGTGTCCCCGGGCCCCTCGCGAGGGTGGCCTCCAGCTCCGCTCCGTCCCGGGCTCCACACCCACCCGACGGCCGGGCCCCGCGGCGACACCCCCGCCCTCCAGGGGCAGGCCGGCCGCCCCCCATCCCCGCCGCCGCTCCCCGGGCTGGAGGGGGCTCCGTGCGGGGACACGACGACGGCGGCGGGGCCCGCGGGGGCCGCGGGGACGCGACCGGCCCGGCGGGCGGCTCACGTACCTGCAGCGCCGGCTCCTCCGCCCGCTCCCAGCGCGGCCGCCATGCTGCCGCTGCGCCCGGCTTCAGCCTCGCCCCGCCGCGCCAGCTGGGGGCCCGGAGGCCGGCGGGCGGCGGGCCGGGACGGGCGACGCGACGAGCGAGGCGGCGGGTCCCGGCGGCTCGGCCCTGCCCGTCCGCAGGAAGAAAACAACAAACTACCGCAACATGGCCGCCGCCTCGCCGCCGCCGCGGTGCACGCCGGGAGGACGGCGGCCGGAAGGCGCGGCGCGGGCCCGCCCCTCGGAGGCCGCGGCGCCCCCGAGCCTCTTCCTCCGAGGGCGGGAAAGACACGGACGGGCGGACGGGCGGGGTCCCCGCTCGGATCTACAAACCCCAACGTGTAAAGCGGGGCCGCGGGGGAGGCTGCCGGCGGTACTTTGGTCCTCGGCTCTGTCGTAAGCGCTTTGCAGCAGTGGGAGCGCTGTGCTTTACGGCAGGCGGGTCTCCCGTTGACGGCGGGAACGAGTAGGCCGCGCGTACGGCGGCGGGGCCCGAGTTTCGTTTCAGCGTCTGGACAGGGAGGCGGGAGCCGGGGCGGGAGGAACTGCGGCTGGGACGGATACGAAGGGAGAGCGCGGTCCGGCGCCCCGTCCGTCAGTCCGGCCGAGCGTGGCCGCGCATGCGCGCGGCTGAGTCTTCGCCCCCGCGCATGCGCACCGCCGGGTCTGCGCTGGGGCAGGTGCAGCGCTGGTGGAGCAGGTGCGCGGGCCCCGGTGCACCTGCCCTGCTCTCGGCGCCGTCCTGAGACCCGGTTAGATACCGGGTTTTAAGTGAGAGCCGGCGTTTGCATTTCTGAGCAGCTCCTGAAACGGGGCGGTTATAAGTGACATGAAATAAAGGGGAGTGGACCAGGCAGTGATCAGGGAAAGCTGAGAGCTCCTCGGCATCAGGCGCCCAAAGAAGGCTCGTCTGAGTCGGCAGCGGGGAGCGGGGGGTGCGGGGGTGAGCACCATCGGGTCTGCAAATACACACAAGCTGCACGCGTTGATGCCGCCACAGTGAGCGTGGGGGTGACGGGGAAAGGAGAGGGTCCTTTTAAATAGAAAGAAGGCTGCGCAGAGGCTCAGAGACGTCAGGTGACTTGTGTGATGGAGACCTGGAAGCGGACCCTGCGGCGGTGGGAGTGTTGGGATGCGCTGGAAAAGTATGCAAGAGCCAGAAGGCATTTTTCTGCAGCTATAGGGAGTTCGGGACGGTTTTAAGAACAGAAGTCCCATTGTAAGATTTGGGTTTTAGAAAGAGGCTCTGACAACACGAGAGAGAATGGGCAGCAAGGAGAGGCGCGAACTGGAGGTGTTCACGCCAGCTAATGACAATGGCAACAGTCCCTGCAGGAGATAGGTCCCTGGATGGATAGAGAGAGGGGCGGGTGAGGAAACAATGTAGCAAGTGTTAATGGTGGCGACAAAGAACAAACAAAAACTCAGAGACAACCGTGTGGTGGTTACCACAGGGCAAGGGGGTAGAGGGAGGTAGAAAGGGGTAAAGGGGATTAAATATATGGGGACAGAAGGAGATTTGACTTTGGGTGGTGAACACACAATACAAGATACAAACGATGTATTAGAATTGTATACCTGAAACGGATGTAATTTGATTAACCAATGTCACCCCCAACAAATTTAATTTAAATTTTTTAAAGGAAGAGTTTAAATTTTTAAACTTGACTTTTTAAAATCAATCTTTTTCAAATATTGGATTAAGAAGGGATATATCCTGGGCAAGCCGTTCCAAATCCAATACATCCAGTTTGTGTGGTGGGTGGGTAGCAGATACACTTAAAGGAATTTCAGAAATAGAGTAGAATGGCCAAAAAACAGAAAAGGAATGATAGAATCTCGGTGGCCGAAAGAATGTTTACTTTGAAACTTTTCCAACTTTTATATATATTTGAAATTTTTAATAATAAAACATTTGAAAAAATTAGTATTCCTGGTTTTATAACTAATGTAATACTCATCTAAAATTTTTTAAATTGTTTTAAAACAACTTAGTTTGATTCAGCTACATGTAATCTCTACAAAATAACAATATGCTTAGCAAGCAAAGTCAAATAACTGTCTCCATCACAAAGAACATGAACACACCCAGACTTTTTTTTTAATTGATTTTTAGAGGGAAGAGGGAGGGAGAGAAACATTGACCTGAGAGGGAAACATCCATCAGCTGCATCCTGCATATGACCCAACCGGGGATCAAACCTGCAATCCGGGCATGCGCCCTGACCAGGAATAGAACCGCCGACCTTTCGGTGCACGAGACATTGTTCAACCAGCTGAGCCACGCCGGCCAGGGCTAGCACACGCAGATTTAAAATGGCTTGCACACCTAATTACTTTCCCTTATTTTTTGAACTATGGAGGTTGGAATTCTTAACTCAGGAGATTTTTTCAGGATGGTTCCACTGGTGACCTCCAGAAGGATGCTTCAAAAAAGCAAATTCACAAAGCTGAAACCACCTCATAGATACTTTGTCACCCTGTTATACTTCAGGAAAGACATGTATCTCAATTACAAACCACCTGAAACTAAGTTTCCCTAAGACTAGAGCCTCTAAACTTTTTTGATCCAGCACCCATTGGAAAAACATTTGAGCATAGACACCAAATATTTGAAGATCCTAATAAATTATTGTGAGTAAAGGTTTAATAAACCCATTTTTCCTCTCTACCGACAAATATCCTTTTGGGCTGACTTTCTTCTACCTGGCTCTAGAAACCTGAGGAAGGTGGAATGTCAACTGTGTTATAAAATAACATTGTTTGTGTCACAAATGCCCCCTGGCTGCTGCTGAACTGCTTCTGGCTTGAGAGGATTGAATAACCTCTAGACACCTGTCAGGAAGCCATACCCTTAGGCTCTCTTTTACCTGAGTGTGCAGATCTAATAAACTCAGGTAACCATTATAAGAAGTATTCGTTCCCCTGGGTGAAGGGTTTCTAAGCCAGAGCAGCTCCCACACCCTAATCTTCTTGCACCTGAGTTGCATCTCGGGCGCCAAATAGCAGCTCGTATGAGCGGAGCTCATGCACACCTGGATGGTCGGCAGCGAAGGGCACCCCACACTGTCCTGCTAGCGCGAGGGGTTCTTGTCCGTCTTCCTGAATGAAGCCGCTGCCAATGTGACATCGTATGAATGTAAATGCCAGACCCGAGTAGACCTCCCAGTGAGCGCTTATGATTTCACACGCATCCTGCTGAAAATGTAACAGCTCGGCTTTGCTTATAGTTCAAAGGGAACCCAGGAGCTTTCCTCTTCTGTCAATATGATGGGCTGGAAATTCAGACCTGCGAGCAGCGCCCGCCTGTGGTGTAAGCCACTCAGGTCTACAGCGGTCAGATTACCGTTTTCCAAAATTACTCAAGTGAGTTCTTTTCCTGCCCACCGTTGTTTATTTGTAATACAGTCACGGTCTCGGGTTCTGTTTGTAGTTCGCTGGGGTTCCTCCCTCATCTTTACTGATTGATTGACATGTGAAAACTCTGCTTGGCTCTAAAGTCAGAGCTATAGGAAGGGTGGACCCCGAGAGGGATCCCTCCCTCTCCCTGACCCCTGTGCCCACTCCCCTCTCTCCCCCTCACACTCCACCATCCCCTGTCGGTAACGATCTCATTTGTTCTGATTTCTCCTTCCTGAGTTTCTTTTTTGTTTGGGGTTTTTTTGCACACATGATCAGATAACTCACATTTTTTATTTTTTCCCTTATTTCTTACGTGAAAAAAAAAAGCAACACGCACATGCACACCAGAGCGCACACACGCACATGCACACACACACACACACAAACACGGGTTGGCCCCTCTCTTTCGGGGAGTCCTGTGCTCTGTTTTGCCTCTTGAACCTGTCGGTGGTGTGTTCCTGCCCCTCAGGAAGGTGACGGCCGTGGGTCTGCCCCTTCTCCTGCTCTTTCCCTTGGATACTCGCCTCCACCTTGGGTGCTGTCAGCTCAGGTCGGGAGCCCAGAGAGCCCTCCGGGACTCTGAAGCTGTTGTGGGCAAGTCCCCGGTGGGGCCCCTCCCACTGCGATGCTCCCCACAGCGGGGGGAGTGCTCTGGAATGAGCCCATCATCTCGGCAGCCCTCCCACGGAATCACGGAAACAGATGGTTCCCGGGCAGTGCCAGGGCCACCTCACCCTCAGCCCGATCTGGACATGCGGCTGCAGGTCCCACGCTGTCACACAGCACTCGGCCGCGGCCACGGGCCCCACTTACCTGTGAAACCTCGAGCTAGGGCTGAAGTCTTCTAAGGAGCGCAGAGGGGAGGGAGGGGGTCACTGGAATTGCAATAGGCACTTTCAAGGTGGCCCACAGCAGTGTCCACGGCCCGGGTGGTGTCGGGAGAGCAGAGGGAGGCAGGAAGCACGCTGCGCATAGGGAGGTAATCCTGTCGCCCCGGGCACTTGGGGAGCTGGGCCCAGGCGATATTAGGGTGCAAAGACGGGCAGGGCAACCCTGGGAGGGTCTGCTCTCAGCCTGAAGCCAGCTGCTTGCTCACACAGTGGCAGGGAGCTGTATCAACCTGCAGTCTCCCCGGAAAGGCCCAGCAGGCGGGGGACAGGCCGCGGGGTCACACCAGGGGTCCTGAAGGCCCAGCATGCAGAGACCCACAGTGTGGGATTCATCCCTCCTGCCTTGCCCAGAGCACAGAGCAGCGGGGGGGGGGGAGAAAGAGGAGACCCCGGGCCTCCCCTGTGGGTTAAGTAACAATTTATAAAAACCGATCCTCTTTGAATAATTCCTACTTTATTTTATTTGACCTAATTGTAGTTTTGTGTTGTTTTTTGTGTTTTTTTTTGGTCTAAGATGAGAAAATAAGATATCTTTATTTTTATTTTAAAGAAATGGAGGTTTGAATCACACGGAAGGCCATAAATAGTATAATCAGGAAAGCTGATCAGACACAGTGGGCTTTCATTTAACCAGCCTGTGGCCTCAAACAAGTCACATCCCTGCTCTCTGCCTCCCTGTCCTCAGACTTAGGGGGATGGTAATAGGTCCAGTCTCCAGGGCTGTGGAGGGGATTAAATGAGTTAGTGCACTTAGGTTGTACCTGGCATTGGCTAGGGATTGATCAGTGCCAGCAGCTTGATTACTCCCATCATCACCACCATCAGCATCTCCACCATCACCACCATTCCCATCATCACAATCATCACCACCATCACCATCACCACCATCACCACCACCACCACCATCATCACCACCATCACCACCACCATCACCACCATCATCACCATCATCACCGCCATCACCACCATCATCACCAGCATCACCATCACCACCATTACCACCACCACTATCATCATCACCATCACTATCACCACCATCACCACCATCATCACCATCACTATCACCACCATCACCACCATTACCACCACCACTATCATCATCACCATCACTATCACCACCATCACCACCATCACCACCACCACCACCACCATCGCCATCACCGCCACCACCATCACCACCACCATCACCACCATCACCGCCATCACCATCACCACCATCACCGCCACCATCACCACCATCACCGCCATCCCCATCATCACCATCCCCATCACCACCATCACCACCATCACCGTCACCACCATCACCGCCATCCCCATCACCACCATCACCACCATCACCGCCATCCCCATCACCACCATCGCCACCAACATCACCACTACCTCCACCTCCACCCCCAGCTATCGCTAGCAGTGTGCACACTCTGAATTGGTCTGACAGCATGCAAATAGCAGTGAAGTTCAAACAGCTGATTAGTACCAAGCAATGGATCAGAATCCGTTTCCTGACTCACATACTCTTTCCATGGTACCAATGATTCACTTGGTCTGGGCTTATTTAAAATACAAACTCCTGGGTCCTTCCATTAGTTAGTCTATTTCAGTGGGTCTTGAACAGAGCCTGGCAATCTGCAATTTTAGAAGCATGATAAGTGATTCTACTTCAGATATTCCTTGAGTTCGAACTTTGAGAATCGCTGTACCAGCATGGGCCTGGAGGAAGAGGGCATGGGTAAGACCCAGAACCTTGTGCCACCTCCCCTAGACCAGATACAATGCACAGCCTGTCATTCATCCTAATTTGTAGAAAATAGGTAAGAAATGAACCCACCCACCCATTCATTTACCTGACATTCCATAAGTACCTATTTAATTCCTGCCCACTGCTGCTATTCCCGCTGGAATGAGTTAGTGGAGAAAAGATGAAGGTCTGCCTGGCCAGGCGGCTCAGTTTGTTGGAGTGTCGTCCTGTGCACCAAAAGGTTGCAGGTTCAATTCCTGGTTAGGGCACATACCTAGGTTTTGGGTTCCATTCCTGGTTGGGGCGTGTATGGTAGGTAACCGATTGATGTTTCTCTCTCCTCCCCTTCCTCTCTCAAAACCAACAAAAACAAACAAATCGCTTCTCGAACAGACTTCCTGAATGAATTAAGTTCGAGAACCGAGGTTCCACTGCAATTAGTGATGGAAATGGTCCGGTATCCAAAAATCCACAGGTAGCTTCGGGCAACAAACACCTCTGCTGTGACTCAACAAAGGGACAGGAAGCCTCACCTTTGCTGGATGGAAGTGAAGTTACCCATTGGTGCTGATGACATGGAGGGCAAGGGCGCCACCTGCAGGCTGCCTGGCTTAGGTCACCAGGCCGCCAGGGCTGTTTTCTGACCTGTAAAAGGGGGTCATTGGAAGCCCCAGGGGGCTTCATTGGGGTGGTGTAAGCATCCATAATGTGACAGAAATAAATGTGCTTTAAAATACAGTTGCTACACAAATGGGAAACAGGATATGTTAAAAAATTAATGACTAGTAGTTAGGATTTTATAGTGGTAAAATGTACGAACCGCACAATTTCCACTTTCACCACTCTGAAGTCTGCAGTTCAGCCCATTAAGTACGTTCGCATCGCTGTGGGGCCCTCACCACCACCCTCATCGCCATCACATCCAAAACGTTTCCTCTCCCAAAAGTCAGGAACCCTCGTCCATGAAATGAAAAAGTATAATTCATTGTTTTTAGCCTACGGTTCTGAGTCCTGACAACTACATAGTCATATATCCTCCGTGTCAACCACGGTGTAGAATAGTCCCAGGGCTCCCCAGATTGCTCCCCCACCCCGGCCCCTGGCAACCCTTGAGCTGTTTTTGCCTTTATCTGGCCTTTTCGAGGATGTCACGTAAATGGGATCGCAGAAACGGGCTCACTCACGGTGGCATCTCCTAAGGGTGGCTTTCTCCGCTCAGCGCGTGGCGCGTTCGAGGCTCAGCTGCATTGCTGGGGGGCTCCGCGCGGACGGCATTTCACTGTGAACATGACCCCCGGTTCTGTTCTGCACCCGCCAGCCGATTCGGGTTGTGCCCAGTTGTTGAAGGTTAGGAGTAATTGCGATACACACTCATGTACGGGCTTTGGGGTGAACATACGTGTTCCTCTCCTCCCGGTAAATAGGAGAGAACTTGCTGGGTCACGCGGGGGGCATGTGTTTACCTACAGGAGCTGCCTCGCTGGCTTCCCGAGGGGCTGGATCATTTTGCATTTGCGACATTCGGGTGGGAGGGTGCCAGTGCTCCGGATCCTCACCAGCACTTGGTATGGTGATGCGGGGGGTTGTTGTGGTGGTGGTTGTTGCTGTTGTTAATTCTCACCCGAGGATATTTTTCCTATTGATTTTTAGAGAGAGTGGAAGGGAGGGAGCGAGGGGGGGGAGAGAGAGAAACATTGATGTGAAAGAGAGACATCGACTGGTTGCCTCCCACCTGCACCCCAAGCAGAGCCAGGGATGAAACCTGCAACCCAGATGTGAGCCCTTGACCAGGAATTGAACCCTTGACGCTTCCATGCTCGGGCCAAGGCTCGAACCACTGAGCCACACCAGCCAGGGCTGCTATGGACATTTTTAATGCTCTTGAGTCACTGGCTATAACCCCTCCCTCAAAAAGGCTGGATCGACTACGTCCTCTCCCACGGAACTTGTGATTAATACGTTTTGCGTGTGATCGCGTGATCGGGGAATCTCAGCGGAGACTTTCACTGTATCTGATTGCCGCTGAGGTCAAACACATTTTCCAAGGCTGAGCCCCCTCCACAGCGGCCTGATTCGCCTGCTAGTCTTCTTACCTGCACCGTAGCATCTCTATTAGCGGGCGTCCCGAGGCATATTCACCTTTGGAAAGAAAACATCGCCTGGCCCTGTCAGCCTGACACCTTCCCCGTCTAGTCTAACGCGCGGAATGGGGGGAAAACGTATTCCCATCAATCTTGGTGCTGTCGGCCTCTTGATTTCTTGAAAAACACCAGAGAAACAAAGTAGAATTTTTGACCTTTGAATTCTCAATTACCAGGCCAAGCTTTCGAGACAATTAAGACATAAATATTCCTCATCGAGGATCTCGTTCTCCTCGGCCCGTGATTGACGCCTGGCGCGAAGGAGCGCGCTGATGGGCACAGCGCCGTCGGAGGAAGCAAGTGCTGATAGGAGACGGGTTGTCGGCTATGTTTGGGAAGAAAACAGCAGCAAAAGAACATAATTTGCCGTTTTTGGATGTCCTGATGAGATCGAGGTGGGCACTTAGCATCGCCGGCCTCCCTCCTGGTGGTTGTCCCGTGTGAGCCTTGGGGATGGCGCCCACGGGCCACCACCAGCCCCACGCGTGGACAGCTCCCTGGGAAGGACCTGTTTCGGAACGTGGGCGGAGGTGATGTTTGCAGATTTAAGCCTGACTCCCATTTCTGGGTAAAATACGGTGCATTATGTGAACATAAGCTGTTACAGGCCTGCTCATTGGGTTAATAATTGAATAAAAGCTCCCAAACCAGCCAGGTCCACAGCGATTCTCTAACTTTGTTTGTAAACAGCGCCAGCAGCTAGCCGTCTGGTGGCGATGGGGAGGGGGAGGAAGGCGATTAGAGAGTTGGTTGGTTCTTGTATGTGCCCTGCCCAGCATCAAACCCACAGCCTTGGCCTGTCGGGATGATACTAACTGACCGAGCTACCCTGCCAGGGCCTAAGGATTTGCAATTTTAAAAGATATTCCTGTTTGGACGGCCAAGTTCTCGACTTAATGGTTTATTCTGTCTAAGGCTGTTATTCTCGGGCGCTCCCAGTCCATCAAGTGGGTGTTCAAATCAAAACCACACAGAAGTGAGCTTTGGGGACTGAAGAGCCACATAAGCCTGGTGTTGCGACGTTTACGTTTTCAGTGCATGGGGAGCCCTTCTCGAGGGCCTGGCCACCAGGTAAGCTGTCGGGATCCTGAGACCCAGGGCAGTCAGCAAAGACACAGCCCGGTTGCTCAGTGCTGGCGGGCACTTGTGGGGTCACCTGTGTGGAAGCTCAAAGCTGACGTCCCCTCTCTCTGACTGTGTGTGGTGCCTCCACGGGGTGGGGACTGAGAAGCTCAGGGGACATAGTAGCCTTTAAGCAGCGTTTTTGCAATTAAGGAGCAGTCGTGACAGTGAGCCAGGAGCCTGCCTGCTTCGTGCCGTGATGAACCGGCCCCTCCACCTTCCGGAGAGCGGGCTCGACTGGCACTGTCAGCGGAGAGGCGCTGTGATCCCTGTAGACACGCTCCTTCCCGGGGCTGGGAGGTGAATGAGCATGTACATATTTCAGCTTGCAAAACGACTCTGAGTAATTGCAGAACAGTTTTGCATCTCCCTTGCTCCTGGAAGCTGCCACAGACACTAACACAGCCGTTTTCCGAGGCACCGGGGAGTTTATTGATCTAGGCGGACAAAAGACAGAACTATGAAAAATTACTCCGACAAGCATCCCTTTCATCTTCAGGTGGTACAGCACCCCTAACATCTGATTAAATCACGCTGCAACAAATAAAATCGCTTTTGGTTTAACAGCAGCCCTGGATGTAGCAATCCCATGGGAAAACCCTCCATGGATTCCCCCGAGGTTCTCAGTTCCAAGAACGCATGCTGGAGAGTCAGAAATTGGAGGTTGTAAAATCTTGAGCCTGAATTCTCGACTAATTTTTCCTTTGTTACCCTTTTGCAACCACTGTTGCAATTTAGTTCATTGCAATTTGCAACATAGTTGCGATTTAGTTCATTGAATTGGTGCAATTGCACCATTGTTGCAATTTGGTTAATTGCTGTTGTTGCAATTGCAACATTGCTGCAGTTCAGATAATTATTTCTCCTGTCTCCTGTTTCTCCTCCTGGGTACTATGCAACCAGGGTCTAGGCACCAGTTGCTCCAAGGGTTCCAGCTTCCCTGCAATCAAGGAAATGGGCTCAGATTGCGTGAATGACTAGGGCAGAGGGGCAGGGATGGCAGAGCACAGGGGGAGGGACCAGGCTGCAGAGTAGCAACCAGGAGCTGATGCAAATGATGACCAGGCAAATTCAGCTGCTCCTGCCTTCCTCCCTCCCCTCCCGCCATCCTGAAGGTAAATGTCAGCCTGATGCCACAGATGTAGCTCTTTTTCAGGGACACACCCTATGACTCGTTCCCGTGGTTTGAAGGTAGAGAAACCCCGGGGACCTAGCCATACTTCCCAAAGGGAAATGAGTGTGAATATTGTTGAAATCACCTGGCCTGTCCCCTTGGGGAGGAAAGTGAGACCCAAGCTTCTGCATTCTGCAGAGGCTCCAACGGTCCCCTGTCCCCAGACCCCCCTGAGAACTGCTATTGTTCTTTGAGTCTGTAAGGGGCCAGAAAATCAGTCAGAATTCAAATTAATAGTCACATCTTACTTCCCATATTGGGGTTGATGGAACCTTAATACCAAAGCCCCAAAGCCCTGAGATCAAGGAATGTTCACCAGCCAGCGATAACTTGTTTCTTGCAAAACACTTTTTCTCATCAGGGACTGTGATTTTGTAATTTTTCCCCTCTGAGGTTGTTTACTGAAATATATTTGTTTTTAGGAGGAGTTTGAATTCAGGATTACAAATCATATGACTCCTTTATTTTTCTTTATTTACTTTTTTAAGTCCTCACCTGAGGATATTTTTTCCTTTGCTTTTCAGAGAGAATGGAAGGGAGAGAGAGACATTGATGTGAGAGACGCGTCGATTGGTTGCCTCCTGCACACACTCCTGTCCGGGGCCAGGGATTGAGCCTGCGACCGAAGTACATGCCCTTGACCAGAATCGAACCCGAGACCCTTCAGTCCACCGGCCGACGTTCTAAGGACTGAGCCCCACCAGCCAGGGCCAAATGACTCCTTTAAAATGTTTCTTTCATGGGGATACTTTATACACCTAGTGAGTTTTTCTATAAAGCTGATGCGTCAGGTTTTTAAATCAGTCTGCCTACAATGTGCACAGGAGGCCCGGCCTCCCGGATAATGCGAGCTCGCTCACCCCTCAGGGCGCCAACCACCCGAGGGCTCCGCGGGACCGGGGCACCCCCAATGATGGACAGCTGGGGGGCAGCTTTAGGGAAGAATCACAAGGTAAAACCTGTGCAGACTCAGTGAGGGACGTGCCCCCGGTGTGACCATGCTCCCAGGAAGCGCCACGTTGGTCGTCGCATGTGGTCCTGACGGCAGCCTTGGCGTCGCTTCATCTGGCTTCCCTGCGATCCTGGGCCCGGAGCTGACACACAACTGAGGCCTCCAGGGCTGGGAGAGGGCAAGGAGGAGCATCGACGGGTAGCACAGAGGCCTGGGTGCCACACCACACCCTTCTCACCCCTCCGTCAACCCACAGACCCTGGTGTCAGGGCCCCTCTCTGCCCCCACGTCCCCATTCTTCTTCCTCGGATCCCTTGAGCTTCACCCTCCAACTCCTCCTCCGAGGAGTCCACCCAGCCTGCCCCTAGTGCTCCAGCTCTCTCTAGAGAGACCGACCTACAGGGCCGGCTCAAGGGCCAAATGCCGCCGGTGGCACCCACGTTTCCCTGGGGATGGATGCCCCCAGTCTTATACGTGACCAGACCGCCCGCTTCTCCTTCCCCCTCCCCTCCCTCTCTCCCGTCCCTGCCCCCATTTCCCTCTAAGTTCTCTCCCCTCTCCAGTGGGCCAGCATCGCTTTGGGGCGCACACAGCCCTGAAAACCAAACAAGACTCTAGTTCATAGCTCTGGGCACTCAAGCAATGGCCAGCAGGAGGGTAGGGAGGAGCTGGTTCAGATTATTTGGAGGAAATTGAAAAAGCATTTTCCCGCTGTACTAAAATACTCATCCTTCCCCCACTCAAACTCTGCCCTGCGGGCACCTTGGGGTGGGGCGGGTGGCCCTGGAGGGGACGGTGCTGGTGGCAGTAGAGGTGGGAACCCAGAGAGGAGCTGGGTGCTCAGCTGCTTTTCATACTGGGGTTTCCAGGAGCCTCACTTGGGGAAAAGTATGCCCTGCTGACTTTTTAGGGCGCCGTCCTGTCCAAATGTAAATGTGATCATTCATTCATCAGCTATTCACGGTGCTTAGCTTATGGGGGGAGGGGGGAGGGGGGCTAGATGGGCAGGGACTGGTAATGACGGGGTACAGGGCACGCGGAGAGTGGGCTGGGGAGGGGCAGGGCGGGAGCCTGGAATGGAGACCCGTGGGGTGGGGGTGGGGGGGTGACCCCCAGCAGGAGGAGCTTCTCTGAAGGACATTCTCTGGCTTGTTGCAGCCCTGTGGAGGTCAAGGTCAAGGTCAAGGTGGAAGCCAGGACCCACAGGCGAGGGTCTGCACTCAGGGCTCTGTGCCCCCAGCCCGCTGTAGCTCACACGGGCTGTGGCTACCCCGCCCCACCCCAAGGCCCACCCGCCACAGGGACCGGGCAGGCCAGGCAGGAGATAAAGGTTGGAGACAAGGATGCGGGTGGGGCTGTGAACGGGGAGAGGACCGTGGACAGGATGGAAGCTGGAGAGCTGGGGCGGGATGGGGTTGGGGCCCGGGGCGGGGCGGGGGAGGAGCCAGCTTCACGCACCTGGACGGCGCAGGTGCAGCCCCTCCAGGTGAGCACAGGTCTCCCCGGCGACGGCGACGGCCACAAGGCAGCAGCCAGGCCCGGCTGACACTCCTTGAGGAGGAAGCCCCGGGGAGGGATGGGGTCCCTGCTCCTGCCCTGGGTCCTGCTGGCGCTGCTGGTGCGGCCGGTGCCTGCCCGGGACCCTGACGTGTTCTGCGGAGGTGAGTGTGCACCCGTGGTCAGGCGGGGCAGCCCCCTCCCCACTGGGGACACCCGCTGGGCAGGCCGCCCACCCCAGGGCAGCAAACGCAAGCCCTCTGGGGTCCCACTCGGCCCCCAATAGCCCAGGCTCAGCGTCCAAAGGATGTGGGAGCTGCTGGGAGCCGGTGGGGCTGAGCCCCCTCTGTCTCCCCCCTCCGCCGGGCCTGGGGTCTGCGGCCTATTTCACCCCTCTGAGCCCCATTTTGGGGGCACTGGCTATGGGGGTCAGGCTGCCTCATCTCCCCTTGAGCACTTTTGGGGCTACTAGTTACTGAGTGTCAGTTACAACCGGCCTGAATAAACGCAAATCCCCCCCCCCCAGGTTTCCTGGCTGTGAATTAGCCCTTTGGACAGTAGAATCCACCCGGGACTTGGTGGTTTAGAGAACAGAGGGCAGGAAGGGCGCCGTCTCATCTTGTCGGGATCGCGGTGTGGTTACCGGTACCCAGGTGATGGGCACTGTCGTGGTGGGGACAGTGCAGGGAACGAGAGGCCGCAATCCCGGGGCAGGAGCTTCAGCGGCTCTGCACCCAGCGTTGACTCTAGCTCGGTGGCTGGCGTCTGCACCTGTCTGGCCCTCGGGTCTCGCTGGTCCAAGCCTCCCCCGGGGGGGCAGTTAGAGGCCTCTTCTCTGACCCTCCTGCCTGCCTGGCTGTGGGATGGGGAGGGCACGGGGCGGGGGGGCTGTGGAGGGTCCTGCGGGTGTCCTGTGTGGGGCCGAGGGCTGGGAACGGGGCGGAGAAGGGAAGGTGGGGCTGGGAGCCCATGAGGACTGTGTGAGCCCCAGAGAGGGGGGACACTGAGCGGGGCGCCGAGGGGTGAGAGCCACAGGGGTGTTACGGAGGAGGCGCGTGTGTAAAAACAATTTTTTTTTGTTAATCCTTGCCTGAAAATATTCTTTCCATTGATTTTTAGAAAGAGCTGAAGAGAGACAGAGACAGAGACAGAGACAGAGACACATCAGTGTAAGAGAGACACATAGATTCTTGCCTCCCACAGGCACCCCGACTGGGGCCAGGGATTGAACCTGCAACCCCTCGGTACTCAGGCTCTAACCACTGAGCCACACCGGCCAGGGCCAGGCTCCTCCCTTAATGATGCTTCCCCAGGTGCCTGCAAACGGCGCCCGCTCCCCGCCGCTCACGAGGGGCCCGGATGGGCAGGCCGCGCAGCTCTGCCTCCGGCCCCCGGCCCTGCGTCCCCTGGCCCTCGCCCCAGCCTCTGTGGAGGGCACTCCAGGACCTTCCAGGGG
The DNA here is from genome assembly GCF_964146895.1 of Miniopterus schreibersii. NCBI lineage: Eukaryota > Metazoa > Chordata > Mammalia > Chiroptera > Miniopteridae > Miniopterus > Miniopterus schreibersii. The sequence continues at coordinate 1,407,198 of NC_138118.1, forward strand.
GCATGTGAGCCGTCGCTGTGACCGGCCACTCCGGCTATTGATTTAACGACAGCCGTCGCTGCGGGGAACTGACCTTATGTTTTCATTTACACTAAAAATGCTTTAACAAGTTCATTCGGAATTGGGCCATGGTGCGGGTCTCCTGGCTTCTGGTCGCGGTCCCCGAAGGAGGGTGACTTGTAGGGTGCCTGCTGGGGTAAGGGCGTCCCATCGCCTCCCTCCCTAAAGAGACTAAGGGACCTCTCCTCCCCGCCAGGCCTTCCTCCCGTGACAAAGAGGCTCCCTGGGGTCCCATGGTCCCTGCCCAGCAATGGCCCGAGATCGTCCTTGGCAGCCCCGGCCTCCTGTCTTGCCGTCCGCTCCGCACCTGGGCCCTGGCCTTTCCACCCGGTGTCCTGTCCGTCCCTCCCGGCTTTTCCGGAGTGTGCGCCTCAGCTAGGGCCTGTCTGCTGTGTAACCATGGACGAGATCCTAGTTCATCAGGAGGCCGAAGCATTCGGGCAGGTGACCCCATGGCTAGAGTGTCGTTGTCTCGATAGGTCAAAGGTTGCGGGTTCAACTCCCCCCTCCCCCCGGTCAGGGTACCTACAAGAATCGACCTGCCCTGGTTGGCGCGGTTCAGTGGTTAGAGCGCCGGCCGGCACCCCGGGCGGTCTCGGGTTTGATTCCTGGTCAAGGGCATGCACCTGGGTTGCAGGTTCGCTCCCAGCCCCAGCTGGGGCACGTGCCGGAGGCAACTCTCTCTCCCCCTGCCTTCCTCCCTCCTTCTCAAAAAAGCAATGGGAAAAATATCCTCAGGCGAGGATTACAAAAAAAAAAAAAATCCGCCCATCGAATGCATCACTAAGTGGAAAAACAAATTGATGTCTCTCTCGCTCTCCCCCTCCATCCCTCCCTCTGTCTCTAAGATCAATAAATTTTTAAAATCACGGCGGCCTGAACGGATAACTCTCCCTGCCCTGTGCCTTGTGGAGACAGGCGGGTGAAGCCCACCTTCTTCACGCGGTTCGCAGACTTTTCCCAGCGTTATCAAGTCCTGCAGAGGGGAAAGCTAGTACTTCACAAAACCCAGAATAAAAACGCTCAGAATGACCGGGCGAGAATGGCCTGAACAAAAAGAGATGCCACGTGAGGTTTAAAGGCCGCGCTGGGTTTCCCGTTACCTGAAGGCCGACCGGAGGGGACCCTTTTTTTTTTCTTTCTGTGAGTACCAGGAATCTTCAGCTGGGCGTTCACCCACATTTCCCACAAAGTCAACAGCCTTTGCTGAGGCCAATTATCTCCTCCCTCGGGGGCGAAAGGCCATGATTATCTCGAACTCAGGGACGGCGGAGGGAGACTGGAGGTAAACAGAATACTCCCCGAAACAGTGTCACCCCCACCAAGCCCTGAGGTTGCGCCTCCTTCCTGAAAGGATACGGAAGGAAAACGCCTGTGGTTTGGGCGCTGGGTGACCAGGCTTTGCCTGTATGATTAGAAACGATCATTCAGCCCTGGCCAGTTGCTCAGTGGTTAGAGCGTCGGCCTTCAAACTGAAGGGTCCCGGGTTCGATTCTGGCCAAGGGCACAGACCTTGGTCACAGACTCAACCCCCGGCCCCGGTTGGGGCACGTGCGGGAGGAAACCCATCGATGTGTCTCTCTCGCCACATCAATGTTTCTCTCTCTCTCTCTCTCTCTCCCCCCCTTCTACTCTCTCTGAAAAGCCATGAAAAAAATATCCTTTGGTGACAATTAAAAATAAAAACTCTCATTTACAAGCTTTTTCTTTTCTGCGCTCCGTCTCTCCTCCTGGCCTCCCGTCCAGAGCACCTCCAGGTTGTTGAAACATGTTCTTCCTCTCACAGCGACTCCGATGTTAGACCTGGAAAATGTAATTTGGGTTAAAACTCGATGGGGAGCCGCTGGTGCGGATGGGTTGCCGTGGTGATGGGTTGGGGAGGGGGAGGCACGGTCGGCGGGATTTGGGTATTTGCAGAGCCTCCGGGCCGAGCTTTGTCTTTGCACCAGCTGGTGGGCCTCCGCCTTCCAGCCCCCCCACCTGCTGCCTCCCTGAATCCCTGCCCAGTATTGAGATCAGCCCCGAGCAGGACATTTCCTGGGGTGGCGGCCAGCACATCCTCACTAACAGAACCCCGACTTGGCCCGGCGATGGAGCGGCCGCCTGTGTCCTAAGACAGGTTGTGCCCTTTCTAGCCCCAGAGGGGGAGTCGCAACTGCTCTAAGCTAAACATAGCGATTTTGTTTCCCTGCCGGCGACTGGGGGGCCAGGCCGTCCCCCAGTTCTGGCCAATGAGAGCGGGAGGAAGCCCGCCAGGGGCCTGGCGCCTGAGACTGTCCCCTGCGAGTAGGAGCGGCCAGGTGAGCAAACACTCACCTGTGACTGTGGATGTAGGAGCCTGAGGAGTCGGAGCTTAGAACCACGGGTGGCATCTCATGACTGTGCGAGGACAGACAGAAGGACAGCCGGAGCTGGGCGTCGCGAGGGGTGGAGTTAACCAACGCCGAGGTTGCTGACCTGTGGATGTGCTGACACGTGGAAATAAACTGTGTCCCCCCCTAATTCACATGGGGAGTCCTACCCCTTCGTAACCATACTGGGGACAGGTCTTTAAATAGGTAATTACATTAAAATGAGGTCTTTGGGGACCCTAACCCTAATGAAGATGAAGGTTGTAATCAATAACCAATGAACTATAATCAATAACTCACAATCCAATATGACTCCTGTCCTTATGCGAAGAGGAAATTTGGACACAGACGTGTGCCCACGGGGAGGGCCGGCCGTGTGAGGAACCAGGGAGAAGACAGACCCGCGGGGCACGGAGCGAGGCCCGGGACGCAGCCAGCCCGCCCGCTCCTTGATCTCGGGCTCCTGGCCCGCAGAACCGTGAGGACACCCGCCCCTGCCGTGGTAGCCGCCCCATCCACCGTCCTCACGGCAGAAGCCTGGGGAAACGAACCCAACGCGGGAGACAATACAGGCCCCGGAAGCCAGTGACGTCATCGCGGACTCAGAATGGCCCCAACAGTGGGAAAACTGGTCAAAGCACCTGTGAGAAGGCACCGTCGCCTGAGACCCAGGCCCCCCATCTCCCTGGCCCTCTGCTTGGGGCTTGAGCCTTAGGGGGCTCCTTGGGGTGCCAGGGTGACTGCCTCCTGCAGGTGGCGCTGTGCGGCGGCAGGAATGAGCATTGGCCCGGCCGTCCCTACGGCCAGCTCTGTGTCAGGGAGGAAAGCCCTCTGGTCAAGTCTCTTTAGCCAGAACGCCGGCCCACGCCCATCGCAGACCAACGGCTGGCAACACCGAGTGTTGAACGACTGTGGTCGGGTTGACCTGGGAAGGAGCCAGTTTCCAGGCACACGTAGCTGCCAGCAACTGGATGAGGGTGGCAGCTGAGGAAGTGGAACGGAAGTGGTAGTTGGGCCCAGCCGTGTGGCTCAGTGGTGGAGCGTCGACCCATGAACCAGGAGGTCAGGGTTCGATTCCAGGTCAGGGCGCGTGCCCGGGTTGCAGGCTCGATCCCCGGTCGGGGGCGTGCAGGAGGCGGCCGATCCATGACTCTCATCATTGATGTTTCTGTGTCTCTCTCCCTCTCCCTTCCTCTCTCTGAAATCAATAAAAATATTTTTTTTAAAAAAAGAGAGAGAGAGAGAAAGAAAGAACTGGTGGTTGGGATGCAGAGTCTGCCCCCACCCGCGTATCCAAACATCACCAATCCTGTCGATGGTATCGCCCCAAGAGCTCTTGAATTCACGAACTTCCCGCGTCTGCTCTTCCAAGCCACAGCCATCTCTTGCTGGGACGGCTGCAGTAGCCAGTCAGCAGGCTTACCTACATGCACCCTGTCCCTTCTAGCCCCTTCCCCAAACTGTAGCCTAAATGATCTTTGAAAAATACAGATCTCATCAAGTCTCACCTTCCTCGAAATGCTGCAATGGCACTCACGCCTCGTCTGAGGCTCCAGGCTGCTCCTGCATCACCCAGTCCTGAAGGGACCCAAGAAGGCTGCCCGTGGCCAGGCACACGGCCCCAGACCACTGATCAGGAACCAAGGCCGGGACCCGGCTCTGTGTCTCAGCAGCTCCCTAGGTGAGTCGGGTGGTCACCTGCGCTTGTGGCCGGAGGAGTGATGATCACACGAGGTCTCTGCGCCCACAGGCTCCTGTTCACGTCCGTGAGCTCGCTGACCCCCGTCACCTGCTGCCTCCCTGGAGGGTCTGAGGAGACGCCTTCCTCCCTGGCCGCCCGAGACCGCTCAGCCCCCTGAGGACAGCGGTGCTCAAACACTGGTGCTGTTCGCCTGCCTCTCCGGCCTGCGCCAAGCGGGGGGCGGTGGAGGGTGCCCGATTCGCAGATTTGTGTGAATGCGTGTACCGCGGTGGGCTCAGGCCACCTGTGTGATGTCACTGACAGCAGGGCCGGGAAGAGGCGCACGTACAACCTGCCCTTGTGAGCCCCTTCGAGACGGCCTCCGGGGACCTTGGAACCTTCTGTGACTTCCACCACCATCTGCTCCCCATTTCCACATCTCAGAGAGACAGAGAGACAGAGAGAGACAGAGAGAGACGGAGAGAGAGAGACAGAGAGAGACAGAGAGAGATGGAGAGAGACAGAGAGACAGAGAGAGACAGAGAGAGAGAGACAGAGAGAGAGACAGAGAGACAGAGAGAGACAGAGAGAGACGGAGAGAGATGGAGAGAGACAGAGAGACAGAGAGACAGAGAGACAGAAAGGCAGAGAGAGACAGAGAGACAGAGAGACAGAGAGAGATGGAGAGAGAGACAGAGAGACAGAGAGAGACAGAGAGACAGAGAGACAGAGAGAGATGGAGAGAGAGACAGAGAGACAGAGAGAGACAGAGAGACAGAGAGGCAGAGAGAGATGCAGAGAGACAGCGAGAGAGGGGAAGGAGGCAGACAGGCTGGGTGTTGGCGGAGGTTGGCGCCGGCTGGGAGGAGGGCGTGCCCTCTGGCTGGCAACGTGACCTGCCAGCCTCCCCAGGAGGCCCCAGTCCTCCGCCTGCTCTAATAAACCCGAAACTCCAGTGACTGGAGAGCAGATTTCAGATTAACATTTAAATTAACGCCGGACTAGAAATCCGAGGCCTGGGTCGCTAGTGTGACTCTGTTAACTTGTTCTGTGACCTGGGGCAGAAATTTAAAATGATCTTTTCTCATCAAGCCGCACCCCCCCCCCCCCGCCCCCCAGCTCCGTGGGGAGGTCAGGGCCGGGCAGACACGGAGGACTCACCCCTCCTGGCCTGGCCTGGCAGCTGCCTTCCGTGCGGGTCACCTTCTCACCTGCAATGTTCTGCTGGGCCGGGGAGCTGGCCCCTCTCTGGCCCTGGGGGCTGGGACTCCCTCCAGGCAGCTGGTCCAGAGGAGAGAAAGGCAAGGACCCCCGGCTACCACCCTAACCAGCAACGGAGCTCGGGGACGTGGGTGACATGCCGTTAGCTCAGGTCTGTGGGGGAGCCTCCTCAAGGAGCCCACCTTTGTCTTGGTACTCCCGAAACTGGCACTGGGCTGAGGGGGGCCCCACGCATACCCAGCGCCTGCCTCGTGGGCCCGGAGAGCTCAGAGCAGCCCCCCTGCCAGGGCCTGAAACAGTCTGCAGGCAGCAGGGAGGTGCTGGGGGGCTCCCAGGCGGGCGCCAGGTCGAGCTGGGGGTTCCGGGAACCTGGGCTGGTCGGGAAGCGGTCCTGCTGCACACAGGCGCCGGGTGCTCCCTAGACTCATGTTCTCCCGTAGACGCCTGCGCGGAGCAGCAGATGAACCGACACCAGGCCGGGCAGCAAGCGCAGCCCAGGGCACCTCGGGGCCACATCCTCTCCCCGGCCCTGTGCCCAGCTCACAGCCGTACCAGGCAGGGCCGAGGACCTGCCAGAGGACCCCTGGTGCTGGCCCCGCTGGACCAAACCTGCCCTCTGGGGCCCGCACACCAGCCTGCCCCTCCCCCTCAGACCAGTGCCACCCTGGAGCCCAAGGGGCCACCGCTCCTCACTCTGACTGGTTCCTTCTCTGCTTCCGAGGGACCAGCACCCACTGTCTTCCCTCCGTGTGGCAGGAGCCAAGGATGCGAGAACCTCTAAAAAATCACTCCCCCCTCTCCCCCACTCCATCTGGCCTGGGCACCAGCCCATGACCTTGGCCATCAGCAAGGACCCAAAGTGGCCCTCAGCATGCCATGGTCACCCTTGCTTCCCCTTACGAGCCTCCTCACGGAGCCTGGTGCCCCTGGTGGATGCTCTCCCATCAGCCCGGCACCCACGGGCCAGATCCCCATGGCTGCTCAGGGTCCCCACTGAGAGGGCTGATCTGGACCATCTCTGCTGATTCCGGCCCTGGGGGCAGAGGGTCCCACTGGTCTGGGTGGTCAGTAAACTGGAGGGAGCCATGCTGGGCAGTCCCAGAGGGGGTGGGGAGTCCCTGTCCAGGTGGGCACCCTTCAGCCACCTGCCCTGGTCCTGACAGCCCGAGCCAGCTCCGTCCAGGCTTCAGCAGAGGGACAGGGAGGGACACGCCCGGGCCATCCATGCAACTCTCTGTTCAGGAAGGTTCCAGACAAGTGGCTCTAGAGCAGGCTCCGTGGCTGTGGCCGGTTGTGAAGAGCTGGAGAGGAAGCGTGTGTGGGTCCGAGGCTGTGGGTTCAAGTTCCTTTCCTGGGGATGCGGGGGACCGGCTGCGGGAGGCCGCGTGTGGCCCTGGCAGTGGGCAGACAGACCTTCCTGCTGGCAGAGGCCTTGGAGAGAGGAGCTGCTTTCCTGGGGATCCAGGGACCCAGAGAGACTGGGCGCCCCTCACTGGACTTACCGTTCCATCGTAGGTAACCGTGGTTACCGACTACAGTTCACACTGACAAGGGTCATCTGGCCAGTAAGGGACGGAGTCAGGCCAGCCTCTGGGGCTTCTCCGGCGCCCGGCCTGAGCCCCCGGTCCGGGTGCTGAAATGGTGGCTTGGGCCCCGGACCTCAGTGGACACACTCACGGGCGTGCACACTCAGAGGGGTGCACCCGGCACCTCCCATGGAGAAGAAACCCGGGGCGGCTGCACGCGGAGGGAAGGGGGGTGCCCCCCACAGCACAGCTCCCCCATGACTGGTTGGCCTTTGTCCTGGACGTAATTGCGATGCCTAATTAGGAAATAGTATTGACCTGAGGGTCACTCTGCGGATCTGAGTTCAGGTTTTGGACACCTCCGGGTTCTGCTGTTCTAACGAAAGTCTCTGAGATACGGTGCCCGAGGGAGACAGACTGCGCGCTCACCCCAGTCACACCCCGAGGCCCCTAGTCCACAGTTGGGCAAAGACGGCAAGTCCCAGGTCGGCTTCCCGCTGAGCAAACGAGGCCTCAGTTCTTGTTTTACGGGTGAGAATCCTCAGCTGGCTGAGGGGCCTGCCAAGGAGGCGGCCTCAAGCTTAGGAGAGCTGAGTCCAGAGGTGGGGGCGGCTTTAAAGTTAGCAGACGTGCATCTTCGGGAGCAGGGCCTCCTCAGGTGTAATCAATGCCATCCGGCGGGTGTCAGGATCTCCGGGAGACACAGAGCGCGGGACTCTGTCTTCTTTAAAAAAGCAGACTTTAGCTTTCCTTTGACTGATTGCTTTTTTTTTTAGAGAGAGAGAGAGAAACATCGATTTGTTGTTCCACTTACTGATGCCTCCATTGGTTGATTCTTGTATGTGCCCCGACCGGGGATCGAACCCCAAACCCTAGCACGTGGGGATGAAGCTCCAACCAACGGAGTTACCCAGCCAGGGTCTAAATAAAGCAGATTTTAAGTGAAAAGGTCAAACACATGTGGCTTAAAGAAACACAAAGGGTACAGGGGTGTAGAGAGGAGACTGGCCCCGTCCGACCGTCTTTGGAAACCTCGCACGTGCTTTTCTGCGGGTACAGAGCCTGTCGGGCTCCCGGGGAGCCCGGGCCCACGGATGCGCGGCCTGGGCGCCGAGCCCGGAGCTGACGGATGCCCTGTGCCTTGTTCAGCCTGCAGGGCCCTGATGGACGAGGTGGAATATGAAGTCACCAAGGCCCGGCAGAGGAAGACCACGGTGGGCTCCTTCCGCGTGAACCCCGACGGGACGCAGGAGAGGAGAAAGGTAGTGGGGAGGAAATTCTGTGTCGGTGTATAATTGCGGATGTGGGCAATTACCAGCCATTTATCCAAACAGCGGTTGGTCTTAATCTTCTAACCTTTCCCTTGTTCGGGGTACCGGCTCTAAATTGCTTCCGAGTCCTGGGGGACGCCAAGTAATCTTTAAGCTTGAAATTGAAGTATCTCTCCCAGCACCTAAATTTTGTGTCTTGTCGCGTCGGAAGACATCTCGGCACTATTGTTCAATCAGGATAAAAATAGCCCTTCCATGGTCCTTGGGAGAGGCCGGCGGGGTGCCCAAAGCGGCCCAGCGGCTGCCTAGAGTCGCTCCAGGGTGGGGCACCCACCCCCGGGCTCCCCCACCTCCGAGATCTGCAGAGGCTTCCCGTGGGGTCAGGATGCAGGATGCATCTCTGGGACAGACTCAGGCACTTGTCCCAGGGGACAGAGGGATGTTTTTCCTTCATGGGGACAATTCAGAGAGCTCTCCCCCCTCCCCCGGGCCCCCCCAGCATGTGATGGCAGAAGGCTTGGGGACAGGGTCTGAAGATAGGAGAGGGAAGGGATGGGGCCTCTGTGAGTCCAGCTCCCATCTCATCCCCCCCGCCCAGCACTCAGGTGTAGGTCCTTAGAGCAGATGAGCTGATTTCGATGTCACCCAAAGCAACTATCCCTGGAAAAGTGACCCGGGATGGCACCTGCGTCACTCAGAGCTAAGCAGACACTGGCCTTGGATCTCCCTCTGTTCTGCCCCAGCTCCGTGCGCCCTGTTTGAGGGCAGATACTCGAGGTGGGCTGTCCCCCTTTCCCACCTCTTTCCGGAATCCTGTGCCCTTCGAAGGGGATGGGAGTGAGCGTCGGAGCCCCTTACAGGAAACTGTGATGTTTTATTGATTATGTTTTTAAAATTTTTGTTTTAATTGATTTTAGAGAGAGGAAAATAGGGAGGGAGAGAGAGAGAATATCGATTTGTCTTCCCACCTGTTCATGATTCATTGGCTGACTCTTGCGTGTGCCCTGACCGGGGATCGAACCCACAGCCTGGGTGTATCGGGGCCGATGCTCTAACCAACTGAGCCTCCCGGCCAGGGATAACCACGATGTTAGATCCCACGGCTCCATTGCAGGCCTCGTTTCCCGCACCCAGGTGTCCCCAGGTGTGGTCACAGCGGCCTCAGGAAGGAGCTGCCCTGGTCCCTGACCCCCCTCACCACCGAGGACCCCACTGTCAGGCAGGGCCGGGGAAGATGTGTGTCCAGGCCAGCGCGGCTTCAAAAGTGAATGGAGTGTTGCCCGGCCGGTGTGGCCCAGTGGTTGAGCCCGTCCCATGCTCTGACCGGCTGCAGGTTCGATTCCCGGCCAGGGCTCGTGCCTGGGTTGTGGGCTCGATCCCTGGGCAGGGGGCCTGCAGGAGGAGGCCCATCAGTGTTTCTCTCTCACATTGATGTTTCTCTCTCTCTCCCTGTCCCTTCTTCTCTCTCTCAAAATCAATTTTAAAAAATCTTTTTTAAAAAAAAAGTGAGTGGAGTGTTGCTGTTATAACAAGTTTAAATGTGGATCACCTGACCCACTGGCCATGCCCCTGGACCAGGAGGAGGGAAGAGGCCTTTCTCTAGAGGGTTAAAGAGCGAAAGGGAGGAGCTGGGGGGCCAGGGGTGGGGGGACGGGCCAGGGATGGGACTCGGGTCCCTGAGGAGGGCCCGGGGGAGGCCCACGGTCCTTTCTTGAGACCCTGCAGTAGGACAGGGAGCCTTTAAACAACTCCCAGTCCTGACGGCAACCGGCAGAGGGAATGTGAGGCCCACACTCTCACGCACACGCTTTCGGGTGGACGGCCACGAGGAGGCGGGGCCGGCGCGGGCCTGGGCCCTCCGTTCCCCGCGTGGCTCCGGGGCCCGGCTGGAGGTCAGCTGTCCTGCCTCTGGCTGAGCCTTGGCAGAGTGGCCTGGATGACCCCCGTCCTCTAAGAACCCACGATTTACCCCAGGAAACCACTGGCTTCGCCCACTCGCAAGGCCCTCCCCGCTGAGGCCCGACCCTGTGGCCCTGTGCTCTCGGGCCGGCAGGCTGCTCGGCCGAACTGGGAACGCAGGGGCCGGCAGCGGGCAGCCGGGGTCTTCAACCGCCCTGCTGCCGGGGGCCAGGCGGGTGGCCTGTGGAGCCGATCTCGCAGCAGGTCTGTGCCTCTGCCGGGAGCTCCGCGTGGTGGTCGGGGGACAAAAGAAACGCTTGGTTTGGGCGGCTGCGCGGCCGGGATGGGCCTCCCAGGCCAGGGGCGTGTCCTGCGTCCCGGCGACAGGGCTGGCCAGAGGGACAACACACACCTTCCCGCCCGTTTCCGACTGCCTTCCCTTCCCATTCTTTTTCCGTGGCGATGGGAGGACGCTAATCCCCACGGCGTGTCCTCAAGCCCCAGTGGCTGCCCTCCCGCGTCCTGCGGGGCCAGTCACTCGTGTCCATCTGGTGCTGGGGCAGGTCTGGGAGGGCGGACGGGGCTGTGACCTGCCGCCTGGGCCGGGTCTTGCCTGCTGAGATTTGGGGGCTACAGTTGTATGTTCTGCCCCAGAGGATGCTCAGGGCAGGGGGAGGGGGAGGAAAGCTGCCCTGTGCAGTCCCCTCTGCCCCAGCTGCTGGGTCCCCTGGGAGGCCACATGTGGGGGTGCGGGAGACGCCCAAGGGGCCGCGTGCCCTCCAGTCAGCACGGGGATTCTGTTATCATTGGCAAACCTGCCCTGTGACTGCAGGCGTCTGGACAGCCCTCGCCCTCGGAGGCCGTGCCCCTCACACCTCTCTCTCCCTCCCCCTCGGGCATTTTCTCCGCTCTCTGTACTCTGCCACCAGCAGCACCGGGGCCTGTCGGGAAATCGCTCGCCCAGTCCCCCTCCAGGAGTATCCTCTGTGTGTCCTGGCTGTGGAGCCCAGGGCCGGTCAGGAGGCCTGGGGGAGCCCTGCCGGCACTGGGGGACCTCCCGGGGCCGGCAGAGCAGCAAGCGGACGGCAGGGCTGCTGAGCTCGCCCTCACCCGCGGCTGGCGTCCGGCCCACTCTCCAGCCCCACAAGGGGCCCTGGCCCCTGCTGGAGGGGACGGCTCTCCGAGTGCCAGGACCCCCCGGGGCTGTGAGCGGGACCTGGGTCAGTGCAACTGGCTACACCCCGGCCGGACTGCCCCCTGCAGCCAAGTCCCTCGTCTTTCTCAGCCTGAGAAGGCTCCAGAGAGGCCAGGAGGGAAACGCAACACGGGGGGACAGGAGCTAGCGTTTGCATGCTGTGTGTGTGCATGTGTGTGCGTACATGTGCGTACGTGTGCGTGTGCACACAGGCGACCAGGGGACTGTCTGTGGCCCTGGGGACAGGCTCATGTCTCCTGCTAACTTGCCACTGGCTGCCTGCGGCCCTGGTGGCCCTGGTGGCCCCGGGATGGAAGGCCCCAAGTGGGGGCTCAGTGCTGTTCCCGGCAGGGCCAGCAGGGGGCCCTTTCCCCCAGGGCTCCAGTCGGGGTCCTGGGGCCTCCACAAGGGGTTAACCCCCCTCCCCCGCCCGAAACCTCAGGGATTAAAAATTCATGGGGGCCCCCGGGGACTGTGGGGCGGAGGAGGGGTGGGCAAAATTAAAAGGGAAGATTATTTTTAATCCTTCTAGTGGGTGTGGGAACAGTGGAGAAAGCAAAGCCGGGAAGGTTGTCCCTATGGCTGGAGGCCTGAAGGACAGACGGACCGCCACCAGGAGCAGGTGACACAAACCCCTTGGCGAGAAAGCAGACGATGCCCCAGGGGTTGCGTCCGTGGCCAGGGACGCCTGGTTTTCATCGCGGTTGACACGGGGGCGTGTGGAGGTCGGGGCTGACGTGGGCTCTGGCCTCCTAGACAAGGACCGTGTGTGGGTCCTGGAGACGGGTGAGGGTCCCCGTAGGCACCCGGTTCTCATGCCTGGGCCGCTCTCTGCCCGCCGGTGAGCTCGGGGGTCTGCAGCCTCCCCTCCCCTCCCCATGGGCGGGGGGGGGATACACTTAAAAATGAAGGGAACAAACGTCAGCTTGGCCGTGGGAGTCCTTTGGGAACCGGCACGGACGCGTCCCCTCCCTCTCGGACTGAGGGGCATGTTCCAGGACTGGCCAGAGAGCTTTTCACTTGTTTTCACTAACAGCACCTAAGGTTCTGGGCGGGGTGGGCGGGCGGCTGAGGGGCTCATGCACCTCTGTTGGGGTTTAGCGGGCGGGGGGAGCGGCGACAGCCGTCGGGCGATGCTGGGGACCCCTTTCCTGCGGTTACTGGGCGAGGCGTGTGCCGGCCGTGTGTTCGCCATTCTGTGTGGTTTATTTTTGGTCCCTCGAAGGGCAACTCCGGGTCTCTAGAGGCGTCTGCTGTCCTTTATCTGTAAGTGAGCTAGCCGGCCCGGGCCCCGCGGAGAATCGGGGCGGCCGGTTACTGAGTGGTAGGGAGACGTTCGTGCGTTTTGTTTTCTGGCTGTAGACTGAGGAGGAAATGAATTTTCCCTTGTGATTCGCGAGACAAACTTTGTTCGTGACGCGCTCCGAGGCCTCGGGGAGCCGAGAGAAGGCCCGGCGCACGCCTGGGGTCGGACCCAAAGACACTCCGTTGGCCTGGCAAGGGTCCCATCTTGTGGGACGGGGTCATTTCGCAGAGATATTGCGGGATTTTTTAATGCAAATTCTCTTCAGCTGGATTTAAGAAACATGTCCAGCAGCGTTTTTAAGAGGAGAAGTTAAGTGACAATACACAGCCACGGCGCCTAAAGGCATCCTGGTTCCAAACCGGGAAGACTGACTTTCAAAGAACAATTTTAAGAGGAAACGACCCAGAGAAAGAACCCGCCCTGGGGCCTGTCCACCCACAGAACTCGCTCCCGCAACCACACGGGTGAAACTTCGGTACAAATCAGCTATAAAAAGGTAATCAGGCTGCCCTGGCTGGTTTGGCTCAGTGGTTAGAGCATCGGCCAGAGGACTGATGGGTCCCGGGTTCAAATGAGGCCAAGGGCACGTGCCTCGATTCCTGGCCTCAGTTGGGGCCCCTGAGGGAGGCAACTAATCAATGTCTCTCTCTCTCCCTCTCCCTTTCCCCTCTCTCTGGAAAGCAATGGGAAAAAATATCCTCAGGTTATGATTAAAAAAAAAAAAAAAAGTCTGTGTATAATTAGAAGCCCATTAACCAATAGAGCATATAAGTGCGTAACTAGCAGGTGGGTCTGTGTTGGGCTCGCCAGCCAAGGACACCGAGACCCGCCGCCCGAGACGGTCAGATTGGTGGGCGGACAGTCTGGTCCCATCGAAATTATTCAGCAGAAGCTTCTACCTGTGGAACTAGGTGCTGCGGCCCCAGGGAACCTGCGACGAAGTCTGCAGATGTTTTTCGTTTTCGTGATTGGAGGGGAGAGGGTGCCCCGGCATCCTGTGGACCGAGGCCAGGGTGCTGCTGGATGTCTCTGAGCACAGGCCGGGCCCCACGACAGAGGATTATCTGGTCTGAAATGTCAGCGGCGCCGAGCCTGGGAAGCTGGCTCTATGGAAATCGGGGATTCTATTTGCTCAGGTCCGAACTGCCGTGTCTGGAGGAAGCTGCGGCTGTCGGTCTACAAAGAATGACCCGCTGGAGCTGCTGTGTTAGGACTGAAAATCATTGCGGCCAGGTTTGGGCCTCAGCTGACGTCAGAGCCAGCCCGGAGCGGTGACACATCCCCAGGTCGTGAAGGTGCATAAAACACGGTGTTAAATCCGGTGAGGTGGCCCTGGCCGGTGTGGCTCCGTGGATGGAGCGTCGGCCCACGCACTGGAGGGTCTCGGGTTTGATTCCTGGTCAAGGTGCCTGGGTTGCAGGCCCCGGTGAGGGCGCATGCGGGAGGCAACCAGTCGATGTGTCTCTCCCACGTTGATGTTTCCCTCTCTCTCTCTCCCTTCCACTCCCTTCCACTCTCTCTAAAAATCAATGGGAAAAAATATCCTCACTTCTTGGGTGGAGATTAAAAAAAAAATCTGGTGAGGCAGTGCACTGGGCTGAATGGCGCCCCCAAATTAAAAATTCACGCCCGCCAGGACCTCAGAGCGACCTTGTTAGGAAATAGGGTCTTTGTAGATGTTTTTAGTTAAGATGAGGTCATCTTGGATTAAGGTGGGCCCTGATCCAATGACTCTCATCCTACAAGGACGTCCGCAGACTGAGGGACACCCAGGGGAGATGGACCAGGGACAAGCCGATGTCACCGAGCATGGCCAGGAGCCACCAGACTCTGGGAGCCAGGCCAGGAAGGATCGTCCCCTGGAGCCTTTGGAGAGAGCGCGCCCGATGCCACCTCCGTGTCAGCCCCTGGCCTCCTGAAGTGTGAGACCACACGTTTCTGCCGCTCGCAGCCGCCCCGTGTGCGGGACCTGCTGGGAGCCGGGCCAGCGGGGACGGTCAGGGGCTCCGCAAGGTGAGAGATGGGAGGCCCGGCCGGTCCGGCCCACGGAGTGTAAACGCCAAACCAAACAAAACCACGAGCCAACGATTACGTATCAGCTTTCCTATAAAGAGGCGTGTTTCTGGGTTCTCTTGAAGATCGGGAGACCGGCCACTCGGCACCATCCCGGCCCCTGTCCCCACGTCTCTGACACTGTCACAGCCCCTCCTGTGGTCTCCCGGGGGCCCCGGGGCTCACCTCTGGGCACAGGTGTTTTCCTTAGAGAATCTTAGGAGACGCTTTAAAGGACCGGATGGCACGTGCTGGGAGGAAAATGGGCGCCTCGTGGTCCTCATGGGAGGAAGCAGTGGCAACCTCACCTTCAGGGTTTGGCTCTAGAGCAGGGGTGGGGACGTCCGGCCCGCGGGCTGTCAATGGCCCTCGAAATCACTTGGTCTGGGCCCCGCCAAGGCCTCGCCAAAGAGAAGCAGTTCCAGCCAGCCCATTAGGGGAGGGCTAATTAAATGTTTGACCAAATATAGCAGGCTAATTCTCTTAAATATATATTTTTAATTGGTTCAGAGAGAGAGGAAGGGAGAGGGGGAGAGAGAGACATCAATGATGAGAGTCATGGACCACCTGCCCCCTGCACGCCCCTTCCTGGGGATCGAGCCCGCAACCCGGGCCTGGGCCCTGACCGGGAATCGAACCGTGACCTCCAGGTTCATGGGTGGACAGTCAGCCACTGAGCCACACCGGCCGGGCCTGAATTACATCTTTCACCTTGTCTCTCAACCCCCACAATAATTTGCCCGTAATGCATTCTCGATTCCGAGGAAACGAAAGAATGGAAATGCACGCGTTAGCGCGATGGGTGTGCCCTTCTCTGCTGGCTCTGAGAGGCGTTTGGAGACCGCCCCTTATTCTGTGACGACCTGAGGAAAGGGGCGGAAGGTTGAGAAAGACAGAGGGTCAGTCGGTCACCTGCACGTCCTGGTGTCTGCTTAGACCAAGGAGGCCTCTTGTGACATCTGCTGATGTTACCGTGTCTGCGTATCAGGCTCATGCTGACTAAGCCTCGCAGCATATGGAAGAGTCTGTGGGAGCCAAGCGGCAGTTTCCAGGCGACATTCGAACACGTGGCTTTGTGCCCGGGTCGGTCCTGTTTTCCCAGAGAGCAGCTTTGAGCACGGTCCTGTCCCCTTGTCCAGGGGGTGAGCCTGAGAGGGTTCCCTGCATCCCCAACACCACCTTCTCCCCTGGGCTCCCAAACACACTCCGCTGTTCCCCGTGTCGGCCGGGACAGACCCGAAAATCGATAACAGCGTCTGCAGTGCTCTGATTAATGCAACATTCTGGTTAAGGGAGGAAACGGCGACGTTGGCATTTGGGTGCACGGGGAGATGAAATGCTATCTCATCCCCAGGGGGAGAGAGGAAACAGGTGATTCGAAACCTCGGAACAGAAAAGACGGACGGTCATCGCCCTGGCCAGCTGCTCAGTGGTTGGAGGGTTGGGCCCTGGACTGACGGGTCCCGGCTTGGATTCCAGCCACGGGCACAGACCTGGGTTTCAGGCTCCATCCCGGGCCGGGCGTGTGCAGGACGCAGCCAGTCGATGCATTTCTCCTCCCGCCCCCCCCCCACTCTCTCTGAAAAGCAATGGGAAAAATATCCTCGGTGAGGACTTTTAAAAAGCAAGAGTAACATTGATCACAGGGCAGTAAGTGAGGGGAGGGAGTGAAAGGTTAGAGTCGCCGAGCACAGGATTGGGGCTCATTAACCACAGCCTGGCCACGCGGGCGTTTCATTCTATCGATACCGAGACGATGGTCGGTGAATGTGCTCCGAGGCCTGCTAGCTGCTCCCTCACTCACCCACGTCCCCCCCCAGGCCCTGAGGGGGATGGAAACCCCTCCGGGGTCACTGGGACCCTGGAGGGCATGGGTCCGGTCCCCAGCAGTGGGGCTGGAGCGCCCACATTGACACCCACCTCCAGCCCGAGGGGCCTGGACTCCACCCGTGGGTCCTTCCTTTCTGAGCCCAGGCCTGCCTGTCTCCTGAGGCTGCAGGAACCGGTTCTCTCAGATTCGGGACGTGAGAAGCCCAGGAGCCAGGGGGGGCAGGGCTGCTTCTTTCTCAGGGAACATGGGCTCCCTGCCCCTCCCAGCTTCTGGAGGTGGCTGGCAGTCCTCGGGGTTCCCTGGTTAGAGACGTGTCCCCCAGCCTCTGCCTGTGTCCCCACAGCCTCCCCTCTGGGCATCTCTGTCTGCTGTCCAGTTCTTATAAGGACTCATCTTGGATTGGAGCCCATCCTGTCTGATTATGACTCATCTTAGCCAATTACATGGGCAAAGACCCCATTGCCAGTTAAGGCCGCATTCCCAGGTGCTGGGGTTGGGAGGCGGGGGACACAGCCCCCCTCTTTTGGGGGACACTGTGTGGCCCACAGCAGGGTCTAGCATTGATGACCCCCAGCTCTGTCTTTCTGATGTGGTGAGGCCCAGTGGGTTTGTCTTCCCACCGCCCCCTCCCACCAGGCAATCTCAGTGATGGGGGTCCTGCCAGGGTGGGGTGACAAGCCCTCCGCAGTCCCCCCACCATGTTCATAGGCTTCAAAGTGGTTGCAGGCTCAGAGCCACCAAGTTGGGGCTCCACTTTGCACCCCTACAGGGCACAGTGGCGGCTGGGCCCTCTCCCTCCAGCTCCACGGTAAAGGGCTAGGGGTGCCCCCGGCGCTGACCTGCAGGGCCCTGCTGCTGGCCCGGGGGCGTCGGGCACTCACCACTGTCCGCCCTTTTTAATTTTTTAAAATCTTCATTTTTTTGCAACTGACTTTTAGAGAGAATGGACGGGAGGGAGGAGGGGGGAGAGAGAGAAACATCGATTGGTCGCCTCCCGCAGGCTGGAGATCGAACCTGTAACCGAGGTACATGCTCTTGACCGGGAATCAAACCCAGGACCCTTCGGTGCTCAGTCCGACCCTCTCACCACTGAGCGACACCAGCCAGGGCCAAGGTTGATTTATTAATAGTCTCTTTTCCTTTGCTACAGATGTAGGCTGGGTTTGGTCTTGATTGGTCCTTATATATATACTTTTTAGAAAGTCACGGAGGTAAAAGAAGTGAGCCAGCTGAGCTGCGTGGGCTCAGGAAACAAGTTACAGAAGCAAAAGGAGGGCCCCTGGAGCTTAGGGGAGAGAGGGGGGCAAGGAAGACGCCCTGGGGTGGGGAGAGGGTGGGGAAAGGCACAGGAGTGCACCATAGAGAGAGAGACGGCTGGTCCCTACATTTTGCACCCCTTCTTTTGAGGCTGGAAGAGATGGTGCGGACCTGGAACCCGAGAGGCATTAGAAAAATGAAGACACAGAGCCTTTTCCTCCGGCCCCAGAGGGCATGGCGGTCTCCTTGACACATCAGGAGGTGACCAATGACCGGCCCCCGGTGCACCTGATGCTCCAACAGTCCTGGTCACCACCCCGAAGCTGACTGGGTCAAAACTGGGTGTTTCTGGGACAAAGAAACGTCAGAGCCAGGAGGAGAGGTGGCATCTCCCGTGTCAGGTGCGCTGCTCGGATGGGACCTGAATTTCATTCGGCAGAGAAAACACGCCCACCGTCTCCTCCTCCCAGCGTTTCTCACCCGGCGCACTTCCAGCCTGTGGGCTCTGGAGCGGAAGGAACAGGGAAGATCAGAAGCTCGCGTGGGAAACGCCACGCCGCGGAGAACGGGCCGAGCTGCTCTGAGGAGAATGTCAGGCCCCGTCACACAAAACAAGACCTTCCTCTAAGACGGGAGCCGAGGCCGTGCCGGGGCCCTGTGCCGCCCTCGGTGGCCGCTCTCCGTCTTCTCGAGCATCGATGGAAGATCGGGGGCTGTGTTTCCTGCGTGACGGGTGGGTCGCCATGCTCAGCCCCGTGGAGACCACAGGAGCGCCTGGCTCTCCCTAAGGTGCCGCCGGGCGCTGCTCTGGGCCGAGGCCGGGCCTCCTTTCCAAGTCGCCGCCGTGTGTTTCTGAGGCCGAGCCCTTGGCCCGGTGCCCTTCTCCACGGCCCAGCCTCTGGCCCCTGGGGGCTGCTCCTTCCAGGCAGAGCCCAGCAGCAGAACGTCAAAGGGCAGCTCAGCCCTGGCCAGTGTGGCTCAGTGGTTAGAGTGTTGTCCTGAGGACTGAAGGGTCTTGGGTTTGATTCTGCCCGGCCAAGGGCATGTACCTGGGTTGCAGGCTCCATCCCCAGCCCCGGATGGGATGCGTGGGGGAGGCAACCCATCGATGTGTCTCTCTCACATCAACGTTTCTCTCTCTCTCTCCCTTCCACTCTCTCTGAACAGCAAAGGAAAAAGTATCCTCAAGTGAGGGTTAAAAAAAAAAAGGCAGCTACGTGCTAAAAAAGGAGCGTTCATCAGAGGAAATGCAAAAGCAACACTTCTGTGTTGTTACCTGGCCCCACCGGATGCAGGGGAAGAGGCTATTTTTGCCCCCGTCTCACAGGCGAGGTCTCTGGAATTGCAACGAGGCCACAGCAGTTGAAGGTGATGCTGATGAGCGTGGGGTGTTGGGGGGCCCTGGGCAGCACCCCCCTGTGCCACACCTGCCCCAGCGCAGAGTAGTCGGCACCTGGCCCTGCTCAGCTGCCAGGGTCTCTGTGGGACATTTGGGTTCTCCGGCAGCCCCAGCCCCCTCTTTGTAAATATTCCGTTTGGTGGCTGCGGGTTAGAGCTTGCAGGGTGTCCGGATGGGGACTTTGTGGTCTGTGACTGTATCGGTGGCAGAGTCACCGTCACCAGGTACCGCAGACTGGACAGCTCAAGTAGCATCTCCCAGTCCTGGGGGCTGGAAGTCAAGATCCAGGTGGGAGCGGGCCTGGCTCCTCCTGAGGCCTCTCTCTCTGGCGCGTAGGCGGCTGTCCCTCTGTGTGTCTGCGCCCTCATCTCCTGTTCCTGTGCAGACCCAGCCGCATTGGATCAATGACCTCATTTTACCTTAATCACCTCTTTAAAGGTCCATCTCCAAATAAGGCCGCATGCTGAGGTCCTGGGGGTTAGAACTTCGGCGCAGGAGTCTGGGGTCATAACTCAGCCCTCCCTGAATTGCTCAGAGCGGCCCTCCCTGCCCTTTGGTGGAGGGGGACAGGCTATCCCGAGGCGCAGCAGCCTCGTCTCACCGCTGGGTTCCAACCCTGGCTCGGCCCCGGGTCCTTGGGCAAGTGGTTCTGTGCCTCAGTGTCCTCACTGGGGAGTGAGGGGTTTGCTGTGGGGGCTCCCAGCTCCCAGCTCCCAGCTCCCAGCTCCCAGCTCCCAGCTCCCAGCTCCCAGCTCCCAGCTCCAGGGTTGTGCTGGTGTCCTCAGGTCTGGGAGCTGGAAGGATGTGGACAGCGACGGCCAGGGGTGTAATGGCCTCAGAAGGAGGACTCTGAGGGCTGGGCTGTGGCGGGATGGTCAACCCATGGGAAAAGGGCTTAGAAACGCTCACCCTCGCCCACTCAAAGCTATTGCGACAATTGTTACAAAGCTATTGTTTTGGGGTAGAATTAGGTGAGCTTTATCCAAAACTGCTTTGTAACAATATTCCAGGGAGAGTTTTTGTAGCTCACAGTGGTGGGGAGCTCCTCTTGGATCCAGTCCTCAGGATGAGTCCTGCCCCAGGGGAGGGATGTGAGTGCTAATGCCACCACTGTGGGTGGCCTGCCTTCAGCGACCCAAGAGCAGACGGTCCCCAACCTCCTGGACGTGACTGAATGCTCTTATCCCCAAGTGTGTGCACTGTGCTCTAATGTGTGTAAAAACAGAGGGACACACACCCATGCACACATGGACACACATGAACATACATGCAGGCACACACATGTACACACATGCACACAGAGACACACCTGGACATAAGCACGTGTCCACACATGACACACACGAACACACGTGTGTGTGTGCGGGCATAGGCACACAGGGGGGTGCATGCACACACTGACCCGCCTATACACCAGGACACACACAATCACATGCATATACACATGAACACACATACACGCAAGTTTGCACATGTGCAAACAGGAATGCACATGGGTACACATGTACATGTATGCACACACTGGCCCACCTATTCACGGGAACACACGTGGTCGCACGTGTGCACACAGGAACACACATGGGCATGCACAGACCTGCACATACACACCCACACATACTCACATGTGTGCACACATGGGCACACTGAGGACACACACACTCATTCACACACGTATAGCCGTGCACTGGAATACTTCAGGAGTGAGGACAGCGGGGCCGCAGGCCCGGGGTAGGTCGGCCTTACTTTTCCCTCGACCCTTTCCTTCCTTTGGGATGTTTGTGTTTTTAACTCCAGCGAGTGTGTCACTTTTTCCACGGAAACTGTTTTTAAGGAGAGTGGGCGCTTTCTCTCTGCCGGTGGGAGCTGGGGCAGGCCTGAGGCCACGTCTGTGGAGATGGCCCCAGAGCCTCCTAACGTCCGGCCCGATGGTCCCTTTCCTCCCAGACCCCGACCCTTCTCGGGAAACCACCCACTCGCCCACAAGCACGCCGGGGGCGAAGCTGGAGAAGCCCACGGTCCTTGCACCCCTTCTGTTTCGGGAGGTGCTCTGCAGACGTGGCCAGAAACACGAGCAGCCACCCGCCACCGTCTTTAGTAACTAGACGGCAGAAAACACGCGGCGCTTGGGGCAGAACCTGTAAAATCAGGACAGTGTTGGGCTTCTGTGAACTTAGCTGATGGGCAGACAAGGCTCATGTCACCAGCTAGTGCTTCCTGGGCCCCTACGGGCCGCAGCGGCTTTTCCCAGTACTTCCTTTTAATTCTCGGTCAGAATCTCAGAAGAGGGCTCTTTAAAAAGCGTGGATTAGAGGGGGGGGCCCCGACCTGTGGCTGGGGTCCAGTCGTACTTACTGAAGGGGAAGCTCAGGTTTACCCCGCTCCCACGGCCTCCGCCCCGGGGAGCACCTCGTTTCCTTCCATCATCATCATCATTTTGAGCCTGCGAAGCCCTCCCGGGAACGCAGCGAGCGCAACGCCCCGAAACGGCGTGCAGGGGGCTCCCAGGCCCTGCTCGGAGCCATTTGTAACAAGGTGACGCAGGGGAACGTTTTTCACGTGGACGGGCCCATTTCTGTTCATTTTACCGAAAATGTTTGAAAATGAAAGGTTTTGGGGGGAGGCTAACAGAGTGCTGTTTAAAATGCGAGGACAGACGGCAGCGATAATTTTGTATTCGATAACGAAAGTAAAGTGTTTTAACTTTAGGAAAAAGTCAGATGAGTGGGATGACCCCCCCATTTGAAGGTCATGAATGAGGATCCATTACACGATTTTTCTCAAATTCTGCTTTGTCCCTGTTAAGTTGAAAATAGGCTCTGAAATGAAAAAATTTAATTGAAATTTCAATAGTTCTGAATTCTGGGCAAATTTCCCCCCAAATCACACTGGTTTTTTTTTCTCATATTTTCGTATTTTTCTCACATCCTGACATGATCAGTCCATAAATAAATAAGAACAGGAAACAGGAAACACTTGTAAAATATTTTATTTTAAGCTTTTCCCATTATCCGAACTAAAGAAGGCGACGTTTGGTGTTATTTTCATACATCGACCGTGTCGTTTGTGGTAAACTGTGCTGAAATCTTCGTATTTTGGTCCAGGAGGTTTAATTGATTGCACAAAGTTGCCTGTTTTCACGTCGAATTCGGTAACTGGGAAAAAAAACTAATATTCATTCTGTTCTACGTTGGCGGGCTCTGGCTCTGGAAACAAAGGCTCCTTAAAAAGCCTCTTATTGATTAAGTCCAGAAGCAATTGTTTTTCCCTGATACACAGACCACTGCATTGAGATGAGCGCCTTCGGGTTGGGAATCATACTCTCTAATAAAAACGAAACAGCCGATGCTATTTGCATATCATATAAAGTGTCGTACAACAAACTCATAGCAGTCAATTAACATAAAAGCTAATTACATATCATCAATTTACGAGAGTTTCCGAATCCAGCTTCCCCTGTCGTAGCCCAGAGCGAGTGGGGGGCGAATGTTCACTTCTAAATATTGACTTTTAACTAATAGCAGGAGGGATCCCCATGTTTTTATGGATGAAAACTTAGTGATGACACCAGATGCAATACTTGCCACAATGCCATTAAATTTCCTACGTTAGCTAAACCTCTAGAGAGGAAATCTTTGCCACCGTGTGAAACTCACTACCGGCCACTCGGCAGCCGAAGTCGTGGCTTCCTAGCTGAAGGACGCCCCAAAATGACCGCGAAGGGGAGCGGGGTCTACCTGAGGCTGCCAGGCTGTTCTGAGAAAGACAGGTGCTGTGGCAAGGACCGTCCCCAGGTCCGGCTGTCACCGTGACATAATTGTATTCCTGCCTGATGCTGATGGCTCTCGAGCAAGAAATTTACAACGAGATTAACAGAGACACAGTAATGAAGGAACGCGGGAGCCCCCGTAATTGACTGTTATTAAAATGTTGTCCTAGGCGTCCCCACGCCTCCCTAACTCCAGCTCACTGGGGAAACTGAAGCCAAAACTTTCAGCTACTTGTTTCCATTTTCGAGTTGGGATGGGGGGGGAGACCTCCTCCCACCCCCATGTCATCGCTCACGTAACAGCGAGCACATGGTCTCAAGAAGCCCAAAGGGGGAAAAACCCAAGCGAAACAAAAACCACCGCGCCTACTAAGTATGATTCTGAGCAGTAAGCAGGTTTCAAAATGAGAAAAGTTAGGATTTTCTTGGATTTTCTTGCTCCAAGAAAGCAATGCAATGATAACAGATCCCTGCCATGTTTGTAACTCACACCGAGGGAGTCCGGGGGTGGAAGCCGTGGCTGTAAGGAAACCGGGCCAGCGAGCCCGTTTCCCCCACACAATGGTGGCGACTCCCCCATTCATATTTTAATGAGGTTGGTATCTCCGAGCCAGTCCTTCCAGGGCGGAGGCAGCCGGCCCGGAAGATTACAATAGGAGCCCCTTTATTGACAAGTACCATTCAGCGTCCTCGCAGCGCGGACTGAAAGCCCTAGTTTTATTCCACTCGTCCCAGGACTTACTGCACCCTCGTAGGGAAACCTTGCTGGGGGCAGAAAAAGGCTCGGTTCTTCTATAACCAAGCTTTAAATTCACTGAGGGTCGTTCAGCTCTGTGGAATCATTTTAAACTCGAATCACATGCGTTTTAATAAATATCCGAAGGGCTGCCGAGCATAAGCAGCGTTTCCTTAAAATTTTTCTTGCGAAATTGGATGCTTGGGGATTTTTAAGTTCAAATATATATATATATTTTATCTTCTGTAAAACAAACTCTACTAGTCTCACTCTGGGTGTTTTTCCTTTCTGTCTTTTAGTGGAGATTGTAATGTAGCATTTTCAGAGGTAGTATCCTGCCAGCAAACATTTTCTACTGTGAAAGATTGTTTACTCGAAGGAGCTGGCTCGTTACATCGAAAAAGCCCGTTAGTTTTCAAGGACATAAACTCCACATGTTGATCCCTCCATAGAACATGCAGGGTGTCCCCTTCCAAAAACGTATACACTGTAGCAGCTGGTAGCTCAATTTTGAAAATGAAATGTATGTTAATAAACACTGCTTTTACAAGTATTAAAAGTGTGTGTGTGTGTGCATTTTTTTAGGGGGACACCCTGCATTTGTGTTAAAACGGGCACAATGCCACTCTATTCGAACGGGTAAAATCACACTTTCCAAATAAGAAAGACAGCCCCGCTTGCTGGGAAGTCTTAATGGAAGGTCTGATTTAAAGAAGTTCCCACCCAGGAAATAAATAAGCCTGGGTCCCCAGTGAGGGTGGGAGCCCTTTCCCAGGCAGACGCCCCGATTTTCTCAGGCCTTCTGTGCTCAGCGATTTTGCACAGGGCTCAGAAACAGGGGCTCAATTTTACAAAACATTTCTGAGAGGGGCCTGCACTCAACCTGGAGCCCCGGGAAGCTTTAGGACGGGGCTGGGTTCCAAAGGCTCCAGGGGCAGGCAGACCCCCCTTGTGTCCCCACCACCACCAGTGTTTACTTTTCCAATTGGGGGAGGGGGAGAGAAGGGGTTCTTCATTACTATAGATTTTTTTTTTTTTAAATGACTCTTCCCTTCTCTTTGAAGTAAAAGGCTACTTTGTAGACACACAGAAAGTACCACGAATGTATTTCTTATGTATCCGATAAGGAACTATACTGAAAGCGCAAGCCTGGGCAGGGAACCCCCACCATGATCATTCTGCTTCATTGTAACTTAAGAATCTGCCCCGGTGTCTTCTCACCTTCCAGCCCCAATAGGTATTTGTAAGTGAAACAACAGCAACAACACATGTTCAGTTTGCTTGTTAACCGATGCTTTTTTTTTTTTTCTGCTTTTTTTTAAGAACAACTTCGATGCGGGAGTGGCATCCTCAAAGGTGTTAAGAAAATGCAAGTTGCGTGTGGGGTGTGCATTGTAAGCCGCTCACTTTCGGGTGTTTTGACTGCAGACATTGAAGAAAAAAACAAAACGAGCCCACGCATGCGTTTTTGAAAACTTGATGTTTTGGCGAACACAGGGGCCTCGACAGCAGCTCAACATCCCGCCGAAGTCAAGTTTGGGGGGAGAAGGAGGGATATTGTTGCAGAGCGCGCGGCGGGGCCTCTGAAAGTCAATTAGTGCTGTTTTTCTTTCCTCTCCGCATGTTTCTTTGAACTTTTTTTTTTTTTTTACAAAGTTGGTTCCTTGAGAGCCGGGCGAGCACGGCGGGGACGCGGCCCGGCCCCCCTGCAGCCGCGCTCTGGGCGCGTCCCCCGCGCGGCCGTGCGACTCCCGGCCAGATGGCGGCGAGGCGCGGAGACCCTTTGTGCGCCCGGAGCGCGCCTGTGAAAGCCGCGCGGTCGCCGGCACCGGAAGGGTTCACACTGCGCCTGAAAGGGGACAATGGGGGCCGCCGAGAGCAACATCCCCGAAATCGAGACCGTTTGTGATTCAGCCCCTTTCACCGCGGTTGTCATGCAAACTTCCTACTTTGATCAGCGGAGGGTGGAGAGGGAAGGAGCCCGCGGAGGCCGCGCCGCGCCGCGTCCGGGCGCCCTTGGCGGGTCCCCGCCCCCTTCCGGAAGGAGCGGGGGACCAGCCCCCTGCACCTTGACCCGTCTAGACGGGCCCCCAAGTTTTTTTTGTTTTGTGTTTTTTTTTTTTTTTTGGTCTCCGTTACCAAGGGCGAGGGGTGCTCTTTGACCCCCGCGCGGGGCGGAGGTGGTGGCCACAGGGTCCTCCGAATCCTCGCTGGATTCCGGAGGGAGAGGGGCGCATGGCGACGGGCACCAGCTGTTCGCAGGGCAGCCGCGCCGGCGACGGGGGCACGGGAGGCTCCGCGTGTGCCCCGCTCCACGCCACGCGGGGGCCACTGCGCGGTGCGGGGGTGGGGGAGGGGCCGGCGAAGGCGAGCTTGGGTGTTGGGCTAAGTTCTTCCGAACTGATGGAGAGGTCTGGAGCCTCTCTCCAGCTCGCCTCTCCTTCCTCTCCTGTCTCCCCCGCCCCCCCATCTCCGCCGAGTGGATGGAGGGTAACCGCCCGTTTCCTCGCTTACTGCCCTGTTCTCCGTGTCCAGTGACTTTTACACAGTATCTAACTCTGCTCTCGAGTTCGAATATGTCTTTTCCTGTCCACTTGCAAACATACGCACTTTTTAAAAGCCAGCCTTCCATCGCGTAAAGAAGACAATCGCGCGCACCTTGCCATTTTAGGAACCGAGCGCGTGTCCCCGTTCCTGGGG
This sequence comes from Miniopterus schreibersii, assembly GCF_964146895.1. Classification (NCBI taxonomy): domain Eukaryota; kingdom Metazoa; phylum Chordata; class Mammalia; order Chiroptera; family Miniopteridae; genus Miniopterus; species Miniopterus schreibersii. The sequence goes on from NC_138118.1 coordinate 1,433,449, forward strand.
GGGGGGGGTGCGCGCGCGGGGAGGGAGGGGGGTCCCCTGCGCATCCAGCCCTGCTTCTTTTAAATACATTCCCGCTAAGACGAGGTTCCTCCCCGCGTTTTCCTGACAGGTCCCCCTGGCCCAGTCCGAGGCCTTCCTGACCGACCTCCTGGACAGGGTGTGCCAGCGGATGAATGACTACAGGCTGGAGCAGGACCCCGCGACCAAGGAGAGGACCTTCAAGCGCTTCGCTCCGAGGAAAGGAGACAAAATATACAACGAATTTAAGAAATTCTCGTTTTACTCCGAGGCCTACAAGCCTTTGAAGTTCGCGGTAAGCTCTCTCCCCAGGCGGGTCCCTGTGCTCCCTGAGCAGGTCTCTGGCTTTATTTTTATTTATTTTTATGTTTTTGCTGTTTGTTTCCGTTGTTGTTGAGTTTCGGGACATTGAGCCTTAGAATGCTATCTGCTTGCTTCGCTGCCCTGCTGGTTCCCGGGGGGACCACGCGTTTAGCGACGTGCCTTTGGAGACGCGGGAGGGGCTGTTCTTTCCCCTCAGCGGACACAGTTCGGTGGTATTTTCTAGAAAGCGCTGCTACGAATCCCAGCGACTTTAAGGCACATTTTGCACGTTGCTTGTCTCCTGGGGGGACTCGGGAGGGGTCTCCGGCGGAGGGAGGTCTCTCACAGGTTCAAATCCAAATTAAAATGAACGTCGTTTTCAAATATTTAAGGCCAACCGGCGAGGGAGCCGGACGCGCCTTGCCCCCGCCCCCCCTCCCCCAGGTTTCACAGAAGGGAGAACTTTGTCCCTGAGTTAATTCAAGTGTTTTAGCACCAACTAAGTTAAACAAAAGCTTAGGCGTGGTGGCCGGCTAAATGCCAAATTTCCTCCCCAATCGTGTTTATTTTGCGCGGACGCTGGCCTCCCGCTTGCCCGGATGTGCCTGGCCAACGGCAGTTGCAATATATTTCCCTTTACAATCCACGCGACGGGGAAGCCTGTTTGAAAAATGCATTAAATTCACGCCTTGGCCCAAATGTCAGGCGAGCTGAAACCCCGAAACCCAGGCTTTAGCTGACTTTGGAAGATTCCATTTTAATTAAAAAGTAAAGGCACTGGTTCGGGGTTAGAAGGTCTATGGGATAGAAATCGCGTGGAGCAAGCGTGCTTGTATTTCACAGGTTTTAAATGAACATAGTATAGTGGAATTTAAATATTTTTAAATGCCAGGTAACATTTTTTAGGGTCTTGCTTAATGCACTCCGGAGATGATTTCCAAGTCTCCAGCGAATGCCCCTCGGTGGCGTCGCAGTTCCTAAAACTGGAACCTCGCGTTTCTCTGATCACAGCCTCCGGTTAGAATTTAAGGTTTTTAGGTGTGCGGGCAAACCTGCGCTCCCCCTGCGCTGAAGAGCCAGGTTTCGGGGGGCAGGGAAGTGAACTTGCGGAGGGATCCCTAACTGGTGTGAAAAGAAACTTCCCCGGGGTAACTGTCAGGCGTGTTATCCACGGTGAAATTAAAGATGCAAGTCTTCTGATTGCTGAGAAAGCTTAATTGTTTCACACTCCGGGTCCTGGTTTAAAACCACAAAGTGGATTATTATGTTACATCGGAAGGAAGCTGGTTTAACCATTGCCAGGAGCTGGCTTCTTTCAAGGGCGTTAAAAAAAAAAAAAAAAAATCCCGAAGGCTTTTCAGCTCCTTAAACAGGGGACGCATTTCTTCCCATTTCCCACGTTCCAATTTAAGGCAGAGAAACAAAATACCACGTTCTCGCGCCCGTCTTTCCACGCGACTCCTCGGGGAGTTCAGTCCCGGGAGCCTGATGCCGTCGACACGCCGGGAAAGGGGTTAATCGGGCGCGGAGATAGATGCCTTGCGCGTCGCGTCGGCAACATTGTTTCAGGTTTCGAGCTGCTACAATGTTGCCGCGACGCCCCGCGAGCGCGCACCTACCCACACGTGCCGTTGCTTTCCCCGCAGTGCGAAGCCATCCTGGAGAAATACGAGGAGGACATCTTCTCGCTGGTGGCGCGGGACGCGCGCTCCCTGGCCGACCGGCTGTGCGGCGCGAAGCCAGGTACCGTGCGGGGTGCGGCGCGCGCCCCGCCTCTCCCGCGCCGCGCCCCGCAGCACCTCTGTTTTCCAAACCGAGCCTGGCTGTCTCCAGGCCACCCCTGCTTCTGCGCTGAATCAGAAGCGACACCCTGGGAGAGAAAACAAATGCACACAGCCACGGGGGCTGCCTGCGTGGCCGGGCCGGGCCGGGCCTGGCCTGGCCTGGCTGGCCGCGCGCGCCCTGCCCTCCGCATTTTAAGTGAGTTCAGAGAGATGTGGTTTCCGATAGTTAAGCGGGAAGCCCATCCTCTCCGGCGAACCCCAAACCCTTTCTCACTTTAAACTTGGAGAGATTTAAAATCTTCCTGGGGCAGGAAAGGAGTCTCTCTGACTTGCCTAGAGCCCGCCCCAACAGGAGGAGGGGGTTTTGTTTAGTAAGACATGTTAAATGGGCTTTGTTTGTTTGTTGGCCTGGGTGCTGGATTTTTTTTTTCCCCCCCAAGTTGATTTCCCAGAATATCTCCTTCTTAAAAATTAATTTTTTTCTGGCAGAGGGTGTAAAATAATACTTGGCTTATGTTCTTACACACACACACACACATGCTCAGAAGCTAGAAAAAATTGCCAAAACTTTACTTACTATATGCAAAGTTGAAACATGATGTTACCATGGACTCCATCAGTTTAGCTAAACATGCACCTCCTAACATTTCAATAATTTTTAATACATTTACAAGAGCGTAGGACACGTTGTGCGGTCTTTTCAGATGCCTTTTTAAAAAATAATTTTATATATACATCAATATATATATCTATGTATACATAGATACAGGGTGTCCTCCCAAAATGTATACACACACTTTGAATAATTATAAAGGCAGGGTTTATTAGCATACATTTCATTTTCAAAATCGAGCTATCAGCTGTAAAAGTGTATACACATTCTTTGGGAGATACATATATACAAATAGATACACACACAATGATTTAGAGCCAGGGGAGTACTTTTTATGCAATTGTGAAAACTTGAAACATTTAGCATTTAGCAATTGTTTATAATAAAGTATAGCCACCTCCATCCACAGTATCAGATGTATTGCCAAGGTTCTTAAAATAATACCGCACCCCTGTGGAGGAATATTTATGTCATCCAATGTTATGAAACAAGAAGGCTGGTTCCGAGCCCCATGAACAGCGTGGAGTTTTCTGATTCCGAGTAGAACGTGGGGTGGCTTCTGTTTAAGACCCAGTTGGGTCGCGAGTCTGAACTGATCCAGCCAGGAGTGTCCAGGAGTCCGGAGCTTTTCTATCCCTGATTTTGGCTAAGTGGTGAAATTCACACAGATGAGATCATAGCTGGCGGTTTCCCAAGAAGGTACTTGTGAGGTTTTCTTGGGGTTTTGGGTGGGCAGTGCCCGCGGACACCTGCGCAGGCGTGGGGAGCGTCCAGGCCCTTCTCCTGCCGGTGCCAGTCCCGGTGCCGGTGCCCTGGCCGCTGGCGCTGGCCCGTGTCCCCCACGGCAGGTGCGGGAAGCTGGCCACAAGGCCGTCGCTCAGCTCTCACGAAGGACTCCACAAAGTTTCTGCAACCCTTTCCTGCACTAACTGCCCCCAATAACAAGATTTCGGGGAAAGACTTTGTCCCCGAGTGTGCAATCTGACTGCGTCTCAAGAATATTAACAATCTCTTCATTCCTTCTGCATATTTATATTGGAAATAGGAATTAACATTAACCTCAGGAAGATGTAGGCCCAAAGCCTAACCCCGAGATCTGCGCAGTGTTACTAATAAAAACATGATTAGATCATTAGTTCTTAATAGCATTTAATTTTTTTAAAACCTGGGTAAGTACTCACACTATACACAGAAATATCAGTGCCTTGGAGAAGACAAGGTGACCACCCCCAGGGAGGGGACGGTCACATGGCCGCTGCGTAGTGGAGCGGGTGGGCTTTTTCACGTTTTGTTTTCCTATGAAACGTGTTTCTGGCTGTTCTAAACTGCTCATAAATTTCAAACTGAAAATATACAGGGGGTCCCCAAAAATGTATACACACATAACAACTGATTCTATTACATTTTGAAAATGAAATGTATGTTAATAAACACTGCCTTTATAATTATGCAAAGTGTGCATGTACATATTTGGGGGACACCCTGTATATTAATTTTTAAAAAGACTCCCGGTCCTCCCAAGGCCCTCACCACTGAAGTGAGTTAACACCACATAACAAGGCTGAGTGTTTTCAACCTGAAAAATTATCGCCATAATTTTTAAGCTTTCGCATAACGGGGTGGTTTCGGGTAACCACATAAAATGTGAGCCTCGCGTCCTGTAGAAAATGCTGGGGGCTTTCCCGCACAGTCACAACTCCACGGACAGGAGCTTCCCACGGCCGCCCGGGAGCAAGGTCTGTGTAAAGGCCACACTCGACCTGGTTCTGCTGCCCAACAACCTTGCTGTGGTTGAGCTCCACCACTTCATGATGTTCTCAAGACATGGCCGCGAGTGTGAGTGTGTGTGTCTGAGTGTGTGTGAGTGTGTGTGTGTGTGCTGGAGGTTACGAAACTGCGTTAATACCTCTTCACCCGGGTCCACTCCGTGTGAGATGCGAGACTCGGAGCTGTTCACTTGTCCACATGTTGCTTTTAGGGAGATAAGTAATGTTTTCACCACTAGGTATTCCTAAAACTAGAGGCTTGATCGGAAAGTTTGCCCCTTCTATACTTTATACGTGATGTCCCCAAAAAATGTATACACACTGTAACAGCGGATAGCTAGGCTTTGAAAATGAAATGTATTTTAATAAACACCACCTCTATAATTATTCAAAGTGTGTGTATACATTTGGGGGGGACACTGTATGTATATTTTACATACATGGACATGTCTATAAATGCATATATGAATTTTCCTTTTTTCCTATTTAATGTAGGCACTCCCCTTTATTTTTAATAGTTATGTGGGAGCAGACGAGGGCTTGTTCACCGACTTTGACAAATGGCAGCCTTGCTGAGGCGCCGCTGATGTGGAAGGTTGTAGGATGTTTAGTATGTGTATCTGAGCAAGCGGATGCCCCCTCCTCCAGCTAATTAACTCATATCTGACTTTAAAATATTAAGATCTCAAGATTCACCCCCAACACACAAACTAACAAATGGGGGGCAACAGAGAAAACATCCGACAAATGTAAGATACTATATTTGGATTTTAAAATAACGCATCGGTGAGATTTTCGTAAATTTCCTATGTCGCCGTTTCCATGAGTGATGAAATCTCAGGGAAGGGCCGGGCGTGTGGATGGGCCTATGGCCCCCACAGTTTATTTACTGCTCAGAATAAAAGTATCAGATACACCTGTCCGTGGGGTGAGGCCGGGAGGGGGAGGGGCTATTCCTGTGGAATCTTTTTTTTTTTTTTTTTTTTGAGGCAAAAATTAAAAGTGAGTTCCTTAGATTTTCCTCCTGGAATATTTTGGGGCACATCACCCGAGCTCCTCCAGATCTTCATTTTAATGTCTTGAAGTCAAAACGCTGTTCTGAAGTCTTAGGAAGACATAAGGTAGGGATGGAAAGATTGGTATATTCGCTCAGGGGAGAGAACGTATCCGTCCGGACTGTGACTGAGGGGACGCTGAGGTTCGCGGGGGTGACCGTCAGAGCGTGTGAGGGAATAGATTCAAGTACACACGTGTATTCTGTATGCACATGGCTTTGCCGCTGAAATCAGACCTTAACGTGTAAACACATCAGGGTGGTGAACTCGTCACGTGATTGTTTCGAATGCAACCGATGGAATAAAGTGAGATTCTATAAAGGTTCAGCCCGCCTTTAAACCGAAAGCCCTCTTGCCTTTTCGTATAGACTTCCCGTTGCGGACAGGGGTTTCACATTCTAATATTAAAAATAATTGCTCTCAAGGTTAGCTGATTCCCCATTGTAAATAAATCGTGTGGCCAGAATAACCCGTGGCCTTTCTACAGAGGGAGGTGGCTGTAACTGCTTCCAGCCGGGCAAGGCGTGTGTGCCGGAGCCCCCGCTCCTTGGACTGAGCGCCAGGTGCCCGGGGCCCCTCCATAAAGGGTCCCTTGGATACTCCACGGCCGTGGGCAACCGGTACAGCGCCTGGGCTTGGTTTCAAAACACTCCAGGAAGAGCACTGGGGGCTGGGGCAAGAACGGCCAAGCACGGGCCAGTGTTGAGGCCAGGTTTGGGGTGCAGGGGAGGGGATCACAACCTTCTTTTTACTTCTGTGTATATTTGAAATTTTCTGCAATATCAAAGTCTTAAAAATGTGCTTCCGCAGGAAAGCGCTTCTTGCAGAAAGTCAGTGACGTACGGCGGGTTTTAAACGTGATGGTGACGCTCTCTCTTTCCCTCCAGATCTGTGTGCGGCGCCTGCCAACCACACTGAGCTCTAGGAGGGACGGCCCCGGTCGGGAGGCAGCCAGGCCACGCCAAGGTCAATGTCTTCCTGTTTTTCACAAGAAATTGTATGTCTCTTGTGTATATCACGTTGTCTTGCGGGTGAAATTTTTTTGAGAATCTGTTGCATCATAAAAAAAATTACCGATTCTTTTGATAGGTGGAGCTGAGGGCCTAAAACAAATGACCTTTGTGGGTTTTGATAAAAATTGGTGTGGCGAGAAAGTATTTAATTCGGTAATAGGAGAAAGGGGAAGCCATTTCATAAATGAAACAAGGATTTAATCATGGGCGCTGGATATTTTATGTACATACACAGGTGTTGTGTTCTATCTGATAAGAACCTGATTTGATTCCTAAATACTCGATGGGTCATAAAATTCATAAAATTTATTGCCACAAACTCCAGATTATATCCTCCGGGTTATATATGGTTCTATACGAACTCACCCTGTATCGAGAATGACACTTAAATTTCTAGAAATCATAAATTTAAAAACTTTCTAATCTCCAAAATTTAATGAATGTGTAAAAAAAATAATAAAACTTTCATAGTGAACATTATTACCTTGGCCTTTCGTATGCATATACTCTGAATTCAAATGACTTAGAAAGTCGATTTATTATTACATCGTGTACTTTGGAAAGATGACTCCAATGACCAGGTTTTGTTTGGCTGCAAACTCTCCAGTTGTGTTTTGGTTTTTAGAAGAATTTCTGCTCACATTTCGGGTGTAGATTTGACTCCTAACTAAGCTCTCATTCTCCTACGTGTGTTTTTGTAGTTGTGGAGATGGGAGGGGCAGGGGGACCTTTTGCAAAATCGCCTTTTGACCACCCTTACTACTGAGAGTAGCAATCACCTCCCTTTCGAACAGCTCATTGTTGCTGCTAAATTTACATTCAGTGGAATCTGACCTTAATTATTTGAAACGGCTGGGTGTATTCTACACTTGCTTGAGAAAAGAAATTCTTGCTGTTGTCAGTGAGAATTTACTGGGTAGGATGTTATAAATTCTGCCCTAAAAGAGGAAAAATCTATTTGCCTTATGTTTCCCAATTGCTTAGAAAGCACACTATTTACACCAGTCAACTCACTCCTCTTCCGGTGGAAACAGTTCTGAAATTTAGGAAAATTTACCATTTGCATTTTCCTCTCTCCCCCACCCCAACTCTGATTAAAAGTCAGGTTTTTTTTTTGTCGGTGTCTCGTATATTTGGGAAAACTGAGGAGGTGTGTGCTGTTTGGATCTGTCTGAAGCTGGTTATACCTACTGTGGATTTTGTAGCCCCAGGAGCCTGCAGCAGAGAGAAAATGGACACAGGATTGAGGAATAATTAGCTCCATCTTCCAGTAGGGCAGTAAAATTGTTGTTGAAAACATAGTCCCTATGTCTTTATGTAAACTTCTCTATTTCAGATGAGTGTAGCATTTCAAATGGTACCTCATCAGCATTTGACTAACTTGGGCTTTCTTGGCAAATGCACCAAAAAGAAACATTGTTTCTTCTCAGGACCAGCCCAGGCCCAAAGCTTCCACTCCAACTGCAACACTTGTGGAAGTGTCAGCAGGCCTTTGCTGACTCTCACTGGCAATTGTTGCAAATTCTCAAATATAAGCAGTGCTCATGCTGACCCGGGAATTGAAGAGAGCTGGGGCTCCTGTTCACAACCTGCGGGATCAGGCACAGGTGCGCCTGGTTTCCAGGGCGATCGCGCACAGGTGTGCCTGGTTTCCATGGTGACCGAGCACAGGTGTGCCTGGTTTCCCTTGATGAGCAGTCATCATCTTACCTCGGAGCAAATAGCTAAGGTTTTGCTAAACAGGACTTTTCAGCCTTTTCTTATTTCCCAGTCAAAATAGTCTTGTCTCTTCCAAGATTTTTGCTATCTCAGGACTTACAGGTTTTTTTCTTTCCAGAAATTTTTTCCAGATCAAACTTATTCAACTCATATAAATACAGGGTATCTCAAAAAATATATATAAACACTTTAACAGCCGATAGCTCAATTGATGTTGCTTTCTTTTCAGATTTAACCCATTGGAATGAATAATCATTCAGAGTGTGTATACATTTTTGGGGACACCCTGTAGTTGTAGTTCGCTACGTTGCTAATGGAAACCACATTTGCTCGATGGACAGAAGCCACTGTGTTTCTCAGGTCTGTCCACAGCGGTTCCTGGGTTTCCCTCTGGTTCGCAGGGAGGTCGAGCTGTTTTCGCTAATGAGCAGTAATGAGGCAGAGTGGCCACTTGCTTTCACATCCCTCCTACCTCACCCCTGCCTTTTTAATGACGTCAGTGACAAAAAACAAAAGTAAAAAGCCTGGAAAAACCAAACAAACAACACCCAGGATGTGACAGAAAAGTTTCTGAGTCAAAGGGAAGCAACCCAATTCTGTCAGAAAAACTTCTGAAGGTGGGAAAGGGGTGGGGCGACGCTTATTAAAATCATGAGTAGAGAAAACATGTTTTGAGGCGGATGGCTTCACATTGTGGTTTTATGAGATGGTTTCTTTGGGTCTCCGTGGAAGACATCTGTGAAGCTGTTCTCATAAAGAAAAGGCCAAATTGGTTGAATGAGCGGTTTATATTTGTTGTGTGGGTTGCTATTTGCAGAGAATAAACTAAGACCAATGAATCCATTTCACTGAGGGCTGCGGAGTGCAATTGAGCCGAAGTCCCAAATGGGAGAGATCGATACTTTATTTACTAAGACAAGCCCTAAATCTGAGACTTGATAGCTGCTTATATTTTTTTAATACTTGTTTCTTTGCTTAGGTTGATATTTATTTATGTATGCAATAGCTTTATCTAAATAAAAAATTTTTTAATTATATATTAATCTTAAAATTCAGACTCATCCTGATGGAATATGAGAAAAAGCTGCTCTTTGGTGTGGCTTTGCGGCCTGTTTTAAAATCAGATACAAATCTGCAAGCTGATCTTAGGTCTTGACACCCACTCTCGGTGGCATATGGCCCAGCTCGATGCCAGAACGCAATTAACCGTGATGCTAAACTGTCACAATAAAAAGGTACCTGTTAGATGTGAGTGTGTTTTCGTTATGATTTTCCACCTATAATTTCATGTCCCTTTATATGTTTCTTAAATTCCTCACATTATTTGTTTCTGGAGCAAGGAATTAAATGATCAAAGATCAAGTGGTGTCCATGAAAGTTAAAGATGAAAGTTGTAAGAATTCATCGCCCTTAAATCTCCCAGGAAAAGCCGCAGTAAATGACATTGTGCATCTGGGGAACATACCTGCTGCCCTTCGCCCTAAGTGTACCTGCTGAGGAGGGAGGGCCCGCTCTTTTCCTGTTCTTCACACAAAGGACACGGCCAATTACATTTAACGCGCTATTAGCTCATTGGTCTGCGGGACCGTCACCTGGAAGCCGAGCTTTGCTTCCCAAGGTCAGCGTGAGGCCAGATACAGGCCTCTGCCCTCCCGGAGGGTGCCCGGGCCCGGGGGACAGGCGGGCAGGTAGAGACGTTGGCACAGAGATGCTCGCTTCCCAACCTACGTCCCCAGGTAGAAACAAAGTCGGGCCACGGGGGGAGGGGGGTCAGCTGAAGCTTCGACTGCTACCAGCTGAGACCCCAGAGGAAAAGTGTCTAGAAACCTCTTTAGTTCCTCAAAGAAAAAAAAATTATTTCTATGTGCCCCATCTTGCTTTTCCAGATGTTCTGGAAAGAAAAGGGTGCTGTGAGTTACGGCACACGTGGAAAAAGTCTCACCTCACGACAGCGGCCTATCGGCAAAACGTAGTCAACCAGATAAGAGTCCTGGCCAGGGTGGCTCAGTGGTTAGAGCATTGGCTCTAACCCGAAGGGTCGTGGGTTCGATTCCTGGTTAAGGGCGCATACCTGGGTTGCAGGTTCGATCCCCAGCCCTGGTTGGGGTGCGTGCGGGAAGCAACCAGTCCATGTGTCGCTCTCACATTGATGTTTCTCTCTCCCTCCCTCCCTTCCACTGTCTCTAAAAATCAATGGAAAAAAATACCCTCGGGTGAGAAAGAACCAAAAATAAAACTGAAAACGGTACCGGAAAACAAAACACGCCATGAGGTTGCATTGGGAATATATTAGAATCTTATAATAATACGGCTCATTATTAGGGGAACACAGGTTTCAAGAAATCATGGGTCAAAATTGTGTCCCTTCCCAAACATAATAGGACCGAGTTCAAGCCAATACAATGAGGTGAGCGATTAAATACAGGGTGTCCCCAAAAATGTATACGCGCTTTAACAGCTGATAGCTCAATTCTGAAAATGAAATGTATTTTAATAAACACCGCCTTTATAACTGTTTAAAGTGCGTGTGTCCATTTTAGGGGGGGCCTGTAGGTAGAACAGAGCGCGTCGGGGGTGGTCCCAGGCGGTGCTGGAGGGAGTCCCGGGCGGGGGGCTCTGCTGGTCTGAGGAGCCGGCAGCCCCGGCCTTGCTCCCCTCGCAGCGGATACGGGTTTGACCAGCGCCCATCTCCTGCGGGGCTGTTATCACACCACCGTCGAAGGAAACGCCAGGTACAAACGGAACCGTTCAGTGCCCAGCGTCAGCTCATTAGGCCCGGCTGAGCCTCGGAAGAGCCTGTAAGTGATGAGCTAAAACATTAATACCCGTTTCAAACCCGACGAGCAGCGACAGGGGCGCCTGCGGGGTCGCGCGGACTCCTGACACCGCAGGAAGGGCTCGCCGCACAGGTGGGGATGTCCCGGCGGCGTGTCCTCTGATACCGGCCGAGGAAGAGTGACGAGGGTCCTCCAGGTGACACCGCCGTTGACGGAGAGAGAGGAGATTTCAATCGGGGGGGGGGGTTTCATTGTGTGGTGGCCACGCTCTTCCCGGCCCATCAGAGGTGCTGACTGAGGCACCTGCGTGCCCCGCGGCGCGGGAGGAAACAGAACCAGAAAATGGACTATCCGGTCCCCGCTGAGGACGGCCCCTCGTTAAAGCGACGTGGTATTAAAACCGGCTGAGATCCGATACAGGGCTCCACGAGTGTTATTAAATTATTACACCTTTAGGTGAAAAATACCCCTCAGCTGCCTTTATATGCAATCAAAGCCCTGATTAAATATTCATGTCCTGAGATTAAAGGGTCACTTGAATGGGTTTTTGTGAAAAGCAAACCCCCGAATGCTGAACAGGAGCTGCTGTGAATTAGCTACATTTGTATCCTTTGTGGATGCCGAGGCCTCGGCCCGCGTGGAGGGCGAGGGGCCTGGGGCTCCCCGTGGCTGCCGCCCGGGTGCTTGGGGTCCGTCGTGATCCTCGCTGGCCGCTGGCCGAGCCACCGGGAGCTCAGCGACTCCTGCGCTGCCGGCTGGGAGCGTCGCCGGGCCTCTGCAGGGAGGCAGAAGCGACCTGGAGAGGGATTCCTGTTACAACAAACACCTTTAAACTGAGCGGAATAAACGCTGCTGGTTTTCCATACGAATGGCTGTGATACATTGAATCTAAGAAAGGAATATGTATACATTTTCATCTTCACCCGAGGATATTTTTTCCATTGATTGGGGGAGAGAGAGAGACATGGCTGTGAGAGAGACACGTCGATGGGTTGCCTCCCGCACTCGCCCCGCCCGGGGCCAGGGTTGGAGCCTGCAACCCAGAAACGTGCCCCTGACCGGGATTTGACCCCTCGACCTCTCGGTGCGCTGGCTGACGCTCTAACCACTGAGCACACCGGCCAGGGCCTTTTCGCCCTTCTCGATGCCTGCATCTCAAATCCAGGACAGCCTTAGGGTCTCTAGTTCCCGTGATTTATTCCCAAACGGTGGCAGTTTTCTGTTGTTACGCAGCTAGGTCACCGCACAGTGACCCCACCGGTCAGGGTGGGCGGCAGTGGGCAGGGACCCCAGCCATCTCCTGGGGAGGGCAGTCTCGCGCCCAGCCCAGGGCTCTGGCTGGCCCCGAGCGGCGGCAGGTGGGGGAGCTGGCCCAGGTTGGCAGCCCCTTCAGCTGTGGCTTCCGGGATTCCCACACTGTCCCGTGTCCCTGCTCTGAGTAGGTGGCATCCTTGAGCCCTGTTGTCCTGTCCGGTCCTGGCCTCAGAGGAGCAGACACCTGGGCCTGCCCCTTAGGCCCAAACAAAGCCTCGTGGCAGAGGCGTGGTCAGCGGCCTTTTTCCCGTTTGTTCTCTCTGACGTGAACCTCGGGCCTTCTCTTGGGTTGGCCGTAAATCCAGGCTCACAGTAAGACCTGACCTAGCAGAGTGCAGCCCTGGAGAAGTTGTCTTCCTCCCCACCCAAGTCCTTTCCGCACAGCCTGGCAGGCCCCTGGGAAGGGGCTCGGGGGTCTCCCAGCACCTGCTGCGGCCCCCAGGGCGGGGACACGCACGAGGGCCTGCACCTCCGCCAAACACCTGGGACCTGCCTGGCCTCCCTCGAGTAAGCGCGCATCTCGTGTAAACGCCCCCGCCGAGCTAAAATGCCAAGGCTGAGCGGTGCCCGGACACCCGCACGCACCGTCCTCTGGACATTGGTTTGCCCCACTCTGTCTGGTGTTGTGCACATGGGCACCTGTCCTTCAACACCTGGAGTCCTGAGGCCCCGTGGTGGGCAGTGAGCCGACAGGACAGAAGGTGGAGGTGGCCGGGCAGAGCACCCTCCAGGGTCAGGACCCCGCGGCAGCCACACTGATTGGCAACTGGCTGTGGGGTGAGGGAGACGCGGAGAGAAACGCCGCCGTGACCGTGAAAGCTGATGCCCCCTCGTGTTAGACAAGGAAGGCCTGGGGTCCTCACCTTCCTCTCCTGAGGGCTACCTGTCCCCAGAGAGCTCCCCCCAAACAGATCAGGAGAGTAGGGGAGACGGAACAGACCCAGGCCGATGGCAGCAAGCAAATGCTGACGCCGGACACGCCGGTAGGAGGACCTGACCTTGGGACCTGTGTTCTCTGGCCGGTGGTCTTCAGTAGGAGTCGGGCCGGGGACCTCTGGGTCGACGAGATCATAGTGACTCTTGTTCTGAGAACAGAGAAGCAGGGACCCCTAGTGGGAAGGTCAGAGCGACCTTGGGGACACCTCGGGGGAGGGGAGCATCTCCCCACACAGCCTGTCGTCCTGGGCCAGTTCTGGGTTTGCAGGATTATTTTCACTTTTTTTCATTGTGAGCCGTACGGAGAAGAATTTTGTCAGCAGAATCTCCAAGGTTCAAAATTCCCCTCAGACGTGCTTGCGGGAGGGTGTGTGCCAGGGACATGGGTCCACACTGTGAGCCCCCTAGTGACAGGTGACGCTGCCTCCAGGCTTGTCTGGATTCTTGTTGTTCTAGGAAGGTCTTGGAGAGCCTTGGGTTTGTGTTCTGATGGCGCCGTCCGAGTCCAGACCAGTGCCTGTCGGCCCAGCATGAACTGGCACCCCCGTGGGTGAGGCGACCCGAAGCCCCCTGTCCCCCTTGAGAATGCCCTTGGACAGAAGTCAAGTGAACCTGGACTGACCCAGGCCCCTCTGAACTCGGTGCTCAAGCCGCTGGGTGATGGCAGGTTTCCCGTCCTAGCGGGGCGGTGGTCGAGCCCCTGTGAGCCCTGCATCCCTCTAGTGATAGCTGGTGATGAACATGAGCACAGCCCTTTACAGTTTGCAAATCCCCTCCTCGGACACCGCCTCACGTGGCCCTCACAGCGCCCTCATGTAGAAATGCAATTATTATCTCCACCTGTGGATGAAGACACCAGGGCCTGGAGAAACATGAGTGACCAGGGCCAGAGGCCCAGGTGTCCCGGCTGCAGCACCAGTAGGCTCCCCGGGTGGGGGTGGGGGTGGGAATCGGACAGGACGGTCCCCAAGGTCCCCTGATTCTGACGTAGAAGCAGGATGACAGGAGAACCGAGAGCCATAGGGGGCCCTGGATTGGTTCATCGACTGCAGTTTCCTTTGCAAAGAACAGGACTTTGGGGGCAGCGTCGCTCCCGCTCATGGAGGCAGGTCGGACGTGGGCTTGTCCACCGGTGACGGCTTTCTTCAAGATCACGACAGGAAAATGTACGTCAGCAAGAGGCGGGTGACAGTGTGGGTGTGCGGCTGAGCGTGGGAAGGGGCAGCACAGCACCTGCCATCCTCCTGGGGCAGGTGGGTTGTCCAAGTCACCGAGGCCACATGTGGCAGGTGGTGGTGGCCAGACACGGTGCCCACATCCGAGTGGCCCAGAAACCATCCATTAGCAACCGGCTGCTCTGGACATAACGATGTAGGATGTCACCCCAGGGTTGGCCTCTGATCCCCTCAAGGCCATTCCGTCCATTGTGGCCACTGTCAGAACAACACTTGGAACTCACCTTTGCTCCCTAGAACCTATGGTCCTTCAGCAAACCGTCAACATCCCTCTGCCATGGGGCCTCGGGGAGCCTCGGCCACACTCTTCTTCCACGAATATATTTAAATGCATGAAATGAAAGGCACCAGATCACACGGAAGCCCATGAGATCGGAATTGTTACGAAATGAAGTTTAATTGTGATGTGGGTTTCTTTCTGGGCATGTGAAAGAGCAGGGCCGAGCAGCAGTGACGTCGTCATGAGCAGAAGCGGCGTCCTGTGATGTCGCCTGCAACTGCCGCGTGACGCGAAAACGTTGGTGATTTAAGCTGGCGACCTGGTCACGGGCAACGCCGCATGCCCCTGTGACATCATCTTGTCTATTTCGCAAGGAAAAGATGGGACGCATTTCCGCTAGAGACAGGTTAGCGAGAGCAGGGGCGAGTTTCTCCCACCCCAGTTTGCAGAACCCAGATTAAGAGGTCCTCCCCGAAAGTGAACAGCTGTAAGTAGTCCTGTTTAGAGGGGAAACTGAGGCACAGAGAGGCTAACAGCGAGTCGGAGCCCCACACAGGACCTTTTGTCGACTGTGCTGACTACTTGGCCCTCCTCAGTCTTAAAATAATACTATCCCAGCCCTGGCCAGGGTGGCTCCGTTGGTTGGGCCTTGTCCCACGCACGGAGAGGTCATGGGTTCCATTCCGGGCCTGGGTTGCAGGCTCTATCCCCGCCCAGTAGGGGGCGTGCAGGAGGCAGCCCATGGATGTTTGGCTCTCCCCCCAAATCCACCACCTCCCCAGCCACACCCTGCTCCTGGCTCACACAGGCACCATGGACCAAGGGCTTCATGGCCCCCCACCAACCTAAGCAGTCCGTGCTCGGCCCCGCCTTGCTTCCCGCCCGTGTTAACCCTTCCGGTTCCCTCGCCGTTACTCCTGCCCCTCCCAGGTCTCCGCATCCCAGGACTGGCTGTGACCAAGTATTTAAAAAGCAGGCTGAACGTAATGTGAAATCATCACCACAGTAACTGTAGTTATCGGCACCACACACCATTGCCACGTTTTCTGGTGGGGAGAACTTTTAAGAGCTACTCTCTCAGCAACTTTCAAATATGCAACACGGTGCGGTTAACTGTAGCCACCTGCTGTGTGAGCTCACTTCTGAGTCCCCTACTGAAATGGATACAATGTGTCAGTTGTACCTCAATGAAAGTAAAAAAATAAATACTGAATAGAAGCAGGCCAAGCCCGGGCCCAGTGGCTCAGTTGGTTAGAGCGTGGTCCCTATACGCCAAGGTTGCGGGTTCAAGCCCCTGGTCAGGGCACATACAAGAAGCAACCGGTGATGCATCAGCAGGTGGAGCGGCGCACTGATGCTTCAGACCGGCCGAGGGGCACCGGGGGAGAGGCTGAGCAGAGGGACCGGAAACCCGGCCGGCGTGTGACCCCGGGCAGTCGTCTGGCCGGTGGCTTCAGTTCCCATCCTCTCCTGGACTGGGTGACGCTAAGCTCTTTAGATTGCCCCAGGATCCCAGGAAGTCGCCACTCTCCTCAGTGATGTTTGTGTGGATACTTTGTTGCTGTTTGTCCGTTTGTTTTGCTCATTTTTGCTCGGGCCCCCAGCTTTCTCCCTCCTCCACCCCAGTCCTGGAGGGGGGTCCGCTGGCTTCCACAGGGGCCTTCCCCGGGCTGGGAGCCCCGCCCTTTGCTCCTCTGGCCTCGGAGGGATGCTCTTCCCTTTTCTTCCCCTTCTGTTTCTCTAAACTGTTTGCACATTTGAAAAAAGACTTCCGTCGCCTGTCCTCTCCCGCTGCACGGGGGCTACAGCCCTGCTTCCTGTGGCCCGGATGCCTGCCGCTCCCCATGGCAACCGTGGGGCCCCCGCTGCTGCTGGACCGCAGCCGCTGGGCCAGCCCAGCCCCGGCTTCCCCTCCTCGGAAGAGAACAGGCTCCAAGGGGCCGGGACCAGGGGGTAAAGGAAGGGGGTTCGGACCCCGGCCCGGGTCGAGGTGCGGAGACAGCTCTGACCTCCGCGTCCCAGGCCAGTGGCCTGCCAGGCAGCCAGGGGAGTGTGGTGAACACAAAGGCCCCGGCTGCTTAGTGACACCGGGCAGGTCATTGGAAGCAGGTGAGAACACCTGAGTTTCCCCTCCTGTAAAGTGGTTAAAGATTTTATGGGCCCCACAGCCCTGCCGTGAGGAGCCCAGGAGGTAACTATAGAGTTCGCGTGCACGCAGTGACGTTAGTTATAAGGGGACCCCACAATTCGTCCTCAAATGGAGCCACATAAGAGGGGCGGCTGGAGTGAGCACGCCAGGCTCAGTCGCTATTTCTGGACTAGAGAGGTTTGAAGCAATCGGGCTTCTATTAGACAAAGGGAGACCTGAAGGCGAGGGTGACCTGATAGGTCTGGCACCCAAGGGTCCGCGGGGCACAGGAGGGTTAGAGACCGGCCGTGGCCAACAGGTGGCCGTATGGCTGCAAAGCTCAGAGCCAAGTGAGAGGGAGGAATGTTCTGGAGAGAGCCGGAGGACCCTTCGGATCAGCTTCCTTTTGGGGAAAGTGGGGAACCCTCTGTGCCCCTCAAGGCTGCTGGAGGGGAAATGAGATCAAGAACTGGCAAAGCCCTTCGACAGCGAAATGCCTGATGCACGGGAGGATCTCCAGCTGTCCTGCGTCCAGGGCCAGGTGAGGTGTGCCCAGGGCTGCAGGGACCTGTCTCCAAAGCAGCTGAAACCCAGGGGGCAGGAGCCCAGTGAAGGGTCAAAGAAAGGCCAGTGAGGGGAAGACAGGGGACCCAGCTCGTGGCCCTGCACCTGCCGCAGAGCTCGGGGTTGGCTGTGCCTTTGGACTAATGAAGGAGGGCTGAGCAGGGGCTAGGCTGGGCACAGAGCCCTGGGTTGAGCGGTCACTGCCAGGGTCCTGCACAGCCAGACTCACCAATTAGCTCTACAGACGGAAGAAACAATACGTGTGAGGTTGTGTAGCCAGACCCACAACTACCCACCTCACCCTCCTCTCCTTTCAAAGACGGACACGGTGACCAGTTCGAGGCTGCCTGGTCGGTCCACTGCCCAGCTCCTGGCACCCAGGAGAGACCCCAGGACTAAGTTCTCCAAGAAAACGTGAGTACAGACAATGCTCCTTTCTGGGGCCACCTCCTCTGTGCTGACAACCGGCTTGCAGCTGAGCAGGGTCTAGACAGTGGGGAGGCAAGCCACAGAGTGACACGGGCCGGTGGCGAAGGGACCCAGGGATGGACAGAGCCTCACCATTTAGCACAGTGGCCACAATGAAATAAAACAAAAATTAAGTAAATGAAATTTATTTATTTAATTAAATAAAATTAAATAAATAAAACTAAAAGCCAGCTCCCTGGTTATTCCAGCCACATTTCAAATGCCCAAAAGCCACCTAGTCTGGCGGCCAACACACCGGACATTCCCATCCTCAGGGGAAGTCCCATGGGACAGAGCTGGGAGGAACGGGCTTTCCACAGGCTCCTCAGGGACACGGCTGCCCCAGGGTCCAGGTCTCCTTCCCCACAGTGGTGTCCTTTCTGAAAGTCAACTTCCAGACTCTTTGCAGAATGCACTGTGTTTTGGGGTCTCCATTATAGCACCCTAGCTTCACATAGCTGCAGCATATTTGTGGGAGTATATATTAATATATATATATCTGTGGTGTATGTACTTGTATATATATTTTCATGTGTATGTATTTGTATACAGTCAAACCTGGTTTCTCGAAAGCCTCCCACCTGAAACAACTCTCTTCTCAACCTGACAACCCTTTCATGCTGACACCTGTGTGATCACTCACGCGTCTCTCAGGCGACAAAGGAGAGAATTCGAGAGTATGAGTCAGTTTACTGCTAAACCTCACGTTGTTAACAGCTCAGGAGATTGTGCTGTGAATACTTTCGTGTGGTTTTTTTGCTCTTGTTGCTGCTTATTGTTAATAAGTTTTCATTTTTTACTGTGTGTTTCATGTCCATTTTGTTAAATTTTCATTTACATTTCATGTCCTTTGTGTTTTTAGAGTGTTTATTTATAGAGCAAATAGTACACTCAACATGTACTGTATATAAGAAAGGTTAAAACGGAATCGTTTAGGGGAGGTCTGGAAAGGATTAATTCAATTTACATTATTTCTAATGGGAAAAAATGATTCGGTTTTCGAACAGCCTTCTGGAAGGAATTAAGTTCGAGAACCAAGTTTCCACTGTATATATATATTTGTGGGTATATATATTTATACATATATTTTTGTGGGTGTATGCATTTTTGAACATCTATGTTTGTGTGTATACATATATACACACATATACCTTATGCCTCAAATAGGTGTGGATCTAAGGTAATCGATAAATGCAAAGTCCTTTAAAATCTCCACTGACCTGCAAGTCATTGTTCACCTCTGTTTTCTCAGAAAGCGCTAAAACTGTAGCTACTGTCAGGTTACGGATCTTGATGTCTCTGGGTGTTAAAAAAAAAAAAAAATCCTTTTACCCGAAAAGGCTGGGAAGCGATGGCCAGTGAAGCAGGGCACGTGGGGCTGGAGAGGAGGAACAGGTGGTGTGGGCTCCACAGGGTGCTGGCCCCTGACCTTGGGCTCAGGCAGCAGGTCCTGGGGTCTGGCTCTCAGAGAAGGTGATTCACCGCGGACAAGGCAAACCAGAGTGTGTGTGCGTCTGGCCTGGGGGTGCAGCCCCACAACTTGATGAAGAAAACACCAGCCCTGGGCGTGCTCAATGGGCTGGGCATCATCCTGGGCACCGGAAGGTTGCCCGTTTGATTCCAGGTCAGGGCACGTGCCCAGGTTGCAGGGCTCAGCCCCCAGTAGGGGGCGTGCAGGAGGCAGCTGGTCGGTGTTTCACATAGATGTTTCTCTCTCTCCCTCTCCCTTCCTCTCTCTCTAAAAAAATCAATACAAGCCCGGCCGGGCGTGGCTCAGCGGTTGAGCATCGACCTAGGATCCAGGCAATCAGGGTTCGAGTCCCGGTCAGGGCACAAACCCGGATTGCGGGCTGCAGCCGATCAATGACTCTCATCATTGATGTTTCTATCTCTCTCTCTCCCTTTCCCTTCCTCTCTCTGAAATCACTAAAGATATATTTTTTAAAAAAATCAATAAAAATATTTAAAAGAAAAAAAAAGAATGGACCATAATGGGGAAACTGAGGCACGGATGGGTTGAGAGACACTCCTAGCCTCACACGCTGGGCAGGGGCAGACTTGAGATTCAAACCCAGAGTCCTGCTCTTGGCCTTCCTGCCAGGCGCCCTCCCAGAGGCGCTCGGGGGACAGAAAGCGTGCACACCAGTCCCCAGGCCTCCCGCTCCCTCCCCTGAGGCCTTTATCCGGGCTGTCAAATCGCAGGAGATTGTGTGCATGGTTCTCTCTGATGTGCAAACACATCCCCTGGGAATTCCCGTGACAGCCAAGAAATTCATTCTGTCTCGCTCACCCAACACCTTTCACTACGTGACACTAAATCGTGGTCCTCTCTGTGCCTCAGTGACTGGGACACCGTGAGCAGAGTCTGAGTTTGCTTAGCAGGACCTACAATATATGTGCGTCCCCTCCCACAGCCCTGGGCCCCCAGGTCAAACGACCTGGTTGTGACCCACAGCCTGGGAGGGTTCTCGCAGAAAGACCCCCCCCTTCCCAACCCCCTGCTTAGGGTTCCTCCAACCTGCCAGGAGCAGGAGAGACCTGGGCATGGGCAGAGGGGCCCCTGGGTGGGGGTGGGGGCCGACCAATCGGGGCAGAGTTCTGGAGGGACTCCTGGCTTTTCAGGGGGACTGTGGCCTTGGGAAAGACAGGATAATGCAATCGGGGTGGTGGGCTGTGAGTATGAGGTGGGGAGGGCCTTCCAGAAAAGGAGGGCCAGTGGCAGGAACCACGTAGGACCCAGGGCAGAAGGGGACAGTGAAGTACCTGCAGCTTCCTAAAGCCCAGAAAGAAAGACCCATCACTCCCCCTCCCAAGGGGGGAGCCTGATCAGGTGAGTCTCATAGGCTGGCCAGTTTTCATTACATCTGTGCCCAAGGGCAGGTGGTGACAGGTAGCCCAGAGGGCAAAGGGGCTGTGTCCTTCCTGGGGTAAAAACGGGACCCAGAAACTAGTGACAAGGGACAGTGAGCTCTCCCTGGCAGATCAGTAGTTTTCTGCCACCGTTGTCCCTACTGGGGCCTCAGGCACTGGGGAATAGGCCCCCCTGGCCTAGAGCTTCTGGGGTCCCCCTCACCCCATGCTGGATACCCTCAGCTCATCAGGCTCCTTGGGTCTGGGTCTGTGGCCCCCTCCCCCACCGGCAGGCTGAAACTGCCCATCCCCTGGTCTATCAACCCCATGTCCAGTCTGGCCCTACCTGCAGGGCCCCACCCCCACCCCTCCAGCAAGGTACCTTCTCGGCCTTGGCCCACATCTGTCCCTCCAGCCTCCACAGAAGCCCTCTCACTCCTGGTACCCCACCCCTTCTGGCTGTGCCCCCCACCCCATAGATCCCCCATGTGCCCCTGGGGGTGTGGGTGGGGGACCACAGACAGCTATCCTCCCAAGCTCCAGGGGTTAGGAGCACTGTCTCTCCTTGGGCCTGTTTTAACATCCAGTTGACCTTGACATCGGTCTCCACAGCCCCGGGCCCTGCAGGGACTGCTGGCATCCAGCATGCACAGGCCTCCCACCTCCCCACCCCAGCTCTGGACGCCTAGCCATCAGCCTCTGTCGTGGTGCACACGGCTCAGCGGCCACCTGTGGACCTCCATCCCCCAGCACCCGGCCCCAAGGTCTGCCCAGCTGCAGCCACTGAAGCCCTGCTCACCTGCCCCCTAAGCAGGGCAGCTTCAGGTGGCCTCTAGCCCCTGGTCTGGGGGAATATCTGTGTCCTGCACCCCCAGCTCCCCTCACCCCTGGAACAGTAGGGCCGGTGGGATCCTGTCCCAGAGCCGCCGGTTGGACACAGACCCTGTGTTTCCCAGCGCTCCGGGGGCTGGGTGGGGCCCTGATGAACTGTCCACGTGGGGCTGAGCCCAGTCCCAGGCATGGCGGGTCAGGGATGCCAGAGGCTGCGTGACTGCCCACGGCCAGGCGCAAAGAGCCCTCCGGGCACAGCCTCTGGATGTGGCCGTGAGGTCCCGGGCCCTCAGGGCACAGCCACGCCTCTGCCATCGCACCTGTTCCGCCCCTTCTCCATCCAGGAGAGACCCCGCTACCTGATGGGCTTTAAAAGCGTCACCAAAGAGGAGCCGGGGGAGTATCTCAAGGGGTCCCTTGCTCCTACTGCTGTTGGGGGGCGCCCCCAGTCCTGCCTCCCCCCAGGTCTGAGCGAGGGAGGCTGAACCTGGTCTCACTCCGCCGGTCCCAGCTCTGTCTGGCGCCACCACGGGCTTGTGACTATGCGCGGCCATCTTGTTACTCTCTTGTTACACGGACTTGAAACATTGTTGCCTGTGCTGTGTGGAGACGGTTAAGCACAGGAGGCGCCGTCTCTGCTCTGCCGGCTTCCAGCCGGATCCTGAAGGATGGAGAGTGGAGGCCGCCCATGCGCCGCGCGCCCCCGCCCGTCGCTTCCTGGGGGCCCCGCCTCCGCGCCCCAATCCCACGATGCGCCTCCCTCCCTGGAATGAAGGCGACAGGTCCAGAGCCCGCAGTGGGGGGAAGGGCAATGACCCGAGGGCCGGCTCTGCTCCATTCGGTCATTCAGGGATCCAGGCGGACTCGGGCGTCATTGCCCTGTGACGTCACTGCCCTGTGACATCACTGCCCTGTGACGTCACTGCTCTGTGGCGTCACCGCCCAACCTGGGACGTGTAGAGGCGGCAGGAAAGACAGAACCCAGGGAACTCTCACCGCTCTTATGACCTTGGACCTGAGGGTCTAAGTGGATCTCTTTGTCCCAAGACCATTGGTCAGTGCGAATCTGGGCTCCCTGACTAACTCCCAGGGAGGCTGGGAGATACACGGGCACCCGCGGAATGTTTGGGGGGCACCATGTCCCCGCCAGTTCATTTTATTTTATTTTTAAAAGATTTTTTATTGATTTTTAGAGAGGAAAGGAGAGGGAGAGAGGAACATCGATGTGATATGGCTGCCTCCCACATGCCCCCCACCAGGGATCGAGCCCCAAAGCTGACTCCCAGCGTCCATCACGGGGACTGGCTCCTGGGGATCGGCTGCACCTCTGCCTGCCCAGGGACCCTCTTGAATCAGACAGCCACCTTCTGTTCTGTCCAAACCAGAACCTACAACAACAGGGTGTGTGACTGGGCTCCTGGCACCTGGCCGTGTGTTGCGTTCCCTGTGCCTGTATTTTGCAGTCTCCCCGTGAGGCCTCGAGCTTCCAGTTTGAGAACCGCAGCTGCAGACTTGACTGGGCCACTTACGTGAGCTGGATTCACTCACACGGGGTTAGTAAGACAGTAAAAAGGATGGCAATGACGACAGCTCCGCATGAACACCGCGTGCTGGGCACCCACTGGGCAGGTGAACCGAGGGCAGTGTTTCTCTGTGCCTGGCTAAGTGCAGAATTTCAACCCCCCTCTGGGGCAGATGAAATTCTCCCTCTTCTTGGGGACAGCAGGGCACGGAGCGGACCAGGGTCTTGCCAGGAGTCCATGTGATTTCCCGGGCAGGTCTGGCCGATTGCAGAGCCGGGGGGGGGGGGTCCTCTCCTCCTGCAGCTTGAGCCTGGAGGAGAGTGGAGGAGGGGCTGAGACTCACCCAAAACAGCAAAACCCGGAGGACAGCACACAAGGGTTTATACCTCGACATTTTTACAATGAAAAGACCATGGGTGCCTTGGCTGGTGCACTCAGTGCTTAGAGCATCATCCCATGCACCAAAAGGTCAGGGGTTCAGTTCCCGGTTGGGGCACATGCTGGGGTTTCGGGCTGGAACCCTGGTGGGGGGCGTGTGGGAAGCAGCCATATCACATAGATGTTTCTCTCTCTCTCCCTTCCTCTCTCTCTAAAAATCAATGGAAAATCTTTTAAAAAGAAATAAAATAAAATGAACATACCCTCTCTCCTTGGGGAAGGGAAACAACAAAAAAATAAAAACGGGACTACATCAAATGAAAAAGTTAAATAAAGAAACACCGAGCACATAGTAGGACCTCAGTCAATGTTAGGTGTGGTGATTATCGATATCAGAAAGACATAACAGGCCAAGCGTCTGGGAAACCTGGCCACTGTACTAAAAAGCGCAAAGAGGCACTAAGGATGCCCCTTAAAGGGGTGGAGAGAAATGAAAGAGAAAAGGGGGGACCCAGGACATTCCTCGCTGGCATCTCTGGCCACTGGCCACTGCCCTTCACACGGACTCACTGCCCTGGAATTCTGAGACCTACCAAGTCCCCTTTGGGCACGTTCAGAAGTTACCGTGCAGGAGGACGGCTTCATCCCCTGAAGGAGGCGAGAGGATGGCAGAAATGGACATTCCGAAGTCCTGGCCACCAGGGACAGTCTTGGGGGTGGGGGTGGGGCAGGTGGAGGCAGACACCAGCCAGGCCTTCCCAGTCCTGCTGGGGTGGGGGGGCTGCTGGCAGGCTTCTCCTCACCCCACAGAGCCACCTCGCCCCCCTCCACTGCCTCCCCTGGGGGCCCTGGGTCAGCCCGGATGCAGGAGGCCAAGGGCTCCTCTTTGCAATGCAAGGATGTGAGGCGCTTTAGTGGGAGGCAGGTTTTACGCCCGAGGCAGAGGGAATCTAACACACACTGGAGCAGAGAGACAGAAATTGCCTTTTAGACGGCTGCCATCAGCAATATTTAGCACAGACAGGTTCTGCAGGGGAGTTTAACCTTCTGTAACCTTACAGCCAAGCTCTCTGGCTCGCTCTCTCTCCCTCTCTCCCTCTCTCTCTCTCTCTCTCTCTCTCACACACACACACACACACACACACACACACACACACACTCAGATGTTCAGACATAGCTGCGATCGTGTGCGATATTTTACCACCACCCCCTTCTCGGAGGGGGAGCTCCGCAGACTGACGGCCTTTCTTCTATACACACCTGATGTCTTACCTAGGCCTACGTGCCCATCCCACGTGGTCCCGCAGAACAGGGACTGAAACTCGGAGATGCAAAAAGCTGGAGCTGCTTGCTAACCAGGGCGCTACGGCGAGTGCGGCTGGAGCTCAGCAAATAATTAATAGTAATGAAAATTGACGTTGTAAAAATTGAAGTGAGAGGGGCTGATAGCAAAGAATTGGTTTGGTTGTCAAACCTCGGGCCTAGAGGGAAGCAGATTGCTTTGGAGGATCTTTTAATTAATTTCAGAGTTTCCCTGATTCTTCCCCGCCCAGTGAGCCCAGTTCCTTTCTGGGCCGGGAGGATGCTCTGTGGAAAGAGGGAGGGAGGGCGGGGAGAGATGAATGCTGTCAGGAATCGGCGCATCCGGGCAGCCTCTGGAATCTCCGCCCCCAGCCCCGAAAGCTCAAGCTGGGGATGACTGGGCCCAAAGCTGGGGTTCGGCCTGTAATTTTACGTTTCCCACCTATGAATAAACCAGGTCTCCTTCCTCCGTGGCTAAAATAAAAACGGGGATCTCTGCAGTCTGACCAAGTTCAGCCACTGAGCTGCAGCATTAACTTGTATTCTAACAAGATTAAAATATATTTGTCCTGGGGATTAGCATACTTAAGGCCCCCTTTGCCTTTTTCTCGGTTGCAGGGCACTTTGATCTGCCTTCCGTGGCCGGAGCCGGCCTGGGCCCGGCTCCCCGACTGCCAAGTGTGAAATCGGCCTGATGTCATCCCCCATTCTTCCAGTTTACTTCTTTCACCAGTTTAATTATATTTCCGCCACAAAGCTCCGGCGTCTCATTGCATATGCAAGTTTGACTAGGAAGCATTAAAAAAAAAAAAAAAAAAAAAAAGGTGCGATTGAAATACCCCTGTGGAAGGGAGGGAGGAGGGAAGGAGGGGGGCCGGCAAATCTCCCTGTGCAAAGCCAGTGAGCCCCAGCCCTCGGCTGGCTCGTCCCTAACGGATGCTCTTACCTGTGTGACAGTGTGTGTCCAACTTTGTCCGGCTCTGCGCTGTGCCTGGCTCCCTCCTTTGACGCCGGACACAAAGGCCACGGTCATGCCCGTGTGCTGGGCTTGGGGCCGTTCGGCTTGTGGCCCCAGTGGGTTTGTATTACATTCCTTCTCTGACAGGAAGATTTTGTTTCCTTCGAGTCCAGGGATCCACGGGGTGGCTTGTGTCCCTACCTAACGGCCACCTTTCTCAGTTCCCAGTCAATCGCCCCCTTTGAGGCAGATCAGCCCGAGTAAACTCTAGGGCCCACTCAGCGCTGGAAGGGAAGGTGTCTGGCCCGCCTTCGAGCGCCTCAAGACTCAGACAATTGAATTCTGCATCCAGGCCTGGTGTTGTGGCCCTCCAGCCCTTCAGAAACCCCCCAAGGACTGCTCAGAAAGGCCCGCCTGCCAGCGGAATAGGCCTTGAGTTGGCCCCAGAGTGGCACCTGCTAGTGTACCTCGTCTCCAAGGCCACCAGAGCCTCCTCCTGATGGCTTAGGGGCTGGGGGACAGAAGGGAGGGAGGCGGCAGGGGAGACGGATTGGGCGTTACAGAGCCAGCCCTGCCGGTCCTGGGGGCTGCCCTGCGCAGGGCACCCTCCGAGGGCACCAGTGTTCAAGAGAGGAAATGAGCCGCCTGCAGGGGCGGCTGGGGTTCTGACCTCCCCGCCAGGCCCCGGCCCCAGGCTCCATTCACACCCCACTGGAGTGTCTCAGAGGCTGGGGCATTCTCTCTCCTGGGGTGGGGGGGCTCTGGGGACATTGGGTGTTACTTCCATACACACTGCTGGACAGAATAGAAATGCAGATGGGCTTCTTTAGCATTTGAGAGCAGGTCGAGCTGGGAAAGGCCTCCTCGGACAGCCCCCTTTGTCTGAGATTTTCCAGGGTTTTCCACTTTGCGGGGGGGAGCGCCCACAGGTAAACAGACAATAGGTAGCCTGAGTTGACTGCCCCTTCTGCCCTGGGGGTGGAAATGAAGCGCCAGCCCCGTCCAGTCTTTTAAAAGGTCCGCGTGTAGCACCGTTTTTATTTCGAATCATTGGTTCCTGCTCAAACGGGAGGTTAGCCACACGTCGCTCCTTCAATGGAATGATAGAATTATAAAATTATCTCCACGTAATTAATTCAGGATTAGGTTTCATTTCGTTAGCATGTAATCAAAGCCTGTTATGCTTTTAGCTATAGGAACAGCAATTAATTTTAAAGCGTCACTTACACCCTCGCTATTTAGACAAAATAGGCTTCAGCACCACGAGGCCGCCCACTCGCTCTTAGAGGAGGAGCTGCCGCCCGGGTGGCAGGATGAGTGCCAGGCGGGTGGGGGGGGCACACAGGTGCCTGGCAGTGTGGTTTCCAGCCAACACCGTCCGGTGGGATGACCTTTCCTCCGCTTTGAATCAAACGTGTCTGGTGGCCGTGGGACTGGGGCGTGGAGCAGTGACCCCCATAGGAACGGACACTGGAGTAGACCATCAAGCCACTGGGGTCCTATAGGAACCCGGCACAGTGCCCCGCACGCTGTGAGGTCAGGAAACTGGCGGGTCCCGACCTGAAGATGTGCGAGTAGGTGCGAGGCCTGAGACAAAGTGCACACTTAGCAGTAGTTTGAAAAGGGGGCCCGGGAGGCGCGTGTTTTGGGAAAGTGCTAGAGTCCTGGATTTCGGCGGGCCCCATGGACCTCCACGGTTACACGCGTCCTATAACCACGTGGGTGTTGTTTGTCCTGCGCACTCACGATTCTCTCCTGTTTTCCTTTCCTTAAACAACTCCACAGAATCGAGGAAGGTGTGGGCGCCCTTCCCCGATGGGACTGGGCTGTGGATGGGCATCCTGAGCTCTACAAGGGTTTCATTTGGGGGGAGATGGTCCAACTCCCAGTGTGGGGCCCACGCAAAAGAAAACCTCCGAGGAGGCCCTCTAGGTGGATGTTCTTTCTGCTCTGGGTGGGCCGCGGGGAGTAACACGCTGAAGGCCTGGTTACAGAACTGTACTTCCCAATTCCTCTGGGGCTAGGTGATGTTTTACAGGTATTTGCATGAAAAAAAACGTGAACCCTGAGCCATCTGGAGCGGAGGAGTGTGAGCTGGACTTTGGGGCCTGTGGAAGGAGCTGGGCCAGCAGTTTCTTTGCAGGTTTGGGGATGGAGAGCTCCCGGTTTCCGTGCAGACGTCTCGCGTGGAGAGACATAGTGGGAGAGTCGGCAGGGCAGCCCGAGTCCCCGTGGAAACGCCCGCGGGGCCGCCTGACCTGCAGTCGCGCGGGAACAGCGCTGGCGGTGGCAGGGGGCGAGCTGCGCAAAAGGCTGGGTGGTTCCGCCGCGTCCCCGGCTGGCTGCCGGAGTCTAAAGAGATGCCAGCGAGCGCGCTTCGCCTTCTGCCGAGGGGCGCGGGAGAGCAAATCTATCGGAAACCGCGGGACAAAGTTTTGGCCCGAAGGGAAAACTGAGCTGCGACGTGCCGCGGCCGGGGAACGACGCCAGGCGCGCGGGGCCCGGGTCTGGGCGCAGTTGGAGGGGCGCGGAGGGGACGCCGCCCCGGGACCCGGGCGGCGCTGGCTCCTCGGGCCCCTCGGCAGCTGGAGCCTGTGATCACCCATCCAGAGAGGAAAGAAAAGGGGAGTTAGCGCGGGGGCAGGGGCTGGGGGGAGGGCAGGCCCCGCGGCAGGGCCTGGCGGTCCCCGGGCAGACAAAGGACTTGGCGGGAGCGGAGAGCCCCGAGCGCGCGGCCGCAGGGCGTTGGGCGGCCCTTTCCCGGGCAGCGCGCTCCGACCGCGCGGCCAAGTTTCTCAGCTCGACAGATGGGGACGCGCAGGGATCCCCACGCTCCCGGGCCCCACGGAGGACCTGGGCTGCGTCGGGGTCCCTCCGGGGCCTTCCCGAGCCCCGCCGCCCGCGCTCCCCTCCAGACCCCTCCGCGGAGGAGACAGCGCAGCGGGCGGGGGGCCCCCCGCAGCCCAACCGGGGCCTTGGCTCCTGTTCCCTCCGCGGTGCCCGGGAGACTGGGATGGGGGGACGCCTTCCAGGCCGAGGGGGAGCTGATTACAGCCTCTCTTTGTTTCTGGAGGGCAGAGCGCGGGGCTCAGCCCAGAAAGAGGGGCGGGACGGCCAGCGGGGCCGGTCGCTGGCTCCGCACCCCAAGGTTCGCCCATCCCAGAAAACCCGGTCTGGCTTCCCTCGGGGACACGGAAGGCCTAGGGGTCTGAGGACACCCTACCGGTGCCCAGCGTCGTTGGCCAGGCCTGGCACGGCCTGGCTGCGTTGGCGAAGAGCAGCAGGCCCGAGTCACACCTGTTCCCCCAGACTCTGGAGTCGTTCGCCCCCTCTCATCTCCCCCCCACCCCAATGCCTCTGCGGGGGCTGGTCCCAAGCTGCAGAGGTGGCCCTCACCCCAGGAGCTGAGCACGTGGCCAACAGCAACAACTACAATAATAATATCGCCGTCACCGGCAGCCTCACCAGCCAGAGCCCAGCGCGGCGGCCCACGCTTGATTTAATCTCGTAATTAGGAGCCACTTTAATGAATATTATTATGTCATTTCAGGCGATTTCAAGAATGGCCTTTTATTTTTTTTGTGGGCGGGCCGTATAAAGAGAACAGAGTATTAGAGATTAATAAAACCATGAATGGTGTGCGCGGGGCTCGCGCGGCGTGGGCGCCGAGGGCGGCTGGGCCTGCAGCCCCCGGGCCGGGGACTCGGCGCCCCTGTGACCGCCCCTCTCCACGTCCCTCGCCCCACCCGCCTGCGCAGCTCCGAGGCCTGCAGAAGCCTCCTCGCGACAGAAGCGCAAAGGGGTCCCCGGCCCCAGACCCAGCGCGGGGCTCAGCCTGTGTGCAGGGCGGCTGGGCGCGGGTGGGGTGGGACCGTCGGTCTTCCCCGAGGCCTTTGGCAGCGAGGCCCTCGGTCGCCAGTCGCTATTAACCTCCCGGCGCGCGACTCCCAGGGGCGCGCTGCGTTTTCGGTGGAGCCGGGACCCTCCCGTGGCGCTTGGGGAGCGGCCGGGCCGGCTGAGAGCGCGAAGGTCGAGTGTTATTAAACCAGCGGGAGAGAGAATGACTTTCAGCCGAGCGGGAGCGAGCGCACGCCGCCCCCCTGGCCGCCCGGGGCAGCCGCGGGCGTATTTGCATAGATAGTGCCAGGGTATTTGTGAGCCCCGTGCGCCCGGGCACACCTGTGCCCAGCGGTCCGGGAGCCCCGACGATTTGCCTTTCACTCCAGGAAAAAACAGAACAAAAAACGGAGCCCTCTCGGCGATGGGAGTGGTGTCACCCCGTGTGGCTCCCTCCTTGGCTCCCTAAAGAAAGCGCACAGCGGGTCCAGGCTGGGTGCCCGTCGCGCCCGCGTTGATCTTCGGATTCTGACTCCAGCCTGAGGACCCGACTCATCCGACCTCTCCAGGCAGCAAAAGCGGGAGGCCTGGGAGCGCCCTGCGGGAGCGCGGGCTCGGGCAGGCCCCGGCGGCCGCCTCTCCACCGGCCCTCAGCCCGGCCACCGGCCACCGAGGATGATGGACACGGCCAGGCCTGGCTTGGAGGTGGTTCAGCTGCTAAGAGCAGGGGCTTCTTTATACGGGAGCCTTCCTCGGAGGAGCGTTTAGGGAACCGGCCTCCTGCGGCCGGACAATCTGGTCGGCGTGGTCCCCCGACTTCTGCTGCCCCGTTGGTCCAGATCCCAGGCACCCAGAGGCCCAGGTGGAACCCCGCGGGCCGCCGGGCTTCAGAAAGGAGCCTTGGCTGCCCTGCAGGCCCTGCTCTGGTCTCCACTGGCCCCTCCTGAGAGCCGGTTGGCTGGCGCAGCAGGGCCTCTCGGAGCTTAGATTGTATGCTGCTGATTTTTAAAAATGTAATAAACATAGGAGCAGAACCAGAATCTCAGTGCTTCAGGGGTCTAAAATCTCACTCAGGTTAATCCCCTCCCAGAGACAAAAAGGCAAAAAAGAAAAAAAAATTTTTCCCTATGCCACTGCAGGCCTAGTATCTGCTTGCACACCTCTGGGGACAGGGATCTCATTACCTGACAAGACTGTACCTTGCCCCTTAGTAGTGTTATGTTTTGCAAACAGATTTAAAAAAATGATTGTTTATATTGTCGTTTCATTAAAAAGAGAGTCCAATGTTGTTATATTGTCGTTTTATTAAAAAGAGAGTCCAATGGGGCAATAGCAGTAGTGCTGGTGGGCATTTGTTTTTAATCTGGGACCCTCAGAACTGCCAAAGCGGGGAGTGAGGGAGGAGGGAGACTCTGGGAATGGCATCCCATTGGTGACGACCCTGGGGCGCTCCTGGAACCGGGAAGCTGGTGCTCCAGGGCTTCCTGTTGAGCTAGGTCTTTGTAAATTTGGGGAGCATCCCTGCTCCTGCCCAGAGGCTCAGGGACCCCGGGAAGCCTGCGTGGAACAGAAGCAGCCTGAATGATCCCCTTTGGCAGCACGTGATCCTTTGAGTAGTCTCTGAGTTTCTTTTACTGGGAGAAGAAACTATTTTTTTCCAGCCAAGAAAGTTTGGCAATAGAGCAGCTGGGTGTGCAGGGTGGACTATCCTGCGTGGCCTTGTGGAGGTGGATCCCAGCTGCTTCTCTGCTGGCCGGGCGGCCTGGGAAACCCAGGCATCTGGTCAGCTCACAATACGCCTTGGGATGTTGTCCATGTCCTTTACTTTGAGGGTAAAAGCAACAACGAAACATAAAAGAGGAGAGCCGCCCACGTCTGTCCAGTAAGAAGAGTTCCTCCCGCCCCCCCTGGAGGGTGGGTGCCTGTTGCTCTCCGAAGAATTTTAAATATTTATTCAGTGGGATAGCGCCATATTTTGAACAGTTCCTTCTGGTCAGGAGATGTGTACTTACATTACTTTGGTTGCTCTGTGCTCACATAGAAAATATCCGAACGGTCTTCATTATTTTAAAAAGAAATTACCTATGGGGGTGGGCCTGGGTACCCCCGGCGGGACTGAGGCAAAGCCTCCAGTGCCTGCGCTGTGGGAGGAGGCCCATGGCAGTGGCCGGGACTCAGCAACACACCGAGAAAAACTAGTCACTCCACCTCGGACAGCCAGTATTTTACAATAAACCGGGGTTATTTTTATTTAATGTAACTTTCAAGATTTTAAAACACACAAAAAATGCAGAGGGAATGTTCACAATTTCGATAAGCACATTTGGAAGTAGAAACATTCATTTCTCATAAGGTTATAAATAGTTGATACTGGAATTGTAAAATGCACGTGTTTTATAAACTAAAACAAAAAAACAAAACCTTTAAAAATGAAAGCCCAAAAAACTTTGCTTCCTGCGAAAAAGGCATGTCATTCATTGAGTTTCCTAAGCAGCAGATGGTTACTCACAGAATGTTAAATTACAACGTCTTGTCTTTATAGTTTCCTTTTTAAAAAGGTTCACACTAGAATATACAGAGCGAGTGTTGTTGTGGTGAAGTTGAGAGGTTTAAGGCAAAGAGAGAAATTCACCCTCAGTCTTGGGGGGGAGGGGCCGTCGTGACTCCCGCCTGGGCCATGGGCACCCCCGCTGTCCCGGCTGCAGATGGACATTTGGACACGATTCTTTTTCTGTACACTAAACAGAAGACAGCGTGGAGTTATATAGAGAGATAATGTGTTTGTTTATATATATATATGTACTTGGCAGGGGTATATTGAATATATTCAATTTACACTGTACCACACCTTCCAAAAATAAAATGTATATTTAAAAACAAACAAACAAGGAAAGACAAAAAGCGATAAGAAATTATTATTTACACGTTTCCTTCCTTCCTCTGGATCCCGGAGGATTCCAAGAGCCTTTAAAAGTCACGGTAGCCACACGCGCCAGAGCTGGGGGCTCCTGAACACCTGCCTGCGTGAGCACACGCGCGCACACATAGGTACGCACGTGCTTTGTCTCGAAGGAAAGCTCTCTGGAGCAGGGGTGGCCGCTTACAAAAAAGGGGGTTAAAGAAAAAAAGGAAAGGCCAACTCTGCCTGGAGCACTCTGCCTGCCCGGAGATGACCCAGGGGCCCCGGCCGGCAGCTGAGGGGCTGGTGGAACCTCAGCCTGGGCCCTAGAGGGACGAGGGTCACCCCTCTGCTCGTGGGCCCATCTGCCCCTGGAAGCCCTGGAGCCCAGAGGCGGGAGAGTTGGTGCTGGCAGAGGGCAGAGGGACAGGGGACAGGGTCACAAATACAGAAGCAGACGGAAGCACGCAGGGGCCTGGTGAGAGGACGGGTGGACAGGGAGAGGAGGCAGGAGGGGGGGGAGGGAGTGTGGCCAGGCTGAGGACCGCTGCGGGCCCACGGCCCAGCACAGGCCCGGCGACAGGTCACAGCCACTCTCCACTGCCAAGGCCTCCCGCTCCTCCGAGGCTCGGGACAGGCCCGTGGCTGCCGTGGCCGCGGCTGGCCGGGGGCCGCCCCTCCTGCTGCTCTTACCAAGACCACACAGACAAAGTGGCGGAACTCGTAGGCCAAGTAGGAGCTATTTATTCGGTTCACAGTCGTGTGAAATGCAGCAATAAAAATCTTTGGACTTCAGCAAGTTGTTTTAATTTTTTTCTTCTTTTGAAATTAAAAAAAAAAAAGTGTCCCATGACCCATATGGAGCTTAGGGGATTTAAAAAAAAAAAAAAAAAAAAAAAAAGATGAAACCCTAAGCAGCCCCCTTCGCAAAAAAATAAAAATAAACAAATTCATAAAATTAGCATAATCTCATAAACATAAAAAAATCAAAAAAAATATTTTATAGTCAGATATTTTGGATTTTACATCACCTGTAAATTATATACACATAGAATATTGCAGAACCGTCGCTAATACACGATCTTTTCCCTAGGAATGCTGGTATAATCTTTATACACTGGCCCTTTTTGATCGCTTTAAATTATTGCATTGTTTGGCGCGCACAGGGACGCGCGGGGCGGCCCGGCCCGCGGCCTACTCGCTGTCCGACTTGCCCTCCTTGGCCGTGGTGGAGTGGTTGTACAGGCCCTGCGCCATGAGGTGCACGGCGAGCGTGTTCTTGCTGCCCGTGGCCTTCTTGATCTTGGCGCGCTTGTTCTGGAACCAGATCTTGATCTGCGACTCGTTGAGGCTGAGCTCCTGGGCCAGGCTCTGGCGCCGCTGCTCGGTCAGGTACCTGTTGGTCTGGAACTCGGCCTTGAGCCTCTGCAGCTGCTCCGCCGTGAAGGCCGTGCGCGGCCGCTTGTCCTCTTTGTTGGGGTTCTTCTTCTTTGGTTTGCGGGACCTGGGGCCTGGGTAGGCGTGGGGGACAGAGAACACCGATGAGGGGCTGCGGACCCGCCTGCTGGCTCGGACCCGGGTCACCCCGCAGGTGCGGGGAGGACCAGGCTGCGGAGGGAGGTGCCCAAGGTCGCAGGGCCGACCTGGAGGCGAGTCGGGGCTGGGCTGGGAACGGGACTTGGGGGGACTGGGAGCCTGGGCTCACCACCACCTCCACGACCCACCCTGGGGAGTGAGGCGAGGGGCCAGCGAAGTCCAGTGAGGGTGGGAGTAGGGGTACAGGGCAGACTTCAGGGAAACGTCTCCAGAAAAAAGGGAAAACTCCTGCAGGGAAGCAGATCCCCCCAACTTTCTGGCCTGGCCTTTCCCAGCCCTTTCCGAGGTTCTGTCCAGAAATAAGGGCTGCCTGGGCTTAGGGGCTGGGCCAGAGGTGAGGGGAAAGGGAAAGAGTAGCAGGAGGAGCCCTGCCGGCTGTGGAGGGGTTCCCACAGGAACCCACAGGGGACACCCACAGGGTGCCCAGGGCTGTGGGTCCTGAGGCCGGGAGGGGCCCAGACGTCTGTCTCCAGCCCAGTCCCCTTTCTGCCTCCCCCACGGGCCCTGTGGGCCCAAGTTCATTGTTTCCTTGAAGGACAGGGGCACACGTGTCCTTCTCTGGGTGGGGAAGCAGCCCCGCCAACCCAGGCTCCCCCTCCAGCCCCCAACCTCTCCCCAGTCCCCCAGCACAGAGAGGAGACCCGTCCCTGCCCCGGAGCTGACAGCCGCTTCCCGCCCGTCCCTGCCCCCACCGAGGCTGCTGGGGGCCCGGCTGACCTTGGGCAGAGAACCCGCAGTTCTGACCCCCACCCAGGCCCCCTCCTGCTAGGACACCTCGCAGCACCAGAGGTGGGTTTGGGACAGAGGCGGCCAGGCTCACAGGACCCAGCCCCAGGAAGAGGCCTGAGCGAGGGACGCGGGGGAAGCATTTTCTTTTTGTTTTAACTCAGCCTGGGAAGGAGTCTGAGAGAGGAGCCCGGACGGGCTGGTGGGGGGCAGGGGGCTGCACCCCTGGGTCTCTATCTGTGAAGTGAGTGGATCCGCTTTGGGGAGCTCCCCACCCCAACTTCTACCAGGCGTCTGTGGCTGGAGACTGCAAAAGGCTAGACCTCAGGCAGCCCGAACCCCAGGTCCCCACCCCGTCCCCAGAGCACCCTGAAGGGCTGGGGGACTGCCCGCCACCCTTTGCGGCTGCACCCCCACTGGGGCCAAGGGTTGGGGAGACAACAGCTCCAAGGCCGCCCTTCGTGATGGGTTTGGGAAGGTCCAGGGACCCAGCCGCACGGAGAACTTCCTCCCCGCGACCCAGCCAGCTAAGCGCTCTGTCCAGGGAGGTAAACTGCCAAAGAGAGGCCAAGGGCCTGTTGGGCTCAGACCCCTGGCCTTTTAGATTATAAAGCGCACCCACACTCCGGCCCGCGCCCCACACGCACACTCACAGTCAGCATCGCACACACGCGGAGGGCGCGGGCTGGGCGGCCAGGCCTTAATCGGCGGGTGCGGATTCGCCCCGTGAGAGGGGGCTCTGGGGGGCTGCGCCAAGGGACCGAGGTGGCTCCGTGAGGCCCAGAGAGGCCCAGGCGGCCCGCACCGGCTGGACCACAGCAGCCTCTGGCCCCAGCAGCCGGTGTCTCCGCCTTGACTCCCTCCCCCACCCCAGAGGCGCCTGGGGACCCCACAACACTCTTCTGCTCCTGGGGCTCCTGCAGACACGGCCCAGCCCACGAACACACACACACACACACCTTTTTACGGAAAAGAAAAATCTTCCCCCAAAGCAGAATTTTTAGTTTCTTTTCTTCCTGGATTTTCTTTCAAAACGAAACACTCAGGAGTCCTGGAAACACAACCAAACCTCCGCAGGCAAACTCTCTGCCTCGCTCTTTCCTGAAACCCCAAGACACATAAACGTGATCTTACGGGGGGGGGGGATTTAAAAAAAAATTTTTTTTTTTTTTAAGTCCAGGAAGACCCAGCGAGGCTGGCCAGGCCGGGCTGCCAGGCTCCGGCGGGCCACTGGGGTCTGGCGCGCTGTTCCTCAGGCCTCACAAAGCCGCCGAGGCTCCTCGCCGCCCCATTGTGCGCCTCTATGTTAATTAAATATTAACAAAGGAGACAGGCCAGAACAATGGACCGAGTTCCAGGTCTAACTGGAGAAATTTGGGTCTCATCAGAGAGAGACACGCGCGTTTCTGCGGCGAGGCAGCCGAGGAGTGCCTCGGTTGTGCTGAGGTTGGCCAAACGACCCCCCCATTCCCCCGCAAAACAGTTGAGGGTTTGGGGGCAAGGGGTCCGGTCAGAGTTGTGGAGTCGGTGGCCGCCACAGACCCGCGTTGAACGCGGCTGCTGATGTCCACGAGGACTGGGACCCGGCTTTTTTAAAACCCCAGACCTATGAAAAATACACCCAGCACCTCTACACACCCCGTCTCCAAACCTGCCCCCCCTACCCGGGAGCAGCCCGGGGAAATCTCAGGGAGCAGTTCCCTTCTTGGGGGGAGAGGGGAGGAATTGCAGGCCCCCCGGCCCCCCGGCTGTGTGCGAGATGGGAGCTGCGCTCCTCTGAGGGCTCTGCAAATAAAACCGGGCAGAGCGCAAAGGGCCCCGTTCTCAGCCATTCCCTCTCACGATCCCCCCCGCATCCCCGGGGAGCCGCAGCCACGCTCCCCCTTCCCCGGCTGCATCTGGGGTCGCAGGATGAATCCGGGTCTGAGGGTGGCTACCCGTGGGTCCCGGGTCTAGACTGAGTCGCAAGGGCCCGAGAAAGGGGTGAGCGGCGAGCTCCCGGGCCTGTCTTCCAGCCACCCCAGTTTCCCCACCCCATGAACTCCAGGCACGGGGTGGGGAACTCGGGGCTCCGCGGAGAGGCCCCCAAAGGCAAGAGAGAGCAGGTCCCGTCGCTCCTGCCTTTCTAAGAAGTCTGTACCCCCCTGGAGAACCGACGCCGTCCCCTCGCCTCCTGGCCGCAGCCCGGGCCAGCGTGGGCCGCGCACCCTGTCGCTGTGTGTGCGTCTTTGTGTGTGTTGGGGGGGGGGTGCGTCTGGAGTCTTCTTTCTCCGGGTAAGTTCCCGCGCCAGCGCCGCCCGCAGCCCCGCAGCCCCGCAGCCCCGCAGCCCCGCAGCCCCGCAGCCCCGCAGCCCCGCGCCCGGCGGCCGGTCCCCGCGCGCTCACCTGACGAAGGCCGGTCCGAGTAGCGCGTGCAGTAGACCCAGGCCGGCCAGAGCATGGGCTGCGCGCCCAGGTTGGCGCCGGCCTGCGAGCTGTCCGAGTCCGAGCTCAACGACAGGTCGCCGCCGCCCAAGCCGCGGGCCTTGAGCGCCCCGTCCAGGGGGCCGCCGGCGTCGCCGCCCTTCTTGGCGCCGCCGTGCAGCGAGAGCGCCTTGGACCCTCCTTCCCCTTCGCCCGGGGAGTCCCCGCCGCCGCCGCCCGGCAGCGACCCGCCGGCCCCGGGCGCACAGGGCGCGCTCTGCCGGGGCTCGCGGCCGGACCCCAGGAGCTGGTCAGCGCCGTCCGCGCCGCCGCCTCCGTCCGCGCCGCCCGCGCCGCCTTCGCCGCCGCCTCTCGCCGCGCCCGCGCCCGCGCAGCACGTCCCCGCGTCCTTTCTCCGGCCGAACTCGGGCCGCAGGATGTTGTCGATGAAGAAGTTGGTGATGCGGTGCGGGTGCTGGTGGTTGCCCGGCGCCTGCAGGACCGCGGGCAGCATCAGAGCCCGTCGGCGGCCAGTGTCCGCGTCGCCTCCGGAGCCGCCGCCGGGGCTGGAGTCCGGCTGCCGCTGCCCCTCCGCCGCCGCCGCCGCCTCGCCGGGCTTGGGGTCATTCTCCTCCATGCTGGTCACGGCAAATCCCAAACCGGTTCTCCGGGGACCCCTCCAATCAGCCCCCGGCACGTACGCGGCGCGCACGGGGATCCCGGCCGCCGGCCCGCGCCCCTTCCCCGCCGAGTCGTCCGAGGGCGCGCGCCGCAGCCTCGGCCAGGGCTGGGGTCCTCCGAGCCGCCGGCCGCGCTCGGGGCGGAGCCGTTCCGATCCGCGAGTTGAGTTCGAAAACGCCAAGAGTCGCCCCGCGCGCGGAGCCAGGAGCCGCGGGAGTCCGGCGCTCTCCTCGGCAGCGAGCGCGCGCGCGGGCGCCGGACAGTCACAATGGTCCGGCGGGGACCCGGGGCGCCTCCGGCCTCCGCGCTCCTCTCCGCGTGCGGCTGCCTCGGGCTCCGGCGCTGCCGCCGCGGCCGCCCGGGGCTGGAGCTGCGCGCATGCAGGCGGCGCGCTCCTCGGCGCTCACGCCCGCCCGGGCCCGCTCCGGCCGCCGCCGCCGCCCGGCCGCCCCCGCCCGCGCGCCCGGGCCGGCCCTCGAGGGTGCGGGGCGCCGGCGGTCAGCGCGCCCGCCGCCGCCAGCACGCACATGGAGGCCCGCGGGCCCGCGCTGCGCTCGGCCGCCGCCCCGCTGCGCGCCGGGGCGCCCCACGGGCGTGCGGCCGCGCCCCCGCCGAGCCCCCCGAGCCCCGCGGCCCGAGTCGCATGGGGGAGAGGCGGGAGGCCGGGCCGGGCCGGGCCGCGCTGGGCCGCCCGCGCTCCCTCGCCGTCCGCGCGCCCTCGCCGCCAGGCCTCGGCGCCCGCTCGGAAATTTCCAGGCCACTCGGCGCAGCCCGCGACACTTTCACTCTGGATCTTGTTCTTATTTTTAACAGAGCCCCCTCGAGTGACGTCGCGGGCCCGGCTCCTGGACACGTGCCTCGGGCCAATGGCCGCGCCGCCGCGCGCCCACGTGACGCGCCGGCCGGGGCTCGGTGACAGGAGGCTCCCGCCGCCCCTCCCCGCCGCCGCCGCCCCTCCCCCCCTTAAAGCAGCCGCGTCCGCCGCGCCGGGCGCGGGAGCCGGGACCCGCGAGGCCGTGGCCGCGTCGCTCGCTGGGCGCGGGGACCGAGGGAGCCCCCGCGGCGGCCCCTCGGGGTCGCCCAGACGTGCGCCCGCGCGCGCGCCCGCGCCGGGAGGCTGCTGTTTTTTAACATTTCCATATTGTTTACCGCGGGGGGAAAATCCCACAATTCCTTGCACAAAAATGCATAAATCATATTAAACGAGCTGCCGAGATACAAAGGACTTTGGCAGCCCCGCGCCCTTCGCCGGCGGAGAGGGAAGTTGTCACTTACGTTGGACTTGGGCGACCCGGCCGATGCCCGCGCTGAGCCGAGCGCGCTGGCGCGCAGGACCCTCCTCCCGCGGACACTTCGGGTAAGTGCGCGTGTGAGCGCGTGTGGGCGCGTGTGCGTGTGCGGGCGGCGCGAGCGCCAGGCAGGTGCCCCTGGGGACACCCGTCCTCGGGAAGCGCGCGTGTGGACGCGGCCGAGCGCAGGGCCGGAGCTCGATTTCGGCTCCGCGTGGGGCAGAAATAAGGGAGCGTGGGGGTTGGAACCGAGTCGTCCTGTGTGGGAACTACCAGCCGACCACACGCCCTACACACACCCCAAGTCTCACCCGGATCCAGGGGCTCCCAGGCCTTTCCCCTGGTCTTCTTAATTTCCTTTAAGGGAGCAGGGCCCGCCCGAAAGGGGAGTTAGGA
Source organism: Miniopterus schreibersii (assembly GCF_964146895.1). NCBI lineage: Eukaryota > Metazoa > Chordata > Mammalia > Chiroptera > Miniopteridae > Miniopterus > Miniopterus schreibersii. The sequence continues at coordinate 1,473,031 of NC_138118.1, forward strand.
ATTAAGCGGGGAGGTGGGCGTTGGATTGGTTCTCGCCTCCCCGCCTTTCCCTACCCTTTCTAAACTTCCTCCACCTGCTGTCCGAGGTCCCCCTGGAACCCCCATTTCCTTGTCTCTTCCCCGCCTCCCCCAGGCTCCTGCCCCGCAGCTCTTCTCTCCTAGCTCCATCCCCAACGCACTTTGTCGCCCAGGTCTGCTGGTCCCTCATTTAAAACGCGTGTTTATGGAAATTTGCAAACCTCGAAAACACCCAAAAGGACAATTGTGAGGGTGCAGGAGCATTGGCTGGATGGAAGTGGGGGTGGGGAGGGGAGAGGAAGTGGGGTCAGGTGCCCCAGGACTGGCTGGCTCAGGCGGCTGCCGGGTGCCAAAGGGCTGAGGCCCACCCTGGAGCGCGCTCTGGGCCTGGGACTGCCAGTGGGTGCTGCCAGGAGAGACCGGGTAAGGTCTGGGCAAGCTGCCCTCCGGGCCACCAAAGCTGCCCCTAATCCAGCTCAGCTCCCCCCCTGTCCCCACCAGGTCCTGTCCTCTCTCCACTCCAGCTCTGTTCACCCACTGCAAGCTCCGGGGTGCAACAGTTACCTCAGGCTGCTCCCAGCAAAATTAGCCTGAGGACAAGGGTCCAGAGGGGTGGGAGGAGGCCCTGGACTGGTCACTAGAGGTGGTGGAGGCAGGTAGGTGCTGGGTGTGGGTCAGTTCTAGAGACAGAAGGGGAGGCTCATGGGTCCCCCTTGAGATTCGAGCAGGGTGGGGAAGCCACTTCTCACTTGGGGTAACTCACATCTCTTCCTTGTGTGTGTCCCCCCCCCATTTGGAAGGGTTCTCACCAAATCACCTGGCTAGGCACACACCTGCCAGAGACCTGCCTGCGTCTCCAAAAATGAACCCCCAGCCTGCCTGCCCCTAGGAAAATGGGGCTGATGGGGTTTGTGGGAACAGCCTATGGACACATGTTTAGGGTTCGGGGAAGTTTTCCTGCAGCTCGGGGAACCCTAATCATCACCAGCCAGGGAACAATATCCAATTACTTTGGGTCTTGGGAAGGCAGAGCCGGTGGAGGGAGAGCCCAGGGCCCCGCTCGGCCCAAGCCGCCAGGTTAATTTCTCAGCCGGCCCCTGAAAACCAATTAGGCCGCCTCCTGAGAAACATTTTCCAGTTTCCTGGGCACTGTTGCCTCTGATTGCCTCGGCATTAAATGAGCCCAAGGCGGGGACTTCTGTGCATTCTTTCCTGTGACCCAGACCCCAAGTCACCGCAAGTTCTCTGCTGGTAAACCTGGACCCTGGCCTCCAGGCTGCCTGGCCAGGTGGGGGGAGGGGGGTGCAGGAGGAACGGACGAAAGAGAAAGGAATGAAGAGAGAAATAATTGGGGGGTTGCAGCTCAGGTGTCCCCAAGTCCACCCAAACATTAAAATAACCCGGGAAAGTGCCCTTTGAGAGTGGGGACCATCCAAACAAGCCAGGGGGGGGGGGCAGAGAGGATCCTGTCTTACACAGAAACCTCAAGCTGTTTCTGGAACATTTTAAAACGTGCTGGAGGCCCAACCTGGCCTCCTGCCGGATCTGGGACCCCACCCTGGCTGTGCTTTGGGGGGGGGAAGCCCGCATTTCCAAGCCTCTGCTCATGGATGGAGATGCGGCCCCTCCCTGTGGCCCGCGCCCGGCCCTGCTGCCCTGCTCTTGGTTGGACCACAGCCCGCCCTGGCCCTCAGGGTCAGTCGCTCTGTGCAGCCAGGCCGGCCACTTCCGGATACGCGTGTCTCCCCAGCGACGCCCGGCTGGGGAACCCCATCCCTTCTTCTCTGGGAGGTTCAGAGGGTGACTGCTTAGGGAGAATGGTCCTGGGTCCCTCTGGGGTCTGCACAGACGAGGCCTCGCAGAGCCGGGAAGAGGCCTCTGGATGCGGGGTATTTATAACACCCATGCAAGTGCCACAAATAACCCCTCATCCCCCAGGGCAGCAGGGGGCTCCGGAGACTCTGGGTGCCTGGCCGAGGGTCCAGCCCCCCCATTTCTCTTAAACAAGAAGCCGGAAGAGGGTGACTTTTCCGCCACTCTGCTGTCCCCTCACTTCCCACACTCCTCTAGATGGGCGTGGGGACCCTGGCACTGGGTTGGTAGAGACACCCTGCAATTCAGAGAGTGAAATCTTGACCCCAGCACAATCGGGTGGGGAGCCCCGAGCCTGAAGGACCACCTCTGGCCCCTGGGAGAGCCACCCTGGGCTCCTTGTGAGGCACCAAGACCCAGCCTGGAGACAAAGGGCTGGAGAAGGGGCACCGGGTGGGGTGCGGAGATGTGTCTGTGCACAGGCCTACAGACCTGGAGGCCAGGGACCGCCTCCAAGTAACCCCAGGAAGGAAGGGGTTAAAAGCAGCAGTGTTGGCCGGGAGAGGGGAGAGGGGATCTGGAAAGGGGAGTGGGGAGCTCACCCTTGTGATCAAGACCCGGGCCTGTCCCTGCCCCAGGCCACCCAGGGGCCCAACTCTTCAGAGGCACCCTGTGGCCACAGAGAGGCTGGTGGGTGGGTTGGCAGCAGTGACACCTGGCTGAAGAGGGGGGGCATTGGCATTCCTGGTCTGGGCACTGCCCCCAAGGGCTCAGCCACAGCTACCTGGGTGCTGGGGGTGCAAAGTGGATGAGGCACCCATGGGAGAGTGCCTCTTGTCCGGGCCATGGGAAAAAGACCTCCTTCTGACACTGAGTCCCAGTGCTGGGCTGGGCAAAGGGCGGCAGGTCACCAGAGCTGGAGGCTTTGATGCAGGACCTCCTATAACCTGGTTTCTCCTGAGGCCCACACCCAAACTCACTCCCACGCCCTGGCCCTGGCCCTGGCCCTGGGGGTTCTCCAGGGCTGGGGACTGCCTTGGACATCCTGACTGTGCTTGGGAACCACCTTGTGCCCTGGGAGCCCCTTTCCTTTCCTGGGCCCTCACCCGGATTCACTGCTGTTCTTAATCCCAGTAAAACAGGCCCCCTCTGGAAGATGGGCCACTTCCACCATCGCATCTTCCACGGAGAGACCCTGGGGGGGGCCTGGGGGGAGCTGGCTGGGATCTTTTTTTTTTTTTTTGATCAGCTAGTGCAGGGCCATGGTTGGGAGTCATAGAGGCATTTCCCCAACCTGACACCTCCTGGAAGAGAGATGTCCCCTCAGAATGGCAGGGACCCAGAAAAAAAGGCGCATTTTACACAACCCGGGGGCAAACAGGCTGGTCTCGGGGAGGAATTTTAAGGATAGTGTGTGTAGCTTGAGCTGGCCTCACAGACCCCGCTGAGAACAAAACCCTAGAGAGGGGAAATGGGGTCTGAGAAAGTCCCCCGCTCTCTCCCGTCTCACAACGGCTTACAAACAACGCACAAAATTCTAGTACCCCTTCACCGGCTTCCTTCCGACCTTTGGAAGAAAAACAAGCTTTTCAAAAGCAATGCCACAGCCCGCAACACCTGCTTCCCCTCCCCGGCGGAGCAGAGCTCCAGGCCGCCTGCCTTTCTTTCCCCGAAGAAGACACAGGTTGTCCCAGAGGCTTGGGCACCACAAACTCTATCCGCCGGCTCTACAGTCGTTTTAGAAAAACGATCGGAGCGGCTGGAGGGTCCAGAATTTTAGACGAGTTTGGGAAGAAAACACCTAATGAGCAACTGAATACGGCATCGTGGGGGGATTCTTGCATGTGCCCTGGGTAGGACGGGGAAGATCGATTTTTAACAGTGACCTACGTTTATGTGAGTCATAGAGCTGATTTACAGAGCTGCTTCTTTATCAAATAGAAATATATCAATATTATATCAAAATAGAAATATATCAATTTGGGGGTGTCCCCCAAAATGTATACATACTGGAACAGCTGATCGCTCACTTTTGAAAGCGAAATGTGTTTGAGTAAACACTGCCTTTAGAATTAGTCCAAGCGTTTTGGGGGGAGACACCCTAGATATTAAGATTACGGTTTCACTATAAAGTGGGAAACTAGATTGTGAATTAAGTTTATAGAGTTCCCTGGACTAGGTTAAATGGTTGGCCGGTTCCCCCGAGTTTTATGAAACTGGTCATTTCTTTCGCCTGAGTATCTGGTTGATAAACATTCTGTGTAGAGGATGGGGGAGTCGGGCTGTGTCCCAACCCCATCAGTTCCAGCGCTCAGAACAGAAATGCACTCGGGGGGCCAGTTCTGGCCTTTTAGGAGCAGGAAGGCTCCCTCGTGGGCTCCGAGAAGGCCCAGGCCAGTACTCACCCGGCATCAGCCCGCTCGGTGGGCGCCCGCCTGCCCTATTCACTGCATTCGAGGCCCTGGGCAGCTATAGGGTCCGCTCCCCTTAGGGCCTGGACTCACTCTCAGCACCTCCCCCCTGCAAACCCCATACCCCCCCCTCCTCCCAGGTTCATCTACTGCAGGAAAAGCCCAGCAAAGCAATCTTGGAAAGTTAAGGCACATGGTGCAGGGGCTGTTTCTCTTGGCAGCCGTCCCTCCCCTTCCCCGTCGCTCTAAAAAAAAAATAATTCCATGGCTCTGCAGACAGCCTCTCTGCCCCGCGCTTCATGCGATGGATGGGGTTTCAGACTTGTGTGTGTCTCCCACCAGCTAATCCCCTAAGACACAACAGCCTCTGCCAGGACGGCAAAGTTCGGGAACCGGGACCATCTGGAGTCTTAACGGCGGCCAGCAGAGAGAAACGAGATAGGCCCGAGGATTTCCCACAGATGCAGCTAATGCCCCGAAATTCCTCGGGATTTACACATTCCCATCAACCGGGAGCGAGAAAGGCGAGCTGCTCTAATTAACCGGCTACCTTAGCTCCGGGTCCTCGCTGCCAGGGCTGACTTGGGCGGCGGCGCAGCCTCGGGGTTGCTGATTTGGGGGCGGGGGGGGGGCGGGTAGGGGAGCTCTGCGCCTGGGAGCGGGGACTGAGGGCGCACCGCGGTGTCCCCCAAACAAACCACACACTTTTGCTACGCTGAGGTTTCCCGTCTTATTTGCAGATGAACGACTTGGGCCGCCCCGCGCGCAAAAGCAGCCGCGCAAAAGCGCAGCCTCGCACATCGGAGGTGAAACCCGGGCTCGGTCGGTTTGGAAACCTCGCTCCGCGCTCGGCGGCCAGCATGGAGTTCACCAAAGAGGCGAGCATCTGCCCGGGTCCGAAACTGGGCTGAATGCAGGCCTCGGCCTCTCCACCCGGGCTGGAATCTCCTTTCCGCGGTGGAAACAACTGGAAAGCAGGAGACCGAGAGAAAAGACAGCGCTGATCACGCTCGCGGGCGCCCGGGCGCGAGCAGAGCTCCCTCTCCGGGAACCCAGGCGCCTCGCATTCTCGGGTTCGGGGCTGGTGGGGGCGGGGTGGGCCTTGCTCGGGCCTGGAAACAGGAGGCGCATTGCCGGGCACCCACCGGAGGGTGCTGACCGCTCTGCGGGAGCGGGAGAGGGAAGGGGCCCCGCTTTCTCCGCATCACCCAGGGGTGGCCTGGAGGTGTCCGTGGCGAGCGGGAACACGGGGCTTCCCGCCGGGGGCAGTGGTCTCCGTGCCGGAGGCGCAGGGGGAAGCCCCACTCTGGATTCCCCTGGGCGCGTCGGCCTGGCCAAGCGCGCGCGCAGGCGGGAGCGGGCTGTGGGCCGGTGGTGGGGGTGGGGACACTGGCCTTTGCTCGCTCGGGTGTGACCCGGTCTCTTCCTTCCAGAATCGGCGGCCTCAGTTGGGGTGCGGCTCCTCAACCCCTCCCGGAACTCTCCTCCCCACCTCGCGGCTGCAGCGGGCATCCCTCCGGGGGGCCTCCCCCAGGTGGCCCCGAGGAAGGTTTCCTCCGAGGGTCTCCCTCTCCCCTGGGCATCTGAGTTCATCAGCGAACCCCGGGGTAAGCGTGGTTTTAGGGGAGACTCCTCGGTGTCCTGCGGCGCCCCGAGATGGAGGGAGGGGGCGCTGTGGTCCCGCGCGCGCCCTGCCCAAAGAGGCTCCTGGGGATGCGCCCGGGCCACGCTGCGCGGCCAGGACTCTTGGGGCCTCAGCAAGGGCCCGGGAATCACAGCGCAGAGCCAGCGGGAGGGGGCTCCTGGGGGGCGGACTTCGCCCCCCCCAGGTGCCAGCCTGTGCGCCCACCTCCGAGCGCCCCCTCGGAGGCGCGGCCCGGGGCGGTGCTGGCCGCCGGGTGGGGCCGTCAATGAGCCGCCGAGCTCGCCGCAGCTCACAGATCAGAGGCCGCCCCCGGCCAGGGGCCCTGGTCCACTGAGCCGAGCAGTGAGCGCGCCGGACAAAGCGGGGGCCCGGCCGTGGATCTGCGGGGCGCGGGAGGGGCCCGAGCCCTGCAGTGAACTCGGTGCCGCCAGTCCGGGCTCAGTGGAAAGGTGGCTCTGGGGGAGGCGCGATCTGAAACTGCGTTTCCCGCCCCCTCCCCCGGGACACCCCCAGGCAGGCCTGTCCCTGGTGACCCTGAGCTCGCGGGGCCTCCGGCCTGCGTCCTTGGCAAACCTAGCGTCTGGGCTCCGTCACCCAGCCCATGACGTCCTCACGCAGGGTCTCCACAGCTAAGCAGCTGTTTGGTCCAAAAGCTCTCCCACTGCCCCTTTTAAAATCAGACTCCCTCCCGTTCCCGGTATGGGGGGATCAGGCCCCCACGTGCGCGCCCAGGGGAGGGGAGCGGGTCCGGGAGGGACTGTCAGCAAGCCTGGCCGTCCTGTCTGCGCACCCGGGCCCTTTCCCGGCCGGGCGTCCCCACTGCGCGTCCGAAGCGCTCACCTCCAGGAGGTGCGGTCGCAGCGGGTCTCCTAAGTCTCCCCCCTCGCACTTTAAATGCGCTATTTCTCCGTCCAGCGGAGAAGGGGGAGGGGAGGCTGGGGGCGCAGTGGGGGTGGGGAACTTGCTTAAAAGGAAGGAGAGAGAGGTCAGAGGTTAGAAGGGATTAAGGGCTCCGTGACCCCTCTCATCCCCAGTGGCCCAGGGGGGGAACCACTGAAGCAGGGTGTCCGGAGGTCTTTCATAAAACCTGAATTTGTGGGGAGGGGGTTGGTCTAGTGCAGACACCGAAGAGTGTGAAGGACGTGAAGGGCCAAAGTGGACAGGACAGCAGCGGACAGCAGGGTCTGGGGGACCCAGGCTAAGGGGGCAGAGGCCTGGAGAACAGGGGCGTCCTGCTACCGGCTGGTATTTTTGCACATGGGTGCCAATGTCTGAGCAGGGACGCGGGTAAGAAAGGACTCGGCACAACTGTAAAAAACGGTTGCCTGTGGACCCCCTGGAAGGGTCTCAGGGACCCCAGGATCTGCAGAGCATATTTTGAGAACTGCTGCACAGAACAGTATGTCATGAATAAATGACTGAATGAATGAATGAATGAATGAATGCATTTTACTAGTCTCCTGAGGTGGACACTAGGTGTCCACAGTCCCCTAGCAGCGGATGCATTCCAGAGCTGCCTTGATTTTGGAAGGTGTGGGCATGTGTATGACTTGGCCCCGCGGGTGCTGTCATCAGGCCCATTAATGTTTCCACAGTGAGGGCAGGAACCTCACCTCAGTGGTTCAGGTCGAGCTTTGCCACCAAATGAGATTTGTTTTTGTTTTAATATGTTTTTATTGATTTCAGAGAGAGGAAGGGAGAGGGAGAGAGAGACAAACGTCAATGATGAGAGAGTCATTGGTCGGCTGCCTCCTGCAGGCCCCGTACTGGGGATCGAGCCCACAACCCGGGCCTGTGCCCTGACCGGGGATGGAACCTCCATGTCCTGGATCCTAGGTCGGTGCTCAGCCGCTGAGCCACGCTGGCTGGGCTCCAAATGAGATTTGAAAGTGACTTTCAGCTTTGAACTTATTTGGGTTTTTGGAGTTGTAGCTCTGTCTTTGTCTCCACCCCTCAGGTGCAGCTGGGGACAGAAGGCCAACGCCCACCAGCTGGAGGCCCAGTGGCGGCGAAGGCACGGGACCCCAACACAGGGCCCTCCTGACGCGAGGCTCGATGGCAGCCGGGCCTGGCGTCCAGGTCTGGGGGTGCACCCAAGGCCTCTCCATCTGTGGGTACCCCGCACATGCTGACCAACAGGTCTGATTCCCTGACGCGCCGGGCACTCCCCACCCTCTCCAGCTCCCAGACTTTTCTTTTTTTCAGCATCGCCCATGAGAGCCCAAGTTCCACCAGGGCTTTGGCGGCAGTGAAAATTATAAATTTTTCTGAGATTGAAAAGGAAATTTTGCCTCTTGGCAAATTTGAGTTCTGGGCTGTCTGATACTGCTCGGGAGATGGTTACTGTCTTCAAAACGTTAAGACGTATACGTTTTATCCAATAATACAGCCAGGAGAAACATTAAGTGGGGAAAATGGTTGTGTGTGTTTCTGATTTAAAATTTGATTTCATGTATTGTTGAAACGAGGTTAATTTTTTTAATTATGAAAACTGTATAAAATGGATCATCTTGGTTATTTTTAAAATATGTGTTCTTTTTAAAATATGTTTTTCTTGATTTCAGAGAGAGGAAGGGAGAGAGATAGAAACATTGATGAGAGAGAAACATCGATCAGCTGCCTCCTGAATGCTCCCTGCTGGGGATGGCGCCTGACCCCCGGGTATGTGCCCTGACCCCCAAACCAGGACTCGAACCAGCCACCTCCTGGTGCACGGACGAAGCTCAGCCACTGAGCACACCGGCCTGGCAGAATTTCCTTCCACTTTAAGGTGAATAGTATTTCCTTGCGTGTCTGTGCATCCGTCCACCCCTTAGTGAAGGCCTGGCTCGTTTCCTCCTGTCGGCCCTTGTGACTGATGCTGCTGTGAGCCTGGAGGGCGCACATTTCCCGGAGGCCCTGCTCTCGGGCCTGTGGGGCCTACACCCAGAGGTGAGCTCGATGGACCATATGGTAACTCTACCGACCTGTTTGGAAGACCCGCCGTAGGATCTCGGCAGCAGCCGGCTGCAGCCTTTCGCGTTCCCACCAGCAGAGCACCGGGGGGCCAATTTCTCCACATCCTTGACACTTAACTATTTTCTGTTTGTTTTTTCTATAGTAGCCATCCTAGTGGGTGTGAAGTGACACGAGCTTCCAGACTTTTGAAAAGTGCTCCTTCCAGCCCTGGCCAGTGTGGCTCAGTGGGCCGCGAGTCATCCCCTGCAGAGAGGCTGCCGGTGGGGCCACAGGCCCGGCTCGCGGCCTCGATCCCCAGGAGGGGCTGTGCAGGAGGCAGCTGACAGGTGGCCCTCTCACCAACGTTTCTCTCTCCCTCCCTCCCTAGAATCAATAAAAACATAGTTTAAAAATATTTTTTTTAAAAGAAAAGTGTTCCTTCCACCTAGAATACCCCCACTCAGTGTCTGTCCTGCTGTCCCCCGCCCTGAGCTCCCTGCTTCCTGCCCGGTGCTCCCCAAGATCCATACACGGCCGGTCTGGCCGGTCCTCGGGGGAGGTCCAGGGGTGCAGGCCAGAGCAGAGCTGGGTAACGGGGGGGCTGGGCCCCAAGGCTCCTGTCCCACTCACTTTCTTGGAGGAGGGGACGGTGGGGGGAGGGTGGGCACAGCATCAGGGACAGTGGCACCTGGAGGGGGTGCAGCTGCCCTGATCCCCCAGCCGCCTGTGGCACTGAGCCCTCAGAATTCGGCTCGTGGGCCTGAAGAATTGAATTTTTTAATTTTCATGAACTGGAACCTAAATGTTAAAAAATGACTTTCAGCTCGACTCCTCAGAAACGCCTGCCCCCGTTCGGACCCACGGGCGCGTGGACGCCTCTCGCTGTGAAACACGAGTTCGCCGCGGGCCAGTGTCTGCAGCGGGCACGGGAGCCCCACAGACGAGACCGGCGCTCGGTGTAAAACGGACCGTGAGGCGAAGCCTCAGGGCCAGAACAGTCCTAAACCGCCCAGTGACGAGCGTGTCGCCTACACATTGAAATATTTCGGATGTGTCAGGCCAACTGACTATATTATTAACGTTAACTTTACCTGTTTCTTTTCAGTTTTCTTCCCGTGATTGATGAGTAAAGTTACAATGACACCGTGGTGTTTTCTTTATTTTTTAATTTACTTTATTTTAATTTTTTAAAAACATATCTTTATTGATTTCAGAGCGAGGAAAGGAGGGGGAGAGAGAGAGATGGAAACATCAGTGATGAGTCATTGATCGGCTGTAGCCCGCAACCCAGGCCTGTGTCCTGACCGGGAATCAAACCCCGATCTCCTGGATCCTAGGTCAATGCTCAACCGCTGAGCCACGCCCGGGCGGGCTTATTTTTTTAAAAAATGTTTTTGTTGATTTGAGAGAGAGAGGAAGGGAGAGAGAAACAGAGATAGTAGAAGCATCGATCGGCTGCCTCCTGCTCGCCCCCGACTGGGGATGGAGCCTGCAACCCGGGCCTGTGCCCCGACCGGGAATCCAGCCTCGAACTGGGGGCCTCCTGGTTCATGGGCCCACGGTCAACCACTGAGCAACACCAGCTGGGCCATTTCTTTATGAACAGCTCTGGGGTCCAGAGAATGAGTCTGAGTCCGTCAGGGGAGGGAAATGAGGGGGAAAATATTAAAGCCCCAGACAACAGCAGGGGGAGGGAGAGGCCCCCAGCGAGCCCCAGCTGTGACCTCTCAGCGGTGAGAGCAGGTTTGCTTACTTGCTTTTGGAAGTGGGGGGCAGGGAGGTGGCTTCAGTGTCTCCCCCTCCCCCTGCCCCGTGGCTGCCGGCACAAAATCCCACAACCTGGGGGCTTAGAACAATATAAATGTATTCCCTCATAGCTCTGGGGCTAGAAGTCCCAGGTCATGCTCCTTCGAAGCCTCCAGGGGGATCCTTCCGCCCCTTCCAGCCTCGGGCGTCACCCACAGTCCTCAGCATCCCTTGGCTCGTAGGCACATCCCTTGGTCTCGGGGTCTCCAGCGTCACGTGGCGGTCTTCCCGTGTCTCTCTGCCTCTTTCCCTCTTCTAAGGACAGTCACATTGGAAGGTATCGATGTTCACGTTTGGGGCTCACAGCCTGAGCTTGTCCAGGGCCTGACCCCCCCCGACCTCCTCTGCACACCCAGAAACCCTGCCCCAACCTCCACGCTCCCTGACCTTGGCCCGCCTGTCCTGTGACCGACTCAGTTGTCCTTCATGGTGATCTAAGAAGCAAACGCACACACGTTCAGGCGACAGCAGGGACACATTCGCAGGTGCTGGGGACTGGACTGTGGACATCTCTGGGGACCCGCTGTTCTGTCTGACACAGCAGGTCTGTGGGATCTGGCAGGAATTTCCCCAGAGCTGCATATTTTACCGCTGGCTACAGTGACCGGCCTGTGCCAGGAGCCAGCATTCACGTCTCCACGTCTAGACACGAGACTGAATTCTCTAGGCCGGCGTGTCTCCCCTTGCAAGAGTCACCTGGGCAGTTGTCTAAAAAGCACAGTGTGGGCCCCAATGGAAATCTGCATTAATTTTTTAAAAATATGTTTTTATTGATTTTTACAGACAGAAGAGGGAAAGGGAGAGAAACATGGATCGGCTGCCTCCTGCACGCCCCCTACGGGGGATCGAGCCCACAACCCCCGCATGTGCCCTGACCCGGAATCGGACCGGCGACCTCTCAGTGCGTGGGGCGACGCTCAGCCAGCTGAACCACATGGGCCAGGGCGGCAACCTGCATTTTTAACAAGCTCCTGGGTCATTTTCACACATAGGAAGATCTGATCACCTCTCCTCTACACAAAATGAGTTGTTCACCAGCAAACTGGGAACTAGCAAAGCTGAGGCTCCCAGGCCCCCTCTACTTTGCTCCCCCAGGCTCCAGGGGGCCACCAGCTCCCCTCACCCAGCTACCTGCGTGCTCCCCGTTTGTCCCGACTAGACCGCGGGGTCCGAGAGAGGAGGGTCTTCCCCACAGCTGCACCCTGTGGTGTTGGCCGGCCTGGAGCACCCATGACGCCTCCCACGGACCTGAGGGGATTCCAGAAGCAAAACTGACCACGATTAGCCCTGGCCAGTTGGGCTCAGTGGTTAGAGCCTCCGCCGGAGGACGGAAGGGTCCCGGGTTTGATTCCGTGCCCTCGCTCGGTTGCAGGCTCGGTCCCCAGCCCTGGTTGGGGCTCATGCAGGAGGCAACCCATCGATGTGTCTCTCTCACCTGGATGTTTCTCTCTCTCTCTCTCTCTCCCACTCTCTCTGCAAAGCAATGGAAAAAAATATATCCTCGAGTGAGTCTTAAAACCAACACCACTGACCTTGATTAGGCCTCAGGCCGCCCTCCGGTTCGGAACGTGAAGTGGGAGCCGCTCATTTATTTCAGGCTCATCTGAAATGTTCTGCGCACGACCCCTCTCAAACCCGCCTCCTCGGGGACAGTCGGTGCGCTGGGCTGGGGCCCGGGAGGGGTTCTAGCTACCGATCGTCATTAAGCAGAGCGGCTCTGGGTGCATCCCCACTCCTCCACGGGCTCCCAGGATGAAGGTGTGGGCCGGGTCCCCTCTGCCACGGCATCCCCCGGGGAACGCTCCCTTCCACGGGTGGCCACGGAGGGGGTGTTTTCTAGGCTAATTGAGCCCTGCCCCCAATTCCACCCTCTCCGAGAAAAATCTCCTGATTATCCACGGCGGAGCACAGGGCTTTAAATAGCACCTCAATTTGCTTCCTCACCCATCCCGCAGGGTCTCTGCGGAGGCGCCGTGGCCCACGGGAACCTTCTCCGCCACAGCCGAGAGGCGCCTGGCCCAGGGAGCCGTCCCCGCAGCCCCGCTAGGGACGGGACCTGCTTCCATCTCATTTCCAGGTGGTGGAGAGCCTCGCGCTATGACAATTAAAAGGGAGAAAAAAACCATTTGCATTTTTCCTGGGTGTTAATGACCTTCCAAACCAGCGTTCAATTGTCTGGTTAAATCGCGAGGGCGCACGTGGCATGAATAATTCAGCCGCCACGGAGTCCTCCCCCCCGCGCGGGGTGAACGCCTCGCCGCTGACCTAGTTCCCGAGGTTGAATCCGCTGGCGTTGTCTTCTCTACACACACTCGGTTCCGGTTTGGGGTTTTGGGGGGTTTTTTGGGGTTTTTTTTTTTTTTTTTTTGGTGTAGGTGATTTTTTACCCGGAGATAACACATCCGAAGTATGCTTCGCTGTCAAGGTTTGGGGACGTTAACAGATGAAGCCGAGACCTAATTTGTGTTACAGCACCTGAAGCTTTAAATTTAATTAACTTTCCATCTTGGGCACAGAGGCACCTACTGGGTGGCTGTGGCCTGGCTCAAGCAGGCATCTCAGGCGCACAGACAAAGGGAGACCTGGGGAGTCAGCGGCTGCGGGGGGCCTGCCCACGGCGGGGTTCGGGCCTCACGGCCTCTCCCGTTGTTCTCAATTCATAGACGGGGACACTGCCAGTTGCTTGACTTCGCTGCACAACCAGGGAGTGGACGTCCAGCGAGTCCCTCCTGGCGGGCGAGCCCAGCGTCTGTGTGTCCCCGTGGTCGTCCTCAAAGCGGCTTGAAGCTAAACCCAGAACGTTTTTCCCGGCGCCCAAGGGAAACATAGCGGGTTTAGTTTGCAGCCTCCACTGTCCACGTCGGACGCCCACCCGCAGTCCTGCCACGGGTGACCGGAGACCCCGTGGACATGTGGCCGGCCGGATGGAGACGGGCAGGGATGCGATACGGGGTGGGGGCTGCCTTTCTCCTCCGGCTGCTGCTGCAGAACCCCGCAGAACCCCGCAGAACCCCGCAGAACCCCACAGAACCCCGCAGGACCCCGCAGAACCCCGCAGAACCCCGCAGACGGGGGCTGACAAGCAACAGAAGTTTCTTCCTCACTGTCTGGAGGCTGGAAGTCGGGGTCGGGGTGGGCAGGGCGGGGTCCGGTGGGGCTGCTTCTCACTGTCCTGACGCAATAGGAGGGGCGAGGGGGCTCTCTGGGGTCCCTTTAAAAGGGCACAAGTTCCATTCATGGGGACCCCACCCTCACGACCTCATGACCTCCCTGAGGCCCCACCTCCGGATACCATTACCTTGGGGGTTAGGATTCAACATAAGACCATTTTTGGGGGGTGTGGGGTGGAGTTGGGGGGGTTCAAATATTCAGAACACAGCAGGTGGGATCTGGGATTAGAGATGAGAGATATCAAGTAAACTATGACGTCAACCCAAGAGAAAGGGCCGGCAGGGCCGCTGGGAGACCTGGGACGAGCACCTGGCCGAGGGGACAGTTGTGAGCAAGAGGCAGAGCCGTGGTGACCCCTGTCCGAGGAGCTGCAGGGAGCCTTGGAGGGCTGGACGACAGGTCAGGGACACGCCTTCTGAGGGTGGTTCTGAGAAGGACCCCGGGAAGCCCCGCGTAGACCACAGACGTCACCGTTGTCAGTAGGAGTGGGGTGGCAGCTGGGGACAGGACGAGGCAGGGTCCCCGTGCGGAGGAAGCTGGGGAAGCAGGTCTCTCTCCACCTTGGAGGCCCCACCCTGCTGACTCCGCCACTGTCCTGTGGAGACCTGTGAGTTTCCGATCCTGGAATCGGGCCACGCTCCTACCTGAAGCAGCTTGGAACGGGCAGGGCACCCACACCCGCACCCACACTCACACTCACACCCACACTCACTCACAGCCACACCCACCCCGCACCCACACCCACACCCACACTCACACTCACACCCACACCCACACTCACACTCACACCCACACCCACACCCACACCCACACTCACACCCACACCCACACCCACACCCACACCCACACCCACACCCGCACCCGCACCCGCACCCGCACCCGCACCCGCACCCGCACCCGCACCCACACCCACACTCACCCACACTCACACTCACACTCACTCACACCCACACCCACCCCACACCCACCCCACACCCGCACCCACACCCACACCCACACTCACACTCACTCACACCCACACTCACACTCACTCACACCCACACTCACACCCACACCCACACCCACACCCACACTCACATTCACTCACACCCACACCCACACCCACACCCACACCCACACCCACACCCACACCCACACTCACACTCACTCACACCCACACTCACACTCACTCACACCCACACCCACACCCACACCCACACCCACACCCACACCCACACCCACACCCACACTCACACTCACTCACACCCACACTCACACTCACCCACACCCACACCCACACCCACACCCACACCCACACCCACACCCACACCCACACCCACACCCACACTCACATTCACTCACACCCACACCCACACCCACACCCACACCCACACTCACACCCACACTCACACCCACACCCACACCCACACCCACACCCACACTCACACCCACACTCACACCCACACCCACACCCACACTCACACTCACACTCACTCACACCCACACCCACACTCACTCACACCCACACCCACACCCGCACCCACGTGGCTGCAAGTCTGAGAAGCCGGCAGCCGGCGCCTCTGAACGGCCCCCTGGGCTGCGCACGCCTGCTCTGTAACAGTGTCCATCCCTGGGGACTGCTTTCTGCAGCCCCCCTGGCCAGGTTCCCGCGAGGCCGCTGCCCTCTCGGCCGCCAGTGCTCCCAGGCTCTCCCAGCTGCTCGGGAGCGCGGCTCTGATAAGTCCGTCAGCTCCAGTGGCGGATTCAGGCCACTTGACAGGCGAGTGGCTGCTCTGAACCCCGGTCCTTAGCGCTGAGCCCTGGATACTCGTGAAACTGGAGGCCTTATAGGAAGAAGGTATCTTCTTTTACATGCAGCACAATTCCTTCAAAACCATCTGTGCGGGTTTGCTGAGCTGCTGGAGACCCAGCCAAGGCGCCCCAGGCGGTAGGTCCCAGCTCCCGGGGGCCTCCAGCCTCCCTGCCTCAGAACAGACTTAACTGGTGTGAGAACCCTGGTGTCTGGAATGTGCTTCCCCCACTTTTTATTTTTTATTTTTTATTGATTTTTACAGAGAGAGGAAAAGAGAGAGAGAGAAACATCAATGTGAGAGCAAAACATTGATCGGCTGCTTCCTGCCCGGCCCCTACTGGGGATCGAGCCCGAAACCCAGGCATGTGCCCTGACCGGGAATTGAACCAGCGACCTTTTGATGAGTGAAGCTCAACCACTGAGCCACACCGGCCGGGGCATGATCTGTCCCTCTTAACAAGACACGTAAAAGCACACGTCCCCTCGAGGTGGAATCCCACTGCAGGTCCGCGTCCTATAGAAACAGAGGCCACCTGCACAGGAGGTCAGCGTGTGCTGGGCAGACGGGCTGTTTCAGACACAGTGGCCCACCCCAAGGCCCACAGTCCACGCGGCTATGTCAGGATGGCCGGCGTGGGTGGGGTTGGCCCGGGGGACGTGTGACGTGTGGTTCCGTCACAGCCACCTTGGGATGGATTCCCACTCCTCCAGGCCTTGACGCCGTGGGTGACAACCAAGTCTGGAAGTCTCCACGTCCTCTCCTGCCGGGAGGAGTCCCACCTAGTGTCCCCAGCCCCGTCCCCAAGCGGCCCTGGGGCAGAGGAGGTAGGAGACTCTGCCTTCCTGGGAGGAGTGACAGGCCCAGGGGCAGATGCTCACCTGTCCTTTCAGGTGGCATTGGCCTTCCCTCTGTGTTCACCCACTTTAATAGACAGCATGCCCGGCCGGCGTGGCTCAGCGGTTGAGCATTGATCTAGGATCCAGGAGATCGCGGTTCGACCCCCGGTCAGGACATATGCAGGGTTGGGGCTGGATCCCCAGCAGGGGGCGTGCAGGAGGCGGCCGATCCATGGCTCTCATCACAGATGTTCCTCTCTCTCCCTCTCCCTTCCTCCCTCTGAAATCAATAAAAACATATTTTTAACAAAAATAGACAGCGTGACTTTTCATTATGTGAAAATGTTCCCAGCGCAGAGGTCTTTAAAAGTCATTTTGTGAGAGTAGAGACCCAGACAGGACACAGAGCCCGCGGGTGCTAAGGGCCGAAACCAGCGTGTCCCATTTCAGGACGAGCCCCGTCTTTAAACACAGACCGTTCAGGTGCGGGAGAGGAGGGAGCGCCTTCCGTTTTCATTTCGTTTCGTTTCCATCCAGCTTGGGACTCGGCTTCACCCGTGATCGGTCGGTTATTGTTTGGAGCTAATTAGGCAGCTAATTGGGTGTCGGGCTTTTTAAATTTCCGAGTCGGGCGTAGACGCCTACCTGCGGTTGCCGTGAAGAGAAACAGGAGAAAGCTGGTGATTGTTACGGGGTTCAGGCCCCGGGCAGACGTTTTCCTCTGTTCACGGCTGTGCTCCTAGCGCCCGGGATAGAGGAGGTTCCCGGAAACGGCTGTCGCTTCGGTGTCCGGCCGACACTCTAACCACTGAGCCACTGGCCAGGGCAAGAGCGAGTTCTTTAAAAAGTACAGGCCGCCCCGTAGTGTCCGTCAGCTCCCCCATCCGGCCTGCGAGCGGAGGCTGCACCCCAGCACCCGGCACAGGGTGGCAGTGAGTTGGCTCCCGCCAATATCTGTGGGACGAACGAACTTGGTACAGCGGTTACCGTCTGACCTCGACTGGCTCCCCCCCGGGGGCAGCGTCCTGAAGGAGGTACGAGCGCCCCTGGGGCCACACCTGGGCCCAGCCTGGAGGTGAGGCAGCTTTGGGAAGCAGACAGGCTCCTGACCGCCCGTGTCCTCTCACCCTCCGTGACTTCGAGAGGGGACCAAATGCCCACCTCACCCGCCCCGGCTTCCTCACGTGCCCCTCCTCACTGGGCTCTCCCGAGCCTCCAGCCCAGCAGCACGGGGCACACACATCCCAGCCTTCTGTGCCGTGACCGCGTCCACGCGGGGGTCTGCCTCGGGGTCCTGAGGTTCTCCAGCTCGGGAGACCCCGAGCCACTCGGGCCCCCGTCTTCACAATCCTCCTCTGCAGGTGGGTGAGCTTCCAGGGACAAGGTGAGACTGTGAAGTGAGGGTTGAACCTGGCACGTGGAGACCTGGCTTGGGGGTCTCGGGGGTCTGCAAGACTGGAGGTGGTCCGTCCTGGCAGGTTTGGCTCAGCGGTTAGAGCATCAGCCCCAGGACTGAAGGGTCCCAGGTTTGATTACGGCCAAGGGCACGTATCTCCGTTGGGGGCTCGATCCCCAGCCCCAGTCTGGGCGAGTGCGGGAGGCAACCAATCAATGTGTCCCCCTCACATCAATGTTTCTCTCTCTCAATGTTTCTCTCTCTCATCAATGTTTCTCTCTCTCATCAATGTTTCTCTCTCTCATCAATGTTTCTCTCTCACCAATGTTTCTCTCTCAATGTTTCTCTCTCATCAATGTTTCTCTCTCTCAATGTTTCTCTCTCTCAATGTTTCTCTCTCTCTCAATGTTTCTCTTATCAATGTTTCTCTCATCAATGTTTCTCTCTCTCATCAATGTTTCTCTCTCTCATCAATGTTTCTCTCTCTCATCAATGTTTCTCTCTCTCTCAGTGTTTCTCTCTCATCAATGTTTCTCTCTCTCAATGTTTCTCTCTCTCAATGTTTCTCTCTCTCTCAATGTTTCTCTCTCATCAATGTTTCTCTCTCATCAATGTTTCTCTCTCATCAATGTTTCTCTCTCTCTCTCCCTCTCCCTTCCTCTCTCTCTGGAAAGCAATGGAAAAAATATCCTCGGGTGGGGATTAAAAAAAAAAACAAAAAAACCTGGAGGTGGTCAGCAGAATAGTGGCCCCCAGGATGTCCACAGCCTGGTCCTCAGACCTGCAGTTTGTGTTACCTGATGTGGCAAAGGGGACTTCACAGAGGTGACCAAGGACCTTGAATGGGACAGTGCCCAGGGTTACCCAGTGGGCCCTGTCTGGTCACCAGGGCCCTGGGGAAGGGCAGAGCCTTTTCCAAGGCGATAGATAGTCAGAGGGATGCAGAGGCGCTGGCTTTGAAGACGGAGGAGGGGGCCACCAGCCAAGGAACGTGAGAGTCTCTGGGAGCTGGGAAGGGCCCAGGACTGATTTTCCCCCCGGAGCCTCCAGAGGGATCCGCGTGGCCGAGCCCTGACTTTGGCCCAGGGAGGTCACGTCTGACTCTGACCTGCAGAATCGTAGGTAAAAAGTTGGCATCGTTTCAAGCCAGGGACGTGTTACAGCAGGAGCGGGAACAAATAGGATACGGAGCGTAAAGCTCAGACCGGTTTCCTCCGAGCCTCCCGCAGGCTGTGGAGGAGCCGGGAGTGTACGGTCCTGCTCATTCCACAGACAGGAAGGACTCGGGTGAGGCATTTCCACTACTACCTGCCTCCGGAACGGGGTGCAGGAGGGTGGCTTACCCATCCCTTGCCTCTCCGGCCTCCACTGCAGGCAGGTCCAAGGAGAGATGGTATCTGAGCAATTTCCTTTGCGTGTGCGCTCTGGTGACTCCCGGGCAGGTGGGCCGGGTGGGGGGCAGGGGAGGCTCAGGGCTCTGCAGCTCCCCCAGTCGTGGGTTGTCTCCGGGCCTCACGGGGCTGTAGGGAGCCCCAGGCGGAGCCAGGAGGAGTGCGGTGTGGAAGTTGGAGCCTGGCCGTCTCTGCGGGCACCTGTGGGTCTAGACAAGGCCGATGGGACACAGGTGGAGGGTATTTGACAGTGTGGCCAAATCAACGAACCGACTGCACTTCATCCAGGTCCAAGACTTACAGGGATCCGGGCGGGGGGCCAGCGGAGCAGAGCCAGCCTCTCCCCGGCTGCGAGGGTCCCCCCGAGCCCATGTAGCCCCCCAGCCCCGGCTTAGGGGACTGACCAGGAGACGGGGATCCTCATTAGAAGAGGCCGTCCCCGAGGCAAGGACTCACCCCCACACACGTGCACACACACTCACACTGACACACACACTCACACACATACTAACATATACTCACTAACACACACTCAAATAGACACACGCTCAATGACACGCTAACACTCATACACACTCATACACACTAATACACATACACTCACACACAACACACACATACACTCAAATACACACACACCGCCACACACACATTCACACACACATTCACACTAACACACACATTCACACACACACATTCACACTAACACACATTCACACTAACACACACATTCACACACACACATTCACACTAACACACATTCACACTAACACACACACTAACACACATTCACACTAACACACACACATTCACACTAACACACACATTCACACTAACACACGCTGACCTAGTTCTACCTGGTGCCAGTTCCTTGCCGACCCGTCACCCCAGCCCCCAGCCCCAGCCCTTCTCCACTCTCCTTGCTCCCAGCGTGAGGTGACCTGAGGCGACACCCTGGTCCCCGCACCTCCCTGGAGGAGTCCTGGGCCTGTGCTCGCCAGCACTGCCGTGTGGTGTCTCGGTGACCCTCCTGGGCACCCCCAGGAGCCATGGTGCAGAGGGGACACCCATCCCCACCCACTGGGACCAGCAGCCTGCAGCGCCCAGGGGACTCAGGCGCGTCCTCCGTCCCCACCCCACGCCCAGGGCTGCGGCCACATGCTGACTGCCCGCCTGCCCCCCCCCCCCCCCCCGCCTGCCTGGCGGTCCCTGCTCCGGGGTCTGGGAAACCGTATGAAGTTATGTGCTCGAGGAGCTGACAGCAGCCTCCGGGCTCAACTCTTGATCCGCCTGTCTGCTGACATCTTCAGAACAGAACGGTTTCCGTCTCCCGCTCCCTTGGCCGCGGTGGCGGCCCTCCTGCGGGTGTGGCAGGGCGCCAGCTCCGTCTGGGGCGTGTGGGGAACCTGGGGGGCGCTGTCACACCCAGGGCCACTCGCCCCGCAGGGGAATCTGGGGGACAGCCACCCCCTCCCCTCGGCCCCTCCCCCCTCCGTCTCCCCTGTCCCAGGCCCCCCGTCCCTCCCTGGCAGCTAGTGACTCAGGCTCAGGAAGGTGATAAGTGGGGAAGTCAGGTCGGGGGCTCCGCGGGGACCCGCTTGACGGGCCTCCAGGGGCGGCCTTGGGGGCCTGTGGCGGCTGGAGGGGGCTGACCCGGATTCCTCGATGGCACAAAGAATGACCACGACTGGGGGCTCCTGAGGAGCCAGGTGGGTCTTTGCTGAGTGCGGTGGTGGGATTGGGGAGCAAAGATGCTCGGGGACAGACGGGGGCTGGAAGTCCGAGCTCAAGGTGTGGGGGGGCTGGTTCCTCCTGAGGCCTCTCTCCCTGGCCTGTGACATCCACAGGCGTCTGTGTCTTCATCGCGCCTTCTTATAAGGCCCCCAGTCCTACGGATAAGGGCCCCCTAAAGGGCTCGTTTTACCTAAATTGCCTCTTTCAAGACCCGTCACCAAGTACGGTTACATTCTGAGGTGCTGGGGGTTGGGGTTCGGCATATGGATTTGGGGGACATAGTTCGGCCCAAAACACACCCTTCTTACATGATTTTCCCCTCCTGGGAAGACTGTTTGGTCCCGTCCATAGCATCGCCCAGGAGGACACACGGAGGTGACTGAGACACAGGCTTCTCTCTCAGGGGCTGACGACCGATGACAGTCACGCTTGTGCCCAGAGCAGGTCCCAGTGCAGGGACGGTCCAAACGGGCCTGCCTTCGGCTGGCCCCTAGGGAAGGCAGCGGTCAGTGGGGGGTTGTGGCCGTGGGAACAGGAGGCCTTCCCAGATGTGGCATTTGCTCTGGACCCCGAAGTGAGCAAGTTTGGGCAGCGAGGCCGGAGGACAGGAACCTGCCCTGAAGGGAGTCGCTGGAGGGAGGGGTGGGGCTTAAACATCTTTTGGCGCCCGGGGAACCGTGGGCCAGGAGAGCTGGGGACAGGCTCCCAAGGTCTTGCGCAAGGTGGACCTTCGAGGGCGGTGGGCACTGCACCAGGGCTGGACTCTGGTGCCCCCCTCGATGGAGGGGCCCCAGCTGAGGCTGGCAGCTCTCGAGCCCCATGCCCGGCCCCGGGCGGAAGTCTGCAGCGTGGCCAGCCGTAACCATCATTATGAGCATGAATATATTTTGCTTTTTGAGAACAAAAAGAAAGAAGAATCGAGGGAAGGCGACTGGGCTTGGTTCTAAGGCAGCAGGGACGGTGCGGCTTTGAGCTGGAGGCTGTATCGCGACATTGTGGGGACCCCTGTGCCGGGCTCTGCAGGCTGGGTGCGAGAGAAAACGGACACAGGAAACCTGGATTTTTATTACCTCTCTTAAGTTCAGTTGCACCTGCCCTGGCTGGTGCGGCTCAGTCGGTTGGGTGTCGTCTCCTGCACCCCAAGGGCACTGGTTCCATGCCCGGTCACGGCCCAGGCCCGGGTTGCGGGCTGAGTCCCCAGGAGGGGGCCTGCAGGAGGCAGGCGATCAGTGACTCTCGTCATTGAATATTTTTCTCTCTCTCTCTTCCTCTCTCTCTCTCTCAAAAAGAAAAAATCTGTGGCACCCACCTCGTCAAAGAATTTTCCCCTTTGGTTTTCATACTGTGCTTCAGTCCCCCGTTGAAGGACCCTCAGCCCCGTCATCTCCAGGCTGGAGGGGGAGGCCCTTGGCTGGTGGGCGGCGGGGTGGGGGTGGGGGTGAGGCCCAGCCCTGACCCGACCAGCCCATTGTGCTGTGTTCATCTGGCGCCCAGAATGGTGCCCACCCCTCGCCGAGTCCTCACGCCCTTCCTCCCCTGGCCGTGGGGACAGGGGCCTGCCTTAGGCCTCTGTGGCCACACAGAGGGGACAGAGCACAGCGGGCTGCTCGGGGCCGGATTAGACACCTGCTTTCATGCCAACCGGGCTTCGGACAGAAATGCCACCAGCTGGCGCCTGGCAGCGTTTCTGAGCTGGCAGCTCCCACGTTGGCGCCTGCAGCATTTTCCAGGCTTTCCCACGTGACCTGCGGTTTGAAACGGGGACAGTGCGGAAGGTCACGTGAGGTCGCTCCTGATGCGAGCCGGAGGCGCGGGCGTGACCGGAGGTTCCGGGTGTTTGAATGGAGCGTGACCAGCTCCTAAAGGTCTCAGCTCTCCCGGGGAGCGGGGCTCACTCCTGTCAATCAGTAAACGGTGCTAATGCTGATTTTTTTTTTTATGTCTTTATTGATTTCAGAGAGAGGAAGGGAGAGAGAGAGAGAGAAACATCCATGATGAGAGAGTCACTGATCGGCTGCCTCCTGCACGCCCCTGACTGGGGATCGAGCCCGCAACCCGGGCCTGTGCCCTGACCGGGAGTCGAACCCCGATCGCCTGGATCCCAGGTCGATGCTCAGTCGCTGAGCCACACCGGCCGGGCTGTTTGTGCTGATTCTTATGGCCGACTCGAGGAGGCCCGGCACCCTGGGGTGGAGCTGGGTTCAAGTCCTGGCTCCGCAAGGTGCCGATTGTATGACCGGACACAGATGTTCCTGCCGTGAGAATCATCGAGAAAATGGGCTGCTCTCAGGGGCCCCCTGGACCCAGCCAGTGGCCCAGAGAGGCCAGCATGGTGGCTGCGACCAGGCTGATTGGTGAGCGGGCTCCGCTGAGAGGACTTCTACGTAGGGGACGTGTCTCGGGACATGGAGACCCTGGGATGGGGCTGGACGGAGCCTCACTCTTCCTGTAGCCTCTCCCTCAAGGTCGCCGTCACCTTCAAGAAGTGACATTTTTGTGCTCCCGTGGCCCAGTCTAATTGTCCCTCAATACCGGTCTCCCCACCTTCGTTTGAGTAACAGAGCCCCCCCCAACAAGTGTCAGAGGGACCCTTGACCAGAGAGAGAGCGAGAGCGCGTGGCGGGGTGGCCAGCGAGGAGCTCCGGGCCGTGGGAGAAGCAGAGGCCGGTCGCCCAGGACAGTCCTCACGGGGGCGGCTGCCTGCCTGTGACTTTACTCTCCCCCCTTCCTCCACCTCGAGCAGTGACGGGCGCCACCCGAGTGGGGACGACACACCTGAGCAGGGCGCAGAGCGGCAGGGCAGAGGGGCCTGGACGCCGCGGGACCTCCGGGCGCTGCTGGGGCTCGAGGGCCACCTGCCCATCGGGGCCACGGGGCGGGAGAGGGAAAGGGGGAGAGGAGCATGGATCTGTTGCTCCGCTGAGGGTGTGGCATTGGCGGTTTCTTGTATGTGCCCCGACCAGGGAGCGAGCTCACAACCGTGGTGTATCGGATGGCGCATCGGATGGCGCTCTAACCTACGGAGCCAGCCGGCCGGGGCTCGTTGCTTTATTTTATTATGAGTCGTTGTTGTTAGTCTCTTACTGTGCCGAGCTAGACGCTAAGCTTTGTCACAGGTGTGTGCACAGGAAAGGCTCCGGTTACGGAAAACACCCGGGAAGCGCCGCCCGGCCCAGCGCTCGGTGAGACCGTGACCGTGGTGAGATGCGTTTCAAAAGCACAGCCGGCCGGCCCGGCGTGGCTCAGCGGTTGAGCGTCGACCTGGGATCCAGGCGACCGGGGTTCGATTCCCGGTCGGGGCACATGCCCGGGTTGCGGGCTCGATCCCCAGTCATAGGTGTGCAGGAGGCGGCCAATCAATGACTCTCGTCACCGATGTTTCTCTCTCTCTCTCCCTCTCCTTTCCTCTCTCTGAAACCAATAAAGATATATTTAAAAAATAATAGAATAAAATCAATAAAGATATATTAAAAAAAAAAAGTTTTAAAAGCACAGCCAAGTGGGTCAGCCTCCTGGGGGGGGGGGGGGTTCGCTATCTTGCCGGCTCAGGGCGGCGGGGACCCTCTGTCCGCAGCAGTCACAGGGCCCGATGTTTAGCTCAGATGCCAGGCGCCGCTCACACCTCCCAGCAGCCACCATATCCTCATGCAGCCGAAATCAAATGTCACAGGTTCGGCACAGCTGCGGGGGCACCGAGGGCCTCAGAGAAGCAGCGAGCGGTGTGGGGGGAGGGGGGCTGGGTGAGTCGCCCTGTCCTCCAGCAAGATGGGTGCCGCCGGTCCTGTGTCGCCCCTGAGGACAAGCGCCCTTCGAGCCGACCTTCTGGGGGGGGGGGGGGGGGGGACGTCAGTCAGTTCCTGGAGCCAGAACAGCCTCAGCAGGAAACAGCCTTTGGGTGACGCCCGCTCCTGGGCCCTGCCCGAGCCTCCCCCCACAGCGCCCTGTTGAAGGAACCCGAGACCCACGGGCATCCCGTCTGAGCCTCTCCTGCCCTTGGGGAGCTCTTGGCATCGGCCCCCTTCTTCCCTGTGGGGGCCCCCTGCCCCCTCCACTGAGCCCACCTCCTGCTCACTCGGACCCACTCCCAGGACTTGGGCGAGGCCTCCCCCCAGGAGGGGGTCCCGGGCGGGGCCCTTTCAGCCAGTGCCCGGTGCCTGGGTCCTACCTGCAACCACCCTTGTTCCTTAACTACTTCCACCTGCCATCAGGTCCAATCTAAAAACCCACCCACGGCCCTGGCCGTGTGGCCCAGCGGTTGGGCTGTTGGCTCCCACACGGAAGGGCTGTGGGTCTGACTCTGGTCAAGGGCACGTACCTGGGTTGCAGGTTCGATCCCCGGCCCTGGTCAGGGTGCGTGCGGGAGGCAACCAACCGATGTGTCTCATCTCTCCCCCTCTTTCTCTCTCTCTCTCACTTCCACTCTCTCTAAAAATAAAAATAAAAAAAATTAAAAAAAAAATCAGTGGAAAAAATATCCTCAGGTAGGGATTAGCAAAAAAACAAAAAGAAACAAAAAAAAAACATGATAAAATGGAGACACAGAGAGAGGTTGGGGTTTCCAAAGGGCCTGCTGACTGTCCCGGGTGCCCCACCCCCACTTCTGCTTGGGTGTCTGTGGCGTCTGACTTGAGGCCCCCAGCTTGCTGGTTTCCTGGGCCGCCCTCGGGGACTTAGGACCCCGGCTGGGAAGGACAGGGTGTTACTGACCCTGCATCCCAGGCCGCGCATAGGAACATGGCTTTCTGAGGTTTTTAAAGACCCCACAGCCTCGGGCTCTTCCTGGGAGGCGGGGCCCTGAGCTCCGGGCGCAGCAGGTGGCACAGGACCCTCTTGAGCAGGGGGTGTCACGCGCATATCTTAGTGAAATTGCAAAATGCGTGCCCTGTGCTTTCTATTCGGCGGCCTTTTCCAGGAGATGCGGCGCGGCGGGTTTGCACGATTTTCCCGCTCGGACCCTACACGGCTGTGGCAGGGCTCCCGCTGGCCCACGAGATCGCGTTGACTTTGCATTTGAGTGTCTGTATCCGAGGGATCGGACCCCCACCCTCGTCCCGGTGCGCCAGGCGGGCTGAGCTCTGAGGCCGGTGAGCCATCCGGTGGCGTCTGTCTGGCCGCCTCCGTCCCTCCGTCCGCCTCAGGAAGGCCGCTCCCACGGACAGTCCTGTTCCCACGGGCCAGGGACCTGCTGAGGAAGCAATGAAACAGCCCTGGCCGGTGTGCTCAGTGGTTAGAGCGTCTGCCCCCCCCCCCCGCACTGAAGGGTTGAGGGTTCGATTCCCTGTCAAGGGCACGTACCTGGGTTGCGGGTTCGATCCCTGGCCCCCGAGGCATGTGCAGGAGGCAGCCCATCCATGTCTCTCTCTCCCCCTCCCTCCCTTCCTCTCTAAAAAGAAAAAAAAAATCAATGGAGAAATATCCCCGCGTGAGGATCGACAACAGCGAAAACCAGTGAAACACGCAGCGGTGGCCTGGGGAGCATGGGTGTCCCCCACTTACCCGGAGGGCCTGTCACCTCGGGGTGGTGACGTCACGCCTGCTGCCCTCTACGTGACACCTGTCACCTTTGCTCGGTATGCCCCCCCCCCACCCAGGAGGAAGGTGGGCACCCTGAGCCTTCCCAGGAGGGCAGCTGGTGCTGGGTGGTCCTGGGGGAGGCGCCTCCCGGGGGGGACCCCACGCGCCTGTGTGAGCACCGGCCTGTCCTCCGCAGCAGGGCCAGGGGGTCGCCCGAGCAGAGAGGACAACCCAGGAGTGAGCCACTGGAGGGTTTTGTGTGTGTGTTTCAGTCCTCACTGCGGGATTATTTTTCCCCATTGGTTTTTAGAGAGAGTGGGAGGAAGGGAGGGAGAGAGAGAGAAACATCGATGTGAGGAGACACACAGTGGGTGCCCCGCACATGCCCTGACCTCAGATTGAACCTGCAGCCCTAGGTCTGTGCCCTTGACCGGGAATCAAACCCGTGACCCTGCGGTGCTCGGGGGGCCGACACTCTAACCACTGAGCCACACCGGCCAGAGTGAGGGGTTGTTTTTGCAGACGGATCATTGTCACAGCAGATAGGTGGTCTCCAGGGGACCAAGGCCTGGTCAGGTGAAGGGACGCCCTCATCACAGGAGCGGTCCCCCAGCCTCTGGGCGGGGTCACTCCCACCGGCCCCGCCCCCTTGACCTTGGGCTGCAGCTGGGTTGGGCAGTGGGCAGAACCAGCGGGGGTCGGAGCGGGAGGGCAGTGAGGGGGCGCTTCCTAATCCGGGCCTGTAGGGTCGCTGAAGGCTGGGGCCTCACCCACCTGCTCTCTCCCTCTTGGTCCAGGTGACGGTGTCCCCTCAGACCACGGGGTGGAGACACTCCCTGCCCCAACCACCCGGGAGCCTAAACGGCCACCGGTTCCGCCCTGTGCCCACGCCTGGACGCGCCGCTCCAATCGCCCTGCGAGGCTCATCTCTCCCCTTGGGAACGTGACTGGTACTTCTCACAGTCTGATCAGCAAGGCAGCTCCCTGTCCTTCACCGACCTCCTTGTCACAGATCATCACTGGCCACCAGTCCACGCAGCCTCCAGTCCACGCAGCCTCAGTCCACGCAGCCTCCAGTCCACGCAGCCTCCAGTCCACGCAGCCTCCAGTCCACTCAGCCTCAGTCCACGCAGCCTCCAGTCCACTCAGCCTCCAGTCCACTCAGCCTCAGTCCACTCAGCCTCAGTCCACGCAGCCTCCAGTCCACGCAGCCTCCAGCCCACTCAGCCTCAGTCCACGCAGCCTCCAATCCACTCAGCCTCAGTCCACGCAGCCTCCAGTCCACTCAGCCTCCAGTCCACACAGCCTCCAGTCCACTCAGCCTCAGTCCACGCAGCCTCCAGTCCATGCAGCCTCCAGTCCACGCAGCCTCCAGTCCACTCAGCCTCAGTCCACTCAGCCTCAGTCCACGCAGCCTCCAGTCCACGCAGCCTCCAGTCCACTCAGCCTCCAGTCCACGCAGCCTCCAGTCCACGCAGCCTCCAGTCCACTCAGCCTCAGTCCACTCAGCCTCAGTCCACGCAGCCTCCAGTCCACGCAGCCTCCAGTCCACGCAGCCTCCAGTCCATGCAGCCTCCAGTCCACTCAGCCTCAGTCCACTCAGCCTCAGTCCACGCAGCCTCCAGTCCACGCAGCCTCCAGTCCACGCAGCCTCCAGTCCACTCAGCCTCAGTTCACGCAGCCTCCAATCCACTCAGCCTCAGTCCACGCAGCCTCCAGTCCACGCATCTTCCAGTCCACGCAGCCTCCAGTCCACACAGCCTCCAGCCGGAGGGAGTTCTCCAGGTGCCGTCTCCCCACCAGAAAGGAGCTGAGGGAAGATGCTCGGAGGAGACTCGAGGAGGAGGTGGCCGTGTGACCTGTGACATCAGAGGCAGGGCCTGAACGCTCTAACAGCAAGCCAAGGGGATGGCGAGAGACAGCAAGGGTCCACGGCGGCCACAGGAGCCAGGAAGAGGCCGGAAAGGCCCCGCCCACAGCTGGGCCTCAGACCTCCAGCCTCCAGGCCTGTGAGTGAACGAGTTTCCATTCTGTTAAGTCACCCAGTTTGTGCGACTTTTTTACGGTGGCCCCAGGAAATGGATAGAAATGGGTTAAGTGACAACTGGGGGGCAGGGTGTGGCCAGGGAGGCTGGGGACGACTGTCCGGTCCACCTTCAGCCCACAGCTTGTGAGGAGGCTGCCCAGGAAGATGGAGGCAGGGAGACACTGGGAGGCGTGTAGTCCACACCCCCTCGGGCAGGACGCGGCCAGAGCAGGAGGACAAGGGGGCTGGGAGTCCTTCCTGGGAGGGGGGAGATGCCTCTTGTCACCTCGGCCTCCCAGCCCTGACTGGTACCTGAGACACAGAAAGGGCTCAGAAAAACTGGGTGGCTGTTGGAATCCCTAGACTGGCTGCACCCACGCCATGCCCCTTCCCGCCCCCAGCCAGGGCCAGGGGCACTTTCAGCCCCCTGGGAACGTCCTGAGGGCCCAGCACCAGAGACTTGGAACAGCGACAGGGAGGGAGGCCTTGGCTCTTGGGGTTGGAGCCGGAGAGCTCAGGACCAAATGCAGCTTTATTTTCATGAAGCCTCACAACCCACAGGCCCAACTGGCCGGGCGGGCGCAGGGTGCCCCCCCGAAGCCTCCATCCCGCCCCCCAGGCTGGCTGCTGTCTCAGTGAGAATGTCCCTGGCTTGTTTCAGCTGGAGAAATAATAGTGTTGTTTTAACTTCCCTTCATCAGGTCATTTCTTAAGCAAGTTGCCCCCCCTCCCCTCTCAAGTAAGATCATTTTCTATGTTGCTCCCCCGCTCCCCCCCCAAACACAAGGACCCCAGGTCCCTGGGAACACGTGGGAGGTTGTCGAGGTCAGTGGAGCCGAACGGACATGAGCTCCCACCAGAGAGCGAGGCTGGACCTTTGCACAGAGAACACGTTCCAGCCGGAAGACCAGCTCCACAGAGGAGGCCACCGGGGCCTGGACCGCTGAGAGGCCTTGCTCAAGGTCACACTGGAGGTCACAGGGTCGTTAGTGACAGAGTGGTGTCAGAGGTGTCACAGCCCCCCCCATGTTCCATGGCCCATCACCTCACGCAGCCCCTGGCCCCAGCCCTGGGGACCTCCACCCCCTCTGGGGCATCTTGGGGCTCCAGGGATGGAAAACAGGCCCCAGGACCCCGGGCCAGGTCTCAGCACTGCCCTCGTGCCCGGGGTGCCCGCCTCTTTGTCCCATGGCCGGCTGCAGTGGGGTGGGGGTGAATTCTGAGCTGACTCCTCCTCCCCCCATCACAGAAACTCAATTCCAAGGTGAGGGAGACTGACAGTGACCATTCCCTGCCTCCTCGCTGCTCAGGACTGTCCTCTGAGGCCTGCCTTCAGCCTTGACTGTCCCCATCCCGCTCTGAGCCCCAGAGGCATGGGGCCCAGGCATGGTGGTGCAGGCTCCAGGCTCCCTGGACACCCCTCTCCCCACCCCACTCCTGGTCCCACCCCGCATGACCCACGCAGAGGCCTTGACCATGAACTAGGACCAGGAGCAACTCTCAGCCTAGAGCTAGTGTCCCTCCAGCCGGGTGGGTGGAGTGGGCACCCAGGGGAGGGAGGCCCTGTGCTGAGGGGGGTAGGAGGGCAGAGAGGCAGCAGCCCACCTCACCCCCACCATTGGCGAGGACACAGGGCCGAGGTTGCTGGAGAGAAATGTCCCAGACACAGAGGACAGTGCCCAGGCGGCAGGGTCCTGCTCCCAGAGCTCAGGAGCCACAGCAGGAGCTGCAGCAGGCTTCTGTTTCACGCCTGCGCCCCTCGCGCACACACACGCACACACACACACGCACACACACACATGCACACACACGCACACACACACACGCACACACATGCACACTCCCACTTAAACACACATACTTGCACATGCGCACATGCTCACAGGCATGGGTCCCCCCCCCACAGGACCACAGGGGCTGCACCCCGGGAGATGCGGGGGGCCCGCAGCCCTTGGGGGCAGGGGTCGCAGAGAGCAGGGCCACAGCCTGTTTCCATCCATGTAAAGGAACCTGAAGGACGGCCCAGGCTGAAGACCCTGGAGCAGATGGGGGATGAAGCTGCAGCCTGGAGGCCTGGGGAGGGTGCAGAAAGGGGGGGGGGTGGGAATGTCAGGGCAAGGCCAGCAGGGTGGGGTGGGAGGGTGCTGGGGGCTGAGACCCTCACACCTCCCCCAGCCCCCGCCCCACGGGGCACCCCAGCACTGTATCCCGGGCTCTGCCCAGAGCCCCTCGGAGGCGGAAGATGGAAGTTGGCTTTTGTCTGGCTGGGTCAGACAGCCGTTTAGTGGGATAAAAGCTTAACGCTGGGTGAACACGCAGAAAAAGCGCCGCTGGCCCTCTGACAACCCCATTGTCTGCGGCCTGAGCCCCGGGGTTGGGTTTGAAAGCGCCAAGTTCATGACATTTCAAAGAGAAATGATAGGGGGAGGGGGAGGGAGGGTGGGCAGGAGAAACAAAACCCCAAAACACCGAGATAACATTTGACTCCGTCACCAGGGTGCCCCCTCCCCGCACACCCGGTCAGACCAAGCCCCTTCCCTGGGACAGACCTGGACACGGGAGCCAGGCTGACTGAGGCAGGGTCACTGGGGCTGCCGTTTGTGAGGTGAAGGTGGAAAAGGTGCCCAAAGCCCAGTGGGGCCCCGGGGGGGGGGGCATTAGCAGGGTGGTAGGGGCCGGGAGCACAGACGCCCATTGTCTGCACTGCCCCGCAAGATGAGAATTTGCCAGAAGGGCTTCGGTACAAAATGCGTTTATTTTGCTAGAGTGCTATTGTCTTTTGTTTTTATTATCGTTATCGCCGTATCCTTAAAACAAAAAATGATTTTCTGAGCCGGGGAGCAGAGGGGGTTCCATTTTTAGTGTTTCATTTGTTTAATGTGCCTCCGTAAAAGCAAATAATTCCGGGAGAGAGAGCCAGGAGCCAGGAAATTGAATGTGTTTTGTCTCCAGCGAAGTTTCCCTTGAGTGGTTTCGTTTGCTTTCTGTCTGGCCGGGCAGGCTGTGCGCTGGGACCCCCAGTGTGCAGGGGCCCAGGGCTGCTCCCCAACCTTCGGCGGCAGAGTCTCTGCGCCCCGCAGACCCTCAGCCCATTGGCCACGAGAGCGTCCTCCCAGGGAACAAAACAGGGCCTCGCAGAATCATCCTAATGCGGGGAGAAAATAGGATTAGGCCCGAGTATCAGCAAGGTAAGTCGGATTACCCGCAAGGTTCAGTACCTTCTGGCAGCCTCCTGCGGGCTTTTTAATTGTACAAAGGTAGATGTTTCCCTTCCCTGGTTTTATTTAAAGAGGCTGTTTGTTTGTGCCCAAGAGGTAAATGGTGAGCGATAAGGTTCTGTGTGGAATTGGAAACGGATCACCTTGCAAAATGACATTTCGCCTTGTTCCCTGGGACACGCTCCGTGGAGCGCCGCGTCCCCCCCCCCCTCGCCCGCCCGAGCTTGGCTGACGCCGCTGCCCCCTGGCGGCGCTCTGGGGAAGGACACCCCACGCGAGGCAGAGGGGGCCGCCGACTGCGCCTTCCCCACTGGCGACTCATTTTTAAACACCCCAAGTCGGTGTTTAAAAACCTTAGGAGCAGGGCGTAGATCATTCAACAAGGGAGGAAAGCTTGATGGCAATACCCGGTTGCCGATACAATGGAAATAGATACAGTATCCGTGTTGCATTTGGCCCCTCACAAAGGTGGTCTCAGTTTGCTAATCAGGCTCGTGTGTGCGTCTTCAAGTAACAGAGTTTCTTTGGGGGCGAGACAAAGGAGCGTTTGTCATTGTTTATAACCATTTGGCAATGAACTTTGGGGGCAGGGGGAGCTGCGGTTCCCTGGGTGGCCAAGGCCCCCACCTTCGACCCGTGGAAAGCGGTTGAATCTGATGGTCGACGGTGTTTTCTGAAGGTCTTTTGCAGGGTGAACTGCAGGCAGCAGCCAGAGGGGACAGAATCAGTGCAAAGGGCTTTTGAGGTTCGGGCTGAGAGTGAAACATTTGCAAAGGAAAGAAAGTTACACTGTATCAAAGCGCCCTGGCTCTGGGGGAGGCTGGGACAGGACCACCCGTGGCATTGGGCTTCCATTTCAGACTCTGCAAAAGGCGACCGGCATGGCGTTGGAATGACGATTTCCACAGACAGAGACGGGTGCCCCCTAAATAACGCGCAGGGTCGGAATTCTGGGAGAGCGCAGGGGGTGTATGTCTGAGGGCTCCCGTCAGCACCCCCCCCCCCCCAGGATGCTGCCTTGGGTCGCAGGAACAGAAAGAGAAGTTTGCTTTGCCCGCCTGGTTTAGCTGGCAGCTGAGAGCTTCCCGAAGCCCTGCCGGAGATTCCCTGGAGGTGTCCTCCCATAGTGTCCCCTGGAGACGGCTGAGGCCAGCTCAGGGCGTCTGTAATTCCATTTTGATTAATGTGGTGGAAGGAGAGACAGCATTTTGTCCGTTTTTAAATTCTTTCCCTCTTTTCCACGTTTAAGGGAGCCGTGAGTGTGCACCTCGCTGGTGCCACGACTTAGCGCCTGGCTTTGCGGATTCACGCACCGGCGCCTCTTTAAAAGCTGATCCACAACCCGGCTCATCGCTGAGGCTCTAGAGCCTGGGACGGGCATCTTCTCTGGGGGGGGGGGAGGATGAGACTCGGGACCTGCTGGGTCTCACCTTGGTTCTGGTGACGGGGTGCGTTCCCTTCTAAAGCCCTAAAGGCCCGGAGAGTCTGACCTCTCCGCCTCTCCACTCCCCAGCTTTCAGCTACGAAATCTTCGAGTGGTTTTCCTTAACTGGAGACCATATCCATTCGTAGGGTTTCCATTTTCCTAGGGGTCCCCACCAGTGCCTGAGACTCGGGGTGCAGATGTGTGTGGCAGCAGAGAGAGGGTCCCCCCTGCACCCCGCTCTCCTCCTCCGGTTCATTTTCGCTGGAACCCTGAGCTCACTGTGTCCCCAGACTGGGGCACAGGGGAGAAATGTCCCTGTGGAGAGCCGGCCGGGGAAGGGGAGCTCCAAGCGCCTGTGAGCGACCAAATGTGGGGAAAGCATCAACATATACTGGGGTGCGTGTCCCTGGGCGGGTCCCCAAGGCCTGTTCCCGCCAGCAGACACATTCATTAGAGGGAGACGGTCCTTGTACCTATTTACAGTATTGTTCGTTTACTTAGAAATTAAAAGCAGAGGAGAGCCAGGCTCCGAGGGGAAACCACATCCGCGGAAACTCCCCGAGTTGAGACAATAGGGCGCAGTGCTCGCCTCCACGTGTGTTCCGAGTGGGAGACAGACTGGGGACGGGGGTTCCTTACAAACCGGGTGCTGGAGAGACCCAGAGGCCAGGCCTTTTCCTCGGGGCCTTCGAGTCTCTGCACCCCCTACCCCCGTCTCCAACACCCGGGCACTGGAAACAATGATCGGCGGCATCGCAGAGGCCCCTGCATCTGCGCCCGGGCCCCGCTCCGATGACCCAGGGCCCGGGGCTGGGCGCTGGGCTGGGCGGCCGGTTGCCCAGCGGCGGCCGGGGAAGCGCGAGCTGCTTCCGGGCGCACCGGTTACCGAGCGGCTGCGGGTCCCAGGCTGCCGCTAAGCAGCCCCTGTTTGCAAAGGCCCTGGCCCCGATCAGGCCCGATCCCGAGCCTGGGGGCCCTGGAGCTGTTAAGCTTTTGTTTTTGCTGGGAGAGGGGAGTCTGGGGACGGGAAATGCGCTGGCGAGTAGGGGAAATGTTAGGAGATGCTTGGGAGGGATTCGGCCCTGGAGCCAAGGAGGCCGGCTAAGGTCAGAGTGTAAGGAAGGAGCCCAGCCAGGTGTGCACCGGGCCGCGCAGGGACGTGGCCGCAGGTCTGTGGGGTTGACACATCAGGTGGCCCCACCTTAGAAGCCACCTTCCTGTGCGAGCTCCGAGGATGGGCACCGGGCACAGGAGAGGTTCAGGCGGCCCAGTGCCTGCTCCCCACTGCCTGCCCGGCTACAGAAAATGAGAAAAACTCCTTTATCGGGGGAAAGGCCCCGCATGGAAAGGGAGAGATGGGAGGCTTTGGAAACCCGCCACACTGGTGCTGAGAGCCCGGGGAAGGGTCAGCTCTGCCCCAGTAGCTGGCTGTGGAAATAACTTTCAAAAAAAATGAAGCAAAAACATAATGCTGTAAGTTTGCTAATTTATTTAATATTTGTCTGCTCTAAACATAGCTTCACGCTAAGTCTGAAAACCCCTAAGCTGAGCGACATCCAGAAGTTGTCTCTTGGCCAAGTTCTCGCACCAGGCTCGCCCCTGGGCTCCTCCCTGGGCTCCCCCGCCCCCGTTGGTTGTTCCCCCGGTTGACTGGGACTAACATTTGAACCCCATAAAGACAGCTCTGTGTGGCCAGCAAGGACTGTGTTGAACTCCTTGCCTACGCACGGTAAAAGTTTCCCAGGCAAACGCCAGCCCCGATTCCAACCCGGGGAGGTTCAATATTTGTTTTTAATTTTCTGGCTCAAAAAAATGTTAAGTAACAGAAATGAACCTCTCCGCTCCGACCTGCCTGGGTAGGTGGGGTTCGCATCAGCACCTGCCCCTCCCTGGGACCAGCGCGCTCCGGGCCCCGACACACTGTGCAGGGCAACTCCGGCTCTTTGGAGAAATTTTAACTCGTGTAAATAAAAGGCGAGCACTTGACCTCAGCCAGTTTTGGCGCAGAGGCTTCGAGGGGGCAGGACTGTGAGAACACGCATCCGTGTTATTATCTGAGTAGCCGGATTATAGACAAGTCTAAACAAAAGAATGTATTTTGGGGGAGAAACTGCAAAAGAGCTCGCCTTACAGAAAACATTGGCACCAAGGGCCCCTTCGAGGGTTGTCCTTTTTAAATATAATACATTTACATTGAAGGCTGAATACGTAACTTAACATTTAGAATTCTGCAAAGAATTTCGAGGTTCAGTTCGCCACATAGTTTCGCTCTGTTGCATTATTTAGCGTTTGCCCGTTGATACAGGCCCCTCTGGTAAATTAGGCAAATTGCTCTTTTCTTCTCCGAATGCAACTGAGGGACAGAGGACAGGCACAGGGGTGGAAGTGGCCTGGGGCTCAGCCCGCACACCGGCGGGAGGGGAACCAGAGGGAACCCTGCCCCCTCTGGTCCATTCCCAGGTAAACCAACTGCAAAGGGTTCAAAACACCTGCTGAAACTACTGCTCGCGTGAGATGGTGGAAATCGGTGCTCTGCCCAGAAACCAAATGTGAGCCGTGATGAGGAATTAGTATTTCAACTGTCCTCACGTCTGACTTTTTTTTTTTTTTTAAACAAGTGTGCACTTTCGGGGAGCAGGTCCGGCTACAACGTGGGGAGATAAGGAACGCACAACCACAGCAGCCGAGTTCTACTTGTGTCCTAACCAGGGTGCCACTCGCTCGCTGCTTCTCCACTTGACCCGAGATGCCTCCTCCCTGCACTGGGGTCTCCTGCAGTGACCAGCACAAGGCAACCAGAAGGCACACCCAGGGCCCCATTTCCCCCTAACTTGGGGTGAACTCCTCAAAGCGAATGCCCCTGCACCCCCCAGAGTGACCTGGACTGCTTACAGCATCTTTCGGCCTAGGAGGGTGTGTGTGAAGTCCGCCCTGCCTGGCACCCACACGTCGCAGTGTGTGGGAGGCGGCCACAGGGCTACACCGGTGGTAGTGGGTCCCCTGGCAGCTGGAACCCCTGGTCTCCTCCTCCCTCGCTGTGGGAGCCCTGGGAAGGAGAGAAAAGAGAGGCACAGCTTTCTGGTTCCCGAGGTGGGCAGGGGCGGAGGGGCTGCTAGGGGCAGGTCACTGGGCCACTAGGTAACTCGTTCCGCTGTGTCATCTACAGCCAAGGCCATTTCACATCGACCAGGGGAACCTTCCCGGGTGCGCCTCTCAGCTTCCTCCCTCTGTCTGAGCCCCAGCACCTGGGGGGGGGAGCCCCGTCTGCCCGCAGCTGAGGCAGCCTCCTCTCTGGGCGCCCGCTTTCTGGACCACTTTGTCTCCTCTCCCCATCTTCGGGCTGCTGTGCTGGAGACAGGAAATCCTTGCACCCCACTCCTGTCCCTCTCCCGCCCTGGTGGGGCTGGAGACGGAAAGACGGGGTCCAGTGGGAAGGGGTTAAGGGTATTTCCCTTTTATTTTTACTTAACCCATCCTCTTAAAAAAAGCTATGGGGAGGGTAGGCAGGGATCTTATCTATCAGCTTTCAACCTGGCAGGTAGGGAGGAGCCCCCCCCCCCTTTCCCGACTGTTTGAACCGCTGCTGTGAGACTTGGAGCTGAGCTGCGAGGGTGCGTCCTGTGTCCACGGGGCTGCGAGCTGCGCCTCTGAACCAGACCCAGCTCCCCAGCCGACAGCAGGGGACACTGGCCAAGGGAAAGCAGAGGGACAGGACTTCGGGGCACCCGCAAGTTCCCACCGCCCCTAAGCGACCTTTAAACGGCGCCGATGGGGCTCCTCCCCGGCGCCGCGCTGGGCGCCTCTGCGCGGAGTGACCCGCGGTGGACGCTGCGCCCGAGCGCGCCCGAGGCCTCTCCCCATTCACGTGTCCCCGCGTAATGAATTCGTCCGTTTAGAAACATTACAGGGAATATTGGAATTGACTGCCAGAGGAAGTGACACTTGACCCTTGCATCCTGCGCCCCGGAGGGGACAGCCACCGATTTCAAAATAGCAGCCCCGGAGCAGCGCCGCGAAGCGGTGACCCGCCGCCGCGCTCCCCAACCTCTCCAGGTCCCCTCCGCGGCCCGGGCCCCTTCCCTCCCCGCGGCCCGTCCTCGCCCCTCCCGCCGGGCACGCCGCGTTTCAATCACACTCGCTGGGCTGGCACCGAGCGGGCGCCGGGCACAAGGGACGCGGCGCGGCGACAACGCGCCAACAAGCCCAGCCGCGCGCTCCAGCGCCCCGGGCCACTCGCGCTCTGCTCGCGGGGACCCTGCGGCCCGCGCCCGCGGCAGCAAGAGCTGGGGCCACAGAGTCGCCCTGGGACACAGGGTCGCCCTCGGCTCCCGCGCCCCTCGCACCAGCCTAGGCGACTGCGGAACGAGCCATCCGGGAAGCTTCCCCTTGGGGAGCCGCGGCCTGGGAAAGGGGGTGGCCGGGAAAGGGGGAAAGGGACATAGCCCCCTAAGTGCCGCGCTCCCACGGGGACCCGCGTGAATAAAGGACCGAGAAGCAGAGAGGGAGGAGAGAGAGGAAAAGGGAGGAGACGCGAGGAAAGAAGGGCCTCGGAGCGCGCGCAGGGCGAGGCCGGGGAGCCTGGGGGACCGCGGGGCGCGGATTTGGGGCACTGGGCACGTTCAAACCACAAGCGGGTGCCAAGCTGCGCTGCTTCATGTGGAAGTCGGGGCGGGCGGGTGTGGCCGGGGCGCGGAGCCCGGGACTCGCATCGGGTCCTCCCGCCTCCCGCGCGCAGCGCGACCCGCCGAGGCCACTGGGCCTGGGAGTCCGGCTGCGCCTTTTGTTCTGGCCGGTGGCCGTAATTTAACATCCGATGCCTATTAGAATGACCGCCGCAGCAACACGGGTTTCTCCCTGTTTTGCTACTAAGTAACAGGATGAGCCAACAAGAGCGAGATTTCAAATTAACCATAAAAATTACCAATTGCAATTCATTTAGCTGCCCATTTGCTACATTAAAAAAAAAAAACATAAATAAATGAGGCTGTGTGTTCCGAGGGCTGAGACGCCGCGGAGGGGAAGCGGGAGCCGTGGACCGCAGGCCTCGGGGCTGCAGAGCTGGGGCCTGGCGCCGGGAGAGCGCGGGACATGGGCAGGGTCCTCGGAGGGACCGGACAGAGGCCCTTTGGGCTCCGCAGGTCATTGGGGGACTCGGACGAGGCAGGAGGCCGCTGAGCCCGAGCAGTTTCAGCACCTGAGCTTTTCCCTAGGAAGGGGCTGTGTGGGGGAAGAGGGGTGGCCTTGGAGGGGTGGCCTAGGGGACCCGGCTGGGCCCCAACCAAGCTCTCAGCAGGAAAGTCAGGAAAACCTGGGGAATTGAGACCTAAAATTCTGGGTGGGGCGGTTCTCCGGTGGGGCCTGGAACGCAGGAGTGAGGTGAGGGCGAATTTCGTTCTGCATCCGGAGTGGACATGTTCTGGCTACGTTAATTCCAGACCGACTTCACGGTCACCCCAGGCCCTTTTTTTAGGGATCAGGGCTCTCTGGTGCTGCGGGGTGGATGTGTGGAGCCCTGGTGACCTCTAAAACCCAGTTTCGGCTCTTGCTATTATAGAGGTTTTTCGTGTTACAGACACCCAGGATTTCTAAGTTCTGTCTGAACAGAGGCCTGGTTTGTGTGTCTCCAGATGGATCTACCTTTGTGAACACAGAGGGACCCCCCCTTTGTTGGGGGAGGCGCCTAAACTGGAGTCTCCATCTCCTGCCCCTCCCCCCCCAGCTGAACATCACTCTGAGAACTCTGATGTGCTTCGCTCCCACCAGGTTAGTGTTTTTTAAAAAGTTTAAATGTTTTTATTGATTTTAGAATGAGAGGAAGGGAGAGGGAGAGAGAGAGAGAAACATCAGTGATGAGAGAAACATTGGTGGGCTGCCTCCTGCAGGCCTCCTACTGGGGACTGAGCTAGAAACCAACGGAACCGCTGACCTCCTGGTTCCTGGGTGGACGCTCAGCCACTGAGCCACACCTGCCCGGCTCCCACCAGGTTAGTTTTTTGTTTACTTCGGGAGATTTCGTTCCAGACCCAGCGGGTCTTTGGTGATAGGCCCGCGCTTTCCTCCCCTCTGCCGTGGGGACTCCGTCTCCCCGGTGGAGGTGGCGTTGCCCCACCCGTTCGATCGGCAGGGGGCGCGCTGGGACACCCTCGCGGTGCCGGCCTCCAGCCCCACCCGCCCTACAGCTGCAACGAATGGGGAGCCTTGAGCTTCTCTACCCAGGGAAAGGGGACCC
This sequence comes from Miniopterus schreibersii, assembly GCF_964146895.1. Classification (NCBI taxonomy): domain Eukaryota; kingdom Metazoa; phylum Chordata; class Mammalia; order Chiroptera; family Miniopteridae; genus Miniopterus; species Miniopterus schreibersii. The sequence goes on from NC_138118.1 coordinate 1,512,394, forward strand.
CGCCAGTCCCCCTGCGCCCCCGGGGGCTTCTATCCGACCATGAGGACCTGCCCCAAGAGGCGCGTCCCCAGATTGCGGGAGTGGCCTCCTCGCGAGGAGCACGGAAGAGGGAGCCCAGGGCAGGTCGGAGGCGGGCCCGGGGACCCCAGCTGGCGATGTGCGGGGTTTGGTCCCCGCTGCAGTGCCCGTGTTGTCTCTGGATCGGAAGAAAGAGAACTAGAGAGAGGGCTGGGTTCCCCTGGTCACCTCCAAGACCTGCCGCCTGGTTCTTCCCGGGCGCACAGCCTTTGCCGCTCTCCTTCCCTCTCGGCCACTCCTGCCCGAAAGTCCAGGCCAAGGCCAGAGGCAGACATGCCTTCTCCCCAGAATGTTCTCAAATAAATCCCGAACAAGCAGCCGGATTCCTCCGGAGCCAGGCCTGCACCGGGAACGCGGGAGTAAGGAAGGCCCGTGGAGGAGGCGTAGGCTTGGGGTGCCAGGGGATGCCACTGTCCCCCCCAGTCTGGCCTTTCTCGCCTTCCCGAGCCGGCTCACGGGTTGGACGGGGCGCCAGGGAGGGCGCCTCCAGCGGGGAGAGGCTGGGACGCAGGGGCCCAGGCTTCTCCAGAACCTGCGGAGATGTGGGCGGTTGGTGTCGCCCCGCGAGGCCTTGGCGCTCTGACGGTTCCCAGGAAAGAAGGTGCGCCCCCCACCCCCGCACCTGCAGAGCGCCACACCGCAGGTCTCCAGCTGTCCCCCCACCCGGGACCTCCAGGCCCCAGGGCAGAGGGGCCCGCCCAGCTGAACCCCACGCAGTGGGGCGCGCTGGCCCTGGCAAAGCGGCGCCAAGCGGCCACCAAAGTGCTTCCCGGTCTCCTTGAAGGGGTGCGCGGAGCCAGGGACACACAGGGGTTTGTTCTTCAGCCCTCGGCCAGCACCCGCGGCTCAGATGATGTTCATTTCTCCCCTCCGCCTGGCTCGCTGCGATCCAGGTCCCCGTGCAGGGAGCGGGAGACAGACGCCTTTGTTTGGCTGACAAAGGCCGGAAGGCTCCCCAGCCGGGGTCGTTGCGGCCTGGATGGGGTCCCCCGTCCCTCTGCGGGGTTTCGGGGCTGCTGGGCTGACCCCTCGCGGGTGGGACAGGGGCACCTCCTGGGATCCTGACCGTGTTCTCCGGGGCTCACGCGGTTCCCCCGGGCCAGGCGCAATCCCCGCGGAATCGTAGCAAATATCCTTCTGCCTGCGACACAGGGCCCGCAGCCGGGGCTGGGAAAGTCCTGCGGCCACAGGAGGCCTCTGCTTCCCAGCCGCCAGGTGGAGAGTGGGCGGTGACCGGGAAGATGGAGCCTCCAGGCCGCTTCCAACAATGACCGGAGTTCACCCACCCACTAGCCCCAGGTGGCTTTTCAGGGCTCTGCGTGGATTATTTCGTCCAATCCTTCCAGCCACTCCATTGCACCCACCGGGAAACTGAGGCACAAAGAGCTTAAATAACATGTTCAACGCGGCACAACCAGCAGGAAGCCAGACACTGACCAAGATCTGCCTTTCGAGCGGCTGCAGTCTGCTGCCCACGGGTAACCCCACAGGGGGCCTGCTCTGTGCCCCCCGCAGACCCCCGGCACGGGCCTGCTCTGCACTCAGGCTCCTGGCCTATAAAAGCAGGTGACCCACCTGCTTCACCAAGGAGTGGAGCCGCGCTAACGGGAGGAGACAATACTCGGAAAAGCACAGGTTTGCTCCCACTGGGATCGTGCGGGGTATGTTTTGTTTCCTGGCTCCTCGCGAGGCCTGATGTCCAAGTGTGGGTTGAACTCCTCTCCGCAGCAGCTGCTCTGCCCCTGGGAGCCTCGGGACGCTTTGCACTTTGATGAATTTTAAACCGTTGACGGGATGGATCAAAGGATGTCTGCGGGAACTCCTCCACTGTCAGGGGCTGGGGAGACGAGAGGGGAGGCGAGATCGAGTCCTACAGGGGAGATGGTGCTGGAATCGTAGAGATTTCTGGGGATCAGCAGTCACCAGACTTTATGAAGCACCTGCCATGGGCCGAATATTGCGTTAGGTGCACTGGGCACCGGCACAGGTGTTGGCACAGTTGGCACTGTAGCCCCGCCCCCAGCTTGCTCAGCAGAGGTGCCCTCGGGCATAGCCTCCTAGTCATGGCTTAAATGAATGGAGCTCCAGCAGGCCTGTCTAGAACCCCCCACAGTGTAGCAAAAAACCTGCCTGTGCCCCGTTACCCCCCTGCCGGCCAGCGGCCACGTGGGGAAGCTTGGTGCTTGGAGCTTGGTGCTCGGTGCTGGGCGCTGGGCCGGACAGCACCTCTTGGGTTTCGGTTTCCCACCTGGGTGAGGGAATGACAAGTGATGGGAGGGGAGCCCAGGGGATATATATGGATGTACGTGCACCAGACGGTCACTCTCTGGAACATTCTGAGGAAGACTGACCCTTTCCACACCTTCGGGCGTCTGAGTGAGCTGCCTGCGGCTGCCTGGCTGGTTCCAGGGGGATTCACCTGCACCCTCCCCACCTGCTCTACCTGAGTCCTGACCCCTCTGGACCACACCCACTGACCTAGTCTCTGGCCTCGGAAGCAAGGATCCCCACCTCCCACCACTTCGAGTGCCCGAGTGTGTCATCTATGGACGTCAAGGGCATTTGGAGGGCAGTGGCCTCGGAGAAACGAGCGGCAGAGTGGAGGCTGAACTCTCCCAGGTCTTTGCTGTGGCTCAGAAGCCTCCTGTTCCTGCATCTCCGCCCCATAGACTGTGAAGTGAAACCCAGGACGATGGACTGAGGGACTCCTAGGATGGCCAACCGGGGGCCTGGGAGAGCGGAGCCCCGTCTGCTCACAGTAAGCTTGGGCCCGGTGCTCCAGGCGTCATTCCTGCCCCCGTGTGAATGCAGCCCCAACACTGAGCCTGAACATAGGGGCTAGTCCCTGATTCCCATTTCACAGGTGAGGAGACTGAGGAAACACGAGCTTTGGTGACTTGCCCAAGGTCACACCGCCTGGTAAGTGGTGGGACCTTGATTGGTCACCAGACCATCTGGCCCTGCACAGGGCCACCTGTCACAAAGAGATGGCTGGCCCAAGGAGGAGCCCTGGCCTCGAACGTGCAAAGATGAGACAGAGAAGGGGGCAAAGGAAGGCCCAGCCACCCCCTGCCTGCTGGGACCCAGCTTAATCCTCAGAGCCCCTCGGTCCATCCCTGAGGTGGACTTGATGAAGGACACCTCCAATCTTCCCAGATAAAAGGCCTCAGCTGGCCCCACGTGCCACCGGCCCCTAACCCCTGCGGGGAGGGGAGAGGCCCCAGACCCTGACCCGGCTCCGCGCCCCTGGCCCTTAGCTTTGATCTCAGGAGCCCTAATCCCCGCTGGCGACCTGGCCTCTGTCCATCTGTTTCCGTCCGTGCTCTCCCGGCAGCCCTGCCAGCCTCTTTGGGATTCTTTGGCCTAAACACCTGTTCCCAGCAGTGACTCCTGTTCCCGAGACCTCCTGCCTTCCCACAGGGCGGCACAGACACAGCTGGAGCAAAGCTGTCACCGTGCCCTAGGTAAGCGATCCCCAACCCATCACAAAAAAGTCGAGGGTAGTTACTGCGCCACAGTGAAAAGGCAGGAGGTGTGTGTATAGCACGTTAGTGATTCCCTCCAAAGCGGGGAAATGGTGTTCAAAGTGGAGGTGCTTTCTTATTAGACACCTCAGAAACATCCCTCCCTGAGAAACAAAGGGTCTCGCCGGCTGGCATGGCTCAGGGGGTGAGCATCGGCCTATGAACCGGGAGGTCACAGTTCGATTCCTGGTCGGGGCACAGGCCCGGGTTTCAGGCTCCATCCCCAGTGGGGGGCAAGCAGGAGGCAGCCGGTCGATGTTTCTCTCTCCCTTTCTCCCTTCCTCTTGCTCTAAGATCAATAACATATTTTAAATTTTTTTTATTGATTTTTATAGAAAGGGGGAAGGCAAGGGGGAGAGAGAGAAAAGTCGATGCGAGAGCCGAACATCCATCGGCTGCCTCCTGCACGCCCCCTACTGGTGACGGAGCCCACAACCCAGGCGTGCGCCCTGACCGGGAGTCCAACCTGTGACCTTTTGGGGTCCAGGATGACACCCAACTGAGCCACACCGGCCAGGGCTCATTGTGTTTTGTGTTGTCTGTGCTGAGCAAAGAATCAATACCTTCCCGGCATGACTGAGCCAGGGGGTCCCCACCTTACCTCCTGGCTTGACAATGGCACCCCAGTTGCCTGTAGAACAACACTGCACTTTCTTTAGGGTTCAGGTTTCAAAGCTCTAGAGGCTGCGAGATGAGAGGTAGAGGGAAATCACCTGTGTCCAACCCCTGCTCCTTTATCACATGGTGTGGACGGGTGGATCCTGCTCCCTGATTGGGACCCTGTGGGTCTCAGTATCGTCCAAAAGAAATGAAGCCCTGGCCAGTGTGGCGCAGTTGGTTGGGCCTTGGCTTGTGCAGCGGGAGGTCATGGTTTGATTCCAGGTCAGGGCACACGTCCGGGTTTCTGGCTCAGTTCCCAGAAGGGGGTGAACAGGAGGCAGCTGATCAGTGATTCTCTCTCTCTCCCTCTCCCTTCCTCTCTCTGAAATCAATAAAAAAACATTTTTTTAAAAAAAAGAAAGAAAGAAGAATACCATTTTATCTGGATCTTAAAGGCATAAGGAGTGTGGCCCAGTGGTTAGAGCGTCCACCCGGGCACGGAAGGGTGGATGGTTTGATTCCCAGTCAAGGGCATGTGTCTGGGTTGCAGGTCTACCCCCAGCCCTGCAGGCAACCAACCAATGTCCCTCTCACATCAATGTTTCTCTCTCTCCCTGTATTCCTCCCTCTCTCCCACTCTCTTTAAACATCAATTGAAAAAACACCCTCAGGTGAGGCTTAACAACAGAAAGCATTGCCTGTAAGTGCAGGCTGTTTCTGGAGGTCCGCTTGGCTCCCCAGCGGGGTCTCCATGGCACCTGGGGTGCAGCCCTCCACCCAGAGCCTCCCCAGGACCTGTGTGCTCCCCGAGGGCAGGGCCACCTCAATCCAGAGGCGCGGGCTGGAGAAGCAGCCGCACCCTGGGGTTAGCCCCCCTGATGTGTATCAGCTGTGCCCCCCGTGTGGGCACCTCAGCCTCACCTGGAGCCTCCAGGGACCCTCAGCTCCAGAAGGGCCCGGGAGGGCGGGGCCTGCGGGAGGGCGGGGCCTGCATGGGGCGGGGCCTGTGGGAGGGCGGGGCTGCAGGGGGCGGGGCCTGCAGGAGGGCGGGGCCTGCTTACAGCGTGTGCTGGCACGTGCTCCGGTGATTGACAGCACGTGGCTCACTGATTGACAGCAGCCAGCTCACTGATTGACAGCACCTGGCTCACTGACAGCATCCATCCAGCTCACTGATTGACAGCACCCTGCTCACTGATTGACAGCACCCAGCTCACTGATTGACAGCACCCAGCTCACTGATTGACAGCACCCTGCTCACTGATTGACAGCACCCTGCTCACTGATTGACAGCACCCAGCTCACTGATTGACAGCACCCTGCTCACTGATTGACAGCACCCAGCTCACTGATTGACAGCACCCTGCTCACTGATTGACAGCACCCTGCTCACTTACTGACAGCACCCTGCTCACTGATTGACAGCACCCTGCTCACTGATTGACAGCACCCTGCTCACTTACTGACAGCACCCTGCTCACTTACTGACAGCACCCAGCTCACTGATTGACAGCACCCTGCTCACTTACTGACAGCACCCTGCTCACTGATTGACAGCACCCTGCTCACTGATTGACAGCACCCTGCTCACTTACTGACAGCACCCTGCTCACTGATTGACAGCACCCTGCTCACTGATTGACAGCACCCTGCTCACTTACTGACAGCACCCTGCTCACTTACTGACAGCACCCAGCTCACTGATTGACAGCACCCTGCTCACTTACTGACAGCACCTGGCACCCTGATTGGAGTGACGAAGCCGCGCCCAGGAGCCTGGAGGAAACCAGAGCAGGTACCTGGCAAAGGCTGAGGGGGGAGAGGGGGTAGGCGTTGGGGTTCCCGCTTGTCCTTTCCGGGCCTCTCTCCTTCTGAGCTTTGCACCAAGTCCCGCGTTCGGGTTTCTAACTTGTCGGTCGCACAGAGGAGGGGAGACGGCTGCTTGAGCAGCACCGGCTTGTACCGGGGCACATAGCGCCCCCCAATCACGTCCTTCCCAGAAGCTCAGAGCGGGACCTCATTTGGAAACAGGATCTTTGCAGCTGTCATTAGGTTAAGGTGAGGTCACGGGGGTTAGGATGGCGCTAAATACACTGACTGGTGTCCCCATAACAAGAGAACACAGTCACCCAGGGGATAAGGCATGTGACCATGTGGCAGAGATGGGGTGGCGCATCCACAAGCCAAGGAACGCGGAGGGCTGCGGGCCACCCCCCGAGCCAGGGACAGGAAGGACCCTCTCCTCCGCGGCCCGGCCTGCACCTGGGTGTCTGACCGCCAGCCTCCAGGCCGCTGCTCAGGCTGCCTGGCTGGTGGCCCGGTTTCGGCCGCCTCGGGAGCTGGAGGAGACCCGATGGCGGGGCAGCCAGGCGGGCGCCCAGGAGTCCCCTTCCTGGGGCCACATCACTGCGGTCTCCAGACACCCGGTGTCCTGCCTGATGAAGGTGAGCGCTCGGCATGGGGAGGAGGGTAGGGGGATGCTGGACCCTCCCGCTGCCTCGCCTCCCCTCAAGCCCAGCCCGCGCCTGAGGAAGTCCGCCTGGCCTGCGGGTGCTCCAGGGGGGCCGGGCTGGGGCTGGGGCGGCACAGCTCGCGGGAGGGGACGGAGTCTTGGAGGAAGGCGTTTCTTATACCCGCAGGGCCCAGAGGGGCCGCTGCACACCTCGCAGGGTCACTGGAGAAGCACAGGGTGCCCCAGGGCGGGGACAGCTGAGGGCGTCCCCAGGGAAGGCAGGCCGGGCATGCTGCTTGGGACAGGCCAGCTTGACCGTTCCGCGGGGCCGGGGGTGACTGGGAGGAATGCTGCCTCCTGGGTTCCTGCGCAGACGGAGGCCCGGCTCCCAGGCTGGCCCTTTGCTGTCTGAGAAATGGCTCCCTGGGTGCTGGGGGATAGCCTCTCCCCAGCCAGGAAGGTGGTGAGATGTCAAGTGTCATAACATAAACACACGCACGCCCCGCACACAGTTCCCGAGCGGCTGGTGTGACTCCCGCCAGGACCTGTGTCACCCCGCGTGGCCAGCCGTGCCTGTGACCTCAGAGCTCCGCATCCTGCAGAGGCCGGCATGCAGGGCATGGAGGTTGGGGTGAGGGACTGAGAGAGGAGGTGGACGTGCCCTGTGTTGGTGGCTTTCGCAGGGTTTGTAAAGCTCTGAGTGTCAGCATCGCGGGAGTGCCCGGTGCCCATGGTTCGGAGACCACAGGGGCCCCCGTGGGTCACCCCAGCGCCTGAGGACGTGACATTGCTACCCACCTGCCGCTGCCCCCCCCCGGGTCCTGTAGGAGGCTGCCCAGAGCAGGGAGGCAGCTCTTGACCTTGAGAGCGGGACACGGCCTCGCGTGTGCCAGGCTCCCTTCAGGGGCAGGCACGGCCTGGCTGCACATCTGTCCCGAAATGAGGGGATGAGAGGTGTTGCTGTGGGGGTGGTGACTGCACAGGGGGGGACGGTGCACCCTGGGTCTCCAGCCTGGTCCCTCCACAGCCAGGCTGCTGGGGGCCTCAGGAGGGACAGGAGGCCAAGGCCCGGGGAGAACAAGGGAGGTGCGCTGGTTTAGGGGAGCACAGGGGTGGGGGGGCCGACAGTGCCCAGCCTCCTCCACTCACCCCCCCCCTTCCCTTCAAAGGGCAAGAGCTGTGGCCGAGACATGTGTGACAAAGTGCGACACTTTATCTTTTGTGGACCTCGGGGTCTGCGGCATCTTTGCACAAATGACTGACACTGTCACTTAGGTCCAACATACACTTAGGTCGCCCGGTGCCTAATTATCTGGAAGGGAGGCCAGGGAACGTTCCGCTTGGTCCGAGCCTCCGTGCCAGCGTTTCCCAAACGGGGTCCCTAGAATCTTAGTGTCTCTCGCCTTGAGTGTTGTGTTATGTGGAAAGAAAGGGCAGGTTCCCTGGGAGGAATCGTTGGGGCAGGCCACCCGCTGTGGCTCCTCCTGGGGGTTACGATGTTCAGGGGAGCGTGTTAAAGGCTCTGATAAGTCCTGAAGTTAACAAGCTTGTGTGGTTTATTTAACTGGGTGTTTTCCCTGGAGTCTTGCTCCCACGTAGCCTCTGACACTTGAGTGGCTTACAACATTCAGAGGAAGTGGTCTGGGAGCAAACCAACAGGGCGTTTTTGCGACCACAATAGGGCTCTTGGGGAAAATGGAGACACGGTTTGTCTTCATTGCCTGTGGCCCTTCCTTTTGTTCACGTCTCTGCTGTTCTCTCTCCTCGACCGGCTCAGACACCTGGTGTTCCGATTCCGCCCGTCTTTCCTCTCCTTGAAGTGATCTTTCATGACTAGAATGGAAAGCTTGCTTATACTAATGTGTAAATGACTACCCAGCTGATATCCCTTAAATTTGTTGTGTCCGCATGCCCTGGGATGTTTGCCTTTCTGTCCTGCCTTCAGTGTTCTGGGAGGTGGCGGGGGTGCTAGAAGAAGCATCTGAGAGGGTTTAGTGAGAGTGTTTGTGTGTATGTGCACATGTGTGTGGGTGCTCTTCCCGTGCCGAAAGAGACAGTCTGGCCCAGCCAGTGTAGCTCAGTAGTTGAGTGTCCACCCATGGACCAGGAGATCGCAGTTTGACTCCTGGTCAGGGCACATGCCCGGGTTGTGGGCTCGATCCCCAGTTGGGGGCGTGCAGGAGGCAGCCGATCAATGACTCATCATTAATGTTTCTCTCTCTCTCTCTCTCTCCCTCTCCCTTCCTCTCTCTGAAATCAATAAAGATATATTTAAAATAAAATATACAAAAAATAAAAATGTGGCTGCACCTGCCCTGGCCGTTGGCTTGGTTGGTTGGCTGGAGCCTCGTCCCCGGTCAGGGCACAAACCCAGGTTTCAGGTTCAATCCCAGCCTGGGTGCGGATGGGAGGCAACCCATTGATGTTTCTCTCTCTGCCTCTCTCCTTCCTCTCTGTAAAATCAATAAGAACCTATCCTCAGGCGAGGCTTAAAAAATTTTTTTAAAGGTGGCTGCACCCCACGTGCGCGGGAGCAGGTTCCCCGAGTGCCCGAGGGCCATTGGGCCTGTTCGCTGTGTGAGGCGGGGGCTGCCCAGGGCACTGTGGAGGCTGTGCCACCAAAGATGGGGCCCTGGGCCCTCTCCTGTGCCTGAGCCCCGCGCAGGGCTGCCTGGTCAGGGCTTTGACCCCCGCTTTGGGATAGAGGGGGCAGATCTGGGGTAGGGAGACACCTGAGTATCTTTCCCATCTTCTTGATTTCCCAACGGTCTTGATTGGGCCACATACTGCTGGGCCTGGGGGGGCGGCCCCCACAGCCGGGCCTCTGGCCAGAAATCTCAGGGTCTGTATCTAGAGCCACCGCCTCTCTGGCCCCGGCTATGCCTGTGTCAGAGGCCCCCCGGGTGGTGTGGCTTGTGGAGACCTCGGGTGGGCAGTGTCCCTGGGGCCTGCGGGCAGTGCGTGGGGACCCCCCCCCCGCCTGCTCCTCTTCTCTTCTCTGAGGGCTCGCCTTCTGTTCCCATCATCTGCAGCCCCCAACAGGCTAAGAGTGTCAGCCTCTGCCCTGCCTCCAGACCACAGATCTGTCCTTGGCTGCAAAGGGCAAAGAGGTGGAGTGACAGTGTGAGGACAGAGAGGAACGCCAATGTGCCGGAGGGCTGGGGCCTTGTCGTCACCTCCCACTCCCCCCGAGTCTCCAGGAGGAACCCGAAGCCTTTTCTGTTTCCCTTACTAATAGGATTTCCAGCTGTTTGCCCCCACGAATGAAACCGCACCTGCTACCGAGAGCCTCGTTTAAGATTCAGCCGGCGGAGGCGCAGCATCTGTTTGCATTTTTACCGGAGCCCCGAGGGCAGAGGCTCCTACCTCGCTGGCTTCAGGTGACGCGCAGAAGCGGGTTCCCTTCCTCCCCGGGTCTCGACAGCAGGCGGAGCAGCTGGGGATTCACGGAGGCCTGTTTCCCCACCGGGTCGGACAGACAGTTTGGCAGCTGGAGACACCTGAAGGCAGGTGGGCACACCTGGCGCCCCTCCCCTCGCGCCTGAGCCCCGACAGTGCTGCGGGGTGGAGCCCCTCCACTTTAGCAAGAATCTGCCCTCCTCCCGCAACACGGGGGCCCTGAGGCCTCTCTACTGGGGCTCCGGAGTCCCTGGAAACCCAGGAGGGGGGAGGCAGTTGTTTGCAATCCAGGTGTGAGCGGCTGCCTAAGGAAAAGCCAGCAGACCAGAAGCCGGCCGAGGAGGCAGTCTGGGTGGACCTGGTGGCTCTTTTCGCTGCATTATTCATTCGACCTCCTGGTGGTTTTGGTTTTGGTTTGGTTTCTTTCTTAAACACTCATTTTCAGCAATCTGGGCAACAAGCCCCAAGTCCCGGTCAGCGAATAAATTGCCCAAAGCTCCGTTTCATTTCCTTGCAGTTTAGGAAAGAGGCTAGATTGCAAACTCCCTCCGAGGTTGCCCTTTTTAAAACGACCTGAAGGCGGATTTACCTCCAGGAGGGAGTGGCCTGGGGAGGCGCAGGCGGGGCCGTGGCCACCAGGGGGCGCGGGTGCCTTTCGGCGAGAAGCACCAGCCGGTGGTGGGAATAGAGGTGATCCCTCTAGATTGGGGGGTGCAGGGGCCGAGGGGATGGAGAGTCCTGGGCCCCAGCTCCCTTCTCCTCAGACACAGCCATGTCCTGCCCCGGGAAACACCAACCAGGGGGCAACTCCTCAGGGCCGTGGGAACATTTCAGAATCAAGTTCAAGTCGGGCGACGTGAGAACTGGTTTTCAGAGACGGGAGGCCCAGCTGGGGTTCCCGGGCTGGGCCCTGACTCGCTGCTCATCGCAAGGCCGGAGGGAGGCTCAGCCACTCGTTTCCCTGGGGTAGCCGTGGGTCCCTTGGGAAGGGACAGCTGCCTACCGGGCCTGGGACAGGTGATTTGGATGCCACCCCGGGAGGGAGACATGTCTCTGCCTGAGGCTCCTGTGGTTTTGTTTGCTCGCTGGAGCCGCTGCCCTCAGGGTCAGCTGCAGATTAACGCGAGATTAAGTGTTGAAATTCTACCTGGTGAGGTGGTTTTATCCTGAGCCGATGATGGTCACACGAGCACCAGCACACTTTTCGGGGTTGACCAAGCGGCGCCTCTGCGGTGTTTGGTTTGGTTTCCCGTGTGGTTTGGGCGGCGCTTTCCCACCATCTCCACGCATCGCCTCTCTCCTGCCTGGGATGCCCAGTGGGTCCGCATGCGAGAATTTTCCAAATAACAGAAATCTAGGACAATAAATTCCTCAGCAAACCCCTGACTGTCCTTGCCAGCTATCGGCAATATGGCACGGATGTCCCCACCTCAGGACCCCGGGGATTACTTGGGTCAGATGTGAATAACTTGAGCAGGACAAGAACGGATCGTGGGCCCAGCCGGGGATGCTTGGCGTCCAGGTGGATGGGGCCTGTAGGAACCAGCAGCTCATGCTCCTGGAAAAACAAAATTGTCATAGGAAACAACAAATGTCCGAGAGAGAGATCGTCTCCCGGTTCTGGAGGCCAGAAAATGAGAAGTCACAGAGTGTGGGGACCCCACACACCTGAAGGGTGTGTCCCAGGCCCCTCTCCCGTGTCTGTAGCCTCAGGCGTCCCTGATGTGTAAGAGCCTCGCTCCAGCCCTCAGTCGGCACATCCTCACTTTGCATATCTGCGTCCATGGTTCCCCTTCAACAAGGACTCGCGTCCTATTAAACTGGGGCCACCCTAAGACCTCATCTTGACTCAGATCTGCAAAGACCCTGTTTCCAAATAAGGTCACATTTGGAGGTGCTGGGGTGTGGGCTTCCACATGCCTTCTTTGGGGGGGGGTCACAATGTAGCCCATGGGACTGAGGGTACAGAACAGTGAATCTCCGGAGAAACAGCTCCATGCGGGAGGAGCCTCTGGGTTAGAAACACTATTTGGAGAAAGGCAGCTTTTCCCTACTATCTTTTTAAAAAAAGTTTTTACTGATTTTTTTAGAGAGGAAGGGAGAGGGGGAGAGAGAGAAACATCAATGATGAGAGTCATTGACCCACCGCCTCCTGCACGCCCCCCGCTGGGGATCGAGCCCGAAACCCGGGCACGTGCCCTGACCGGGAATCGAACGGTGACCTCCTGGTTCGTGGGTCGATGCTCAACCGCTGAGCCACACTGGCTGCGCCCTAGCTGGGTCTTTGCAGCTGGTGTGCTTGATGAGAAATCCAGGGAAAGGGCGATGGGTCAGGAGCCCCTGGGCGTGAGAGGTTCGGATGGGCTGGAAGCAGTCGGACAGGACGGTCAGAGTACACGGCCTCCTGCCCTGAAAAGGCGACTCCTCCACTCCTCGGGTGGAAATGTGCTCGCTCGCGAGAAGGCAGGGCAAGCAGGTGGGGCTGGTGCGAGGCGCTGATGACATCCGCCATCCCTGTGGCTAGGCCCGCCTCGGCCAGGCACAGGGCGGGAGGGTGTGGATGGCCCAGGCGCCCCACCCACACCTGGGAACATCACCCAGGCGCTGGCCAGCGCCCGAGCGAGCGTGTGCACCGGGTGGCGCGGTCACCCAGGGCAGGGCCTTAGTCTTGGTGCATAAAGCACACCCGGCCGTGAGGGCCCGGCCTGCACTGACGCGCGGCCGCTTCCCCTGAGGAGCCCTCCTGGAAATGCAGCTGGGACCCTGGTGTTTCCAAGGGGTCCTACGGTGTCTCCTGCCCTGCGGGTCGGAGGGATTAAACTGGTGGCCTTTGCACCACCAAGATGAAGGGACTGTGTCTACCTCAAGGGTGGGACGCAGGGCACCACCGCGTGGCTCAATTATATCCGATTCTAGTCTTTAATCTGCCAGAAACGTCCCCTAGGTAGGACCGCAGGTGACTTTGAAAACTGGCTGAATGAAGACCACGCCCTGTCCACCCCGAGTTCCTGCTCCCGGGGCCTTCGCTGGCGGGAAGGAGCCCTGAGCCCGTGCAGTACCTGCCTGCCCTTGAACCGAGTGGGGTCAGTCGGTTACCTGCTCGGGCACCAGAAACCTTCCAGGAGCCTTCCCGCCCCCAGCTTTATTCTAAAACGCGGGTTCAGACTAGCGGGGTGGGCACTGCTGGGCTGGATGCACACGCTGAGCTCGTGTCGGCCGGTTCCCAGTCCTGGCGACGAGCTCCGGTCTCCAGGTCTTCCTCCCCGGGCTCAGCTCACGGCCTCGCGCGTGGAGCTGGGAACTTGGGCGTGCGCGCTGTTAGGAGACGTATTGGGTCGAGGGTAATATGGTGAACTCTTCTCTGTCATTGAAAGGCTATTTCTCAACTTAAAATGGAAGCCTCGTGAAACGCAGCGAGTGCGGGGGGCCCCTGGCGTCTTCTCGGTTCTGTGGGGCCACAGGGCTGCTTTCTGGGAAATGTGCACCCTGGGCAGCGGCAAGGGCAATGGCCCCCGGTCACCTCTGGGCCAGGTCCCTCTCCCTGCCCCCCTGGGGCCTCCTGCCTCCCGTGTGTCCCTCTTTCTCTGGAGTTTCCTGTCACCCCCACCCCAGGGCAGGTCCAGAGCCCACTAACCCCAGTGGAGCCCTGGTCCCCGAGGTTGGTCAGGCCCGTGGCCAGGTCCCTGCCCCTCAGTGGTGATGCTCTCAGCCCTGCGGTGAGGCTTCTCTGGTTACTTTTTAAAATAGAATTTGATGTCGACCCCCCTCCCCCCCCCTTCTCGGCTGCCTTACCCGGCTCGGCCCTGTCTGGGCCCTGGAAGGAGAGCCTCGGAGGCCAGCTCTGTCTCTGTCCACGAGCTTGGACCCCGCACCGGGCAGAGCAGGCAGGTACAGACGTGGGCCGTGACCAGGTTCAGAAGGCAATCTGCCCGATGGTGGAGAGAACGCCTCCAGTCACCCGGGCACCTTTCTACCCAGCGGGCACGCGGGAGAGAGAGCCCAGCTCGCGGGGCCGCCGTCCTGAGGCTCGGTCCCTTTCCTGGGCCCAGAGGCCCCCAGACACCCCCCAGACCAGGGAGAAAGGGCCTCTCACCGCAAGACGGGACAGTCAGTGGGCGGGGAAGGAGGGAGGTCAACGGTGGCCACGAGGAACCACAGTCATGTGGTGGTTCCCACGAGATTGTGTGGAAACCGACTAAAGAGCAGGCAAACATTTCCATTCCAAATTCTAACACCCCCCCCACCTTTTAAAGAAAAACCCATCAATACGATGGTTGGTTTTGAACCTTTAATAGAAATTAAAAACAACAAAAAAAATGCAAAAAGAACACAATGCCGAAAACTTAGTACGAATGTGAACCTCACGCTGTTCCACCTGGTGTCGTGCTAAATGTGTTGACACGATTTTGCGTTTTTACAGACTCGGGTCACTTTGGTTCAGGTTCTCGCTGTGAAGTGTTGGCAGAGGACGTCGGGTTCACAGTTTTGGCGACACTGTATCTTAGAGATACAGGCTGACTTCCAGTTGGAGAGAAAGAAATATTTGTTTGCCCTCATCAGGTAGATTCAAAGACTCCACGCCGGCTTCTAGTCTCCGTGGAAAGGTTTTTCCACGTTGCAATATTTTCAGAAAACGCATTAGGGCTCACTCACTGCAGAGTTCAGAACGACCACGTTTCCTCTCAACAAAATCTTCCTAAAACAAATTAGCCGTATTAACTTAGAATTTACTGTAAGAGATTTTCTTCAAAACAACAAAACCACTGAGACAAGGATCGTCCCGGGACACTGAGCCCCCATCCACGGACAGGCCGCCCCGTATCGGTTGCTGACTGCTGGCTGCCATCCCAGGAGCCTGTTAATCCGGCCACGTTCCCAGAACTTAAACCAAAAATGTTTACATTTCAAAATACCAAAAAAAAAAAAAAAAAAAGTAAGTAAAAATTATGTTTACTAAAACCCACAGAACTGGAGTATGTGCCAGGCCCAGGGCCCGGCGGAGGGTGCAACAAAGGAACTTCACACCTGGAAGAAATTATTGCTGGACTCTGCCTCCACGTGGCGCTGAAATGGATGGAGAACCCTCCCCAACATCTCACACGGTAAAAAAAAAATAAATACGTAACAGGATACAAGGCTCAGATTGGTTTTCGTACACATTGCACTTGAAGTTAGGGACCCGGCACTTACAAGCCGGGTCTCCCGTGGCCAGGGCCACTGGACGATGCACTGTGCTCACCAACACCTCCGTGCGATCGGAAACACGAGTGTTCGCTGCAGGGACGGACGCACTCCTGTGTACAAGGCAATCACAGATTGCAGATCCCATAGGGCTGTGGGAGAGTCACCGACGCCGGGGCATCGAAGGAGCAGCAGCCTGGCTCGCGGAGAATTGCACGGCGCAGACCAAACTTCACACGCGGTGGCCACGCGGAGCCCACCTCTCGCCGCCCGGCTCGGGAGGATTGTCGACACCGGGCGCCACACTGCAGGGAGGCTCCGCTGTGCGCCGTGACACGCGTGAGCGGCCACGTGAGCGGCCACGTGAGCATGCCGGGCCTCGTGAGGTGACCGCTACGTTCGCCCCTGCAGCTGTTCTTCCCCCCCCCCACAACCCTATTTTTAAAAAACTTTTGGATAAACATCATTCCTATTTTCTCACACTCGCCTTTGTTAAGCAAGCTCTCTGCTGTGGGCGCGACCCCGAACCAAGAGCTGGGACCTGGGCTTCAGTTCAAGGCTTTGAAATATGGCAACGTGCTTTTTATGACATAAACGGCATCGAACACTCAGAAACCGCCGCCCGCTGCCCGCCTGTCCCCGCTGGGGACGCAGCGTCGCAGGGCAGGCGCGGGGCGGCTGAGGTGGCATTTCCGGGCGAGCTGTCCCTCTGCACAGCTGCTACTCTAAGGGTGAGTTCCTGGAGTCACGTGAGGCTCAGCCCGGTCCACGCAGATCGCTGAGGGAAGCTCGGTGCCGGTGCCACGTCTGCTGTCCTCCAGAAGCAGCGGGCAGGAGACTCAGTCGTTGTGTGGTTTTTCGGGGACACCCTGGAAGGACAGAAACAGAGGGAGAGAAGTGAGCTCAGTGCATCCGCATTAACCAGCAGTTAGGTGGACCCTGAAGGGTGGAAGGTGAGAAAGTCCCTTGACGGGAATAAGGTGATGCAGACAGGAACTGTGGGAGCCCCTGCAGCGGACAAGCCCCCGGTCCCCGGTGCCCTTCCCGGGGCCCTCGGTTGCCCCCGGTGCAGCCTGGAAGCCGCCTCCGCATCACTTTCTCCTCGACGCTCACAGAGCCTGCTGCAGACCCTACGGCACTTGCTGCTCTCCAGGCCCTGCAGGAAGTTCTCTGTGGGACAATTTCCTGAGTCACAAAGCCGCCAGGGGACAGCGGAGGGACTCCCCGGGACCCGGCGCCCTTCCTCGGCCCTGACCGTGCTCTGCGGTAAAGGAGGTGAACATGCAGAGTCTCATCTGTAAAACTAGACCCCCTCCTGTGACCAGAGGTGGAAGGAGCCACGTGGAGGCCTAAGTCAGCCAACAGCCAGACGGAAGCACGTCACGGCGGGAGAGCCAACTCCGCTCCCGCTGAGGGGGCGCTGCGGCCAGGTGACCTGGGCAGCGGGAGGCAGACGCCCCACAGCCGCAGCGGGTGGAAGTTGGGCCTTTTTAGAGGAATGGCATTCAGCTACAAACAGCAACAGACACAAACTCTCTCAGATGCTGAGGACAGGTTCCCCACAGACCGTGGGCTGCCCCGCGGGTACCGACCGCTGATCGCCAAATACCCTCGTCACGGCGCCGATCAGCGGCCGTGGGAACCTAACCCTTGTCTGTATCGATCAGCCTGGGCACCTTTCTTTTTAAAAAACGTACACTTTTCTCATTTAACTGTTGCTGTTAAGTCTCCACTGGGCATTTGTCAACACCAAGGAAAACATGTCCCGTGAAGTCCTGTGAAGCTGGGGAACGAAGGGTCGGAGCCTGTGGGGGCAGTTCACCTACCATGGCCAGCTGCCGCCCTATGTTCCCAACCGTCACGCCTCCGGAGAAGAATATGCAGGGCAGCCAGGAGCGGATGTAGAGGAAGTCTGGGGACGTGTACCTGTGGGCAGAGGAACGCTGAGTAACCGCGACGGCAGGATGCTAACGGCCGATCGCTACATTGTTGCTCCTGCGGGGTTTCCCGTTACACTGTTACACTGCGGGCGCTACACTCACAGCAGGGGATCGGCACTCGGGGGCATCTCGGAGCATTTCACACCCGCGCCCACGGCCCTCTGCGTAAGTAGCGTGGGAGCAGCGCAGCTAAGGCGGCGTTTGACCCCGAGTGAGGGGCAGCCGGGGGGGGGGGGGCGCACGTGCTTACTGGTAGACGCCGTTGTACACCAGCAGCTGCGTGATCAGCGTGGCCAGGAAGGCGATGGTGATCCCGAGCCCGAGCCCGCTCCTCGAACGGTCGAAGGTCCACCACAGGCCCAGGGACAGGGCCGCCAACGTCAAGGAGAGCTGAACGTTGTTGGCAAAATCCAGTTTCTGGTGACGCGCGGGTCAAGGACAAGTTAGCGATGTTTAATGAGAGTAAAAAACGCAGAAAACCCAGGCACCAAGATGTGTTCTTCCCCCGTGCGCATAATTCTCCAGCCGCGAGCTGCCTGGTGGGCCGCACAGACTGTCAGACACGAGGGCTCCGTGACCGAGCCGAGGGGAAGCGTCTATGAGGTCACTGCGTCCCCCTCCTTCCCTAAGTTTACGAGCAAACTTCTGAAAGCCACGCATAAAATTCTGCCGGCATTTCAGCCACAGAACAACCCATTTTGCTAGTGAGCCACCCACAGCCCTGTTCTTATTTCTCGGTTTATCAGTAACTTGAGCTGCATGAGCTCTCGCCTCTCCCCGTCTGCGTGAGACCCTCTCAGACGGCATTCGATGCCACTCGATGTCACACATGCTAGCTCTTGGAGGCACACAGCTAGCTGCCATCACGACACTGCGTCCGCGGGGGGCAGAGCTAAGGTAATCTCACAACACCCTGTCATGACCCCTCCCTGTTAAACGGGGGTAGAGCAGACGGAAGAACCGGTAACTCTAAGAATATCGTTCTTGGCCCTGGCTGGTGTGGCTCAGTGGTTAGAGCGTCATCCCGTGAACCAGAGCGCAGCAGGTTCAGTTCCCCGTCAGGACGCACACCCAGGTTGTGGGTTCAGTCACAGGTCAGGTCGGGGCGTTTGGGGAGGCGACCAATTGACGTTTATCTCTCACGTCAATGTTTCTCACCCTCGCCTCACTTTCTAAAAAAACCAAAAATAAAAAATAAAATTTATTACAAAATAAAAAAGCACATACTCCGAGGAAACAAGATACCGCCCGACAGAGGAGAGAAAGCAGCCCACTGGGCCCCGGGCCGCATTCCCACCGTCGTCTTCCAGCTCAGGACCACGACGAAACCTCCTGCTGAGGGTAAATGAAGTGACAGGCTTTAAAACACCACCCGGAAGAACACTGTTCCACGACCTACTGGGCAACGTACGCCGAGTCAGAGCCACGGCACGCTTCCACACGGGGCCTAGGAGGACGCTCCGGACGCGGCACAGGGTGCCCACAGAAGGATACAGCGCTGGCGTGGTTGATGCCCACGAAAACCGCCACGCAGCGCATCACGCTGGCCCACTCCCTCTTGAACTTGTGGGGCTCCCCCAGGTGGCTGTCGATGCAGGGGTACAGCAAGCCGACAACCGCTGCCAGACAAGGAGAGATGACGGGGTCAGAACGACATAAGGAACATAGAGTGACAACAGCTTAACACAGCGAGCTTTCTAGGTGGCAGTCAACACGGTACCCAGACCAGTCCCTCCCTGGAAGACTATCCTGCTGTAACAAAGCATCGAAACTTAAACCAATTTTATATCTTTTTAAAAAAATTGATTTCAGAGAGAGGAAGGGAGAGAGAGAGAGAGACATAAACATCAATGATGAGAGGGTCATGGATCGGCCGCCTCCTGCAGGCCCCCCGGTGGGGATCGAGCCCGAAACCGGGGCGTGTGCCCTGACGGGAAATCGAACCCTGACCTCCTGGTTCATAGGCTGAGGCTCAACCACTGAGCAACACCAGCCAGGCCTAAGTTTACATCTTTGTTCTTCTCGAGTGCAAACAACAACAAAAAATCACAGTTCTGAGAAGTTGAAAGCAACACCACTGTTCTTTGATTTAGTTCAAAGTGGACATGAGTACAGCAGGGGCTTAGCCACACGGGCCTAACGTGCGGACCAGGTAACCGCCTGCAGAAGTAGCTTTTTCTCTATTCCGTCCACGCGACTCCCGTTCTACAGTGAAGAGTTGAGCTTCCACCAGTACTCAAGGCACAAATCACAAGTCTGACGCTCGCCCCCAGGGCCAGTGCTGATGCTAGGCCCATTTACACTGGCCTGACTATGACTTCTGGGTCATAGAGGCCCGTGCCCACTGGGTGGCACTGGACTCGATGGCAAGGGGTGACAACACTTAGTCTAGGACCCTGAGCACCCTGTGCACCATGCTGGGGGCAGTGCCATGACCAGACAAGCGTGCTCACCTGTCCCCATGAGCCCAGGCTCTGACCTGTAGAAGACCACAGGCCAGGCACACAGCCAGCCTCTGTTCCCCAGCTCGCCGCTGGGACTGCGCCCATGTTTGTTTCCTCATGTGTAAAATGAGTGTTATGTAATGAGACAGGGGAGGGGGAGCTTGCTGTGCTCTGAAGACTTAGTTTCCACAGACACACAATTGGAGAGTGTGAGAGAGTAGAGAGAACACAGCCGGGAGGAGGTGTGGCACCCGCAGGAGAGAAGCCGATGGAAAACGTCGTGAGGCGTGTGGTGACCGGCGGGGATGCAGGCCCATGGGGCCCAGCGTGGGATGAAGGTTCACGTGGCAAAGTCACCCTAGCTCGGAGGCTTGAGTGCCAGGCAGAGGCTCCACGGGGCTGGCCTCTGGAAGAGGTAACTATTTTAGGTTTTTCAACAGAGACACAAGAAACACTATTCTAGCCACACACTCAAAGACTTTCAGTTTCCATTTCATATTACATTTCGTCAAGTTCTAATTTTGGCGCTCTGAAAAACAGAGCCCCAAACCCTGTAACTTACTGCACTATAGCTTAATCTCTTTACCTTACCTCTCTCTTTTTTTTTTTTTAAAGTGAATTCATTTTATTTATTTTTTAAATGTATCTTTACTGATTTCAGAGAGAGGAAGGGAGGGGGAGACAGAGAGACAGAAACATCAATGATGAGAGAGTCATCGATAGAGCCCACAACCCGGGCATGTGCCCTGACCGGGAATTGAACTCCGATTGCCTGGATCCCAGGTCGATGCTCAACCACTGAGCCATGTCCAGCCGGGCTTTTTTTTTTTTTAAATCCTCACCTGAGGATATTATTTCCATTAGCTTTTCAGAGAGAGTGGGCAGGGAGAGATACATCGATGTGAGAGAGGCACATTGATTGGCTGCCTCTGGCCCGTGCTCCAAGTGGGGCTGGGGCTGGGGCTGGGGCTGGGGCTGGGGCTGGAGCCTACAACCCACGTAGGTGCCCTTGGCCAGAATCGAACCCAGGACCCTGCAGTCCATGGGCTGGTGCTCTAACCACTGAGCCACACCGGCCAGGGCTTAACTTTACCTGTTAAAATGGAAAGTTAAGTAGGTGAAATGTAATATGGAATGTTCCCCTCATGGTCTTGGCTGATGGCCAAAAAAAAAAAAAAAGGTTTGAAGAACTGTTTCAAGCATTCCTGGAATTTCCTGCAGCTTCCATTACAAAGAAAGCTTAAATTAAACCTTTCATTTTTAAGATCAAGTTTGCGATTCAAAGAAACTATTGTGCCAAATGTGTATGGAAAATGGAATTTGCATCTAGATCTATTTCCCCAGCAGGATTTTTACCAGCACAGCATATATTTAAAGGGTTTTGAGACGAATCAGGACCCACGCCGTTGAGGACCAAGATGAGAACATTCTCCCCCTGCTCAGAAACCACAGTGTCCGGGCTGGAACCCACGCTCCACTCGGGGCCTCCTGCCTCCCCGCTGTCCCCACGGGGCAAGGGACACAACAGACTCCGGGGAGACAGTAGGCAGAGTTAAGAATACTGGCCTGGCCCAGCTGGGCCTGGCTCAGCGGTTGAGTGTGGACCTAGGATCCAGGCGATCAGGGTTCGAGTCCCGGTCAGGGCACGTGCCTGGGTTGTGGGCTCGATCAATGACTCATCATTGATGTTTCTGTCTCTCTCTCTCCCTTTCCTTTCCTCTCCTCTCTCTGAAATCAATAAAGATATGTTAAAAAAAAAAAAAAAATACTGGCCCAGACGTTTGCTGTCCCCTGGAAAGGCTGCTGAGCCTGTGACTCAGTGTCCACGTCTGTAAAATGGAGCCACAGCTGAGCAGAGGGAGCTATGGTGTTGGGCACAGGGCTGGGCACTCGGCTGGGCCTGCGTGGGGAGCTGGCTCTGCCCACCAGGCCATGGGGCCCTCGGGTCTGCTGTGCCCCGTTTTACAGCCACAGGCTTTGCTCACCCCCAGGTGCTGAGACTGCGCGCTCCTGTGCCATCGGGGCAGCATTCCTACCCCGCCAGCGAAATAACCAGGAATTCTACCAAAAGGAGGCAGCCTGCCTGCCCACGACTTAGGCTGAGCCCGTGCTATGTATCCGGGCATCGGTGCCCAGCGGGGAGCAGTCCCAGGAAAAGGGGGGGGTCCCCTCTCCCTAGCTGTCTGGGTCAGGACCAGCTCCGCAGGTCTCCAGCCTGCAGGAGGCGGGCGGGAGGCGGTTCCCTGGCAACGCCTCGGCCCACGTGACGGTTTGTTTTCAGTTACCCGGCAGCGTAGCGTGTTGGGCGCCGCAGCCAATAGCGGCCCGGCGCCCGCGCTCACCAGTTCCGCGGCGGCCAATCGGAGCAGCCCGCCCGGGCGACAGGCGGGCTCTGGGAGGGCGCCCGGCCCGCGGGGAGGGGAGGGGCCGGTTGTCCCGGGGCCGCGTCTCCATCCCGCCGGAGGCCGGCATCGGGGATCCGGGGTCCCCTCCTTCCCCAAACGCCAACCCGGGAGGCGCGCGCTTCCCCTTCCTCCCGATGGCTCCACATTCAAATAGATGTTTCCCCGCGTCTGAAATACCTTTTTGCCCAAAAGCCATCTTTTAAAAATAAATTAAAAATTTTTTTTTCCTACTCACCAGCCGCTGTCCCACAGCAGGGAGGAACCCACCAGGCGGAGGAGAAGATGGTGGCGATCACCTCCTCGGGGAACAGGGTGACGTTCCTCTGCACCTGCAGCAGGTTGAGCACCAGCGCGAGGACCACCCCGACGGAGAACAGCACCAGGCTCCTCTGCAGCAGGTGGTGGTGCCAGCTGGTGGCCTGGCCGCGGCCGCCCCCGCGAGCCCCGGCGCCCGCGCCCCGAGGCCCGCGGGCGGGGTCGGGGTCCCGGGCGCCGCGGGCCGCCAGCAGCGAGGGGCCGGGCACCGAGGAGGTGATCATCTCCCCCACCTTAGCCGCCAGCCCTCCGGCGCGGGCCGTCGGGGGGCCTCGGGGCCTGGCGCCGCGAGCGCACGGACAGCTCCAGAAGTGGTTGTCCAGTCTGGGCATCAGTCAGCGGGCTGGGTCGGGCTTTCCTGGAAGGAAGCGGGGGGTCGGGGAGGCGGGGTCACAACCAAGTTCATCTTCGAGGAACGCGGTGGGGGCGGCAGGTGCAGGGAGGCCCGCTCGGGAGGCTGCGCTCCTCCACCGCCAGCACGTCCAGGAGGACTCGGTCCCTCCCCGGAGCCGCGGGGACGGGGCGCGCGGGGCAGGAGATGGGGGTAGCGCACGGGCTGCAGAGCCGGCTCCGTTCCCGCCCGCGCGCGCCCCCTGCACACCCCGTCCGGTCCCAAAGTTTCCCAAACCCCGTGCGTCCTCAGGCCGCCCAGGACGAGGGACTGGGGTCCTAGCGGGCGGAGGAGACCAGGGGTCCGGCCCAGGGGGGGTCAGGGGTGCAGCGGTTCCCACCGGGGTCGGGACCGGCGCCGCGGTCCCGATGGAGCCCGGCTATCCCGCTCCCGGGCCCCGCCGCGTCCCGCGTACCTGGCCGAGGGGCGCCCGCCCGCGGGCTCGCCGACGGAGGAGGTCCCGGAGGAGAAGGGGCTGCAGGGTCTCTGCCCGGACCGCCTAGAGTTGGGCCCGCGGCGCCGGGCGCGCGGCGCGGCTTATAAAGCGGGTGGCGGGGCCCCGGGTCACGTGACCCCGGCGCGGCCCGCGGCCCGGCTCGTGCGCCCGGGGGCGTGGCCTCCGCGCGCGCCGCCCCGCCCGCGCGCCCGTGCGCTCGCGGTCTGGTGAGGCGGCCGCGGCCAATCCGGGGCGGGCGGCCCATATGACGCAGGCACACGCCACCGCCGGCCCGCGGGCTCGGGAGCGCGCGCGGGCGCACGGGCTGGGGCCCCGCGCGGAGCTGGGGGGCACCGAGGGACGCGGCGGGGGCGCCGAGGGGCGGGCGCCGCGCTCCCCCCTCGCGCGGCCCCGGTGCAGCCGCGTGGGGCGGGCGGTGGGAGGCGGCGCCGCGGGGACGCGGGGGCGCGGGAGGACAGCTTCCAAAACCGTGCCTCCGGGGCTCAGCCGCTGGAATCTTGACCTGGACCCACACGTGGCCCGTGGATAAGCTTCCCTGCCGACTTTGTCCCCTCCGCTCGGCCGGTGCACCCGCGGGGTCACCTGAGGATGCTCCGACCCGGCTCGCGCGCCCCGCCCCGAGGCCCCCGACGGTCGCCGCGCGCGCTCCTGGGGAGCGAGTCGTCCGCCGTGCGCGCGGGGACGCGCGCGGTGGCGCAGGGGCTTTCGGTTTGCGGGCGACCCGAGTGCTTCCGAAGCCTCCGGGCAGGGAAAGCCCTTGGTGAACTTGTAAAGGAGAGACGTGCCGTTCGCACGGTCATTCCCCCCGGCTCCCACGGGTCTTTGCTCGACTCTGGAGCACAGGTCACCAAAAGGACTCTGGAAAAAAAAGAAAAAAAAAAAGGGCTGTTTGACCCGGTCGCTGCGCCACGTGCTGCAGCCCTGGCGCCCGGCTCCGCCGTCTAAGGAGTTGGGCAGGCCCCGGGCCAGGTGGGAACCCACGTCCCGCTGGGCAAGAGCGCAGGGTTTAAAATCTTAGGAGCTTGTGGGGGTTTTTGTTGTTTGTTAATCTCACCTGAGGATACTTTTTTTAATTGACTTTTAGAGAGAGTAGGAGGGAGGGAGGGGCAGAGAGAGAGACACATGCATCGGCTGCCAACCTCACAGGCCCCCAGCAGGGCCGGGGGTCCGGCCTGCCACCCAGGTGATGTGCCCAGGACAGGGAATCGAACCCAAGGCCCTTGGGTGTCGCTCCTACAAGAGTGAGGGAAAGAGACCAAGCCCCGGCCGACCTGACTCAGTCGGCTGGACATCGCCCGGTCCACCTGGGCACGGGAAGGTGGTTGGTTCCATGGCAGGTCAGGGCACAGGCCCCGGGTTGCAGGCTCCATCCCCAGCAGGGTGTGTGCAGGAGGCTGCCGATCGATGACTCGCGTCACTGATGTTTATCTCTCTCCCTCTCCCCTCCTCTCTGAAATCAATGAAGACATATTTTTTAAAAAAGTGTGAAGCCCCTGGCTGGTTTGGCTCAGTGGTTAGAGCGTCAGCATGAGGACCGAAGGGTCCCGGGTTCCATTCCAGCCAAGGGCAGGTACCTGGGTGCAGGCTCGATCCCCAGCCCCCGATGGGGCATGTGCGGGAGGCAACTAATCCATGTGTCTCTCACATCGATGTTTCTCTCTCTCTCTCCCACTCTGAAAAGCAATGGGAAAAAATATCCTCAGGGGGGGATTAACAAAAGAAAATAATTAAAGAGTGAAGGAAAGGTGAGGGAGGAAAAGCGAGTTGAAGGCCGGGCCTTACGGAGCTGGCCAGCTGGCCGAGGCTGCGCGTGGAAACACTCCCAGGGCCTGGTCGCTCGGGGCCCTGCCCACAGGCGCTGGGAGAACAGTCCTTTCAGGGAAAGAGAGACACGCGCCTGTTCGCCCTCAGTCTCTGGTTTCCGGTTGGTAAACAGTCACCCGCGGTCCTCACTCCTTGGCTGCCCTGGGCCTGGTGGTCGCCGCATCCACGCAGCTGCTGGCCGGCCAGACTCCGCGGCCCACGGCGGGCTCGCCGGCTGAATCGGGGGCAGGAAGAGCCGGGGGCTGCCCTGTGGGTCCCGCTGGGTCACCTTGTCCATTTCTGCCTCCGTCGCTCGGAAGGGTGCAGGAGAGCGATGCTTGGCCCAGAGACGGTCCCCTCGCTGTGGGAGGTTATATCCTGGGTGACTCTGTAGTTCCGTGACAGACAGCACTGCAGGTGGTGGCCAGAGCCACTGGAAGAGGGGCCACGGCAGAGGGCGTGGTGACAGCCCAGAGAGCCTCCGACGGCCCTGGGGGGAAAGTATACGCAGTGGAAGGGCCAAGGGGGAGGAAGAAGGTCCAGTCACAAAACCCAGGGACATGCATCCCCAAAGGAGGGTCAGCAGCCGCACATGAGGCCATGAGGGCCGAGGGCTGTGGGCTGTGGGGCCCTGGGGACAGGAAGCAGCCAGGCTTCCGAAACCTGTGGGACATGGACTCTGGGAGGGGGGAGGGATAGGAAACCGGGGGAGGACCTGGTGTGGAGGGAGTTTTCTTCTGTTCTTAAAATGGGGGGGACAGGAACAAATCTTTTTTTTTTTTAATCTTCACCTAAGAATATTTTTTCCATTGCTTTTCAGAGAGTGGGAGAGAGAGAGAGAGAAAGATTGATATGAGAGAGACACATCGATTGACTGCCTCCTGCATGCGTCTGGGCCAGGGCCGGGGATCGAGCCTGCAACCGAGGTAGGTGCCCTTGGCTGGAATCGAACCCAGGACCCTTCAGTCCTCGGGGTGAAGCTCTAACCACTGAGCCAAACCGGCCAGGGCAGGATGGGAACCAATTTAAATGCTGATGGGAGAGTCCAGCTGAAAGAAAGACAATTCGGGCGTGGTGTCTGGGACCAGAGGCGGGCATCTGATGACCAGGAGGCCTCCCCAGCCCGAGAAGGAGGGCAGTGGGCTTGAGGAGGTGCCCTCAGGGGTTTCTGTTTTTGCTGGAGAAGGGAGTGGCCACAGTTTAAGCTGATTGGAAGTAACTGCAGTTTGCGGCTCAGGGCTGAGGACCTAGCTGAGGTTTGTGACCAAGTTCTGAAGGGTCTGTGGGCCAGGGTGTGTGTGTGTGTGGCCCTCCTTGGTGCTACGTTGTGGGTAGGAAGGGCCCGCCATTTAGGGGCTTCGGGGAACTGGGGTTTCCAGGTGGACGGGGTGGACAATGGGACAGACAAGGAGGATGAGGACAGTGCCTGGCGGCTGGTGGGTCTGTTGGCAGCGAGAGCGGCACCCGGGTGAGACCAGTGGGGTCAGGCCAGACCTGGGTTCAGCAACCTCGGTACTTGAGTGCTGGCCAGGAAAGAATTCAGAGCCAAGACCCGAACTATATGAGAACATTTACTTGGAAAATCACAGAGGTGGAAGAAGTAATTCCTAGAAGAAATGGGCTCAGGAAACAAGCGATAGAGGCAAAGGAAGGGCCCTTGGAGCTTGGGAGCGAGGAAGGTAATAGTGCCTGGGGGGAGGGGAAGAAAGAAGGGGGAGGCTGGGGGGGCTGGGGGGGCTCGAGCTCGCTCCTGGGTCCTGAGATTTTAGGGGAGGTCCCAGGGGAAGGTCAATAGACTATGCATCAGCTTTCCAGGGGTGTCCTTTCAGGGTTGTGCTCTCCACTGATTGATTGGTGGCCACCAGGGCGGGGAGGGGGGGTCATTATCCAATGCAGCTGGTCCTGAGCTCAGCCGTGGCTGGTTTTGCTGCTGCTTTCCTGGGCCTGGAGCTGAAACACAA
This sequence comes from Miniopterus schreibersii, assembly GCF_964146895.1. Taxonomy (NCBI): domain Eukaryota; kingdom Metazoa; phylum Chordata; class Mammalia; order Chiroptera; family Miniopteridae; genus Miniopterus; species Miniopterus schreibersii. Next base: position 1,539,344 of record NC_138118.1, read on the forward strand.
CCGAGGCCTAGATGTTATCTCTAGGGAGGAAAGGTCAGGGGGTCCAAACTGCATGACCGGTGATAGGCTAGGGGAGGAAAGGCCGCCCTGGGGGCAAGGTCACACCCTACAACGGTCCTTTGCTAGGCATCCAGGGCTTTCCGCCCTGGTGACCTTTTATGTATTTACTTATTTATTTATTGCTTTTTCAGAGTGGAAGGGAGAGAGAGAGAGAGAGAGAGAAACGTCGACGTGAGAGAGACACATTGACTGATTGCCTCCCGCGCACACCCCGATGGGGCTGAGCCTGCGGCCGAGGTACGTGCCCTTGGCCGGAATTGAACCCGGGACCCTTCAGTCCGAGAAGTGACACTCTAACCACCGAGCCAAACCTGCTAGGGCTACCCTGGTGGCCTTCTGTACCTGGCCTGGCCCATTGTCCTTGCTCCGCTCTTGTCTGTCTGGCTGCCTATGGAGGGCCACGGTGTGCAGGGGGGAGGAGGGCGCAGCAGGGAAGGGACCCCGGTCTCCCCTGGGGTGCAGAGGGCTCAGTGCCACTCTCGGTGGCAGCTCCGCCATGGCAGGAATCTTATTTTGTCCACGGAGGTAGCCCAACACCCACAACCTTGTCACTGGATTTGCAATGGGGTGGGTAGGAGGAGACTCTGGTCACACTGGAAGTTTTATGAGCGCATGGTTTCCGGGGACACCAGGTGCCGATGACAAAGTTCATGGAGCGGCCCTGGGATTGGGTGGCCGAAGTGGTGTGGAGCCAGTCACCGGTGCTGTGAGGTCAGGAGACCCAGAGGCTGGGCTGTGGATGGGTCATGCCTGTGCTGGGCCAGGTTGCTCTGGCAGGTGGCAGGTTTGGGGGATGGGGGGAGGCCGTGTGTCAGGCGCCCGATCCCCAGGGAGTGAAGACGGGACCCAGAGGACAGTAGGTGGCTGTGGCCAGCAGGACACACTGGGTTGGATAGTGTCCCCCAAACCCATGACCTTCCAGAACCTCAGAATACAACCTAATTTGGAAGCTGGGTCATTGCAGATGGGATTAGTCAAGATGAGGTCACACTGAGCAGAGCTGGCCCATAATCCAATGTGACCTGTGTCCTGAGAGAGGAAGAGACGCAGAGAGAGGAGACACAGGAGAGGCAATGTGGTGACGGAGACAGAGATTAGCGTGCCAGTTAGAGTGCTTGGGGAGCGTCTGCAAGCCTGGAGGTGTCGAGGATGGGCCCCGAGCCACTGGAAATAGAGGGAGGAGGGCTCCTCCCCCAGGGCCTTCTGGGAGTGAGGACACCTGGAGTGTAGAGTCTGGTTGAGACAATAACTGTTTATTGTTTAAAGTGGCCCCAGGACACTCCTACAGAGGGCTGGGCAAGTTCTGTGGGAGACGAGGGGTTCCCACTGGGGAAAGGTGGGCAGGTGTCCCCGGGAGAGCCAGGCGTCACCAGGGCCGGTGGTGTGGGAGAGTGTGGAGAAGAGGCCAAGCTGGGGGCCAGTTCGCCATCAGCAGTGGGGTCTCTAGAGGAAGGGTGTAGGGTGGGGAAGGGGAGGTGGGGGGCAGGTAGGGTGTGAGGGCCCCCAGGCACCTCTTGGCCCTGTTTTCCGGTAAAATCTAAACCTCCAGTATCGCCTCTGTTATTTAACCTCAACGAACACCTGAAAGGTGTCACCTGTTCAGGGGACGACACGGAGTCCCGAGCTAAGCAATCTGCTGAAAGCTATTGCACAGAATAGGGGGCTGAGGCTCCGATCAGGTCTCACTGAGCCCCCCGCTGCCCCCTCCCCCCGCTTCCATTCCACAACGCCCCCGTGACCTTGGGGTGGTGAACACACAATACAATATACAGATGAATTGTACACCTGAAACCTATGTAATTTTATTAACCAATGTCACCCCAATAAATTCAATAAAAATGTAAAAAAAAACCCCACAAACCCTCAGAGGCGGCTCCAGCCAGTGGAGAGGACATCGTGTGGGTGTCTGCCGGGGCGGCAAACTTAGTGGCTTAAAGCAACACAGAATTATCGTCTCCGTGTTCTGGAGGTCAGAAGTCTGGCGTGGGCTTCAGGGAGTTAAAATCACAGAGTCAGAAGAAGTACAAACACGAAACTAAAGAACAGGCTGATGTTTGCCAGACAGGAAGGCGTTCGGGGGCTGGGTGAAAAGGTGAAGGGACTGAGAAGCACAGATTGGCGGTTACAACAGTCACGGGATGTAAAGCCCAGCGCAGGGAATATAGTCAATAATATTGTCCTAACGATGCACGGTGCCAAGTGGGTGCTGGACTTATGGAGGGGAACACTTTATAAGTCACATAAATGTCTAATCACTATGCTGTACCCCTGGAACTAATATGATATTGAATGACAACTCTAATAGAAAAATAAAAATTATTTAAAATAAAAATCCTCAACTAAGGATTAGAAAAAATGAGGCCCGTGCCTCTCCAACAGTATGTTTCCTGGCTACATGGGGGTGAGGGGTGTTGGGGGGGGGGGGACAGATTTCATAGCCTATGTCATCATTGGACGTTGATAGCTTCATGTCTTTCAATATCATACCCAAAGCTTCTACAAATACCTTCATCGCTAACTACTTACCTTTATCCCCTTATCTTAGGATGAACTGCAACACTGTCTCCAGATAAAACTATACAGTTGCACACTCAACCCACCGCCTGCAATTCCTGATCACATGTTCCCGGGCCGGCAGGTTTCCGACTCGGCTCCATAGGGCTTATCTCTGGCTGCTCAGGCTCCTCTGGTGGGAGCAGGGTGCCCTCGGGGATGATGTCCCCATACATTTCCACCCCACAAACGCCCTTTTCCTTCATGATGATCCCCTGTTTCCCTGTATTTTTAAAAATCTGACCTGAGCTTAAATCACTTACCCTGTGGTTTAACAAGAAACACCTTTAGATACTTAATTGCAGTTTGAGAAACAAGATAGTGTTTCTCAGGTACACTTCACTGGTGTGGATTAAATTTGCTTTTGCTACGTATTTAATTTTGCTGAGTGATGAACGATTGGAGTGAGCTGATGGAATTCTTCCTTTTCTGCAATCAGTAAAATTGCAGGAAATTTCATTTGGTAGCTGTAATTGAATGCTGGCCTGATTGCTTCCTCAGATACGGGGATGTTGTGTGTAAAGTTTCTGTATGTTAGGAGCTGAGAAAAGAGATGGTGCCCACTTGTCAACACAGGGCTGTTGCCACTCTCTGACCAGAGGGTCGCACCCATGAGGAGTGTGGGTGTGTGGATGCCCTGTGACCTCACCAAAAAATCAGGTGACCTCTAAGGGACACCGGACCATCTCCAGAGCGACCTGTTGCTGTGCCTGGGGGTCCGTGTCAGCTCACCTCCATGACCCGTTCAGCAGATGGAAACAATAAAAACCTTGTAAAACCAAAATTACGGCCACTAACCTACCTGGGAGTTTTTAGTTCTGGAAAGAATAACTGGGGGTTGGGGGATGGATGACTTTCTCTCTGGTCTGACCTCTGCTCACAACAGGGAAAAGGGTTTTCTTTCTTTTTTTTTTTTTTTTTTTTTAATATATCTTTATTGATTTCAGAGAGAGGAAAGGAGAGGGAGAGAGAGACAGAAACATCAATGAGAGAGTCATTGATCGAGTCTGCAACCTGGGCGTGTGCCCTGACCAGGAATCGAATCCTGATTGCCTGGATCCTGGGTCGACGCTCAACCGCTGAGCCCCGCCCGGCCGGGTGAAAAGGGTTTTCTCTTGATTTGCGGGGGACTTGGTGCTGAGGGCACGGCTGGCTGTAGACCCAGGGCTTGAAGCTGGGTGCCAGCGTGCACACGGGCACCCGGGCGGCTGTCCCCTCTGGCTCTGTCCTGTGTTGCCGCTTGTATTTGGAAGCCCTGTTATTTGGCGCATTCATGTTTATTATTGTTAGGACTTTGTGATGAATGGGTCCTCTTACTGTTATGAAATGTCCCCTTTTATTTCTGGTAACACTCTCTGCTTTCAAGTGTCTTCGATCTGATGTTAATGCAGCAACATCAGCCGCCTCACCCCTTGAGTGAGTTTTCCATCCCTTTGCTTTCAGCTTATTCATTTATTTATATTTAACATGCGTCTCCTGGGTCTGGCTTTTTAAAATCCACTCTGAATATCTCCGCCTTTTCTCTGGAGAGTTGAACCCTCTACATTTATTGTAATTATGGATACAATGTTGCCATATGGGGTCTGTTTGTCTTTTTTCTTTTCTTCCTTTTTGGTCTTTGGAGTTGGTTGATTTTTAAAATTTCATTTTCATTGATCAGTTGTCTTTTGAAGCTGTCCCTTTTTTGCCTTTTTTTAGTGGTTGCTCCAGGGATTGCAATATATACCCTTCATGTGGCACTGTCTGGAGTTAACATTGTATCATTTCATGTAAATGCAAAAACTTTGCAACTGTTAAAAAAAATCCATTTACCACCCACCCTGCTTACATTGTCATGTGTGTTACAGCTGCACAGATATAAACCCCATAATATGCTGTAGTTTCATTTCATTTTATTTCATTCTTTCCTTTCCTTTCCTTTCCTTTCCTTTCCTTTCCTTTCCTTTCCTTTCCTTTCCTTTCCTTTCCTTTCCTTTCCTTTCCTTTCCTTTCCTTTCCTTTCCTTTCCTTTCCTTTCCTTTCCTTTCCTTCCTTTCCTTTCCTTTCCTTTCTTCCCTCCCCCCCTTTAGGATATGTTTCCATTGATTTTTAGAGAGAGTGAAAGGGAGGGAGAGAGACACACAAATTGTTGCCACCCAAACGTGCCCTGACTTGGGGGGAGAAGCGAACCGGCAACCTAGGTACATGCCCTTGACTGGGAATCCACCTGAGACCACTGAGCCACGCCGGCCAGGGCTGTAAAAATTCTTTTTATTTATTCGCACAGCCGTTGTGTTGCAGACAAGAGGAAACACAAAGCCCTTCTCTGGGTTCTGCCTTTCCTGCACTGCGGCCCCTCTCTCTCCCTGTCATCTCTAGCTGGCCCCAGCACTTTGTCACTGATGTCCTGGGGGCTGTAGCCAGGGCTGGGGGACCTTACAGAGCCCGTGATGCCCATATGGTCAGTTGGGGCACGGCCCAGATCGGCTGCTTCCCCACCAGCGAGGGTTTGGGAAGCTTGTCTCGGGAAACAATGCAATTGACCCCAACTGCTTCCGGGACCCGAGCTGTAGGGAGAGCACTTGACACTGAGCATTATTTATGAGGCTGGAGATTGACTTCGGGTCCTCGGGTTAATAGGTTTTATTTGTGAACCAGGGACCCAGGCCTTTGATTTACCAGCAAGGTGGTGGGGATGAAGCTCTTGTCCCAGGAGCGATGTGAGAAAACCAAGCCAGCATCCTGCAAGCCAATGAAAAGATGAGACTATTAGAGGCGCCGGAGGGGTCGGCAGCCCCTGGGAGAGCACGAATAGTAGGACAGGTGGGCGAGGGCACTTTCTCACTGCAGAGACTATCTCAGAGGCATTTACTGTGAAGCGGGTGCAGCCATCCCGGCAGAGGCGGCCGGGCGGCTGGGCAGGGCTGCTGTGGGTCCTCAGCAGAAACCGTGGGTCTGTATCCCTGCAAAGCTGTCTGCTCCCTCAGCTCTCATGTCCCGGGAGGGTCACCCGCGGGTCCCTGCTCCGCGTCAGCCCAGCCCCCACTGCTGGGTGGCACCCTCTCCTGGCCCCCACCCCAACCCCTCGAGTCTGCTGATGATCTCACTGGTGACTGGACCAAACCAGACGGAGGCCACGTGGCCCATGAGGGTGGCCTGTTTCCTCACTTCCCTTTGCGGCTCCCCCCGCCCCCCACCTGTGTGCAGAGGCCTGTGGGGGACCCTGCCCCTCCTCTCCTGAGAGGCCACGTTTTCCTAGTAACCTCCCTCACTTACACCTTCAAAATCTCCCTTTCTGCTGGCTCCTAAACTTCAGATTTCCTGCAGCTTCTAGAAATCAGGTGAATTTAATGAACAAAGTGAATTACCGAGCAAAATAGAGACAGGCTCATAGACAGAGCAGGCAAACAGCTGGCGGGGGGGGCTGAGCAAAAAAGAAATAAAAATGAGAGGGGGGTGAGGGCTCCAGGACACGTGCACCAATGTGGTGATGGGGGGACGGGGGAGTGGAAGTGGAAGGGGGCATAGAGGGGACCAGTGGTGATGGAAAAAGTTAAATAATAACACATTAAAAAAGAAAAGTAAAAGAAATGGGGTGAAATGTTTTTTCTTCAAGAGACTTTTCAAAGTCTCCTTCCCTGTAGGGGACCAAGTGGCGAGCTGGTATTTTAATTTAAACCAGTCTATTGAGGAGGGAAAATGAATTTCTTTTTTCTAAGAGGAGCTGCTCCAATGCCATAGAGGAGGCATTTGGTAGTTGCCCGTATCGGTGTTCACGATAACAACACACCTTGACAGCGGTCGGATTTTCCTGCATGAAAAGGGCAAGAGGGTAGGACAGCCAGCATCCGCACCCAGGACCCATCAAGTCCCAGCAAATGCCTTGCTTCTCAGAGTCTAATGTGGGTACAATTCCCAGGGCGTCGTGATGCCTGGGTCCCGGGGGGGCCTGGGCCGCTGCATTCCTAGCAAGCCTCCAGCTGACCCTTCCCGCGGGCCCAGGGCTGCACAGCCTCCGAGCAGGCTCCAGTTCCTGGCGCGGCGAGCCACTCAATCCCTGTTTGCTTGGGGACGCCAACATTCTGCGGACTTAAAAAAAAAAAATTTTTAAGAGCCTGAATTTTCCCCTCTTGGTGTGGAGCGAGGCAACATTTCATAACTGTATCTGTTAAATATGTGATTGTTTTCTCAATACCTGGTACTGAGGGGACATTGCGTGGGGAGAAAATGATTTCAGCTTCGTGTTGTTGCTAATGATTCGCTCGCGGACCCGCCTGGCAACGAGCTTAACCAGAGAGATGCCTGTGGCACTGGTGGGGCAAAGTGGTCGGTGATAACCACCCACAGAAAGAATGCCACGGGCCACAGAAAGGATGACACGGGCCACGGAAAGGATGACACGGACCACGGGAAAGGATGACACGGACCACGGAAAGTCACGGACCACGGGAAAGGATGCCACGGACCACAGAAGCCATGGACCGCGGAAAGGATGCCACGGGCCACAGGTGTGTGGCCCAATGTCCAGCAGGAGCGATGCTTCTCTTAGACCCGCCGCACACCCAAGGCAGAAGCTTCAGTTGCGTCAGGCCACAGATTCTCAAAGTTGAGCCTGCAGGGAGCACCATGGGTGGGGGTGGGGCTTGTGCGGATGCGGGTGGCTGGACCCCACCCGCAGCCTGTGTCGTCATTTCTGAAAAGCCCGGGAGGCGCTGGCCTCGGAGCAGGCTTTGAGAACCACGGTCTTGGGCCTTTCACTCGGGCGTGTGGCCTTAGGGGGCACTTTGCAGACTTACTGTGTAATCTCCTACCCACGAGCTCGACATGCTATCTCGGACCCTGAATATTGAATCATAGCTTCTTTGTTAGTTTCTTAAATATGTTCCTATTTTCATAGCATTTCTCAAAAAGCTCTAAACATTTTTATTACTGAGTTTCAGACATGAGCTTCTCTCAGGGGACACAGAATCTGACGTTTAATTTAGAATATCTTTCATTTCCCCTTTTAACCAAGCAGGAAACTAGGGAAGCGAGACTAATCTCTGCTCAGCGGCTCCCGTGGATACGTCCCGGAGTCGGTGCCTGTGTTATTCTTGCTTCCGAGAACATTCTGTGTCCCTAACCAGGGAGTCTGTGCATCTGATTTCCGAGGCCACGTGGCACCCAGCAGCTCAGCCTGAGCCTGGGTGTGGCTGAGCCACTCGTCACGTGACCTGGAAAGGGTCCTGAAGCCCTTTGGGTTTCTGTTTCCTGAAACCTCGGGTGGCTTTTCGGAAACCGTCAGAGACGCCCAAAGGCGGCTCCTGGCTCCAGGGTCTGTCTCTCTGGCTGCTCCCATTCTCGGCTTTGGGGCTTTTAAGCATTTTTACACAGATGTAGATATAGAGAGATCTATTTATATATTTAAATTTAAGGTATTTAAGTGAGCTCAGAAATACTCTTCGATCCTGTGCTTGAGCAATAACATCCTCAAAGTCTGCAGTCTGGCCCCGGGGTCTGGTTCCTGGCCCCGTCTTCTCCCCACTCTGCGTAGAGCGTTGTCACCGTGTTAAACAGGCCTGGGTCCACCCGGCCGACCTCCGGGGAAGGGTCCTTAGCCTGGGGGTGCAGTGGGGGGGCTGCAGAATGGGGGCACGGCTGGGAGAGCCCTGGTGCACGCTCAGCCCCCCAAACACCGCCGCCTCCTCCCCTTTCCCCCCGCTGCAACCCCCCCCACCTTCCCGCAAAGTGAAAGGTGGCTGCAGAAACGAAAGCTCCCATAGGCCACAGAGCAGAGGCCCTCGTCACATGTGGTGCTTCCCAGGCACCGGCTGGAGGGTGGCACCATGGGTTCAGCAGGGGTGACCTTTCCTGCCCTCTGTCTGGTCGTGACCTGCGGCTCCTGCGTCAGGTGTTTGCTGGGCTCAGTGTTAATGATTGACCCCGTGAGTGTCGCCGGCGCTGGGAGAGCTCCGGGGGAAGGCCGCCTTCCAGGAATCTTCTCCCCTGCATTCCAGCAGCTCCCCAGGCTCCCAGGTCCCAGGGCCACACTCAGAGTCTGCAAGGCCTTAGGGGAAGCCTCAGCTTCATCATAACCCTTTGCAGGGAGAGTGGGGGGGGGGAGAGAAACACCAACGCGAGAGAGACACGCCGATGGGTTGCCTCCCGCACGCGCCCCGACCGGGGCCGGGATGGCACCTGCAACCCAGGTACATGCCCTTGACCAGAAATTGAACCTGTGACCCTTCGGTTTGAGGGTCGACGCTCTAACCACTGAACCACACCGGCCAGGGCTCTTAGGTCTTTTTAAACCAGCAATAGTAGTAACTGGGTGCTTCCCTGTTCAACCATAAACCCTTTGCCCGCAGCGCGCATGTCTCAGCCGTCTGTGTCCCCCCACGACCCCCAGACAAAGGGGTGCTCAAAGGCCTCTACGCCCTGGAATACGGAGCTTGCGTTGTTCTGAGCCCGGGTCGGGGGGGACCTGCTGGGCCGCAGAAGGGGAGCGGGTTTCCCTCCGTCCGCTCCCCAGGGCCTTCAGGTCCAGGGCTGAAGGCCCAGTGAGTACTAACGGACAGACGCCCCAGCGCTCAGTGCCTTCTGGGGGAGAGCCTTTGACATGGGTGGCGTGTTGCCAGGGGGGCGGGGCGGGGGGAGGGCTGGCGAAGCCTCGGGGTGGGTCTGCTGGGGTGATGTTTGATGTGGGAGACTGAGTTGCAACACCGATATTATTGACATTTTAAAGGGTGTTTTCTCTCCTTCGCCTCATTGAGAAAGACACAATGTTGGTAGATCTGCCAGAGCTGGGGCTGTTGACGAACATGTTTGCTGGCCCGGGGTCAGCTTCTGCGGTCTCAGATTCTAGAGGGACCGTCACAAATTGAAAAGCCTGTTTTCACTTAGAAGAGGGGAGGGAAAGCCGACGTGGAAAGTGCTCCCTGCTCTACTTGGAACTGGCGGCGCGGAGGGTGGGAGGGGAGGCCTGGGTCAGCCACACACGCAAGGGATGGCCACGCGTCCTTGGGCGCGGAGAGGACAGGGCAAGAGCGAGGGGCCTCGCCCGGCCGGCGTGGCTCAGTGGTTGGGCGCCGCCCCGTGAGCCAAGAGGTCGCCAGTTCGATTCCCGATCAGGGCACATGCCCGGGGGTGTGGGCTTGGTTCCCAGGAGGGGGTGCGCAGGAGGCGGCCGATGGGTGATGGTTCTCTCCCATCGATGTTTCTCTCTCTCTCCCTCTCCCTTCCTCTTGGTCTAAAAATAAATAAATAAAACATCTTTTAATTTTTTTGGTAATCCTCACTGAAGGATATTTTTCCATTGATTTTCTTTTAGAGAGAGCGACGGGAAGGGGGGGAGAGAGAGAGCGATGGATGTGAGAGAGACACAGGGATTGGTTGCCGCCCGCATGTGCCCTGACCAGGGCCCGGGATCGAGCTGCCACTGAGGTACGAGCCCGTGGCCAGGAATCGAACCCGTGACCCTACAGTCCACAGGCTGACTCTCTAACCACTGAGCCAAGCTGGCCAGGGCAAAACATATTTTTTTTTTTAAAAAAGAGAGGCCCGGCCAGGCGTGGCTCAGCGGTTGAGCATCGACCTAGGATTGAGGAGATCAGGGTTCGATTCCCGGTCAGGGCATGTGCCCGGGTTGCGGGCTCGATCAATGACTCTCTCATCACTGATGTTTCTCTCTCTCTCTCTCCCCCTCTCCTTTCCTCTCTCTGAAATCAATAAAGATATGTTTTTTTAAAAAAAAGAAAGAAAGAGTGAGGGTCCACCAAGAGGCAATGAGGGGCGCAGGGCAAGCTTCAGGCGCCTGCCGGACGTTGACGCCCTCCCCCCACCTGCGCAGAGTCCGTGGGTCTGGGTGGGTCGCTGCTGAGAACCCTTGGGGGCCGCTGTAGGGCTCGCGCAGCTGGGGGATGCTGGGGCCCCGCGGCGGCCGGGAAGCTCGGCCTGTTCCGTGGCTGGGCTGCGTTTCTGAGGCTCCCTCCTCGGGCAGCCCCCCCGGCTTGCTTTCCAGCCGGTGCTGCAGGCCCTGCCTGGCAGTTCGTCTGCTCCCTGGAGGGCTCTGGTGCAATTCTAATATGTTTCCTCCCCTAGGCTCCCTTCGGTCTCCTCGGCTCCGGTTGGCTCACCCCGCGTCCTCTAACGCCTGAGGCCCGGTCTGAAGCCTTGGGGTTGGCCTGAGGGGCTCGGTTCCATCCCCGGGGTGGCACCCGCCTGTCCCTCCCCGGCCAACGTAAACACGGAGGCCGCAGGTTAGGTGTCTCCTGTTGTGCCCGGATTAGTCCCAGGGCCCCATCTTTTCGCTCAAGGACATTTCCTGGTTCCTTGACCTTGCCAGGTGTTTCTAATTATTTTGCTTAATCATTTTCTTGCCTTATTTCTATGAACCTTGGAGCGTGGGAGCCCCCCGACGTGCCTCCGCCAGGCCGGCAGGCGCCACCGGTGCGCTGGCTGAAGACGATCGTTCGAAGCGAGTGTTGCCTAAATTCTCGGGGTCTCCTCTCGACCCTCGCAGATCCTGACCTCGGGGGCCTTGGAGACTTTTCTGTCCCTTCGGTCAAAACGGAGCAATTAATTTTTTAACGGTCTCCGGGGCCTGGCCTCTTTCTTTTTGCCTTGAAGTCTCTCATGGTTTTCTTACCGGTTGGCGGAGGTAGCAGCCGAGAATGTACAGGACACCACGGTGCGTGGCCCGGGGACAGGCAGAAATAGGGGGTGGAGGCGAAGTCCCTTGAGGGGACGTCAGACCGAGCGTGGGCCTCGGCTGGGGACGCGGCTCCGGCCTGTGTTGGTCAGTGGTCTTTCAACCACAGCACCTAACCTTCTAGGCCATCCATAGGAGGGGTGGCCCTGGCCGCCTCGGCCGGGGCAGAGGGCCCTGCCGGACGGGCTGAAATGTGAATTCCTCCCTGGCGCCCCGCACTATGTCCGGCCGGTGCCCACAAAGGGTCTGGCCCACCCATCAGAGGCCCTTCTGGGGTCACTGTGGTCACTGTGCCCTTGGCCACAGCCCCACCCCCGGTTCTGGCCAGAAACTGAGACTCACGGCCAGAGGAAGACGAGGCTCTGGGTTCACGGTGGCACCACCGCGGCCTGGAATGACCCGCCTCTCCGCCGGGGGTCAGCGCAGGAGCAGGCCAGGCGGGGAGGGAGCGGGGAGCCGGCAGGAGCCCACCTTGGCTGGGTTTGGGAACAGTCTGATGGGGACCCACTGGAGCCGTGAGCGCCCGGAGCCCACCCTTCTGCGGAAGCCCCGGGAGTGCTGCTGGGCACTTAGTATTATTGCCCCGATCGCGGTGCTATTTCCGGCGCCCTGAGCGTTTGTTTGGGGGATCCCAGCATCTCCCGCCCGTTCGGCTGTGCCCAGTCACTTCTTTGTCTCGTTCTGTTTCCCTAGCAGGTGGCATTTGTGTTCAGCGATTTTATTTGTGTCTTAGTGTCGAAGGCATGCTCCTCATGCAGACGAGGAATTACGAACGGAGGGAACATTAATCCCGGGACTGCTCCTGGGTCTGCGGCGGAGGCCTGAGCGCCTGCTGGTCGCTGACACAGCGACTTCTCCTCGCCCGCCTCCGGGTGACATGGGACATCCAGGGTAAAGGTGGGTGACCCAGCGCTCAGGCCACTTTCCTCTACAGGGTGGATGTTGCAAGCGCGAGTTGCTAAACTCTGTCTTCCTGTGACCCTGTCAACAGTTTGTGGCTGGAGGGGACGCGCCCCCTCCTGAACCCAGGGTGTGCGCTCCGGCCTCCTTCTAGGATTTCCGAGCCCTGGCATTCCTGCTCTCCCAGGGCTGTTTGCAGAGCAAACACGGGCACTCATTTGTCCCCTGCGGGGCCCCTTCACCTCCCGACCCTGCTCTTGAAGCCGGAGCTGGGTGCCCTCCTGATGCCCGAGGTGGCAGATAATTTTCCACGCGCCCATTGCCCCTCGCCGCCCCCGTGCCAGGCAGCGGCCCCGTGCTGGGGGCGGCCCAGCGTCCCTCCCGCCTCGGGTTGTGTAAGCTCTGTGCTCCGAGAGCCAACGGTGCAGACAGGATGTTTTTGGAAACTTGACTCTGACTCTGGGCAAGGAGGGAACACCCCCTCCGGAGGTGGTGCCACCCCACAAGGCTGACTGAGTCACGCCACCCTCAGTCATGGGACTTGGCTGACCCCAAGCCAAGACCTGGCCGCTCTGCCCTCCCCGCCCTGCCATCCGAGAGTGCTGGGGGCGGTGGGTGGGCGGCGGGAGCTGGGGAGGCCTGTGGGCACCCGAGCGTGTTCGCCAGGTCGGCCGTCTGCCTGAGAGCAGGGTAGTGTCCCTGGCTCTCCGCTCCTGCTCCTGGGAGAGCAAGTCCCCCAGCTGTGCCCCGAGTGCCCCGAGGCCACCGGCCAAGAGAGGGAGGGGACAGACAGGCTGCAGGGAGCTGGGGAGCCACCTGCTACCTGGAATCCCTCACTCACCCTTCTTTCCATATTTGTCAAGGTGTGCAAAGCCTTGGCCCCCACCCTGTGGCATCCCACCCGTATAGATTCTCATGACCCCGCCTTTCCTGGGGCACCCCCGTGGGTGTCTGTTGCCCTCCGGGGCTCTGTCCCCTCCTCCTGCCCCCTGGCTCGTGACCCCAAATGAGCAGACTCACGCAAATGGACAGACTCGAGTGTCTGTTGGCTTCCACGGGATGATTAATATGTAACTAAATCATGTACGAATCGAGCTGCTGTGGTCATCAGAGACGGACAGCCTGGCCTCTCGGGGAGGCATCGGGGACATTGACACTTGTACGTCATTTCCCGTGATCTTCGCTGGGCTCCTGCCTCCCTCCCCAGGTGGCACCCGGTCCCTCCACCTGACGGTTACACAAATAATAATCACTCACTAAGAGCGAGATAGCGTGAGCCACCAGCCGGCAGGACTCCCTGGGCCCAGGTGCGTCCTGGCAAACTAGGCCAGCGCCGCCAAGCCTGCCCGGCAGGTGGTCTGGGGCGGGCCGGGCGCCGGAGGCTCCTTCCTCCTGCTCTTCCAACGCCAGCTCCCTTCCCCTCGGCCCAGCTCCTGCTCCCACCCTCCCCTCTCTGCTCTAAGCCGTCTTCTCCACCACGCTTGGCTTCCATTCCCAAGGTTACTTCATGGCCCGAGACGGCTGCCAGAGCACCAGCCGTTAGGTTTACGTTCCAGCCAGAAGAAAGAAAGTACAAGAAAAGCGATGCCTTCAAGAGCTTCCTGGAAGGTTCGCAGGCCAAGTTCATCTCATCAACCTGAACTTGGGCGGAGACACAAGTCACGAGTCACAAGTCACGAGTCACGAGAGGCTGGGGGAGGCGTCTTTATCCGGGTGGCCACAGAGAGAGCTAGAAACCTGGTCTCCCCTTAGCGAGGAAGGCGGGCAGAGTGGACACCAGAGGCTGCTGCCAAAGAGAGAGCCTGGAGGAGGGGACCGCTAGGGGGGCGGAAGGTGACCGAAGTTTGCTGTTGCTTCCGATTCTCTTTGGAAGCCGGGGGGCGGTAAAAAGAATCGGGCTGGACGCCGACCCTGAGAAGAACTGGCCCGCCTGCCTGAGCCAGCTCACGCTCTGGAAAGTAATCCTGACGCGTGGGAAAGGGGGGCGACGGCCCTACGTCTGGCCTGTGTGATGTCACCCTCAGCCAACCATAAACGCTCTTGCAATGTTTATGATGGCGTGAGTCAGAGCCCCGCCGGCCCCGCCAACGCCATTGCTCTGGCCGGGCCCCGAGGATGTCTCCACAGGGGCACCGTCCCTCCCTCCCGAGCTGTGGTCCCAGCTGTGACAGCGACCGCATCCCTTTTACTCCACAGGGAGTCCCGATATGAACAGACACCAGCTTCCCCCGGAGCGCCGGGCGTCTCTGGAGACATCGGTTTCCGGGCTCCATCGCACACGCAGGGGTGGGAACCTCTGGGCGCAGGGTCTGGAATGTTGCCCTTTTTAAAAATATATATATTTTTATTGATTTTAGAGAGAAAAGAAGGGAGACAGAGACAGAAACATTGATCGGGGGCCTCCTGCACGCCCCCTACTGGGGGTCGAGCCCACAACCCAGGCACCTGCCCTGATCGGAAATGGAACCGGGGACCTCTTGGTTCACAGGTCGGCACCCAACCACTGAGCCACACCGGCCGGGCTGGGATGTTGCCTTTTAAACAAATAGGCATTAAAGTTTGAGAACCAACGTCCCACCGGCAGGCAGACATAACTTCCGATCATATATATATATTTTAGGATGAGAAGTGACGTCTAGAGTTAAGGGCCAGAGCTCATGTCTCCGGCCTTTTATTCTAGACCTTTCTCCTTACTGTGACACCGCCGGAAAGCTTTAGGCTGGAGCCCAGGTGGGTTGTGAGCAGCGGCCTCAGGTGGGGCTAAAGGTGAGCCCTGCACAGCGGCCTCCTGGGGTCGCCGCAGAGGTCAGATGAGGTATCAACTTCAAAAGCACTTTACCATGTTGAAGGCTGTCTGGGGCCCTGCTGGTGTGGCTCAGTGGTTAGGGCGTCGGCCCGCGCACTGAAGGGTCTCAGGTTCGATTCTCGGTCAAGGGCATGTACCTGGGTTGTAGGTTCGATCCCTGGCCCCAGATCGGGGCACATGAGGGAGGTAACCAATCGATGTGTCTCTGTCACATCCATGTCTCTCTCTCCCCTCCTTCCCTTTTCATTCTCTCTAAAAATCAATGAAAAGCCCGGTCAGTGTGGCTCAATGGTTGGGCATCGACCTAGGATCCAGCGAGATCGGGGTTCGATTCCCAGTCAGGGCACATGCCCAGGTTGTGGGCTCGACCCCCAGTCGGGGGCCTGCAGAAGGCAGCCGATCAGTGACTCTCATCACTGATGTTTCTCTCTCCCTCTCCCTTCCTCTCTGTCTGAAATCAATAAAAAATAATAAAAATCAATGAAAAAAAAATTCTTCGGGTGACAATTAACAACCACCACCACCATGACGAAAGGCTGTCCCTGGGAGGGCCCATGTCCAGGGCGATCATCTCGGTGTTTTTGAGGGTGGCTGTGTTTTCGCCTTATATTTAACTTTTTCGCGATTGATCTAATTTAGACGAAGAAGTCACCTGGGCGTGCGGGTGGGCGTGTCGCGGTGCTGCCTTTTGGTTTCAGGTGCACTTATTTCTCCCATGACTAAGAGGTTGAGCACCTGGTGCAGGTAGAGGCCTATTCCCTCGGGCTAGCCAACGGGCTGAGAGGTCACCAAGGCTGAGAAACGAGTCTGGCCAACTCCTGCCTCTCCTGGCCTCATTACGGGGCTGAAACACCTTTCTAATTACCCGCATAATTAGCTGTGTGACACCACCCGGATCCTTCTGGGAGCCCGGCCCGACGTGCAGCCCCGCCCCCCGGAGGCCTCGGTCCGGTTCCAGTTTGGTTCTGCGCTTGGGGCTCCGTCTGTCTGTAGTCGGCCGGAAACCGGGCCTGCTTGCCTGCCAGGAGGACGCCTTGCTCAGGCCTCACGTTTGCCTGGTCGTGGAAAGAGCATAAGTATTATTGGGGGGTCAGTCGCTGAACGTGGCCGGCGGAGACATTCCTGAGACAGTTTCAGTCGCAGAAACCGATGCACGTGGGTCTTTCCCGGGGAAAGTCGGACGGGACTGGAAGAAAGTCTCTTTTTTCCACTCCATGAACTGTCAGCAGAGTGTTTGGTTGACAGGCTAGAAAATGCAGGAGAAAATAACCTGCCCTGGGCAGCAGCAAATGCCCCTTTCCCGGGACCTCTGGGCAAGTCTCTGGGTCACATACGGGGACTGTTTTTTATTGGTCAGTCTGTGAGCTGGACCAGTGTCAGAATTGGTGACAATTCAGTCACCTGCTGACCCGACGTTGACTTTATCACTCCTACTGACGTAAGAACTGCAGGCAAATTCCTAAGTTATCTGGTAGGCAGAGCGCATTCAGGTCCTTTAAAGAGCAGTTTTCCGTCCTCACTTCAAAGGTGTCTTCACCACTGATCCGAAGGCGCCCTAATAAACATTTACGACTTCTGCTTCTAGGCCACCCCCAGAAGTCTGTTTGTCTGCCCTGGGGACGCTGGAAAGGCGTCACTCACGCCTGCCATCGGTAGTATTGATGATGTTATGGCGCTGAGTTGATATAAAACCCCCAAGAAACGAAGAGGTGGCCAAATGGGTGTGAACACGAAAGGACCAGGCGGTCGGCGCCGGGGCGGGACCGACCTGTCAAGTGCGGCCTCTGTCCTCTCGGACATTCCCTCCGACTCAGTGACAGAGCCGGGGCCGTGGGAGTTTTCTCTTGCTGATCACGGATGAATGACCTATGGTTCAGGGGCTCAGAGGTCCCACGCGGGCCTCGCTGGGCTATAATCGAGGTGCTGGAGGGGCCTGCTCCCCTGGGGACTCTATTGGAGAATTGTTTCCAGCGTCTGGAGGTGCCCACATTCCTCGGCTCGCGGCCCCTTCCATCTCTAAAGCCAGCGACAGCACCTCCTGGCCCCGCGTCCCTCCCCACAAGTTTCTCTGAGGTCTCCTGCCTCCCCCTTTCACCCTTAGGCCCCTCGTGATTCTGCCCACCTACGGTCATCCCATGGGCGCCCTTAATTCCCCCTGGTCCTTAGTGCCCTTTGCCTGTGGACCCCAAGGTGTTCAGTTCCTGGCATCAGGATGTGGACAATGGAGACTATTATTCTGCTGACCTCAGGGAGAAAGCTTTTTATTTTTTTTTTAATATGTTTATAGATTTTGGAGAGAGGAAGGGAGAGGGAGAGGGAGAGAAACATGGATGAGCGAGAATCGTCGCTCGCCCCCTCCTGGGGATCGAGCTGCACTGCAACCGGGGCATGTGGCCTGATGGGGACGGGAACCTGCCCCCTCCCGGCGCCCAGGAAGGTGCTCCATCCACTGAGCCACACCGGCCGGGCCAGGGAGCGACCTTTTGTGAGCCACCTGGGTTTCCGCTGGTCAGGACAGAGACACCAAAGAGGCCGCCCGCAGTGGGCAGCCAGGAATATCAAGTGCGGCCTGCACTTGAGGCCTTGGGCCAGCATTTCATTCCGTGCTCTGGAGGGATCTCCGGCCACTGGCCTAGTGTTCAATCCACCAGGCCACGGGGGCCCGAGTCCCCTGGGGCTCAGCCAGCCACAGCCCCGCTCCCCGCCCAGCCCTGCGGAAGCAGGGTCTCTGTTGGTGAAGCTGGAGAAGCCGCCGATGTCACCATTTCCCCGTGTGATTCCCTGTTCCGTTGGGTCTTTAGGTTAAAAACGACACGTCGTCCTGACCAGGGCTCCTTGGTAACAACCACACGTGGAGTGATGGTCGTGAATGAGGCTGTTACCTAACGAGCGCTGTTTCCCACGTTGTCTAGGGGAGAATGTTTGGGACTGATTTAGAACGTGTCAGGACGACCAGAATGCCACTGTGGTTTCTGTTGTTGTTGTTGACACCCAAGGATATTTTTTTCCATTGATTTTTTTTTTTTTTTAATTGCAGAGAGAGGAAGGGAGAGGGAGCGAGAGAGAGAAACATCCGTGATGAGAGTCATCGACCGGCCTCCTCCTGTGCGCCCCCTGCTGGGGATCGAGCCCGAAACCTGGGCCTGTGCCCTGACCGGGAATTGAACCCTGACCTCCTGGTTCACAGGTTGATGCTCAATCACTGAGCCACACCGGCAGGGCAAAGACAGACTTATTACCAATATTTATTTCACCAACATCCATCACAGCGTGATGGAACTAGGAACGAGCTGTACGTGGATAATAAATAACACACCACACTGAAAGAAGCCAAACCAGGAGGCCACCTCTCCCCCCACAACCCAAGGGACCAACGCACGTGCCTGGGCCACACACCTTCACCTGCAGACGGAGCTCCGCAAACACGCCTAGAACTCGACCTGCGGGTGAGTTTGCACGTGGTTGTGGACGGCGATCCTGGAGGCATCTCCTGGGCTGCAGGACCCAGCAAACCGAATGTTCACGGGAGCCGCTGGGAGCCGGGACTCCCACCCTGGAGGGAGGCGAGCCCCTGCTTTTGTTCTGATTTTTGTCATCTGCAGGGTGTTAGAAGGGTGATCTGGGGTCTGTCTGCGAGGAGCCCGAGGCCAAGGTCAGGTTGGGAGGCTCAGGAATCCAGGGAACTTGCTACAAGGGGCAGGGACCCAGTTCCATAAAAGACAATGAGGTGTCAGGAGGCCTCCGTGGCTTTGGGTGTGGCTGTGCCCAGGGCACGGTCACCTGGCAGCCGGATGGACGGCGTGTGCAGGGCCTCTTGAGGCCCACGCCCAGAGGGAACTAGGTCATGGTTACGTTCTACTGGCCAAGGTGAACCATGAGACCGGCCCAGGTGCAGGGTGCGGAGCAGGTGCACTTGTGGCAGAGGAGCCGCAAAGTCCACTGCACAGGTGAGCACAGGGGGCGGGGAGGCGGGGACTCATTGCGGCAGCCTCCTGGGTGTGGGGCCCATGGGTCTGGGCGCTGTGGTCACAGCAGGATGCGCCCAGGACCGAGGCAGCTCCTCTCACGGCCCGAGGTTTCTCCCTCCGGCCTCACCTGGGGAAGGAAGCAGCCTCCTGAACTGTCTCGTAAGAAGGTTGGCTGCACACGTCGGCACGTCATAGGTGTGGTCTGGTTTTTTGGGGGGTTTTTTGAGTCCACTGGAACGCCTTGCCCCCCTCCAAACAGCTCTCTCTCCTTTCCACCTTCACAGCCAGGAGGGGATTCCTCGCCCGCAGGGGCCTCCCCCGCTATCCAGCTCCCCCAGAAAGGAAGCCGGCCGTTTGCACAAACAAAACGTGAGTGGGACAGGATGCTGGAGGAAGAAATGGAGTTGTCTGCACGGAGACCGCCACTTTGATTACATCCCCAGGAAAAAATCACCCGATTAGGTTGAGGTTTTAAATAAAGGGACACTTCCTTTGTCTTCCTCGCACCCGGTGCCTCGGAAGGCCTCTGCTGCTGGAGACGGGCCCTTGAAGAGGTGGTTAAGCCCGGCCGGTGGTGCTCAGGAGTTGAGCTCTGTCCTGTGCACCAAGGGGTCGCCGGTTTGATGCCGGGTCAGGGCACATGCTCAGGTTGCGGGTTCGATCCCCAGCAGGGCGGGCGTGCAGGAGGCGGCCGATCGAGGTTTCTCTCTCATCGATCGATGTTTATCTCTCTCTCTCCCTCAAACCAATAAAAAACGTTAAAAAAAAAAAATCACTGGAAAAAATATCCTCAGTGAGGGGTAAAGGGGTGATTAGGGTAAAGTGAGGTCCTAGGGGTGGGCCCTGATCCAATATGACTGGGGTCCTTATAAAAAGAGATTAGGACACAGACACGCAGAGGGACGACCGTGGGAGGACACGAGAGGACGGCCATCCGCGGGCCACGGAGAGAGGCCTCGGGAGGAGCGGCCCCGCCCGCAGCTGGGCCTCAGGCTCCCGACCTCCAGGACCGGTAGGAAGCAGCTGCCTGGTGCTAGAGCCAAGCCTGTGTTATTTGCTCCGGCAGCCTGGGCTGGCTGACTCCCTCTCTCCTCTGCGTCCGCACATTTGGGTGCAGTTCCATCCCTGTCTGAAAACGACTGGGCCGCCCATCAAGGGTGGCTGTTACGATGCCAATGTGGTTGGAGAGGACCTGGGCTGGTGAGCAGCCGTGCCCAGTAATTTGGCCTGTGAGACACCACAGCCCAGCCGTCGGAGAGCCCGGGCTCCCGAGAATCAGTCCTTTGTTGGCCAGGAGATGTCACTGCTGCATCTTTGCAGAGCCGGCGACCGGCTGCGGGGGCTGAGAGCTTCGAGCTCGCAGGGGCCTGCTGCATTGTCTGGGCCCCAGCCGGGCTTTGCAGAGAGATGGACCAGTGGGAGATACAGGTGTGTTTCTTTTTTATTTATTTGTTAATCCTCAGCTGAGGATAATTTTTTAATTTATTTTTAAAGAGAGAGAAAGAGAGGGAATGAGAGAGAGACACAGAGAGAGAGACATCGATGAGAGAGACACACACACGATTGGTTGCCTCCCCGACTCACCTGGGCCGGGGCCGGGGATTGAACCGGCACCTTCCCTGCTCAGGCAGACGCTCTAACCACTGGGCCACACCAGCCAGGGCCCGGTGTATTTCTGTGCGTCGTAAGGAACAGGCTCACGGGATTCTGGGGCTGACAGGTCCCTCGAGCTACCTGCCTCCTGCGGGCTGGGGGAGGCCCGGGGGAGCGGTGGTGTGAGGTCCCGCCTGGGCGCAGGGGACGGCATCCCAGCTCCCGGCAGTCAGGCCGAGAGTGCCATCCCGTCGCCCGATTCTGTTCTACTCAGACCTGCAGGGATCTGACGGGGCCCGTGCCCCTGGGGAGGGCACTTGCTTGGCTCAGGCTACAGATTCGATGCCGATCTCATCCGGAAACACCCTCCCAGACACACCCCTAGAGAGTCAGACCGAAAGCCTGGGCGCCTGTAGCCAGCCCCGTGGACACGTAAAAGTAACCATCACCTGCGGAAAGGCTGCCAGGCCTCTCCCCGGCCGGGCTCACAGGGTGCTCAGCACAGCGTTAAGGAGACGCTGCCCCCCGGGAGGCTGGGGATTGTCCCCCACCTCTGTCCTCGGTGTCAGTGAACTGGAGGTAGGACCGGCTGACCTCCTAGCTCTCCCGTCCCGTCCCCCGCCCCCTACCATGCCGACCGAAGGCTCCTTCAGACTGAGGGGCAAGGCAGGGGCCTCCCCGATTCCCCACCTGTGGGAACCATAACCCTCATCTCCTTGGTCCCATTTAAAGTCCGTCTGATTGTTTCCATAAGGTCCCCCAGAAATTTGCTTCTAAGCAATGCTGGCCGATGTCAAGGCCAACTTTTTTCAGTCCATCCAGATGCAAAAACCCTCTTATTTTGCCCGGCCGCCGTGGCTCAGCGGTCGAGTGTCATCCTGTGAACCAGGAGATTATGGTTCAACTCCCAGTCGGGACGCATGCCCGGGTTTCGGGGTTGACCCCAGTCGGGGGTGTGCAGGAGGCAGCCGATCAATGACTCTCATCATCGATGTTTCTCTCTCTCTCCCCCTTGCCCTTCCTCTCTTTGAAATCAACAGAAACATATTAAAAAAATAAAACAAAAAAACCCTTTCATTTCACAGGTTTTGCATTCAGCAATCCCAGGCAGCCGGCCACGCTCTCCTCACAGCACAACTGCCATGTATCGGGCACGAAGGGACCTCGGGCCGTGCAGGACACTGAGGAACGGGACCGCGAGGACGCCGTCCCGGCCAGTGGGCCTGTGGCGTCCCTCCAGCCTGCCCGTCTCCGCCCGTCTCCGCCGGGCTCCTGATTCAAGGTCTAAGTGAGAACCAGCGCGGAGCAGATACCCGTGTCCAAGGTAAGCTGGAAGCGTTACTGGCGTAAGAGGTAAATATTGATGGAGCTTAAACAACAGGCCAATATTTATCTCCGGGTCGGTGCAGCCCAGCGCTGGCCTACGTGTGCTGAACACAGTGTACGGTCCCAGGGTCTGTGTCCCCGGGCCCGGCCGCGCCCGTGAGGCTCTGAAGCTGGAAGACGTGGGACCTTAGATTTCTAGACGCACCCAGACGGAGCCCTGGCAAGAAGTCCTAAGTTCCCAAGAGAGGGAATTAGATCAGCCCTGGCCGGTGTGGCTCAGTGGTTAGAGATTCGGCCCAAGGACTGAAGGGTCGCGGGTCCGATTCAGGTCAAGGGCACATACCTTGGTTGCAGGTTCAATAGCTGACGCCGGCCGGGGCGTGTGTGGGAGGCAACCAATCCAGGTGTCTCTCTCTTTCTCTCCCCTTCCCTCCCTCCCTTCCACTCTACCTAAAAACAGCAATGGAAGAAATAACCTGGGGCCAGGATTAAAGAAAAAGAGAGAGAGAGGATTAGCTGAAACCTTAAGGGTCAGAGTCTGAAATCCAAGTCACCAGCACAGAACAAACGGGGGGACCAGCTGCTTCTGCTTTTTGCCGAGAGTTCACCTGGGAGAAAATAAAATTGCGGCCAGAAACGCCCCCCATCCGGGCCTGCCAGCCCGGCCTTGCCGTGACCACTGGAGTGTGAGTTCAGTGCCTGGCAGTGTGTGGAGCGTGGTCCCCGACCGTCGGTGGGTGACATCCCAGGGCCACGAGGATGGGGGCACAGCTCTGCCTCCTGTCTCCTGCCCTCCAGCCTTCTCGCCTGGGGGATCGGCGCCCCCCCCCCGGACGAAAGCCATGTTGATTGCTGCCTTAGAAAAAGAACCTGCAACAGGACTTCTAAGGCCTAAGAAAAGGTTATCAGGCCCTGGCCTGTGTGGCTCAGTGGTTAGAGCATTGGCCCGCGCACCACGGGGTCCCGGGTTCGATTCCCGGCCAAGGGCACGCACCTGGGCTGCAGGTTCTACCTCTCTCGGGAGGCACCTGGTCGATATGTCTCTCACATCAGATGTTTCTCTGTCTCTCTCCCTCTCTCTCCCCCCTCCACTCTCTCAAAATCAATGGAAAAATTATCCTCGGGTGACAATTAAACAACAAAAAGATTATCATTGGAAAAGAAGCCGGAACTTAAAGTTTAGCTGTTCTATCCATGCACTTCCTCCCCCACCCCCAGGATTCAGGAAAAGGTTGATGTTACTCAGTTTTGAAGGGTTACCCCCCATCTCCCAGGGGCCTGGAGTGCGTCTGCCAAGCTCCCTCCCTCCCCTCCCTTCAGGGGCGGACGGACCCTGAGGCCCCGGGAGCAGCTCTCGAGGTCCCAGTTCATCCCAGAGCCGGTCCACTGAGCCAGCTGATGCGACCGCTTACCCCAGGGCCTCAAACCTCACCAGACTCTTTATAACGAACTTCTGTTTTGTTTTTTGTTTTTTAATTCTCACACGAGGATATTTTTTCTATTGCTTTTCAGAGATAGTGGAAGGGAGAGAGAGAGAGAGAGACATTGATGTGAGAGACACATCGATTTGTTGCCTCCCGCAGGAGCCCCGGCCGGGGCCAGCCATCGAGCCTACGACAGAGGTGCAGGCCTTGACCGGAATCGAACCAAGGCCCCTTCAGTCGGAGGGCCGACGCTGTAGTGAACTTCTGAAGACAGTGGCCAGAGCCTGCTCACAGCCCAGAGGCCTTGGGCTCAGACAGATGTGGGGACAATAGTGCAGGTCCCCCTATCCCAGGGTCCCCACCCCCTTTGTCCAGGGGTGAGCCCTAATCACACGGGCCCCATGGGCATGTACAGGAGGGGCCTGGCCCACCTGGGAGATGATGCCGAACTGCTTTTATCAGGGTCCCCATAGCAACCACGTCACCATGGTAACTGGAGACGGGCCTGAGGGGTCCTAGTAACAGCGCGCAGACCTCAGAAGGCACTGGGTTCCGCTCCTGGGTTCAGGGGGAAGCAGAGGCCAGCGGAAGTCGTCGCCTTGCTAATCGTGGTCAACTGGGCCCCTCGATGCTGCCGGCAGCAGGTGGAGCTGGCCTGCCCGAGTCCTCAGAGCCCAGTAGGGCCGGGGGGGGGGCACTAATCGTCACCCCACCCCCAACACCCATGGGGCAGCCTCTCTCACTACTCCCGGGTTGTGGGTGAAACTGACCCGTAGCAGAAGCAAGGCGGGTTTGGGGTTAGGGAATGATGTAATCTGATTTATATTTTTATTTGTTGTTTTTTAATTGATTTTATTATTTTTTTAAGTGATTTTAGAGAGAGAGGAAGTGGGAGGGAAAGAGAGATGGAAACATCAATGAGAGAGAAACATCCACATAGATCGGCTGCCTCCTGCAGGCCTCCTACTGGGGATCAAGCCTGCAACCCGGGCAGGTGCCCCGACCGGGAATCGAACCGGTGACCTCCTGGCGCAGGAAACGGTGCTCAACCACTGAGCCACACCAGCCCGGCTGATTTATATATTTTTTAAAACATTGTTCCGGGGTGGGGTACTCACGGGAGGCAGGAGACAAGAGTGGGACAGAGAGAGCAGTTAGGGAGCTTCCGTTTTGGGCCAGGCCAGAGGTGTGGGGGCCAGGACGGGGGTGCTGGCAGCGGGGATGGGAAGATCGGTGGCTTTGAAATTAACACCGAAAGGACTTGCTCTGCATTAGATGTGGGACTTGAAGGAAAGGGGAGAGAGGAGTCACCGAGGTCTGGGTCTGAGCAACTGGTTAAATGGAGGTGCTTTTATTTTCATGTTTTGGTTAATCTTCACCCAAGGATATTTTTTCCATTTATTTATTTTTTTTAGAGAGAGTGGGGGGGGGGGGAAGAGAAACATGGACGTGAGAGAGACGCGCCGATTGGTTGCCTCCTGCATGCACCCCGACTGGGGCCAGGGATTGAACCTGAAACCCAGGTACGTGCCCTTGACCAGGAATCAAACCCATGAGCCTTTTATTCTCAGGCTGATGCTCTAATCACTGAGCCACACTGGCCAGGGTGGAGGTGCTTTTATTAACAGGTGTATTTGTGTCTCTAGCTTTAGACATGTGTCCTAGTGTGAGTGTGTGTGGGGGAGACCACATTTATGGAAGATCACAGGGCAAGGGTGTGAGCATTTCAGACGCAAAGGGACTGCTGAGTGGACGTCCTGGGCTCAACAGCGCCCCCTCAAGGTTCAACTCCACCCTGACCCTCTTTCCTTATTTGGAAACAGGGTGTTTGCAGATGCAATCAAGTTAAAATGAGACCACAGTGGATTAGGGAGGGCCCTCAATCCAATGACTGGCGTCCTTGTGAGATGAGAGAGAGACTCAGAGACAGGGGGATGCACAGGAAGGCCGCTTGAGGTGGGGGCAGAGACGGGGGTGATGAATCTACAAGCCAAGGAAATGGCAAGGATCGGAGCCCCCTGGAAGCTGGCAGAGGCGGGGAGGGTCCTTCCAGAGCCCACAGCAGGTGCACCACCGCTCGGCCACAATTTATTTTTTTTTTTTAAATCCTCACCTGAGGATATTTTTTCCATTGTTTCTCAGAGAGAGTGGAAGAGAGGGAGGCGGAGAGAGAGAGAGAACATCAAATGAGAGAGAAGCATCGACTGGTTGCCTCCTGCGCCCACCCCAGCCAGGGGCGGGGAGCAAACCTGCCACCCAGGTGTGTGCCCTTGACCGGGTGTCAAACCCACGACTCTTTGGAGTGCGAGCCTGCGGTCTAACCCCTGAGCCACACCGGCCAGGGCGGCTCAGGAGCATCTTGATTTTGGACTTCTGGCCTCGGGAACAGCGAGGAAATACATTTCCATGTCGTAGCCCCCGGTTGTTACATCACTGGATACATGACCCGAGGCAGCTGCTACAGTTGCACTAACTTCCCGCCAACACTGGCCGGAGCTCTTTAAACGTCGCTCCTGTGATTTGCATTCACTGATTATTTGTGAGGTTGAGCCGCTCTTCCTGTGTTTATTGGGCGAAGGTTTTGTTATTTCCTTCTGGTTACCTACTCGTACCTTTGGCCCATTTTTCTTTTGGGTTGTTTGTCAGTTTGTAAACACATCATATAGTCGTCCTCACTCCAAAATTAATATACTTTCCTCCCTAGGAGTGGAGCCTCTGTAGTTCGTACTTTGTTTCGCTTTAATCAATCAGGAGCTCACTTGGGGAAGCAGCTGTCTCTTTTATTTTCTAAAGGGAGACAAGTGTTTCCAGTGCCGCTGATCGAAATGGTCCGTCGCAATCTCGTTGGGCGGCTGCAGGGAGAAGCCCAACGTCTCATTTCCTCCGGACGGGAGTTTCTCGCCTCCCTGAAGGGTGCTCTAAGGCCAGGCAGCCCTCCTTCGGGCCTGATCCTTGCGAACCACCTTCCTGCACAAGCAAGAAGCAGGGCCCTGCGGGTGAGGCTCAGGGCTTAGAGCCTCGGCCCGCGCACCGCAGGGTTGTGGGTTCGATTCCAAGTCCCGGGCACGTACCTGGGTTGCGGGTTCGATCCCGGGCCACAGTCTGGGTGAGTGCAGGAGGCAACCCATCCATGTGTCTCTCTCACATCGATGTTTCTCTCTTTCTCTCTCCCCCTCCCTCCCACTGTCTCTAAAAATCAACGGAAAAAAATACCAAAATAGAAAGAAAAAAAGAAAGAAGCAGGGCTGCTGAGTCTGGAAGCTGATGGTTGTAAACACTCGGATTAATGTGGTCCTGGACCAGGAGAGGGGGGAACGCTGAACTGACCTCACCGAGAGACAGGCCAGAGGAAACGGTCCCACCCAGCCCACCCCCATCATTAGGACGGAGATGTCGCTTCCCAGCCTCGGGGCTTCGGCCGGACAGCTCGGGCTTGAGTTCCAGCTCCTCCGGCTCCTGTGGCTGGGAGGCTGGCATGAGTCACAGGCCCTCCTCCGGCCCCACTGTCTCACTTGGCACAGCGGAGAGAAGTGTAATAATAATAAAGGTAACACTGCCAGCACTGCTATGGGATTGCTGTGGGAGTCGGAGCAGGAGTATGTGGGACGCACTCAGCACAGCGCCCAGGGCTTACGTCACCTTGTCATTTCTCATTTTGTGTTTTAAATTTTCTCACTTTTTATTTGATTAGGAATTAACTGGCTTTTTTTTTTTTAATATATCTTTATTGATTTCAGAGAGAGGAAGGGAGAGAGAGATGGAAACATCAATGATGAGAGTCATTGATCGGCTGCCTCCTGCACGCCCCCTGCTGGGGATGGAGCCCGCAACCCGGGCATGTGCCCCGACCGGGAATTGAACCCTGATCTCCTGGTTCATGGGTTGACGCTCAACCACTGAGCCACACCGGCTGTGCCTCCTCCCACTATTATTATTATCACGATGTTCCCATGTTTCCACACTTCCCCGGCCCACGTGACTCGTCAAACACCTTTGCTAAACTCAAGCTGCAGCCCCACACCTGGCGCCTCTCGGCCGAGCCGGGGTCCTGCGGGCAGGTCACAGGGGCCCAGGGCGCAGGTGAGACGTGGGGCGCACAGCCTCTGCACACAGAAAGCACTGCCCACGCTTGAGCGCTGCTGCTTGGTCCCAGACAACGAGGGACGGAGCCAGGAGCAAAGACCGGACGCTTGGTTTCTCCAAGAGAAACGGAGAGACCGCCCTGCAAACAGTTTCCAGCTGAGAATTGCCAGGGAGAGCAGCGGACTCTGAAGCTGGGCTTCCTCCCGGGGCTGGGGATGGAGCCAGGTAAGCTGGTCACTTATCACCGAGCAAACGGGCTGCTGTGTGGACAGGAGCACTCAGGTCCAGTCCCCAAAGGGCCCAGGCTTCCTGCGACTAGGTTGGAGGGGGTGCATTGAAACGATTGCCTGCTTTGTGCTCCTGCCTCATGCCTCAGGTGCCCCGAATGGCTTTAACGGGACGAGATTCTTTATAAGCCGAGGATGGTGGGGTTAACATTGTGGAGATTAACCCTTAAATCAGTAGACTGAGGACAGCAGATTGCTCTCCAGCCTGTGGGTGGGCCTGGCCTAACTGGTTGAAGGAGTTAAGAGGAAAAGACTGAGGTCCCCTGATGCAGAGGGGCTCTGCCTTCAGACTCGAGCGGCAGAGTCAGCCAGCTCTTCTCCAGGTCCCCACCCACCGGCCTGCCCTGCAGATCAAAGACACGCAGCCCCCACGATCACAGGAGCCAATTCCTTACAATAAGCCCTGCGCCCTGCCCAGGTGGGTCTGTCTCCCTCCCACAGCAGCCGAACCAGGTGCCTTTCGTGGGCCTGCACTAAGGTTCGTGTTGTGGACGAAAAGGGGCCAAATGCTAACCTGACGAGCTCAGGAGAGGCCCTGGGTGGCAGCCTTGCAAACTCAGAGACCTAAAGTGACCACAAAGGATGTTCTGAAATGAAAACTTTTTTAACTAAAAGCAGTTTATGGTGGGTAGTCACATCCTAAGCTGGTATCTTCCCTGACAAAGGCCCATCTTTACCTTAACTATTGTCTATTGTCTTTTGCACCAACGATAACACTCCTTTGGCATGTCAGGGTAACTCCCTTTTTCCACACCCCAAAGGGCACAACCAATGCACCAGGGTGGAGACCACAATCCCCTCATTGTTTTAACATGCTAATTGTTGACTTAACTCTCCTGCACCCTCCTAAGAAGTGGGTGTCTATCATTTTACTTTTTACGCAACCTCAGAGGTTTCCCGCTTTGCTTTCTCCCGCCTCCCTAACCTACCACCAACGGATTTCACGTAACCCACTTACGTCTCCTCTTTTGATTCTAACGTAGAAAACAAGGTGCAAACCTGCCAGTCTCCGGAGCATTATTTGAGATTCTGCTTCTCTGCAGTTGTCGAAAGTTTGGCTCAAATAAACTCACAAAAATTCTTCACAGGTTCGAATGTTTCGTAGGTTAACAGTGGGTCACCCCCAAGGTGTCAATCCCCTCCTGGGGGTCGGACCTCACTTCTGTTGGAAGCCCCCACCCCTCCTCCTCCCTCCCTCTCTGGGTGTCCCACCCTAAGAACAGGCCCTGCTCCCTCGCACTGGCTCCCACGCAGCCCCAGTGCGGCTGAATTGATGAAGGACCTGCCCTCTAACCAGAGGCCTAAGGCCAACCCTTGGATAAGTGGAGTCTAAAAAGACGGAGCAGCAGCGTCTGACCTTGAACTTGTGCCCTGAGCCCTGGTACCTGGCCCCTTGAACCCCAGTTTTCTCCCCAAAGCACCAAGAGAGGGCCCCTTGCAGCCCTGGAGTCACAGCTGCCAGCTGCTGCATTGAGTCTTCCAAACGGGGTATGTATCTGTTACATTGTAACAGCTTCTCCATTCAGGTGCTACAGTTTCAACCCCAGAACAATGAAGGTGCATTTAAAGGAAAAACAACAGATGCCGCCTTTGTCTCTGCAGCCGAAGGGACTGAAATGAATGAAGCATTGGGTGCAGCCTTGCAAGCCCGGGGCCAGGCTCGGGGAGCGGGGACAGCCCTGCTGCGTGTGGGGCGCCCCTGGCGGCCGGGCCTGGTACCGCAGGGTCCTGCCTGGGTCCAACCCTTCCTGCAACAAGGGTGTGAACTGCCGTTGCTGGAATGTCCACGAACATTTTTGGGGTGGAATGGAAGAGATGTGTAGAGAAGAAGTGCGGGTGCTGTGTGTTCGCTTCAGTTCCAGCTCCTAAAGCACTGCGGCGGCTGTGGGCCGGCGTATCTTGAATCAGCCACCTGTGTGTCGTAACTGTGACCTTCTGAGCCCCCGAGGGCTCCTGGAGGCAGAGAGGGGCTTCCTTTCCAGAAAAGTCCGGGCCCCATGCAAAGGAGGAGGGAGAGGAAAATCACCCCAAACTTGGGAGAAAACAAGGGCTTAATTTGGCTGATTGCTTAACTTAAAAAAAAAAAAAAAGTGCTTTTATTGATTTTAGAGAGGGTGGGGAAGGGAAAGGGAGAGAGAGAGAAACATCGATGTGAGAGAAACATCAATAGGCCGCCTCCTGCACGCCCCCTACTGGGGACCCAGCCACAACCCGGGCACGAGCCCTGACCGGGAATCCAACTGGGCTGGGCGACCTCTTGGTTCCTGGGTGGACACTCAACTACTGAGCCACACCGGCTGGGCTTGCTCAACATTTTTTTAAAAAAATCCTCACTCAAGGATATGTTTTTATTGATTTTAGAGGGAGAAAGGGAGAGAGAGAGAGAGAGAGAAACATCGATCGGTTGCCTCCTCGATGCACCCATCCAGGGATCCAGCCCTTCACCTGGATGTGTGCCCTGACCGGGAATCCAGCCCCAGCCTTTTGTTTTACTAGATGATGCTCTACCCACCTGGGCCCCCAGGCCAGGGCCTAATTGCTTACCTTTGGACACCAGGGCAGCGATTTCTAAGAAGCTCCTTGAGCAAACACAGGACCTGCTGTTCGTCCATCAGCTGTCACCCCCACCCCTGGGGAGTGTCACTTTGCCACTGCGTCTGATTAAAAGTCTACCACCTCTGAAGGACCCGGCGTTTACAGCCCTGTGGGGCCAGGTTGCAGGGGTGACTTGCCATGACTTCACGGCCCGGCCGAGAAGGTGGCCCCAAAGAGGGCTCCCCAGGCTCCCCCTTCCTGCTGGGCCAGGGATCTCTGCTCCTTCGACGGCCCTGGGACCAGCTCCTCATCTTCCCGCCAAGTCTCCCTCCGCAGAGCCAAACCCCGTCTTCCCCGGGCGCTGTCCTGTCTACCTGAGAACTCGGCATTAACAGCCTTCCCTTAGCTCACAGTTGTTAGACGGATGACTAAACGTGAATGAATGTGCTATTTCTGGCCGGCGTGGCTGTCACCAGCCTCCAGGGGTGAAGAGAGACTCAAACAGAGAAGGGCTTTTGCTTCTAGAATGTGCCAGGATGAGTCATTCTCAGGGGGGATTCTCTGTAATGAAAAGAGCACTGGCTCAGTCGATAGAGTGTCGGCCTGTGGACTGAAGGGTCCCCGGTTCGATTCCGGCCAACAGGGCACCTACCTCAGTTGCAGGCTCGACCCCTAGCCCCTGTCAGGGTGCATTTGGGAGGCAATTAATCAATGTGTCTCTCATATTGATATTTCTCTCTTTCTCTCTCTCTCCCTCCCTTCCACTCTCTCTGAAAAGCCATGGGAAAAATATCCTCTGTTGAGGATTTTAAAAAATAATAAAATAAAATAAATCGTGGCAGCCACTTCTTTCTTGGATCACTCAAGAGAGGGTGCAGCTGCGGGAGGTCCCGGGGACTCCTGGCCCTGTTGGGATTCTCCTTGGATTCCCAGGATGCCCACCCCTCCTCTATGTGCTGGGAGGCACTGAGAGGTGAGGGAAGACGTGAGGAGAGCGAGACCGAGGGCAAGAAGCAAGCCGTGGCCGTCACAGAATGCCATGAGCCAGGGAGGCCACGGACACCCCCTCCCTCCCTCCCTCCCCGCCCCCCCCCCCGCCTGTTGCCAGGTCTCTTTTCACGAGAAGGGGGTGGTTTGAGCATCTCGGTGCAGGTCCCAGCTCCATGCCATTTTCAGGGATTTAGTATTTATCTAGGTGGGCGCTCGCACCCGTCACCAGGGCTGGGCGGGGCTCACAGGCTGGGCCTCAGGTCCTTGCGTCTTCGGCTTTGCCCTGAGCCTCGCCTGCTCCTAGGGGCCGCACCCTCCCTCCGGGGTCAGGCCGGGGGTGCAGCCTCTGACATCCTTTGCCATCTCAGATGTCACCTCGGCCCCGTGTCTCTCATCCAGCTGGACCCGGACTCGACCCAAGATTCCTCCCCCAGCTCCGGCTCCAGATGGGAGGCTCCTGGCAGCCCCACCCGCTGAGGGGTCGTGTCCTGGAGGCTGAAGTCTGGGTGTCCTTCCTGGGCCAGTGGCCACCGAGGTCCCCTGAGGGTCACCACCTCCTCCTGTGTGTTAGTGTCCTAGTGCTGCCGTAACAAACACCACCAACCGGGGGGCTTATAGCAGCGGACCCTGGGTGCTCTCTCACGTCTGGAGGCCAGGCGTCCAAGGTGCAGGGGATGTGACACAGAGGCCGCTCCTTTTGGAGGCTCTGAGGGGGAGTCTGTCTGTTCCTGGACTCTTTTTAAACTTTTTTTAAAGATGTGTTTTTATTGATTTCAGAAAGAGGGAGAGGGAGAGAGAGAAACATCAATATGAGAGAGTCACTGACCGGCTGCCTCCTGCATGCCCCAGACTGGGGATTGAACCTGCAACCCGGGCCTGTGCCCTGACCCGGAACGGAACAGCGACCTTTTGGGGCACCAGGGGATGCCCAGCCGACTGAGCCACCCCGGCCAGGGCAATGTCTTCTGGCTTTTGATTTGGAAGTTTTGTTTAAGAAATTTTTGTCTACCTTCAAGGCCACAGAGCCCCTCTCTGAATTTTCAGCTATGAACTTTATTTAGTACGTTACCTTCCCCAACAGGCCTCTCACCCGCCCAAGTCCTCCTTCAGCTGGAGGACCAGTAGGGGGCGCCGGTGTTAATTTTTCCCTCGGAGAATCTGTTTGAATTCACATTAATTTCTCAGTGGATCCCCTGGGAGCGAGTTTTTCTTCCAACACATGCCGTTTTCTTTTTCCCTGGTACCGTTTTTGCAGGAGACCAGAGCTCTTGTAGCTGGTGGCTACAATTTCTTGTGAAAATGCAGTGCCGGGGGTGTGTGCGTGACCCAGCGGTGGCTCCATAAATGAGTTTCAGAAACTGATTTCCAGCTTCGTGGTCGGAGGAACCATTAAGCTTGACATTTTGTTCTGTTTGAAGTCAGAGCCGTTACAGGAACTAAAAAAGCTTCCAATTTGCTTCCTGCCCTGTGCCCTGGGAAGGTGACTTCATGGCCTAAATACAAAGCAGCGTGTGAGGGAGGCGCCCCGAGTCTGATCGCAGAAATTTAATTTTGTCACAAAAACTACTGGGGTGGAGGATTACTCCCATTTCTTTTGGTGTCGTAGGGAGTTTTACTGCTTTTCAGGAAAAATACTGATTTTAATTTTTCCCCTCTTATTTTTTCTCTCTTGGACTCATCCCCCCTCCCCCTTCTCTCTCCTAATTTGTAGTGATGGTAGAAAAGGGAGGAATGTGGGTAAGTGAATATCTGAGTGAGGACTGCTCCCCTTTCGTTCCTGCTGAATTTAATTCAAGCACAGCCTACATACAGAAAAACCCCCACATCAGAAGTTTACAGCTCAGCAAATTTCACAAAGTGAGCAGGTCATGGAACCGGCTCCCAGGTCAAGACACAGAAATGACCCAGGTCTCGGCAGCTGCCCTGGCCCCTTCAGTGACCTCCCGTCCCCCAGGGGGCGCCCTCCTGGCTCTGAGGGGCGAGCACAGTTTAGTGTTGGATTTGTGGACTTTGTCTAAGGAGAGTCAGAGAATGTGCATCTCTTTGGATTTGGCTCCTTTTGCCTAATATGTTTGTGGAATTCACCCATGTTGCCTCGTATGCATTTCAGGGGACATTCCTTGGTCTTGGGTTGTGTGTGCATGTGCATGTGCCTGTGTGTGTGCATATGTGTGATTGATGTGTGTGCATGCGTGTGCGCACATGTGTGCATGCACACCTCTGTAAGCAGGTAGGTTTCATTAGATTCTTGCCCAAAGTTTCAGAAAGGACAGTTTACACAGACCTCCTAAGGCCCCCTTCCCAAATATCTGTAGGGAGAAGTGCTGAAGCCGTCAAGAGTCTGATGGGCCCTTCTTTTATCTTAAATTTATTAAAAAATTTTTTTAATTAAAAATTTTTTGTCAGTCAATTTCAGTTGACGTTCAATAATATTTCATGTTAGTTTCAGGTGTACAGCTAGTGGTTAGTCATTTATATAACTTACCAAGTGATCACCTGACAGTTCTAGCACCTCCTGGCCCGTCCACGGCTATGCCAGTGTTAGGAAAACTCCCTCTGCTGGACTTTACATCTGTTTTATAATTACCACCTTGTGCGTCTTAATCCCCTCGCCCTTCCCACCCAGCAGATGGGCCCTTCTCTGCACATGAAAACCAAAACAGATACGTTAGGGGCTGGGAGCGCTGAGAGGGTCCTTGCGTTCAACGACACGGACTGGATCAAGCACCCCTCCCATGGGAGCTCCTGACTGGAAACACCCCCCACCGGTCCTCCCCGCGTGCCCGGAGCATCCAGCGCTGAGAGCAAACCAGGAGACGGTGTGGACGAGCAGAGTGTGGGTCACCTGGGTGAGCCCGGGACAGGCCCCCAGTGCCTGCGGACTCAGGGGTCAGCGTTTGGGTGGACAGACCGGCCTGGGCTCGGGAAGGACCCAGCCGGGTGGACGGGGCAGGTCCCGTGTGCACATAGCGATGGGAGGTCAGAGGGTGTCCCCGGAATACCCCACACTCTGCTTTCCACACAGCCTTAGTGGTTCTGTCTCTGTGAGCCACCCGCCCATGGATCAGGGCGCTTACTGAGTCCTTGCCTCGTGCGGTTTTTCCCATTTATCCCCCCAGCCTCCTTCCGAGGAGGGACCTGTAGCTGCTAATATTTCACAGACGAAGAACTGAGTCTTGCAGGGGATGAACCACGCGCTCAAGGTCGCCCGCAGAGCGCGGGCGAGTCCGGGGTTGGAGCCAGGCTGCGCGGGACGTGCCGGCGGATGGTTTGAAGGCCCCGGGGCCCCAGGAGGGGCGTGTCAGCCCGGAACCCCTGGGGTCCACTTCTGTTTTTCATTTTCCATCTGTTGGCTCCAGCAGCTCTGGCCATATGGTGACGTCAAGTCCTGTGCAGGTTCATTTTCTTTGCAGGAAGGGGTGCTAATGTGCCAGAGGTGGCGATCACAGAGGCAGAGCGCAGGCGGGCGCCCGGGGCGAGGGGGACAGGGCACATCGGGGCCTCGCTGTGGACATGTGGGGGGCTGAAGGCAAGGAGAGGGAAGTTCAGAGGCACTCAGGATGCTGCAGCTAAGGAGGGTGGAGGCAGAATTAGGGTTGAAGACCCAGGCTCCGGAGCCCTCCTTTTGTACCTGTTTTTCTCGCTCTCAACCAGGATACCAGCCCAGCCGAGATCCTCCCGGCCGTTCAGCGTGTGTCACCGGCTCTGTCCTGTGTCCCATGCACCTTGGGACTTAGAGAGGCTCTCGCCCAGGCCAGGCCCCTGGCTCAGAGCAGGCGAAGTCGTCTGGGGCTGCACTGGGGGACAGAGCCACCAGGAAAGGCAGATGCTGGGGCGTGTAGGCTCCAGGGGGAGGCGGCTGCTCTGCCCACATGGAAAGTCTCTACGTCTGACCGTCAGGGAGCTATGCGCGGGCCCTGCCGAGGGCGTGCGGCCGAGGGGCTGGTGGCTCTCCCCTGACCTCGCGCTCGCCGCTTCTGGGTTGGAGCACGTCCACGTTCTGACGGACCCTGAGGGCCCGGCTCACTTCTCTCTGCCCAGCTTGAGTCCCCGGTTACACCTGGCCCTGCCCACAACTTTGGAGTTGGCACCCAGGAACCAGGCCCCACCCGCGGCCTGTGGGACCTGCCTGTGCCCGGGGCTGCGCTCACCTGACGCACGGGTGCTGAAAGACGGACGGCAGAGGGCTGACGGGTCCGAGGGCCAGTCCCAGGGCTGGCGGCATTGTCACCCGTCACCTCTCCGCGTTGCTTCACCCACTCTGCGCGCCCCGGGAACGGGCTCAAATATCGTGCATCAGGTCCCACCTGCAGGGATCCGCGGGCGGTTCAGGGACGCAGCCCCAGTGACACAGGCCTAATCGCCCTTGTCGTTTGTGTCATTTCACATGGGCTCTGGTTCGAAACGCTGATGTGACCAGTGGGCAGGGATCAGCTCCTCACCTCTCCCCGCGGCAGAGCGTAATGCCCGCCTGTGCCCGTTACTTCCCACAGTCAGGGGAGGGCCCGGGGCTCTGCAGCCTGCGTGTGTGATGATGAAGTCGGGGTGCCTGGGAGTTGATGACTTCATTCTCTCTCTCTCTCTCTCTCTAAAATCAAAGCATGTTGTAGGGTAAATATTAAAAAAAGACAGAGAGCCTTGGCCGTGTTGCTCGGTGGCGAGAGCACCGGCCCAAGCACGGAGGGGTGTGGGCTCCATCCCCAGGGCTGGTCGGGGCGCATGAGGGAGGCAACCAATCGAAGCGTCTCTCCCACATCAATGTTTCCCCCCCCCCACTCTGAAAATCAATGGGAAAAATATCCGCAGGCCAGGATTAGCAAACAAACAAAAACATGAAAAAGAGTCCTCGTGGCTCTGCGCTGGGAAAACTCAGGTTCTGCGTCCCACAGCTCAGTGTAGGGCCCGGGGACGCCGTCCGCAGGCTCGTCCACAGGCCCCGCCTGCCCGCCCAGCGCCGGCGGGAATCCGGCCCACATCTCGCATCTTCTGCAGAAACAATCGCAGAAGGGAGACAACGCTCCAAAGGCCCTCACTCCGGAAAGCAGGGAGGCGCCTTGTGTGGCCAGCTCACGGCGGGAAATCACGTTCGGGGCCTCCAATCTGCTGTGCAAACCGCCGCGAACCTGCACGAACCCGAAGGGCTGTTCCACCGCGGCTGCTTGAATTCGCGTGGCCGGGGTCGATCGTTGTGTTTGCGGACTTGCCCCCTTAGCTTTGGGAAAAGAGGCCCGTGGGTCCTCAAAGCCTTTAAGGTCTTAAACCAAAGTCGTTTGAGTAATCGGGGGGAACAGGGTCAGACAGGCACCATCTGGGAGGGTCCTCAGAGGATCACGGGATGTTCAGGCTGTGGGTCTCCTTTCTGTCCCAGGTCACGGCCTCTCAGTCACGGAGGGTCGTGGCCACAGACGCTCTCGGCCTGTGCCCGAATTCTTCACTTTAGTCATTTGTATCATAAGGGAAATAGATAAATCTCAAATCTACAGAGTTTGCAGCTGGCCCTGGCTGGCGTGGCTCAGTGGTTGAGTCCTGACCTAGGAACCAGGAGGTCAGGGTTCGATTCCCGGTCGGGGCCCAGCCCCAGGTTGTGGGCTCGATCCCCAGCGGGGGACGTGCAGGAGGCAGCCGATCGACGACTCTCATCACTGATGTTCCTCTCTCTCTCAGAAATCAAAAACATATTTAAAAAAAAAAAAATCAATGGAAAAAAAAATCTACCAGGTTTGATTTCCTGAGCAAAGGGGGGTGTGCGTGTAGGAAGCTGTGAGACGTCCATGTAGGTAAGGATTCTGAGAGCGTTCACTCTCACAGGAAATCTGTGAATTCTTTCTGATGTTTCTCTCGGCTCCGCTGAGCCGCAGCGTGTTAGACAATCAAGAAACACGGCCAGGCCCCGAGCCGAGGGAGCTTACGAGGTGATTTCCGCTCCTCCGGCTGGAACGAGGTATAAGCCTCCAGGGGGCTTTCCTCCTCCCGTGACTGCGTAACCCCGATCCTTCCTCTCCGCTCGTTTAAACGCTGGCCCGGCTGCTTCTCGGGTCATGGATTCCGGTGCGGGCTTGTCGTGGGCGGTAAATATGGGACAAGGGGGCAAGTCGTGCAGGGCAGGCGGAAAGGTCTGCAGCACACAGGGCCCTGCCGACCGGGTCTGCTGCCTGGCTCTCTCTTGACGCCTGCGATGCATTAATTTTTTAAAAAATGTTTCTATTGATTTCAGAGAGAGGAAGGGAGAGGGAGAGAGAGAAACATCACTGATGAGAGTCATTGATCGGCTGCCTCCTGCAAGCCCCCGACTGGGGATCGAGCCCACAGCCTGGGCATGTGCCCTGACTGGGAATCGAACCCTGACCTCCTGGATCCTAGGTCGTAGGTTGATGCTCAACCACTGAGCCACGCCAGCCGGGCGTCTGGGATGTATTCTGACCCTTGGAGAGGAACCCATGCAGACTGAGCTCTTTTAGCGCCCGCCTGGGGAGCCCTGACGTGCCGCCCAGCCGTTCGCCTCAGGTGTGCTGAGTTGATGGCTGGTGGTTGGTGGGAGGCCGCCGTTCATCACTCGACGTCTTTACAGGGCACTCGGGTGTCCCCACAGCGCGGCACCTGGCTTCCCCCAGAGCCCTGACCCAGGGCCGCCCCGTCTTTTATGACCTGGTCTCAGACCAGCCGTTGCTTCCGTCACGTTCCGTTGGTCAGAAGGGAGGCGCTCAGGCTGACCTGCAGTCGGGGGAGAGGAGCGAGCGCCCACCTTTGGAGGGAGGAGTGGGGAGGGTTGAAGGAGATATTTCCAGGGCAGTGAGACTTGAGGAGACAGCTGTAAAGCAATTTAGCTGGATTTACACCTCATACCGATACCAGGATAAATTCCAAATAGATTAAAAACTTAAATGCAGAAGTAAACCCTTAAGTACTGGAAGAATCAGTGGGAGACTCCTTTTCTAGCCTGGAGCTGAAAAGGCCTCCGTGCATAAAACTCAGAAGCCATAAAATGGAAGATTAATAAATCCCCCTGCTTACGGCACTGCACCATGCAGAGCGTGTTTCTTTATATGCAGTCAAGAGATAAAGGGGAGCAAACACTTGCTGGGAACATCCCAGGCAAAGGATTAGTTTTCCTAAGATAGGAAAAGTGTCCTCGAGTTGCTGTAAAGACCCACATTCAATAGAAAATGAAAAGGCCCCTAAAATAGGAAGAGAGACAAGCCAGCAACGCTTATGAGATGTCTACGCTCTACTCTTTGCCGTAAGGATGCTACTTCTAGGATTCATAGGTTATTATTGTCATACGAATGCCCATCAATAGAATAAATAATCTTATAGTGTAGAATGCCCCACACCACACATGCACACAAAGGTGCACACACATGCACACATGCGGGCACACATGTATGCACACATACAAGTGCACATCCACGCACATGTGCACACACCCACACATACATGAACACACGGACACACATGTATGCACACGTACAACTGCACATCCATGCACATGTGCACACACATGCACACACATGCATGTGCACATGTACACAAAACACACACGCAGTTCACGCACCGTGCTCCACATGGTTGCTGCTTGCCCCGCCCGCACTCTGCAGGGGGGCCCACTGCTTGTCCGTGGCTCAGACCGGACCAGAGGCAGAGGGTCCTCAGGTGAGAGCCCAGCTCCCAGGGGGCTGTCCGGCTGGTGCGCGGGGCCCAGGGAATCGAACCCTGACCTCCTGGATCCTAGGTCGATGCTCAACCGCCGACCCACGCCGGCCGGGGATCAGCTTCTCCTCCTGAGAGAGCCCCTTAGAGCAGAGAGGGGCCCTGGGGACAGCAGGCCTTGCTGTCTGGGCAGCATTTCTCGTCTTCCTGGGTGGGGACCTGGGAGGCAGTGGTCCTGCCCACGTCCCCGGAGACCCCGGGCCCTACCCCACACCCAGGGGCGAGCCTCTAACTGCCGACCCCCTCGGGGGGGCGCTTGCTTTTCCTTTCGCGTCTTCTCAGGGTTCCCTGCTTTCTCGGTTGAATTCACCGGCATAAAAATGTCCCAGCCCCAGCCCTGGCCGGTGTGGCTCAGTGGTTAGAGCGCCGTGGCCCCCGCACACCGAAGGGCCAAGGGTTCAATTCCTGGTCAAGGGCATGTGCCTGGGTTGCAGGTTTGATCCCCAGCCCCAGTCAGGGTGGGTGCTGGAGGCAACTGTTGGACGTGTCTCTCTCACATCCATGTTTCTCTCCCCCCCCCTTCTACTATCAATGGAAAAAACACCCTCAGGTGAGAATTAACAATAACAAAAAATGTCCCAACCCCCAGGGACGGCCTCTGTCTACTAAACGGGGGATGGGAGGGCTGGATGCTGAAATTGGTTAGTGTTGTTTTACCCGAGCTCAGACTTTCACCTTGTAGAGCCTGGGCCCGGACAAGAAGGGACCTGGGGTTGGCAAGTTGTCCTCTTTGGTGACATGCACTCTTCCTGCATCCGGGGAAACAGATGTACCCCTTGGACATTCACGGTCTCGCAGCTTCTTCCATTAATAATTCATCACACAGAGTGACGTCCCAGGGCCTCGCCGGCGAGGAGAAGGGACAGAAACCCCGTGCTTCCCACCCCCGGAAGCCCCGGCCTCCGGAGCGGACAGATGGGCAGCCACCTGCCCTGCGGATCGCCCTGTGAGAGAGAACAGCACACGCTTTGCAGGCCTTTCCTACCACAGGCCTTTGTTGCTCTAACAAATCGGGAGACCGTCGCCAGGGAGAAGGGGTGGCCGCCCCAGCCCAGCTTCTAAGAGCGGCGCTCGGCGCGTCTGTCCCCACGAGGCCAATGCCGTCGCCAAGCGAGCCTGCGGTTGACACGTTCGGAAACTTTCTGCCCCTCCACGTCAGCTTTGTCTCCGGCTCACAGGGCCCTCGGAGGCACAAGCACCTTTGTTTCCGACGATGAATTATATTCGTTGCAAGAGCGTCAGCAAATATGATAAAGTGAGAAGAAAAAGTCACCCGTGGCCCCGGCCTGCGGGGCTCAGTTGGTTCGAGCATCACCTGGTGCACCAAAGGGTCCCAGGTTCGAGTCTCAGTCAGGGCCCAGGCCCAGGTTACGGGTTCGATCCTCAGTCAGGGAGGGTTTGCGGGAAGCAACCGATCGATGTTTCTCTCTGACGTCGATGTTTCTCTCTCTCTCCCTTCCTTCCTCTCTCTGAAATAGGAAAAAAAGCCGCCTGTAATCCTAATGCATCGAGGGGAGCAACACCCATGTCTTGCTTTATCACCTTCCAGGGTACACAGGCCTCCGCACGCACGTAAATAAGTGTTAAAAACAAGGCTGGTGCTGTTATGCGGTGAGGGCTTGTTTCCTACGCGTCTTTCAGCAGAAATACATTGTATCCCAGCGGAATGGCTTCCGCGCGTGTTACTCTGTGACATCTCCCAAATCCCCTACCAACGGATACTCTGTTTCCGGTTATTAAAGAGAACGTGAGCCCCGCGGTGTGGCCGTGGGCTGCGGCCGACCGGCTTTCTCAATCGTCTCCTGTCCAGGCGGGAGGGTGTCTGTGTCCACAGGTGTCCCCCCCCCACCCCGCCGTGAATACAGAGTCGCCCGCAGCGATGTCATTGACGGTTCTACCTAAAGCATGTTTTTGGGGTTTTTTTGGTTTTTTTAGCACAAAAAGAGCATCCTGTGCAGCGGGGGGGGGGGGGGGTGGGTTCGGAGGAGGCGCCAGGAGAGATTCAAGGCGGGGGTGGAAAGCGGCGGATTAAGGAGGCTCCGGCCCGGAGGACAGCGCTCGCCAGGGGATTTACCCAGCGCGGAGCCAGAGCCCCGGCCTCGGGCGGAGACGCCTGCGCCAGCTGAGGCATCACCTGCCGGGAGATTTAAAACCCCCTGATTCCCTCTGCAGAGGGGGTGAGACACCGAACTATATCCGGGGGGATCGGGGCGGATGCACGAAAATCTCAGAAAAGACAGCCTTTCGCCCCGGCCGGTGTTGCCCAGTGGTTGGAGCATCGGCCTGCACATCAGAAGGTGGCGGGTTCGAGTCCCCGTCGAGGGCATGTACCTGGCTGCAGGTCTGATCCCTGCCCCGGGTCAGGGCGCGTGTGGGAGGCGACCCGTGGGCGTGTCTCTGTCACATCCACGTTTCTCTCTCTCTCTCTCCCTCGCCCCCCCTTCTACTCTCTCTGAAAATTGGTGGAAAAAAACACCCTCAACTCCTTAGGTGAGGCTTAGAAAACAAAAGACATGCTTTGCTCTTGGGCAGGATGACCCAGTGTCACGAAGGCGACCGTCCCCCTCGCCGCCACTTAAGCGTGGAGACGCTTCCCGCAGCCCCATAAAGATGCCAACCAGGGCAGAGCGGGAGGCGGACACGTCGATGGCGCCGTCACCCGGGACACGGTGTCTCGTGGTCTCCGAGACCCTGACGGCGAAGAACACGGAGAAGGGGAGTAGGGGGCCTACCGGGCATTGCAGCCGACGCAGAGCCCCCGTGGGTGAGAGGGTGAGGGGCCCGTGCGCGAAGGAGAAACGGCCACGTGGAGGGGAAAACTGCGCCCACGGAAAGAGGGGGCACCTGTGCCCTGGGGGGGACAAGTGAGCAGGCGTCGGCCGGGCCGTGGGTGCTGCCTCCCGGTTGGGTCTAAGCTCGCAGAGCCCGGGCCTCCAGCCGGCCGGGCATCTCGCAGCCTTACAGCCGCCGTGTGGTGGGAAAGGGGGTGCGGGAGGCGAGGCGGGTGCAGGGGGCACACGTGGTGATGGGAGGAGACCTGACCTGGGGCGGTGAACGCAGGAAACAACATGCAGACGATGTGTTGTAGAATTGTGCCCCTGAAATGTACATCACTTTATGAACCAAGGCCACCCCAGTACATGTCATAAAAATTTAAAAAAGAGAAAAGTGAAACCATTAGACAAAATAGCGCAGCCTTGTACATTCCCATAAATCACACACGCACGCACACGCGTGGAAACCTACACACACGCACACACAATCGCTCTCAGAGTCAGGCCCAGGCTCCTGGTTTGTGTTGTGTGTGTGTAATTCTCCCCCGAGGATATTCTTTCCGTTGGTCTTTAGAGAGTGGGAGGGAGGGAGGGAGAGAGAGAGAAACATCAATGATGAGAGTCATGGATCGAGCCCACAACCCGGGCCTGTGCCCTGACCAGGAATCGAACCCCGATCACCTGGATCCTAGGTCGACGCTCAACCGCTGGGCCACGCCGGCCGGGCTCCTCTTCCCACCGTATTCCAGCGGCGCCAAGCACCCCCTCCTGTTCCCCGGTTGGCCTGGTTCAAACCACGACCCAGCGGACGGGGCAGGGGGCTGCCGGGTCTGTTCCCTGAGACGTGGGGCTGAGCCGACGGACGGCGCCTCGTCCAGCCTCGGGCAGGAGTCGTTTCCCTGGACCCGTCCCCCCTCGGCCTCCCTAGAGCATGAGATTGCCCCAAAATACAGAAAGACAGCTAAGCTCGTAAGACAACCTGCCCACTGACAGAAAGACCCTAGAGGGTCACATCCGGTGGCACCGGAAGGCGGCCCTTTGCTGTAAAGAACAAGGGGCCGTGTTATTAAGCTGCGGTTTCCCGCTGATGCCAGGCCCCTGGGCAGCGGCCGGCACCCTTCCCCATGGCCCGGTCCCGGGAAACTAAATGGCCGTAAAAATTAAAGGGAGAAACTGGGGGGAAACCACCCACCTCGAGGGGAGGAGGGGGGAGGAGAGCAGGTGAGAGGCACCCCCTCTTCCCTCCTCGGTCCCGTGACCTCAGGCCCTTTCTGGGGCCAGGACCTCCGTGCCCACTCACGGTGCCTGGTCAGGGCCCTCGGACAGGGACGGCAGCCTCCGATGCCAGCCCGGGGGTTGGGGTTGTCTGCCTGGGTGAACCAGACCCCTCCTCCTTCAGCTGACCTTGAAGCTCTGACCTCCCCACGTCGGGAAGGTCACCGGCAGGGCTCTGACCCGCCGTCCTTGCTGTAAAGCCCCCCCCCCCCCCCCCCCCCGTGTTCGTGTGTCACTGTAGCAGCTGCTGCACCGAAGTGAAACAAAGTCAGTTCAGTCTCTGCGGCCCGGGGGCTGGGCGTCCGAGCCCCAGGTTCGTCCCGAGGCCTCCCTCCCCGCCTGCGATGTCCTCGCAGGGCCACCCTCGGGGTGTCTGGGCTCTCATCTCGCCTTCTTAGGAGGACACGGGTCACACGGGATCAGGGCCGCCCTCCGCCCTCGTTTGACCTTTACCCCCCCCAGCTGCCCTCTCTCCAACGACAGGCCCCCTGTGAGACATACGAACTCTGGGGGGACATGCTGGGCCCAGGGCTGCCCCAGGTTCAGTTTCCCGACCCGAAGGGATGGATTGGGAACCTGAGGTGGCTGTCGGGGTG
Organism: Miniopterus schreibersii; assembly: GCF_964146895.1. Classification (NCBI taxonomy): domain Eukaryota; kingdom Metazoa; phylum Chordata; class Mammalia; order Chiroptera; family Miniopteridae; genus Miniopterus; species Miniopterus schreibersii. Next base: position 1,582,889 of record NC_138118.1, read on the forward strand.
AACACCACGGCTCAGCTCTCCCACCTGGGCCCCTGAGCTGCTCTGGCCACACAGGGTGTCACAAAAGACCAGAGCACCCAAGGGCCGTTGGGGCAGAGTCTACGGCAGCCAGACTTGGGGCCACCCACAGAGGACACCCCCTCGTCGGGGCTGTGGCATGCTGGGAGCAGAGGGCTCCCCGAGAACTGCACCGGCACCCCCGCGAGCCTGTCCGCTCAGGGGCTGGCCCGGAAGGTGGGTCACCAGCTGGTGACGGAGAACTTAATAGGAGGGCTCCTGAGTCAGGAGCTAGAGCTGAAGAGGCCAACGGCTGGTGGCAGAACCCCAGAGACGGGAACCAGGGGAACAGGTCCCCACCCCCCGCGGGCTGGGGCAGCAGGTCCACCGAGGTCATCGAGATCTCGGGAGGAGTCCCCGAGCTGTCCTGAGACCCCCCCAGGAGGGGCGTTCCAGAGGGGCAGCGAGACCCCTGGGGACAGGGAGCTGGCACCTGCGCCAGGACCCCAGGAGCTCAGGGCCTCCGCCCGCCTCTGAGCGGCCACAGGGGCTGGCATCTCTGAGGGGCCGGCGGAACCCAGCCGGGCTGGGAAAGGCCGCCAGCGGGGCCGCCGCTCTACTGCAATCACCTGTGTGCCCAGGTGACGCGCCGGGGTGTGAGCGCAGGCGCAGGAGGCCCTCCCTCCTCAGTCCCGAGCGCGGCGCCCGCCGGGGGCCTGGGAGGAGCTGGTGGAGCAGAGCCGGGAGCACCGTCCTCCGCCAGCGTTTTCCGAACCAACCGTCTTTTAGAGGCGCCGGTCCCGAGGCCTGGGAGGACCTGCAGCCCGGGGACGCCTAGACGATGGGCGTCGGCACGGGCCCTTGGGCGAAGGTGAGCCCGTTTATGCGTTAGTGGTACAGAGGTGAGTCTCAGGTCTCTCCCCCTCTGGGCCCCCGCAGGCCGGTCATGGACGGGGCGGGCGTGGAGAGTCCCGTCAGAGACCCCCCCAGGGCACTCGCCGCCTCGCTAAGCGCTGCGCCTGGCGGAGGGCGGAGGGTAGCAATTCCCCTGGCAGGCTAACCGCTCGCCCTGTCCCAGCCGCCAGGCGCGAACATGAGGCCCGCATATTAGAATTGCACCCTCGATACCACCAGCGTTCGCCTCTTGTCATATTTCCTACTTAGGCGTCAACGACTTTGGGTGTTGCGATGGAATTAATCGCCTCTTCCCCCTTCCCCCGGCCGCCGGCCTTGGCTCCGGGCGGCTCCTGCGGGTGTATTTATACAATGTATTCTCTAAGTGACATCCGGGAGGTGCTGGATACATGTTGAATAGTTACGGCAACAAATGTATCTGCCTTAGGAAACTAGGAATAACAACCCCAGTAGGAGGCTGAAATTCACATTAGAACAGCGACATGCTTCTAGGTAAGGTGGGCAGAGTCCTGGGGGGGGCCCAGGGGAACCCGAAGCCAGCAGTCAGATGCGGGACGTCTTCCTAAAGCTTCGACGGAATGAAAAGTCTGCAGGGAATACATCTGTTTTCGACCCATGAGACAGCCACCGAACGCGACGTCGCGGAGTGAAATCCCGCCGCGCGGACGTGCAGCTGGAACAGGTGTTAAAGGTGTCCCCCTCCATTCCGATGTCATCTTCCCACCCGTCCCGCCTCAAGGGGCAGAAGTAAGAAAAATGTTAAGGGTGCCGCAGCGGATGTGCTCCCGGAGGCGGGCTGCCTGCAGTTACATCGTCAGCCACGACCTCGCAGGCCTGGAGCGAGCCGCGCCTGCGCACGTTCTTTACATAAAGCTCACCCTGCCCGGCCGGAGGGGCTCAGACCCAAGGGCCCGCGTTCGGGTCCAGCCCAGGGCACGTCCCTGGGGGGCAGGCTCGATCCCCGGCCCCCGTCGGGCCCGTGCAGGAGGCAGCCCGTCGGTGAGTCTCTCACATCCATGTTTCTCTCTCTCTCTTCCGTCCACTCTCTCTGAAAAGCAATGGGAAAAATATCCTCAGGCGCAGATTAAAAACAAACAAAACCCCGAACCAAACAAACAGAGAAAATGGACCACCACGAGACCACCGCACAGAGTCGCACCCCCTGGTCTTGCAGATGCAGCTAGGCCCTTTATTAGGTTTAGAGGCAACGTTTTGCGGTCAAACACGGCGGCGACACACACACTGAATATCAGGGGGCACTGATGGGGACCACGGGAATGGGGACTGTTTCACGGCACTTGGGGTGACGGTTTCCTGCCCCCACCCCCGCCCCGAGCTGTCCCATGACAGCTTCTCACTGACTTCAAATCCGGTCTCAGCCTGCCCCGTCCTGTTCCCTTTCTTCCCTCGCGTCCGCCCGGCTGCCTCCCCAGGCGCGGGGCCGGTGCCAAGCGGGGTCTGGGAGAGGGAAGGACACGTGCTGGGCCGAGGCGGCAGCTACCAGGCAGGTGGATGGGCTAAAGGGGGTGGGCGCGGGGGGGCTCGGGAGGCCGCCCCGGGGAACCCGAAGGACCGGCCGGGGCGGGGGCCACGGGCAACACGGAGGGTTTCACTGAGTTTCGGGATTAGCCCTTTCTTGGGTCCCGGTGCCGGGACTCAGTGGTGCTTGAGGATGAGGCCCTTGATGGCGTCCTTGTAGCTCTTGTTGAAAGCCGTGTAGATCAGGGGGTTCAGGAAGGAGTTGGAGTAGCCGAGCCAAAGGAAGACGCTCTTCCAGGTGGCCGGGGGGTCGCAGGAGCACAGGGGGCCCACGAGCTCCGTGACGAAGAAGGGGACCCAGCAGACGACAAACACGCCGATGAGGATGCCCACCATCACCGCGGCCTTCTGCTCCCGCCACGTGTCGCCCTCGGCCTGGAAGCTGGCCTTGCCTCCGCCGCCCGGGGCCGGCGTCCGGGGCTCCTGGGCCGGGGGCCTCTGCGGAAGCAAAGCGTAATCCTCGTAAAGAGCCGATCCCCCCCCCCCCGACCTTCCGCGGGGAAAGTCTCTCTGTTTAGATGTCTGACCACGCAGCTCACTACTGATGTGGATGTCCCCGGGCCACCGCTCTCCGGGCTGTTACAGAGCAAGGGACCCGCCAGCCTACAGTTTCTGTTGTCTGAAGAGGGAACAAGCAAGTTGACTTGGAGTAAGTTAAAAAAACACACCAAAAGAGCTTGGCCAGCGTGGCTCAGCGGTTGAGCGCCGACCTAGGATCCAGGCGATCGGGGTTCGATTCCCGGTCAGGGCACAGGCCCGGCTTCTGGGCTCGATCCCCAGCAGGGGGCGTGCAGGAGGCGGCCTATCAATGACTCTCATCACTGATGTTTCTCTCTCTCCCTCGCCCTGCAATCAATAAAGACATTAAAAAAAAAAAAAAAAAAAGAATGATTCTGAAACATTCCCATTATTAGTTTATTCGCCTGCCTCCTATTTTAGTAATTTTACATGTTCGGCCATTGGACACTCTGCCTTTCTGTTAAAAAAAATTTTGGATTTTTATCAGTGAGACTGGACGAGCTGTGTGTCGCACCTGCTCTTGTCCCTGTCGCTTTGACCATAACACCCCTCGGCACCAACCACAGGAAGGTAGGACCCGGCCCCGGGGTATCGGCATTCCGTTCGGGGCAGAGACATTTCTTCGGTCACAGGAAGACACTCGAGAGATTTTTTTTGCCCCCGTGGGCTGAGGGTTATATCCAGTGAGTCGGACGCTGTTAGACTGGTGGGTGAAAAGGGGAGGGGTGACGGTGACCCGACTAGTGGAGAAATGTTGGTGGGTTTTGTTCGCGCCGGGGGTTTACTCTGTGTGCAGCGTGCAGTTCAGAGGCTGCCTGTGAGCTCTGAGGATGTGCTGGCTAATTGGACCGAGGGAGCCTGGCATCTCCCTTAGGCAAGGAGACGCCTTGATTACCGGGTTTTAAGGCGGGGGCTTCGTCAGGCAATTCTTTGTTTCTTTTCTTTAAAAAAAAAAAATATAAAAAAATTTTTATAAAAATATATATAAATATTGTAAATAAATAAAATATGTATATATTTTATTGACTTTAGAGAGAGGAAGGGAGAGAAACATCAATGATGAGAGTCATTGATCGGCTGCCTCCTGCACGCCCCTGACTGGGGGTCGAGCCCACAACCTGGGCCTGTGCCCTGACCCCGGATTGAACTGTGACCTCCTGGTTCAGAGGCAGCCCCATGCCACAGGGAGAGCCCTGGGGTCCCTTAGAGGCCTCGCAGAGCCGCGAGGGATGCATTTTTCAAAGTTATCTGGCAGGAAAGAGAGAAATAAATGAAACCGTGCTGAAAAATAGATTGAAAACCACAAAGATGTCACGACGCTTTGTGCCTGTTATTTCCAAAGCCGTGAGAGCCCTGATCCTTCCTGGTGAGCCCTGAGACAGGCTGCACCTGCGTTTCCCTTTTAAAGTGTGTTTGAGCCCAGCCTGCGCGGCTCAGCGGTTGAGCATCGACCTAGGACCCAGGAGGTCAGGGTTCGGTTCCAGGTTGGGGCACAGGCCCGGGTTGCAGGCTCGATCCCCTGTGGGGGGCCTGCAGGAGGCAGCCGATCGATGACTCTCATCATTGATGTTTCTCTCTCTCTGCCCCCTCCCTTCCTCTCTCTGAAATCAATAGAAACATATTTTGAAAAATAAAGTGTGCTTGGTGCTGATTGTAAATGGTGTTTACCTGCAGACGGGCAGGAGAGGGTCCCTGAGAAAGGCCTCCGAGGCAGCCAGGCCGCCAGCCGGCCTCTCTTCTTGACCTGGAGCTGGGGTGGAAGTTCATGCACATGCTCTCTGGGCACTTGGGTGGCCCTCTAGCCCACCAACCCTCTTCGTTCGGTTTAGAGATCTAACAGATCAGGGTTTTCAGATGCAAATGTATGGACATTTTGGTCTGAATAATTAATTCTTTACTGTGGGGGTGCTGTCCGGGGCCTTGGACAAAGTTCAGCCCCATCCCCAGTCTCTGCACACTAGGTGCCTAAATTAGCACACTCTCCCCAAGTCCTGATAATCAGAAATGTGTTCCGACACCCGAAATGCCCCCTGGGGGGGCCAAAATCCCCCCTGACTGAGAACATCGTCTGGATGAAAGGGCAGGCAGCCTCGGACTCCCATCCCCCTTTCCCCTCGAGGGACGCTCTCGCCTTCCTCCCTAACCTGCACCTCGGGTCCCTCCAGGCTCCACTGCCTGACCGTGGCTGGAATTAACTCCCCGCAGAGCTCACGGCAGGCGTGCAGCTCCTTTGCCAGCCCGAACTCTGTGTGACAAAGATGACGTCGTCACCGCTCTCGTCTGTGGCACCCGCAGAGACGCGCTCCGGGGGCCTAATCACATTTACCTCGTTCCCCCAGGGCCGACAATAGAAAACCTCTCACGGCTGCAGTCCCAGTTGTCACCGGTTAAAGCCGCTTGCAGAGGGGCTGGGTGCCTGCATGCCTCAGAGATCTCCTCCTGAGGCTTTGCCTGTGACCAGGGAAGCAAACAAGTGGCCCTCGGCTGCACATGCCGCCCGAGGGGTCCTGGGCTGGCCCCAGACTGCAGCCGAGGCAGGGAGTCGGCGAACAGAGGCCGGCCCTGGGGGGGGGGTAACAACCTCCTCGATCCTGCAGGAGGATGCAGCAGGCGGTAACCTGGGAGAGACCCTAGTTTGCAAAATTAGTTGCTTTAACTTGCAAAGAAAGAAATGGACTGGGTGGAAATATTAATCTGTGTGGCCTGCTGTTCCTGCCAAGTCATGTCACCACCTGCCCCTTCCCTCCTGCTTGGACCCCCCCCCCCAAGCGCAGGAAGCTGCCCGTTGACCCTGTAGCCCCAGGCACCGACTTCTTCCAATGCTCTAAATTTTACAGCCAAAGGGGACCCTGCAGAATTACGTGGCCCAGACCCCTCACTTCACATGTAAGGAAATAACCCATCAGAGGAGATAAAGGCCTCACGGGCTCAGGGATGCTGAGCACGTCCCAGCAAAGTCAGTCTGATGCTTTCTATTGGTCCCCCCCACACCCAACCCCCATCCCTTCCCCCTCCTGTCCCCCCCGACCCCCCCTGGAAAAACCCCTAAAAAGTCCCCCTTTCTCCACCCCTGAGGGGCGGGGTACCGGAGGTGACGCCCGGCCAGGTGCCCATAGGGGCTCTGAGGGTCTGGGGCACCCACCTCCGCCGCTTTGGACTTGGGGTGCACGGTGCTCCTGCGGAGGCCCAGGCGCATCCTGGCGGCGCGGTAGATGCGGCAATAGACGAAGAGCACCACGGCCAGCGGCAGGTAGAAGGCGCCGAGCGCGCAGAGCACGGCGTAGGCGGGCGCGCGGCTCACCTGGCAGCGCTGCCCGCGCTCCGAGTAGGTCCCTGCCCAGCCGCGCAGGGGCGGCGCCAGCGCCAGGACGGCGGCCAGCGACCAGGTCAGCGCGATCAGCCCGTTGGCCGCGCGCCGGCGCGCGCGCGGCGTGTACTCCAGGTGGCGCGTGGTGGACCAATAGCGGTCCAGCGCGATGCCCATCACGCTCCAGATGCTGGCGGTGCAGCACAGCACGTCGCACGTCACCCACAGCTGGCACGGCCAGTGCCCCAGACGCCAGCGGCGCCCGGACAGCTCGTGCACCAGGCTCAGCGGCATGACCAGCGCGGCAACCAGCGCGTCCGACACGGCCATGGACGCCACCAGGTTGTGGGGGACGCGGTGGAAGGTGCGCACGCGGGCGATGGTCGCCAGGACCAGGATGTTCCAGGAGAAGGTCGCCGCCACCAGGCAGCCCAGCAGGATCAGCAGGAGCACGCCCAAGGCCGAGAGGCGGAAGGGGCTGGGGCGCGGCTCTTCCGTGCTCAGGCTCAGGTTGGTCTCCAGAGGCGGGGGGGTGGGCAGGAAGGTGGTTAGGTTCCCGGGCAGATCCATCTCGGGGTCAGGAGACCCGACCAGGGGGCGTGCAGAGGGGCCAGCGTTCAGAAGGACATACGGTGCTCACTGCGCCTGGAGCGCATCCGGGAGTCTGCACCCTGGCCGGGGGCAGGGTTTCTAGGGACCGCGCGCGGGCCGCCCCACCTGCTGCCAGGGAGTCTCTGAGGCGGAGAGCACGGCGCCGGGCTACGCACGGGCAGGTCTGCGCCCCCGAGGCTAAGCGAGCAGAGCCAGGGCCTGCCCAAGCTGCCTCCCGCCCGGGGCTCCTCGCCGGGCTGGCCACCGCAGGCGCGCGCCTCCCGAGTCCCGGAGAAGCGGGGCGCCCGGAGCGCGTGGGTGTCTTTCAAGAGCGATGCGTCAGAGCAGGACTTGGGGCGCCGCTGCCCGCGAGCCCGCCCCCCGCCAGGCGCCCCGACCGCGCGCGCGCGGGGAAGCCGAGCGCGGACCTGCTTTCGGGGACCTGCCGCCTGCTCCGCCCCCGCCCCGGAGAGGGAACCCCCAGCCTGCCCACCGGACCTGCTCGATCAAACTGGGGACCCAGCCTACGTAAGACATCAGCTGACGGGGCCGCCCCTCCCCACCTCGCGCCCTGGGCGCGCGCGCGGCGCTGTCCGTGGTGCTGCTGCGTCTCCGCGCCCGAGCCGGCGCTGCCTTGGGTGCTGTCCATGGTTCTGCCCCCCCATGAGCACCCCGAGGCGGGGCAAGTTTACAATGAACCCTCCTTGCAGCGTTCCTCCCGCCGCCCCCTACCCAGGTCCTGCTTTCGGGGTGCTCTGGGTGCCCCGAGTGGACCCGGCTCTGCGTAGGCGCCTGTCTTCAGCCTGCGTGTTCGAGGTCAGGGTCTAAGATGAGGCCTCTGGCTTTTCTTCCGGAAGATTTCAGCTCGGGGTTGCCCTCCTCGGACACCCCGCCCCCGCCCCCACCCAGTGCTCCCCTTAAAAGGCGGTTTTCCTTCAAGGGGAGAAGGCAGGACACGGGTAACTGATGTTCCTGGCGAGGCGTCTGAGGTGCGCTGGAGCCAGAGCGTTTCACCCGCTTTCCTGAAGCTCAGGGAACCCGCGCAGGCCCTTGGGTGGGCTCGACTCACTGTGCTCCCAGGGGAGGGAGGGTCGGGGGACAAGCTGTCCGAAAAGCGCCACCGGACTCAGAGGGGGAGCCTTTGATTCTTTCCCCACACAGGCTCGCACGCCCCTAATGCATCCATCGTAACCGAGAAAATATCGGAAGCTCCCGCCCGGAAGCGGTGGTGCCAAGTGCTGCCCACATGGGCATGTGCCCAGCGAGATGAGATAAATGGGAACATGCAAACCGCGAGGACACCAAGAGAGTAAAGGGGCGTTAAGCATTTTATTGTTAAGTCTCAACCAAGGATATTTTTTCCATTGCTTTTCAGAGAGAGTGGGAGGGAGGGAGAGAGAGAGAGAAAACACATCAATGTGAGAGAGACACATCGCTTGGTTGCCACCTGCAACCAGCACCCCGACTGGGACTGGAGATCGGGCCTGCACCTGAAGTACGTGCCCTTGACCGGGAATCGAACTCAGGACCCTTCCGTTTGTGGGCCGGAGCTCTAACCACTGAGCCACACCAGCCAGGGAACTAACCATTTTTTTAAGCGCTTACAACCGGTGTCATGAACTCCTGCGCCCTGTCAGTGGGCTGCCCACAGGTACGGCCAGAAGCCTTTAAGCTATTTGACAAGGAGACACCCGTCTGGTTACGAGATTCGGTTTCTAATGGTGCAAAGAGCGGGACGGACTCCCCCTGCCCGGGGACCCGGAGGACAGGACGCAGTTAGGAAACGCCGAAGAGGATGCTGTTCGTTAAACGTGCGATGATTTGCGGCGATGCTTCTGCAAATACCCCTTAGCGCAGCAGGTGGTGGCTGGCTGTGTGCCATGCTGCCGTGTGGCTCCTGCCAAGGGCAAAAATTGTGCCTGTTTCCAGCACTTTGCCTGCTTGGGGTCACTGGACCAACCGGAATAAGATATAAACTATGGAACCTCTTCTTTGGAAAACAAAAAATGCTCTGCCCGGCCGGCGTGGCTCAGTGGTTGAGCGGCGACCTAGGAACCAGGAGATCGCGGTTCGATTCCCGGTCGGGGCACAGGCCCGGGTTGCGGGCTCGATCCCCAGCAGGGGGCGTGCAGGAGGCAGCCGATCCATGACTCTCAGCATTGATGTTTCTCTCTCCCTCTCCTTTCCTCTCTCTATAAAAAAAAAATTAAAAATGCTCTGAGCAATTCTGCCAAGTTCTTGCCTCAGGGTCCCTGACCTGGAGGAACGAGGGGCCCTGGCGATGGTGTCTCTCCGTCTGGATCCCCGAAGGCAGCCTGGGCTTCCAGCTACACTCCCCGCGGGCGCCGTGGGTGCGGCAGCCTTGCTGATATTTAAGTGAGCAGCAGGCTTGCAAGGGGCCCGGCCGGAGATAACTGCGGACACTTTGTGAGAATTGGAGTGTCATAGAGTGAAGGGGTAAGTAAGATGCCCACACAAGGCAGACGTGCGCTGGAGTGTTCCCAGGAGGAGCAAAGTCTCGGGGAAATTCTGCTTTATCTCATCCAGACACGGAGGAAACATCAGGACGTTCTGGCTTAAAAAAATTTTTTTTTAAGGTAAATATTCTTATTTATATTTATATATATATATATATACACACACACACACACATGCATATACATATATATATAATTTTTTTAATCGATTTCCCACTTTTTATCTCAGAGCCGGGCTGTAATTTCAGTGTAAGAAGTAGGAGTGGGTGCAAAGCTGCCACCTGCCCTAAAGAGCCCCCCGAACGCCAGCTTCGAGGGACGGTCCCTCCGTTCACCACCCCTGGGCCGAAGCGGCGGGAACTCCTCCCTTGAAATCCGTGTGCCGAAGTCCTGACCCCTGAACTTTCGGGACGTGGCTGTGTTGGGAGATCGGGTCTCTAGAGAAATGATACCATTAAAATGAAGTGAGTCAAACTCACGGCTTTTTTTGGTTGGTTTGTTTTAATGAAACACTGTTTTTACTTGAAAGAACTCCCAGCAAATAAACTACCACGATTCAGGCTCCGCTATCCATGTGGCGGGTATTTTCTCAAGATAAAGGAAGCCACCTTCGCTTCAAAGACAGCCCCCAGTGAGACTCGCTGACCGTAAGGAAACCCGAGGCTTCGAGTGGCCGTCGGACCGGGGGGAACTCCCACCTGCCCTGAGACTCAACGGCCTCCCGGTGCTCAGGGCTGTTCCGATGAGGCTGAGGCCGGTGTTCACAAATATGATATTGTTTTGGATCCTGTATCCAGACTGGGATCGCGTGTCCAGACTGGGACGGTCTGGGTGACTCGGTGACCCAGTATCGTCCAAGGGACCGGGGGGGGGGGTGATGCTACAGAGTCACAGAGGACAAGTGATCCATTTCAAGGGGGCAAAGAGACCAACGGGAAGGGCGCGAGTTCAGGTTCCACGCGGCGATGAACCTGGAAAAAAAGCGGCCGCGTGCTGTGTTTTGAAATTCCATCAGGGCAAAAATATCTGTAATTGTCCGAAAAGACAGCTGAGATCCCCTCCGCTGGTCAGCTCTCCGCCTCTGTGCGGCTGGATTTTCTTTGGAAACTTAAACCGGGACAACACATCGCCGCAGGCGGGGTGCGGAAGCGGGCGTGCGAGTCCCAGCGTCTCCCAGTGAGGTGCAAACACATTAAACAATGCCTCGCAAACTTGTGTTTTTTTTTAAAAAAAAGGTTATGTTTTTGCATTGGCCGGTTTGACTCAGTGGTTAGAGCATCGGCCTGCGGACTGAAGGGTCCCGGGTCCGATTCCAGTCAAGGGCACGTACCTGGGCTGCAGGTTTGATCCTGGCCCCGGTTGGGGCCCATGCGGGAGGCAACCCATCGACGTGTCTCTCTCACATCGATGTTTCTCTCTCTCCCTCCCTCTCCCTCTCTCTGAGAATCAATCCTCAGCGAAGATTAGAAAAAAAAAAATGCAATGAGAAAATGCTCGAAATTGCCGTGGTCTTGTTTCCACAGCCGGTCACATGGTCGCAGGCGGAATTCACAGCCGTCCAGGGGGTGGTTCCTTTGCCCTCGGCAAGCGCCTGGGCTGGGCCGGGGCGCCGTGGCCCCCACTGGCTTCGCCACAGGGGAAGGCGCTGCTGAGGGCCCCCTGCCTTCCAGACGGACGTGCGGAGGTGAGGCTTATGCAGGCCACTGAGGGAGCAGTAGGTGGGCCCAGGCCATCCCGGGTGGAACAGAAAAGCAGGTCGGGAGGAGCTGCAAGGACGGGGGCACGGCAAGCGGCAGTGTGGATACGTAGGAGTCCTTCTTTTAATTCTTAAGGTTTATTTTTTAAAAATTGATTTCAGAGACAGGAAGGGAGAGGGGGAGAGAGAAACATCAGTGATGAGAGTCAGTGATCGGCCGCCTCCTGCTCGCCCCCTGCTGGGGATCGAGGAGCCCGCAACCCGGGCCTGTGCCCTGACCGGGAATCGAACCCGGATCTCCTGGATCCTAGGTCGACGCTCAACCCCTGAGCCACACTGGCCAGGCTGATTTTATATTTTTAGAGAGAGAGGAAGGGAGAGGGAGGGCGAGAAACACCGACATGAGAGCAAAACACCCATCAGCTGCCTCCTGCACACACCCCAACCGGAAGCGAACCAGCGACCTTTGGGTGCCCAGGACGGTGCCCAACCAACTGAGCCACACTGGCCAGGGCATGAGCACGGAATTCTTTTTGCGAATAAAGGTGAATACCTTTGAAAAAAATTGAATAGCTTTCCCAGCCGGGCGTGGCTCAGCAGTTGAGCGTCGACCTAGGATCCAGGAGATCGGGGTTCGATTCCCAGTCAGGGCACATGCCCGGGTTGCAGGCTCGGTCCCCAGTCGGGGGCGTGCAGGAGGCAGCCGATCAGTGACTCTCATCACTGATGTTTCTCTCTCTCTCCCTCTCCCTTCCTCTCTCTGAAATCAATAAAGACATATTTTTTAAAATAAATAAATGATGTGTTCAGGAAACGGGCTGAATCGACGGGCTGACTTGCAAGCGTGCCCACCCTCAAGAGTATGTAAATACCATTGCCAAGCGGGGCGCAGAGGCGCTTCCCTCGGTTCCAGCGCACGCCGTGTAGAGACATGGAATGAAACACGCATTACGGAGCCCGGAATAAAATGTACAAGTTGGGTTTTGACGTCGCCACTGCACGCGGATTCCCCGAAATGTTGTTGGTTTTCCGCAGAAATGGGACGCGGAGATCCGCACGGTCCACGTCCTGCCTCTGTTGTTTTTATGCTTCTATAAAAGTTCTTGCGGCTGCTGCTAATTCTCTCCCTTGGAAACGTATTAGGATTACCCAGAAACGCTATTAAATCATGTAATCACAGAAAACGGCTGCCCGGGCTAAGTGCTATAAAAATACACCACTTTTGTGTTCTTGGGGCTTGTATTTTTTATTTATTTTTTGCTTTTCAAGGCCTTGTTTTCCATTCTCTCTCGGGGCCCGGAGCGCGTTGTTCTGCGTGAGCGAGCGAGTGGCAGGGAGCACGCTGAGCACGTGTCCTGGACACTCACCCGCGGCGTTATTTCTGATGTTACCGTTGGAGCAGCAGGAAGTCAAGGCCGTTCAGCCAAAGCCTGTCCCTGCCTCCTCCCGGCGATGCTCCTTTGGTTCCCCCATAGCCTCCACGTGCCCCCGACAGTGAGCACTATTATCATCGCCTTTGTCCTTCTAAGGGGCAGTGTTTTTAAGTAAAACAAACAAGCAAACAATAGAGCTGATTTATAACCGAGGAAAGAATTACTTGTGAACCCTGCTCAGAAACTAAGAGCCTCAGGCCCTGGCCGGGGGGCTCGGTCGGTTGAGGCCCGTCCTGTGCGCCGAGAGGTTGCAGGTTCGATTCCTAGTCAGGACACATACCTGGGTTGTGGGTTCGAATTCCCCGTCCGGGGCGCATACAGGGGATAACTGATCAATGGCTCTCTTCCACATCAATGTTTCTCTCTCTCTATCTAAAAATCAGTAAAAAAAAGTATCCTCAGGTGAGGATTTTAAAAAATTTTTTATTTATTTTGAAAGAGTCCCAAGCCAGTTAGAGCCTCGGCCTGTGGACTGAAGGGCCATGGGCTCGATGCCCGGTCAAGGGCACGCACCTCAGGTGCAGGTTCCACCCCAGGCCCCGGCCGGGGCGCGTGCGGGAGGCAACCAGTCCGTGCGTCTCTCTTTCCGTCTCCCCCCCCTTCCACTCTCTCTAAAAAAAAACAATGGAAAAAATATCCTCAGGTGAGGATTGATTTTAAAAAAAAGTATATTTTAGTATCTTAATAAAAGTGTCTTCAGAATTGAATGACACCCTTTTAGTTTCACAGTCTCTAAATCTGTTCTAAAGTTAAAGTCTAAACTTCTTGGTCGTGTAGAAGACAAAAGAGAGACAGAGAGAGAGACAGAGAGAGAGAAAGGTATTTGCACTTATTTAAGGCACCAGAGACCTAATTTTGGGACCATTTTCTGCTGTGAACAAATGTTCCCAGAGAAAGTTACCATGTGTTGAAGTGTCTCTTTCTTGTAATAAGAGGGTTTTTATTAATATCTCGGCAATATGACCCTGAGATCCCTCTATTCGTCACGATAGACACGGGGTTGTTTTCGCTTTTTTTTAGTTTTTTTTTAGATTACAGCTCATCCTTTGTTCCACGAACGCGGCTCCACGATAGGCGTTTACAGTTGATGTACCAGGAACGGCTGCTCTCAGGCCTGATTCATTTTCACCTGCGCCGAGCTAATAAGCTCAAATTAAACAGCTCCATCAAGGCTCGGCAGCTGGCGCCGGGCCCCAGAGCGTATCACAAGCCGAAGGACCGTTATGTGGGGACACTTCCTAATTAGCCGGGATGAAAATGCTGGCAGCCAGGAGATACCTACTTTCCAAGATTTGAGGGAAGATTTTAATGAAAGTGCCACAAACATATTACTTAGGATGGTTGTTTGCACTTAATCTGAGGCCCTGCTCTCTCTGGATTTCAAAGCCTGGACTAATTAATTAGCCCGAATTCCCCGGTCTTCCTGACGGTCAAGCATTCAGAGGGACTCCTGGGATCGGAGTGATCACGGGGAAGCGGAAACGGGGCGGCCTGGGGGTCAGGAGACGCGGGGGTCGGTTCGCACCTGTTAGCTGATAGTCTTCGTTTCTTCCACGTGTGAGTTTCTGGTCCTGGGCTCCCCGAGTTGGCACACCGGGGCCCCCAGGCCGACTCTGGTCGCCGCCCGTTTGTGCGAATGAAGCTCTGTCCTGGTCGGCGTGCCCGGGAACCGCCTGCGTTCCTGCTGGATAAATGTTCAGCTGCAGTGGATTGTCTGTAATCAGGCCCCTTTGCTTCACTAAGCATGTTAGGTTTGTGTCTGAGGTTGTACCGACACCCGAGCTTTCCCCGAGGAGCCTCTGGGTGGTCCCAGGGAGCTGGGGTGCTGTGGGGGAGAGGCGAGCAAACGTGTCCCATCCCTGTTTGTCTCTGCCCTGCAGAGACCGGACATCCACACCCACAGCAGAAGGTACTTTCAACGTGGGGGAAAAGACAAACGGAGCCCGGTTGGCGTGGCTCAGGGGTTGAGCGCCCACCTATGAACCCCGCAATCGCGGTTCGATTCCCGGTCGGGGCACAGGCCCGGTTGTGGGCTGGATCCCCAGTCGGGGGCGAGCAGGAGGCAGCCGATCAATGACTCTCATCAGTGATGTTTCTCTCTCTCTCTCTCCCTCCCCCTTCCTCTCTCTGAAATCAATAAAGATATATTTTTAAAAGTGTTGATTAAAAAAAGGCAAATTGAGCCATTTTGTAGATACAGCCTCACTTTTGTTCTCTAAACAAGTCATTATTTGATCTTTTCTGTATATTGCTACCTGGAAACACAGTTACCCACAAACTGTTTACATTTGTACACACATAACCACACAGGGACGAGACCAGGTGGACTTCCACAAGCCATGCAGATATTAGTAGGCTTATGTCTTCCCCAAATGTCATCTATTTACAAGCTGGGGGGGGGGGGAACTGAGTATGTTATTGAGCCATTTACGCCGTGATAATTTCAGAAAGTTTCCTTTTATGATAATTACTTAGTATTTTTCAGTGCCTCGTGGTTAGTTTATTATCTCTAAGATCGCCTGGTAGGTTCCTTGTTATAAAATGCTGTGTTCCAGGGTATGTTTTAACCTCAAATAAGAGGTATAGGCCGGCCGGTGTGGCTCAGTGACTGAGCGGCGACCTATGAACCAGGAGGTCACTGGTTCAATTCCCGGTCGGGGCACATGCTCGGGTTGGGGGCTCCATCACCAGTAGGGGGCGAGCAGGAGGCAGTCGGTCAGTGACTCTCATCATTGATGCTTCTATCTCTCCCTCTCCCTTCCTCTCTCTAAAATAAAAAAAAAGGCATATCCATTGGATTCTAATTTGATAAAAATTATTGAATCCCAACCCCAGTTTCCATGCCCCGTGTTTTAAATCAAGTGGGAAATAGTCTTTGCGTGCGTGTATCTGACACCTCACCTAAAATTCCCCTCGATCGTCCTGTTCCCAACGCCGATCAGGAAGCAGTAAGTGAACAGCCCGGCGACATTCCCTCCTGTCATAAGCTTTCCAATTATTGAAAATTAACTAACTCCCGATAGAGGAGAAATCATTAAATATATAGTAAATAATGAGGTTAATTAACTTAACCCTTCTAATTAGGAAACTAATTAAATCAGAAAATTAAAACTGACACAAGACATTAAAATCGGGAAGTTCTGAGTGTAGACCTAAAAATCATCTCTTGGTTGTCGACTGATTCCAAAAGGGAATTATTACCTATGAAAATATAAAGCATGAACTCTTTCCAGCTTAAAGAAAGTTACATTTTCCATACCATAAACATTGTTTTCAGAGAGTTTATCTTTTTCTACTTCTAGTCTATATGAAATTAAACTTGGATCCTTTTAATTTCGGGGGGGGGGGAGGAGTTGCCAGTTTTTATTTTTTTTAATTTTATTTTTTTCAATTACAGTGTACATTCAACATTAATTTTTATTAGTTTCTGGTGTACAGCATAGTGGTTAGACACCTTTTAATTTTTTCATTTATTTAAAAAAATTAAAAATACGTTTTTATTGATTTTAGAGAGGAAGGGAGAGGGAGAGATAGAAATATCAATGAGAGCCCAGCCGGGCGTGGCTCAGCAGTTGAGCGTCGACCTAGGATCAGGGTTCGATTCCCGGTCAGGGCACATGCCTGGGTTGCGGGCTGCAGCCGATCAATGACTCTCTCATCATTGATGTTTCTATCTCTCTCTCTCCCTTTCCCTTCCTCTCTCTGAAATCAATAAAGATATATGAAAAAAAATTTACAAAAAAAAAATCATTGAAACCTCTATCAGCCGCCTCCTGCACGCCCCCTACTGGGCACACCTTTTAATTTTTTTAAAGAATGAATTAGTGTAAGTCCAAAAAGATAGATTTAACCCCAATTCTGCTGGTAACCGACTTCTCTGGGCCTCAGTGTTCTCGTCTTCAGTATATTCTATGAGAGGATTCAGGTTGACTCACAACATCTTGCAGATGGAAACAGACCAGGAAGCTGGAGGCTGGGGGGGGGGCTGTTCAAGTCTGTCGGTCTGACAGAGAGTTTATATTTTTCTAGTCTAGTTTATATTTTTCTGGTCTAGAACCAGGTCCCGGCTTAGGATCTTCATTCACGAGCTGGTGAACTGTCTGAGCTCAAATGATCTATAGCAAAGAAGCCCGACTCTCCCTTCGACCCTGCCCTGTGATGCCTGCCCACATTTTCTTTGGATGCCCATTTCTTCCCTCTGGGAAAAGTCTCAAAGTAACAACGGAATAGACGATGTGGCTGTGGTGCCGGCTGCCGCTGGCGATGGCGGCTCTAAGCTTAACCATATCCGAGCAGGCATCCTGCTGGCAGTTTCGGTCCGTCCGACCTTTTGGCGTTGTGCTTACTCTCCACGCAATGGACAAGGGCCTGGGCACCACGGCCAGGCCCTTCTGGGTCCACTCTGGGCAGGCGAGCTGAGGCAGGCTCCCCAAAACCCAGCGCTGGAAATCGTCTGCTAGAGAGATCTCTGATGGACGCCTGAGCTCACCTGCAGGAAGGTGAGCCCCGGCGCGCAGGGAGCCTCCCGAAGCTCAGGGCGCGCCTGCTCCGGGACGCACCTCCTGCACCTGGCGCGGGGGGACAGGAACAGGGGGTAAGCGTGGCCCGCCCGATCGCGGTGTGACACAGCTGACAGTGGCTGCTGGGGCGCCATTTCTCCCCCCAAGTTTGAACGCTCAACTCTATAAACAAACATGTTTGGATTCCTTGGCGTGTTAACATTGCCGGGCGCTTGACATACAGCGGTTGGTAGGATTCATAACCGCAGTTTTACTTTCATTGTGTCAAGGCCACAAAGGTGGCCACCCGGCCAGCCTCTGGGATCAGCTGGGCTTTTTCCCCCCGATGAACAGTGCTAGGGGGTTGTTATACCTCACGCCCAACAACCCGCCTGCTGGACCGGCTGGACCTTCGTATCTGGGCCCACAAAGACCTTTTCTCTCATCTCTAAATCTCCGCTGCATTTGGGATCCATTCCCCAGGTTTCGGCTAGTGTGTCCGTGTCCTGGTTAGTTTTGTGAGGGCCGACAACATCTCGTTTTAGAGGAAACATCTCTCCATGTCCCCATCAGGGTTCCATGTCCGTTGGATCCGTGAGGGTCGCCACTGAGGCAGCGCCCTCGAGTTAGGATCACCGAGAGGGCTGGCTTATGAAGCGGCGGCCGGCAAGGGCGTGGGGAGGGCGTGCAGGTCAGCGAGAACCTAGGTCCCCGGGGATGGGAGGGAGGGACGGTGACCGGAACCTGGACGGAAGGAGAGAGCTGCAGAGGTTACTCTGCCCGCGCCAGGCAACCTGACGGGAACTGGGAAATAAACGCCCCAACTCCTCTTCTCCTTCCTCCCCTCTCTCTGCTGGGGTTCCCCAGCCACTAATTCAACTGGAAGCCTGAGTACAGGGAGTCTGTTTACATAATCCATGGTCAGCGGCCCGGGGCTAAGAGCAGGTGAAGACGGACTGTGGATCTGAGGGTGGAGAGAGGCAGGCGGAAGGTACCCGGCATGTCCGAGACAGGCCTACACTAAATACACGATTGCTTTGAACAAGAACCTATCGATTCTCTCCAATATCCCCGAATCCAGCAACGACCTATGGAGTTGCTATGTGCAAGCGTGGATTTTTAAAATAAACTTTAAGAACATTTTGTTTTATGTTATATTGCATTCTCTAATCTTAATTTGTAGATTTTTCTTAAAGCTAAAGATGGCAGAGCCCTGGTGGGTTTGGCGCAGTAGGTAGAGTGTCTGCCTGTGGACCGAGCGGTCCTGGGTTCAATTCCTGGCCAAGGGCAGGTACCTGGGTTGCAGGTTCAATCCTCGGCCCCCGTAATGGCAGGTGTGGAAGGCAACCAATCGATGTGTCACTCTCACATTGATGTTTCTCTCTCTCTCTTTCTCTCTCTCCCTTCCACTCTCTCTCTGTAAAAAAAAAAAAAAAAAAAAAAAAATCAATGGAAAAAATATCCTTGGGTGAAAATTTAAAAAAAAAAGGCAGAAATGTCCAAGCTGCCTTCCATTCCTCAGTCTTTTCCTGGACACACAGGGAGACTACATTTCCCAGCCTCCCTTGAGTTCGGGTTGGCGTCGGGACTGGGCTCCGGCCAACGGAAGCGGCCGGGTGGGGGTGTTCGCCCTTCTGTGTGCACTTGGCTGTAGGACCTCCTGAGTGGTGCTTCTTCTGGCTCCCTCCCCGTCTGTGTGGCTGGCAGCAAATGGCTCACGGACAGAAGCACTGAGTGTCTATTCGGGGGACAGCCGAGCAAACCACCAAGTTGTGTGTGAGAAACTTTCAATGTTTTAATCCGGTGAGACGTGCAGTTTGTTCCAACATCGTCTTAAACCAGGTTTCCCAGCGGCTGTACTGGTGACGTTTTGCACGGGGCACCTCGGTCGCGGGGCTGTCCTGTGCAAGGTTTCAGCAGCTTCCTGGCCTCGGCCACTAGGTGCCAGTAGCACCATCTCCTGTCCAGTTAGGACAACCAAACACGTCTCCAGACATTGACAAATCACCCCGGGGGGGCAAAACTGCCCCCAGTTGAGAATCACTGACCTAGGCCTTCTGCACTGTGTGCCAGGCATGTGTCCGTGGGTGGGGGACAGGCATGGGACACAGTTCACCCTCGAGCATGGGCCTGTGAATACATGACGTTCGTACCCTTCTTTTAGGATGACCGCTTCACTGCAGCACTGTAACTGTTAAATTGAAACGAAGGTGTAGTAATAGAGAATTGATTAAATTAAGGGATGTGAGAAACAGAGCATTCTGCATCCATTAAATGATATAGATCTATCATTCACCCACATGGAAGGACATTCTTGGTTTTGTTTGTTTTTTAAGCAGCAACAGAAGAGCGTGTGTGATGTAACTTTTTACAATACGTTTTTATTGATTTGAGAGAGAGGAAGGGAGAGGGAGATAGAAACATCGATGAGAGAGAGACATCGATTGGCTGCCTCCTGCACACCCCGTACTGGAGATGGAGCCTGAAGCCTGGGCATGCGCATTGACAGGGACTCGAACCCTGACCTCCTGGGGCAGGACAGGACTCAATCCATTGAGCCACACTGGCCCAGCCGGAACATTCTCTTGGTGTGAGTCTGCCCCCCCCAGATGAATTAATGTCACATGAGGGTGTTGCAGTAATTTCCTTGAAAAGTTTTTTTTTAAAAAAACAATTTCACTAACAATTACTTAAAAACGGCTTTCTACTTAGCAGGCAACAGCAGCAGTAGGTAAGGACTCAGGACATCTGGGGAAGAAAGTGCTCAGACCGATCCTGAGCCACCCCGGGCCTGGGCGGCAGCCTGGAGATTTCCAAGGACAGCGGGTCGGACTCGCGGTGTGACCGTGCAGGCGGCGTGCCCTGCCCAGCCCTCCCCTCCCCTGGGTGCCCCGAGCGCGCAGGGTGACGTCAGGGCGGGAACACGGCGACGCCATGCGGAAAACACGACCTCAGAGCCGGCACATCACCGCCACGTGGGCTGGGTGACGTCAGAGAACACGTCACACCCCTGCAGACAGGATGACATCAGGGCGAGAGTGCGTCACGACCTTGCGTACAGGGTGGGGGGGCATCAGCAAAGCAATACGTCCCCACCTTGTGGACGGGATGACGTCGAGAGGTGACGTCAGAGCGGTAATAAGTCACAGCCATGCAGATGGGATGACGTCAGAGCGGGAACACAGCAACACCATGCGGAAAAGACGACCTCAGAGCGGGTACACGTCACCGCCTCGGGGCTGGATGACGTCAGAGAACACGTCACACCCCTGCAGACAGGATGACATCAGGGCGAGAACGCGTCACGACCTTGCGTACAGGGCGTGGGGGCATCAGAAAAGCAATACGTCCCCACCTTGCAGACGGGATGGCGTCGAGGGGTGACGTCACAGCGGTAAGAAGTCACAGCCCTGCAGGTAGGGTGACGTCAGAACGGGACTACGTCACTGCCGTGTCGTCAGGGGCTCTGCAGGGAGGTGAGCGGGGCTCAGGCCCACAGCGCAGGTCCCGGCGAGAGTGGGGTTCGGGGGGCGGGGGGGGCTGCCGAGGAGACGCCCACCGGCCCGGCCAGGCCGGGGCACCGGGGCACCGCGGTCAGCTCGTGGCGTCCGCACCCCGACTTGGCCCGCTCCAGCCGGGACCCCGCCTTCCTCGGCCGCAGGGCGGGGGCGACACCTCGGGCCGGTCGGAGGGCAGCCGCCGCTCCGCTCCCCGCCCGAGTTCCGGGCGCTCCGGCCCCGCTCCGGCCGCCGTCGCCGGCCCCGCCCCTCGCCCCGCCCCCGGCGCCGCGCGCATGCGCCGCACGCTGGCCGCGCGTGCCGAAGGGCGGGGCCTCGCGTTCCCTCCTCCCGGGACCGGCCCACTGCGCCCGTACGGGGGGGGCGCGCGTGTCCCCGCGTCCCGGGGCCCGCTGGCGGGGGAGCGGCGCCCACGGGGCGCCCTGTCCCGGGAGCGGACTGCGCGGAGGCCGTGTTCCCCGACCCGCGGGTCGCAGCGGGGGCGCCGGGCGGTGTGGGGCCGGCCGCCCGCCCCTCGGCCCCCCCCCGGCGGCCCGCGGATGGTGCGTCCCGCAGGCGCGCGCGGCTCCCGCGCTGGGGGCTCCGCGCGGGCGGGGCCGGAGGGCGGGGGAGCGGGGCCGACTCGCAGCACCGGCCGGGCCGCGCCGCAGGGGACTTGGCCCGCGGGCCGGGGCGGGAGCCGCCGCCGAGCCCCCAGGCCGCCGCCACCATGGCGGACCAGGCGCCCCAGGTTCCCGAGGACATGTTCCGGGAGGTCAAGTACTACGCGGTGGGCGACCTCGACCCGCAGGTACCGCGCCGCCCGCCGCGTCCCCGGCCCGGCCCCGCTCCCGCCGCGGGCGCGCGCTCGGCCGCAGGTCGTCGGGGCCCGCGCCCGGTCCCCCGGCTGCTGCGCGGAGGCCGGGCCGCCTGGCGCCGAGCAGGCCTGGGGCCCGCGCCCGGGGGGGGGACCCGGGGTGTCTGCTGGGCCCTCGGGAGGGACCCGGGGTGTCTGCCAGCCCTCGTGGGGGACCCGGGGTGTCTGCCGGCGCCGGGAGGGGACCCGGGGGCGGGTCTGCGCCACCCCGGGAGGGGACGGAGGGCGCGTCTGCGGGACCCTCGGGTGCGCCCGGGCGGGGGGAGAGCACGTGGGTGGCGGTCAGCGCCCGAGCTCCTCTCGCTCGTGTCCCCGAGTCCTCCTGGGGCCTGGCGCCGCTGGTCGCCGCCCCGTCGCCGGACCTTGAAGCCCCCGCCCCTGGAGCGCGCTTCCCGCCCCCTCGCGGGCGGGAATGGGACCCGCGCGTCTCCGCGCTGCGGGCTCTGGCCCCGGAGCCTGGCTCCCGGAGCTGCGGGTCCGCCGGGCGGGGGGGGGGGAGCGGGGCGGGGCGTCGCCGGCAGCCCCGGCTGTCCTCGGGGTGCACCTGTCATCGGGGTGCACCGAGGCGCGCGCCCTGCAGCGCCGGCGCGGTCCAGCTCCGCCGCCGGCTTGGGGCGAATGACCCGGTGAATGCGGAGGGGACCCGGTGGCACCGCAGAGCTCAGCCTTTGAAGCTGTCCCGTGGGCTGCGCCGTGCCAGAGGCCGCTGTGGGTCTCCCCGAGCCTCTCCCGAGTGCTCGCCCCGGTGCAGGCAGGGTCCTAGCTGCAGAGCCCCTTCGGGTTCAGCTTCTGACACCCCCTCTCCCTTTACGCTTTAGGCGCCTGGTGAGCCCAGGCTGGGGCGCGGGGAGAGTGCACGCGGTTGGCATGGAAGGAAGGCTGGCAGGAAGGCCCAGTGGCCTTGGCCTCCTAGGGGCTGTGCACGGGTGTCTTTGGAACCAGACTCCCCCCGGGTGCCCCCCGGTGACCCTCCCTCTGCACCTGTAGGGGGAAGAGACTTTGGCTTTGAATGTGGACAGAAACAGGTTCTGACCCCAGGGAGAGAGAATGCAGGCCTGTAGCAGCGGTTACTTTTCCCAGTGCTGATAACTGCCTGTCCTCTAACCCCTCTCTTTCCTCCCCCCTCCCGCCAGCCCCCCATCTCATATTAGGACCAGGCTCTCCAAAGGGACTCGAACCCAATGCTACTTAAAACCCAGAACCAGCTGATGTCAGACCGTAGTTGCTCAACTATAAGTCAAACCTAAGTGCTTAGAAATGTCCTTCACAAACCACTTGGATCTGCAACAGTTTGTTTTCTAAAAAGCTTAGAGCCAGAACGGCTGATTGTCTGAGTCCTATCAGTGGGGACTCAGAAAGTGGACCCGTTGAACACCTAGTGCATGTCAGGCATCCCACTGGGCACAGGTGTAACGGAGAGGTGGGTCTCCTGGGTGGCGGTGGGCAGAGCAGGTCACACACCTGAGGACGCTGTAGCAGGTGCCAGGTGCTGGGGGTGCCCGGGAAGGCACCACTGAGATGTTTCAGCGTAGGTGTCGCCTCCGGTGGGTCCTGGTGGGCTGTGTGCTGAGGAGAGTCGGCATCTGTGTGTCTGGGAGATGTCGGGTGGTTGTGTATGGAGCAGAGTGAGCCGAGGCGCGTCTGTGAGGCAGGGATTGGCAGCATGGGGACTGGACAGGCCAGCGCCTCGGGCGTCCTCAGAGTCCACATGAGCCCTGTAAGCGTCGGCAGTGATGCCGCTGGGAGAGTCCGGGCGGCCGTGAGTTGAAGAGCGAGTGGGAAGCGAGGATGTGGAGACCAAAAGGCTGCCTGTAGTTTTAAGAAACCAGGCGGTGAAAGGAAGCAGAGGAGGGCCAGGGCATGGGTCTGTGCTGGGCATGTGCGAGTATGTGGGACACGGGTGACTTGGTGGTTTGTAGGCAGCGGGGAGAGGATGACATCTCCGGACTCAGGGCAGTAGGATCCAGAGCAGACTGGAGGGTGATAAAGAAACAGACTGAGACAGGTTGGGCGCTTGAAGGTCCGGGGCCTAAAGAAAGTGAGCTGGTCTGTGGCTCGTGTGTCTGTGGTACTTTCGTTCATTAAACAAATATTGGCATCTGCTCCAGTTCTGTTGGTGGTCAGTAAAATATCCTACAGAGGTTGTCCCACTTGTGGGCAAACTCAGCTGTGTGGGCACCAAATTCACCCCCTTGTGGGTGGTGGCCCTGGAGCTGCACCTGCCTCCCTGGTCCGAGGTCTCTGATCCCCTCCTGCACTCCCAGAGCCCGGCCCTCTCTCACCTGCTGAGGACCCCCAGCAGCGGGACCTGGGTCTCTAACGAGATCTTGCTGGATGTCTCTAGATCTTGCTTAGGCACCTGCAGCAGGGCGGGGCCTAAAGGAAACTTCCTTCTTGCCCCGCCCCTGCTCCGCCCTGTGCTCTGGCCTCCGGGTTGGTCCCCGTGGTTCCCAGCACTTACTTTATTCTTTCCTCCTGCACCTACACCCCTTGCAGTCACTGAAGTCACCACCTCCTGCTAGGTCTCTCACCCATGTCTTCTTCCTACCCCTGGCGACGTTCCTTCAGGTCACATACCTGTCCCATCACTTGGTTATTGCAGCCGCTCCTCCCAGGTCGGCTGGCCCGGTCGTGCAGCTGTCCCAGTCCAGTCTCTGACACTGACAGTCACCTTTCTGCAAAACCTGATCGTGACTTACCTGCTTAAGATCCTCCTGTCTTCCCGGGACACCCTGTATTTTATTTCAGAATAAAGTTGCGTAGCACAGAAGAAAGCGCGTGCAGAGCCATCCTTGCTCACCAGCCCCGTGTGAGCGTGGCCCTCCCCACGGCGCAGCATGTTTTTGCCTCGCTAATTCCCTTAAATTCACAAGGATCTGCTCAGGTCCAGTGAGTCCTCAATGTCCTCGATAGGCTCTCGGACCTGCAGCGAAAGGACATGCCATGGGACCAGGTTTAGCACGGGCCAGAGTTCAGGTCCTGTGGTGTCCAGTCGGGAACCTGCTGTGTCCCTCCCGGTCCTTTCCCACTGGCGGCGAACACCCTGCGCGGGGCTGCATCCCGGGTGTCCGTCGGTGCTGCCCTCAGCTCAGGGACCCTGTGTGGCACCTGGCTCACGGTACCTCCCTACTCGGTCTGTGAACCAAGAGTTGCTGCTTTTGATTGTCCCCAAATGTTTCCGTGACTAAGACTCAGTAAGAGGTGTGTGGGGACGTGGTGCGCTTTTCTTCAGAGTGTCCGTCGTTCACACTAGTCTGTAACCCGAGAGCGAAACATAGCGTTTTCCTTTTTAACGTGCGTGGTTTCTCTTAAGGTGATCCAGCTCCTCAAGGCTGGGAAGGCTAAGGAAGTGTCCTACAACGCACTGGCCTCACACATCATCTCGGAGGACGGGGACAACCCGGAGGTCGGGGAGGCCCGCGAGGTCTTTGACTTACCTGTCGTGAAGGTCGGTAGCAGGTGTTTTGTGCCACCCCCTGAAATGGCACTTGTATGTGGGTGATACCCCTGATTTATAACGTACATGTACGTAAGCCGGGATGTTTACATTTATGTCTAACTTGCCCAAACCAAGGCGGGAAGGAGGAGAAGGCAGGAGTGAGCAATGCGCGCCCTTCAGCGAGAAGCTCTCAGCGACACCCGGGCTGGAGTCCCTGTGACCAACCACCCTAGACACAGACTGAGTCATGAGGGTCCTTTCCGAGAGTTGGCTTCCTTCCGGGGCCCCCCTGCAGCCCGTGAACCCCCTTCACAGCTGTCCCTCTCTGCTGTCCCCCATTGCCCCCTAGTCCTGTGATACGGCATTGCCCTGGCTCCGAGAACCCTCGGGACACTGACAGGGATGCCCAGAAGCACTGGGCAGCCGAGAGGCTCTGAGCAGCTCTAGGGCTGCTGCTGGGAATGGCTCGGCTGCCTGAGGGCGTCTGAGTGCAGGGGTCAAAGCCAGGGTCACTGCACAGGTTCCTGATTCCCGGGAACGCGACTAGAGTCAGATGACGTGACCGTGCTCTGGACGGGGTTTCTTCCCGCTCATTCCTTACCCGGCACGTTGGCCCAGAATCTGGCAAAATGATCGCATGTCCGTGCAGTAATTATCCCGAGGAGAGCCGGTCTCTCTTTTATAAAGTGTTGGATGTTCCTACACTGTTTGCAGAGGGTAAACTTATGCTGAAAAGTTGGTGTCGCCTACAAAAGGGACGAGGGCACTTGGCTGTCCTGAGGCAGCAGCAGAAGCTGTGAGGGTCGTTAGCTCAGACGCCGGTCGCCCGAGAGCGGCTGCGTGTCCGTTCCTCGCGTCGTAGCCGGGGCCTCACCGTCCCTGCCACAGAGTGGGGTCTCAGTAACTGTCTGCCGAGGGAACTGAAGCGTGAGTATGTGCGTTTCAGCTGGCGGAAGTTTCTGGAAGCCGCTGGCTAAACGGGCATTGCTGGGATTTTATATAGAGATTTCGTGAAGCAGAGTCATCAGGATGGTGATTCTTATAATTCTCAAAGTTAAATATAAAAGCGTAGGGTAAGATGATTTTTAAAAAATATTGGTTACCGCAAAATGTGGTGATTAACCCAGGATTTTATAGTTAGTCTGCATTTTAGAATTCATAAAGAATCACCTCCTATGGTTTACTGACCTTGTACCTGTCCGGCCTCACGGAAGAGACTGAGCTGAGGCCCGACTGGACTCAGGATCAGGAAGGACTTAGGAGGGGGCTGGTCCACGCTGGCCGGGGAGGGGCAGGGTGGCCCTCAGTTGGGAGGTCAGAGTCTCTAGCTGGCCTGGTGATATGTGTGTAAACGTGGAGTTAAGTTTTTATTTTATTTATTTTTTAAAATATATCTTTATTGATTTCAGAGAGAGAAAAGGAGAGGGAGAGAGAGAGAGAGACAGAAACATCAATGATGAGAGAGTCATTGATCAAACCCACAACCTGGGCATGTGCCCTGACCAGGAATCGAACCCCGATCGCCTGGATCCCAGGTCGATGCTCAGCCGCTGAGCCACGCCCAGCTGGGCTGGAGTTAAGTTTTTAAAAAAATACATATTTATTGACTTTAGAGAGAGAGGAAGGGAGGAGGAAGGAGAGAGAGAAACATCGATTGGTTGCCCCCACAATGCACCCACCCACCAGGACGGAGCCTGCAGCCCGGGCACGTGCCCTGACGGGGAATCGAACCTGTGACCTTTTGGTGTAGGGGGTGATGCTGAACCAACTGAGCCACACCGGCCAGGGCTGGAATTACATTTTTGTGCGTAATTTTGGGCTTTTCTCTTGGGGCGTTCACAGCCAGCCTTTGGCCCTGAGGCCTGGGTGCCGCGTGGTCCTTTACGGCCCAGCCTTTAGTCTCCAGAGGCAGCACTGGCAGCGTGATGTCGTTCTGATGGTGAGTTGACCCTCCGTGACCGAGCCCCCTTCTCTCTGCAGCCGTCCTGGGTGGTCCTGTCGGTGCAGTGCGGAGCCCTCCTGCCGTATCCTTTTTGGGGAAGGAAGGGGGAGGAGAATTGAGGCCCGAAGCCACAGTTCCTGGGCGGGAAGTGGGTTCAGGGCGGGAATTGTGTTGTGTGCACCCTGTCCCTGCCGC
This sequence comes from Miniopterus schreibersii, assembly GCF_964146895.1. Lineage (NCBI taxonomy): Eukaryota > Metazoa > Chordata > Mammalia > Chiroptera > Miniopteridae > Miniopterus > Miniopterus schreibersii. The sequence goes on from NC_138118.1 coordinate 1,609,812, forward strand.
CTCCCGTCCTGCGTCCTGATCCGTGTCCTGCGGCCGTGGCTGTCTCGGCTCCGGGCCCTGCTCCTCCCAACCTCAGTTTACGAGATGTCTAGTTAGATGGATAGTTTTAAAGTCTCCTTGAGCCAAATGGTGAATAGTTTGAAGACTAGACAGGGACAGGGCCACGAGAACGTGTCAGCCCGATAGCATCATTGTCACTCTCACTACGCTGGTGGAGGTTTGCTAGTTCAGTACAGCAGAGCCCCTGCCTGGGCTGGGCGCTGCCCCAGAGGGTGGACGAGACCTCGAGCCTGCCCCTCAGCCCCCGGGTGTGACTGGCACGCGGGTCCCCCTGAGCTGGGCCAGCTGTCAGGCCCGAGGCCCCGGCTCATCCTCTAGGCCTCTGGCTCCTGCGTCACCTGAAAGTGCGCGGCTCCCTTCCTCAGAGAGTCACTTGGGCAGAACTGGATTTGGAGACTTAAGGGCGCCTGAGGTCATGCTGTTGAACTTGTAGGCCCGGGCGGGAGGTGACGCCACGCAGCCCACTCTGTTCTGCGCTGGGCCAGGACGATCTTGGGGATGCACTTGTTACTATCGAATCAACGCGGATGGAGGGCGTCTTTCTGCATTAAGGGTTCACAGGGACCTCAGTGGACAGGAAGTTCTTGGATGACCTGCAGAGCTTGAGCAAGTCCAGCTTAGAAATCCTGGATGTCTCATCCACATTCTAGAGGGTTAAAAGACTTGGGGTTTTGGATTTGTTTGGGGGAGTTTGTTTTCTTTATGAACATAGGTAAGGAAGACTGGACGTGGGGGTCCTTCTGCAGATGAGGTCAGTGCTGTGTGGATCAGGCAGGGCCCTTCGGAAGGCCTTGTCTTCCAGCGCTCACTGGCCCGTCCTGGAGAGGCTGCAGGGTCAGAGAGGGACTCGGGGCCACGCCCCCCGGCCTTCCCTTGTTCCTGCTTTGTCAAGTACTTGGAAGCTGGGGGTCCCTGGGCCCAGGCAGGAGCGTGGCAATAGGCCTGGAGGCACGAGGTTGGGGTCTGCAGGGCTCCCTGCAGGCAGGCTCCCCCTGTGTGTTACCTCCTCTCTCCCGGTTACCTGCACGCTGGCCACCTTGGGTCCATCTCTTCTGTTAGTGGATGGGAGGGGGGTCTGTTATTGAAATACAGGAGGCGCTGATCTCACCGCATTGGAATCTTAATAACTCCTCCAGAGTAAGCGGCTTTTCTCCCGAGTCCTGTCAGACCTTTTTTGGAGTCACCGCCTGCTTGTCTCAGGTAAGAAGCCGCATGCAGTGCCCCCCGTGTTAGGCCGTGTGGCAGGACTGGGACCTGTTCATACATGAAGCGTAGAGAAGCCGTTTGCCGAGCCGCACGTTCAGTACGACCGTGTAACACACAGTCACGTGGATATTCACACTTTGTTTTAACATGTTGTTTTGCTGGGTGACATCGTCTTTCTAATCTAAAGAGTTGCCCAGATCTAAAACTTGAAAATGAAAAGATAGTAAATTTGAAATTATAAGATGACAAGGGAAAGTCAGAAATAAAGAGAATTTTCTTTTATTTAAATATGTTTATATTGGTTTTAGAGAGAGGAAGGGAGATGGAGAGAGAAACATCAATGATGAGAGTCATGGATCGGCCGCCTCCTGCTCGCCCCCTGCTGGGGACCCAGCCTGTAACCCAGGCCTGTGCCCTGACTGGGAATCGAACCCTGACCTCCTGGTTCATAGGTCGACTCTCAACTGCTTAGCTACGCCCGGCCAGGCGTCACGATGTGTTTTAATGATAAAGTGGACAGACAGACAAGCCCAGACCAACTGTGTGACGGGCGCCCGGTTTCTACTCGCCAGGTGTCCCCTGAAGACCGGAGCGCCCTGTGGGCCCTGCTCACCTTCTACGGCGGCGCCTGCCAGCTGAGCCTCAACAAGAAGTGCACGCACCTGGTCGTCCCGGAGCCCAAGGGGGTAAGCGCCTCCTGTGCGTGTCCTTTATGTCGCCTGTCGTGTCCGGGAGTCGCGTCCGTCTTTGGCTGCTTTTACGTTAATCACTCGATTCCACCCGTCCCCGCTGGTTAGGGTTGCTGACGTCACTTACACCGAGCGTCCTCCCACAGAGGACGGGAGGGGATTGTAAACTTTATTTGGAGCCTGGCGGGACGTCCAAGTACAGAGAAAATTGGGTCTATTTCATGGAGAAAATAGGAAAGTGTTTTGCACCTGCAGAGGTTCCTTCAAGTCCAGTAGAACTTCAGTTCATTTTCATCTGTGAAAAGATACGTTTTTAGCCACAGTTTTTAAAGGCCTTGTCCCGAATATAATCACAAGCCCGCGTTTGGTGACTTCTTGTGTAATCGAGACGGAGAAGCCACAGGGCTCCCATCCCCGAACACTGGTGGCCTGGGGGTTGGCTCCCCCAGGTGGGCCCGGCCACTGCACGTCAGCAGCGCCTCCCCGGGGCCTTGGGGAAATGCGGACAGCGCCCGACCGCGCTTGCAACCCGCGCACAGCAAGGACGTGGGAACCCAGCACGTCCCTTCCTGCGTGGAGAACGGTCCCTGGGGTTCCCAGCTCGGCTCTTGTATCTGTAACATCCTTCATGAAAGTTAATTTTAAACAAAATCTTTGATGAGCCTACTGTCGCAGGTGTGAGTTCCTGGGGTCACTGGGACGGGGCTCACCTGGGCCTGTCCTCCGAGGAGAGGAGCGCGCGGGAGGGGCCCTGACGGAGCCGCGGGAGCCGGGGCTGGGCCGGGCTGACCGCTCTGCGGCTGTGCCCTCTCCTAGGAGAAGTACTCCTGCGCCCTGCGGCGGGCGAGCATCAGAATCGTGACCCCCGACTGGGTGTTGGACTGCGTGGCGGAGAAAAGCAGAAAGGAGGAAGCGCCCTATCACCCCCGCCTGATCGTCTACGAGGAGGAGGAGGCGGGGGAGGAACAGGAGCGCGACTCCCCCGAGGGCAGCACCGACGACAAGTCGAGCCCGGCCAGCTCGCGGGAGGGGTCCCCGTCGGGCGACCAGCAGTTCTCGCCCAAGTCGAACCCCGAGAAGGCCAAGGGGGAGCTGATGTTCGACGATTCCTCAGACTCGTCCCCCGAGAAACAGGAGAGGAACCTGAACTGGACGCCCGCGGAAGTCCCCCAGGTGGCGGCGGCGAAGCGCAGGCTGCCCGCGGGCAAGGAGCCCGGCCTCATCAACCTGTGTGCCAACGTGCCGCCCGTGCCCGGGGGCATCCTGCCTCCCGATGGCCGCGGGGGCCTGATGGCCGCGGGGCCCAGCCTCCAGAGCTCAGAGCGGCCGGAGATGCTGGCGGCCTGGAGCCCCGCCGTGCGGACGCTGAGGAACATCACCAACAGCGCGGACATCCAGCAGATGGGCCGGCCCTCCAACGTGGCGCACGTGAGTCTGCCTCTAAATTTAGTTTCTTTCCTGACAGTTTACTTGCAGTGTGGTTTTGTATTGGTTGCAGCCACGTGCTTCACACAGTGATCCCCCGACACGTCCAGTAACCGTCCGACACCGTCCGTAGTTAGGACAGTGTTGCTGACACTCCCTGTGCTGGACTGTTCATCCCGGGTGCGTGAATTCACTGTGTTGTAAGAAAAGAAAGCGAGACCCGAACTCAGGGGAGGGAGCGAGGGCTGGGAAGACGCCCAGGCCCTGCCGGAGGGTCCGCGTGGCCCACGTGAGGAGGACCCGGGGCTCGGGTTGGGGGCCAGGTGCACGCGTCCTGTTAGAAATCGCGGGACGACAGCTGTGATGATGGTGGTTTGGTCTCTATTGGTCAGACCTGCGTAAAACATGTCCTCTCCTCCCTCCCGCGGGCCGAGCCCCGAGTAGTGACAGGACATGGTTCTCTGGGGCCTGGGGGGGCGGGCTCCATAGTCCGGTGGGAGTGAGGCAGGAGGGGGAGTCAGGGATTTGAGGAGAGCAGAGGGTTTTGGAACAGCTGATAGAGACTCTGGAGGACGGTGTTGCCCCCCTGGCTAGAGCCCAGCTTCGGTTGGTGACCATGGCGACCACGCCCAGCACACAGCCGGCATGCACACCTGGGATGCACACCTGGGATCCCGGCCCGGTGGGGACGGAAGCAGGTGTGTGCTGGGAGCTCGGCGAGTTTGAGTAGTGATTTTGGGGGTGTGGTGGATTTGCTGACGGGTCACACTCTGCCTGACACATGCAGTTGGGTCCAAATAGTTTTTAAAAATGTTACTTATTTGCCCAAATCATGAGATTCTTCCTGAAGAGAGGGTTTCTGGCCCGAGTGGGGGATGTGGGGGGGCGAGTGGGGGATGTGGGAGGGCGAGTGGGGGGTGAGTGGGGCTTAGACGTCCTCATGGCTGAGCCCCTGCTGCCCCTTTGGAACCAGCAGCTCCCTCAGTGAGGTTCCCGCACCCCGTCTGTCGTCCGTCCCTCTGTCCCTCACCACCTGTGCCCAGGGAGTGGGTGGCCGAGGGCTGAGGAGCAGGGCCCGCTGTCCAGACGGCATCTGAGCTGGAGGTGAAGGGGAGGAGACGGGACCCCTGTTTGGTGCTTGGGGCCGTGGGCGCCCGCACAGGCCGGGGGGTGGTGGGACAGTCGCACAGCGGTCCCAGCACAGGGTCTTCCGGGAGAGCGGAGCCATGGTCAGAGGCAGCCTGGGGCAGGGGACCGGGCCGTCGCCTGGGTGATGGGTCACTGGGATGGGGGCAAGGGGGGAGGGGGGCTGGTCTGGAGAGGCGCCCTGCCCGTCCCAGGGGACCTGTCCCCACAGGCAGCGGTGTGCGCCTCGAGGGGCGTCCTCGGGGCGGGTGTGAGGACCCAGTGTCCTGTGTGGAGCCCCTGGTGCTCAGAAGTGCGATTTCCACCCTTCGCGTCGTGGAGGGATTGCGGGTGGAGGCCGTCCGTGTAAAGTCAAACGGAAACGTATCTTCAAATTCAGGGGATCTTGGTTTGAACCCCAAGTTCTCTGAATTTGTATTTGGACGTAGAGATGAAGTGATGTCATTTGAAATGAAGTGGGTGACTTCAGCAGAGAGTTGGGCACGTCTCTGCCCTTAGGGGGTGAGCTCGCCCGCGGGGCGCCTGCCCTGAGGGGACGTGGGAGGCGCGCCCAGCACTGCGCAGGTGTGACGCCGGAAGCCGGCTGCGGAGAGGCTTTCTGAGGCTCTGGGCGATGTCAGAGCTTTAGGACGCTGCTGCTGCGTGTAAGGGAGAGTTCCTGACACGTTACAGAACAAGACAGGTTCAGTGTAAAACTGGACCGGGAGCTGGGGAAACAGCTAACCATCAAAATCCTGTTTAAACTGCAGATTTCTAACAGTTAGGAGCCACGTGGCATGTATCATAACGCCTTCGGTGTTAAGTGACTTAAATAGAGACTGGCAGCTACCAGGGGAAGTTGTGACGGTCGTGGACATCGCTGTTTGCAGGGTGGCAGGTCAGGGTGTAGCCGTGAAGAGCGTTTTCCTGCAGTTCCTCAGGACTGACGCGCCCTCCGCCCGAGGCCGGCAAGGGTCGGACGCCCTGTGAGTGCTGCGTGTTCTCAGAGGGGTCCCTCCGCCGCCGGCCCGCGGGGCGCTCGCCCCCATGTCCCGCTCATCCCCCAGCCCCCCGAGCCCCCCAGGTCTCGGCCGCCCCTGCACGAGGCCCCCGCCAGTCCTGGCCGCGCTGGGAAGTCAGAGAGGAGAGAGGCTGGCCTCCAGCTCCAGGCCTCCTGCTGGCCCTCTTGACATAAGCTCGTTTGGGAAGCTGGGGTTGGGGTGCAGGGCGCATGGCGGGGCAGCCCCCGGTTCGACCCTTTCCATTGTGCCAGACGGCACTCATCACCCATCAGTTACCAACACGGGCTTACTTCTGAGGGTGAAAACGTACGTACGAAATAAAAGCCTGAGCTGTGGAGTGATAACCTGACCAGTGGCCGGGTTGCGCTCACGGCTGACCTGCAGACACGTGCAGGGTCTCCCCCTGCCCTCCTGCCTTTTTGTGGAAATGTCAGGCTCCAGAGCGCTGCCGGGGGGGCGTGGACTGTGCGGGCTCATTCCCTCCCGCGCTGGGTGCTGGTGACACCCGTAGGCCTGGGGAAGAGCCAGCTGTCCTGCTGCTCACGTATTTGTTTAAAGTTTTCTGTCGAGAGCTCGGCGGGCAAGCGTTTGAAGCAGAGAATCTCCTTTTGGAGGAGTTTCATCTGTGAGGTCATTTCAAACAGGCCCCAGCTCTGGAGTTTGACTTATTTCAGTTTTAACCCCCATCATCTCGTCACTAAATCTGGAGCTTTCCCCTTGCAAGTTGCAGAACCTTCACGTTTCGGAGTCTCTTTAAGTGGAAGATAGCATTAAAACACGTGACATTTGTGTGTGGCTCTGGTTTACGTTAAAATTGAACTTCTAGAGTTAATTTTAAAAGACAAGTTTGCTTTGATTAGGGTTAAGTTGTGCTGACTTTCAGTAAACTGTTTCTGGTTCCCATGGACCATAAGAAGTGGACCATGAGCTCGTGGTTTTATCCAGAGGACGGTCAGCTGCCCCCGACCCCCCCGGGGCCCTCAGCTGCCGCCTGTCATTGCGAGGCAGGCGGGCAGTGGGAACCGAGGGAGAGCTGGCCCGAGGGCTTCCCCCTGGTCTGAAGCAAGCGTCCATCTCAGAGCTGCAGGGTGTGGTGGGGGAGGCTGAGGGCTCCCGTTCTGGAACGTTGACCCTTTAAAGAAGCCCGCTGCGGTGGGTGCTCTGCCCCTCGGTGCCAGTGCCCGGAGCAGGGTGGCCGTAGAGGAGAGGCTGGTGGCCCTGATGGAGCTGCCATCTGGGGAGGCTCCCCCCGGTGCTGTCACTGGTGGTGGGGGGCTCATGCCCGACTCTCACGGGACCCCTATCTTAGTCGGCAGCTGTGGGAAGGAGGCGAGGTGGAGGCCAAGTTTGGCTGGGTGCCTGAGCATCGCTGTTAGGGAAGGTCTGGGGTGGGGGCGAGCAGGCTGTGCCCTGCAGCACCTGCGTGGCTTTTGCTGCCCGTCAGGCTGTGCCCTGTAAACACATCGCCACGTGGGGTTTTATGTTTGTCCACTTCAGCCCTGTAACTTTCTCTATGGGCGCAGTTTTAACTCCTGGGTGACTTCACTTGCTCTATTGAAGGTGATGGGTTTTTTTAATAAAAATATATATTTAAATTTATTTTAGAGAAGAAGGGAGAGAGAGAGGGAGACATCAATGAGAAATAGCAGCAGCGGTCGGCTGCCTCTTGGGTACCGCTCGCTGGGGATCAAGCCTGCAACCTGGGCATGTGCCCTGACTGGGAATTGAACCTGTGACCTCTGGGTGCAAGGACAGTGCTCTACCAAGTGGGCCACCCTGGCTGGGCTCTGATGCTTTTTAATAAACACAAAAGAAAAGTGCAGTGTTGTTCGGGAGGCTTCCACTGGTCTGCTGCTTACTTATTGCCGGTTAGCTGAGTATTAAAGGACCATGTAAGACGGGTGGGGAACGTCAGGCCCGCGAAATCATTGCATCCGGCCCTGCCAAGGCAGCCGCAGGCTGGATTTGAAATTCAGTGAATCTAGGAGCTTTTCCCATAGCTGATTGTTAAGTTGACGATTCTGTGTGGACGTGAATGATGCTGTAAGTGTCCCAGTGGCCCTCGGCAGGAAGAGGGCTCCCCGCCCCTGATGTAAGAGACGCTGTTCCTCCTAGTTGGTGTTAGTGCCTTCCGGGGCCCGTGCGTGACTTTGCCCCTTTCTGTTCTAGATCTTACAGTCCCTCTCAGCGCCTACGAAACACATGGAGCAGCAGGCGAATCACAGCCAGCAGGGCCACGCCAGCGCCAGCGCCGTGCTGTTCAGCCAGGTGAAGGTGACTCCGGATCCGCAGCTGCCCCCGCAGCCGTCGCAGCACCCCGTCCTGCACCTGCCGCCCCAGCAGATCATGCAGCTCCAGCCGCCGCAGATCCCGCCCCAGCCGCCGCACCCCTTCCCGCAGCCCCAGCCAGTCCCTCCGCACCCGTTCCCGCAGCCGCAGCAGCACCGCCCGCAGCAGCTCCAGCCCTTGCAGCAGCAGCAGGCCCTGCAGCAGCAGCTGCACCAGCTGCAGCAGCACCAGCTGGCGCAGTTACAGCAGCAGCAGCTGCAGCGCCTGCACCACCAGCAGCAGCAGATGCAGACGCACGCGGCCCAGCACCTGGGCCAGACGCCGCAGGCCCTGCAGCACCAGGCCCCGCCCCCCCAGCCCCTGCAGCACCAGCCGCCTCAGCCGCACCAGCCGCACCAGCCGCACCTGCCCCACGTGCCCCACCAGCCGCACCAGCCGCACCAGCCGCAGCCGCCACCCCAGCTCTTTGGACACGACCCTGCAGTGGAGAGTCAGTAACACGGATGTTTTTCTTTCTCCCGAAAGCCTTGCACCTGCATAAATGCTGGAGAGTGTTTGAGGGCGGGCAAGGGTCCATGCCCAGATAATTCCAGCAAAATGGGGCCGTGACCCTCGGGCCCGAGAAAGGATAGAGTGTGACGGGAGCAGGCACCGTCTCCGGTGTTGGAACGTCAGACGTTGACGTGGGCGTTGGCGTCCCTGGAACGTCACGCTGCCACGGGGACCAGCTCCGGGCGGTCAGTGCCAGGCGTGAGCCATGCTGGCTCCACTTGTCAGTCATCTACAGACAGGCCAGTGCGTGTGCGGTGTCCCCGCGCACACTGCTGTCGGTAGATACAGCTTGGTCACAGCACTAACTTCCTAAGCTCAGACCGACCCCCGCGGGACGGGCTCCTTAAGTTTCTGTTCACATCTCACGGGGCTCTGAGTTTCTTTTTCTGGTTCAATTCTGTTCCAGTCCCCGAAGAAGGCTTCTTGCTGGGGTGTGTGTTTGCCATCGCGGATTACCCCGAGCAGATGTCCGACAAACAGCTGCTGGCCACCTGGAAAAGGGTGAGCTCTGCACCCGCAGGTTTTCCTTTCCCAGCGTCACTCCTTGGCTGCCTCCTGAGATGCTCGTCCTGTGTTCTGAGTGTGTTTTGGGTTTTGTTCTTAACACTCTCTGGCCTCGGGCAGATCACTTTTCTGGGCTCCAGTTTGCTTAGCTGTGCGGGGACAGTGTTGGACTCAGTCATGCTTAGGGTTCTTTTCAGCGCTGGGATTCTATGGGGCGCAACTTACTTGTACTTAACTGGGGTATGGGGGTCAGGTCAGGTGTTTGGTGGCAGGGAATAGGGACCGTCAGCTTCTCTGCCTTCATCGCTCTGTTTGCAGAGGCGAGAGATAGAAAGTCCCGGCTCCGGGTGAGACGAGACCACGGTCCACCGGTCCAGGTGTGGGCTGTGGTCCATTTACTTACTGTTTTGTGTGGTGGCCTTTAAAGAAAACAAAAAGTAAGCACTTCTCTTGCAATGCCACAGATCAGGACTGAGTGAAAAAGTTTTTAAACAAATGAGTTTAAGTGGCTCTAGATGTTGAATTAGCTCCCCTGTGAGCAGGGTGTGTTCAGACCCCTGTGGGGCCCGGGTGTGTGGCAGGACCTAGCACATACGAACAGACAAGCAGAGGGAACAGCCCCGTTTACAGACAGCTAGGAGACCGTCAGGAGGTGCAGGGCGAGCCCCCGGCACAGGTCCCAGGAGGACGCCAGCCTGTGGGGCGGGAGGCGGGAGGTGAAGGAAGGTCTGTGGCGGAGATGACGCCCGAGCGCACCCTTCAAGGCCAGCAGCAGAGGCTGCATGTGGCTGTGGAAAGGGAGGGGCCGTGGGAGAGTGCACACGGGGTGCGGGGACGGGGGGCGGGGAGGCAAAGGCCGGGTCCTGTCCCCTTGTCCCTGTGCCGTGTCACGGAAGCCGTAAGGTTCAGAGATTACTCTGAATAATGGCAGTTTGGGAACCAGGTGAAGGCACGAGCCTTGTTACAGAAAGTAGCTCACAACTGGAGGGTCGTTTCTAGACAGAGGGCGAGGAAGCCTAAGGGGAGCCAGCCCCCCCCGGAAGTTCAGCCTGAGTGTGGGGTCCGTTCTCATGCCGGTGCTCGGTGGCGTGTCCATGAACGCCACTGACACGTGTCTTTATACTTTGGGGAAATTATACGATGCGTTCTTAGAAGAGACGTGTGGTGTAACGTTATAACCGTGCCCCGTCCTGTGCACGCAGATAATCCAGGCGCACGGCGGCACCGTGGACCCCGCACTCTCCAGCCGCTGCACGCACCTGCTCTGCGAGAGCCAGGTCAGCGGGATGTTTGCACAGGTGGGTCCTGCAGCCGCACCTGGGTCGTAAGCGACCGGGTTGGGGGAGGACTTGTCTGCCTCCACAAGCAGTTTTCATTGACCTTGGTGGGTAGGTAACTGTGGACACCAGGCTTCTATGTCTTTGAGGTGAGAGAAAGGGCCCGGGGGTGCTAAGGGTGAGCGGACCTCCCTCCACTCAGGCTCCGAGTGGCTGCGAGTACGTAGCGGGTGGCACTGGGACTGGGACGTCCTGCCCCTGAGGGACTGTCCGCAGAGCCTGGCCGGGCGCACACGTCCCAGAGCTCCCGTCTCTTTTCTTAGAGATGCTCTTATTTGTGCCAGACCCGTTAGTGCGTGCGCGACAGATGGCCTCCGGGAAGCCGGTCTCTGGGAGTGGAGCGTTTCCTGACCACCAACCCCACAGTGCAGACATACTCGTGGGCTTTGCCTGTGGCCACTGTAGGCGGCAGTCCCGTTCCCTCATCAGTGTGGGGGCCCCTCTGTGTTCCTGTGGGGAGTTTAATCTTCATGATCGTAAATGTTCCCTATTCTGTGAAGTCACTTCCCAGGTTATGATGAGATTTGTTGCTTTCATCCCCCATGTCAGGCTCTCTCATGTTTGTTGGTGACATTTCACATAATATTAAAATCAGTTTGTTCCTTTAGTGCACTGAGAGCTAAACGTCATGGGGTTCCTTTACTTCCAGTGTGGGATGTAGCGTTGCCACCTTGCAGTGTTGTGCACCCTGCAGGGACCCTCACAGGGACCCTGCCCTGTGTCATAGGCCACATTGCAGTTCCGTGCACCCTGCGGGGACCCTCGCAAGGACCCTGTCCTGTGTCACAGGCCACCTTGCAGTCTTGTGCATCCTGCAGGGAACCTGTCCTGTGTCACAGGCCACCTTGCAGTTCCCTGTGTCCTGCAGGGACCCTTGCACACACCCCATTCTGTGTCGCAGGCCGTCCGGGAGCGGAAGCGCTGTGTCACTGCCCACTGGCTCAACACCGTGCTGAAAAGGAAGAAGATGCTGCCCCCCCACCGCGCCCTGCACTTCCCCGTGGCCTTCCCCCCCGGGGGCAAGCCCTGCTCCCAGCACGTAAGGCCAACGTCTGTCTTTCCCCTTCGGGATCAGTCTTGGGCCCCAAGTCAGCGCCTGCCGCACACAGGAGGTGTTCGCCTGATTCTTCGGAATCTGTGACACTGTTTGCAGTCCTGAGATAAGCCCAGGTCTTGCACCAGCAGGACTTGATCAGAGGTTGTGGGTCCTCTCTGGCCGTCGCTCAGAACGTGCCAGTGAGGGGAGAGGAGAACCGGCTGATACTCCACGCCCAGGTGCCCCCCATAGTGTCAGAGAGGAAATGGACGTGTCCACAGAAAGCACCTGAAACGGAGAGAAAGAGCCCCTGCAGTAAGTTGCATTTTACTGTGTTTGCTCTTCTCCACTTAGATTATTTCTGTGACCGGATTTGTGGACGGTGACAGAGACGACCTGAAGCTAATGGCCTACCTGGCAGGTGCCAAATACACAGGCTACCTGTGCCGCAGCAACACAGTCCTCATCTGCAAAGAGTAAGTGTGGCTGTGAGGCCCGGGTCACCTCAAACTCAGCGCGTGGCTCACGACGCGTGGCTCACACATAGCGTGGCTCCCACACGGGCGTGGTTGGCTGCACAGCTCTGTGTCTCTAATAGATGACGGTTGTGTAGTGGGAACGTGAGTGTGGAAGTCGGAGTCTGTTATGAGAATGGCGGAGACGTTCATTATAACTTTTGCAGACATGGCCATAGGGCACTTGGAGATTAAGTTAGTGAGATGTGAGTTACGTGGGTGACAGGAACAAGGAAGATGTAGGGACAGTGGGTGGTGTCTCAGGATCCAGGGTGACCTTGAAGGGACACCTCCCGACCAGCCAGGGCTCCCCCTTAACTTTGTTGGGACGGCCCCGCCATTTCTGACAAATGAGAATATTTTTTACCAGTTTTTGTTGAAAATAAAGACACATTTGAATAGTAGACAACTCTAACATTTCATAGATGTGTTCTCTCCACCCAAAAAGGCCAACGGGTTTAAAGTATGAGAAAGCCAAAGAGTGGCGGATCCCCTGCGTGAACGCCCAGTGGCTCGGGGACATCTTGCTGGGGAACTTCGAGGCCCTGCGGCAGATCCAGTACAGCCGCTACACGGCCTTCAGTCTGCCCGACCCGTTTGCCCCGACCCAGCACCTCGTGATGAATCTCCTGGGTGAGCAGATGGCACTCAGACAGAGCGACCCCGTGCCGCCCCTTTCTGCGTTCTCGCCGTGGTCTAGTCAGTTCTGCTTCCCGCCCGCTCCCCACACCTCCTGCAGCCTTCCCGCCTGCCCCCCGCACTTCCCGCCTCCTTCCGTCCCACACTTGCGGGCTCCCCTGTGGGACGGGGGGCCTCTGCTCTGACAGTGGTGCTGTGTCCCCAGTGTGACCTCGTGTGGGACGCGTGCAGTGGGCTGGACAGTGAGCGCTGTCCTGGGAGCACCCGCCCTCCCTCCCCGGACGGGAAGACTGTGGCTCAGTCACTGTCCTACATTCGTCCTCATGACCTGTCAGCGAGCCCCGTGCCTGGGGTCGCCACCCCAGAAACGCTCCCCCAGAGGCCTTCCTGTTTGAACGTGTGTCGTGGTAAAAGGACGTGTTTCTCTCTCTAGACGCGTGGAGAGTCCCGCTGAAGGTGTCTGCAGAGATGCTGTCGGTAGGTCACGTCGCCGCCCCGCTGGCTGCTGCTGGGGTACAAAGGGCATTCGGGATATTTGCCTTTAAACCCTCGGTAGCCTGTCAGCATGGCCAGTGTAGGAGGCTGCGTCCCGACCTGTCATGAGCGTGCAGTGTCCCCCTGCTGTCCGAGCGGGTGGTGCTGGGGAGAGTGCGGTGGCTCAGGGTGCGGGTGGGAGGGGACACCCATCCGGCTCTGCTGGGCCCGTGGCCGCGCCGTGGGAGCCAGCGCAGCCCTAGACACACAGCTTGCTCCAGGTGGCAGCGAGAACTGCAGGGCCTGGCCTCTGGCGACGACACGTTTTCCTCGCGTCCCAGTGGGTCCCGTCTCGAGGGCTCAGCTGTTGGTGGCCCCGTGCGTGCAGGGCGTCTGGCTCCCACCTGGGAGGTGCTGTGGGTGGAACAGTGGTGGGTTTTTCTCAGGCTGTTTCCCACGTGACCGTTTCAGTAATTCCTCACGGGGCCCCTCCCCGTTGGTTGGCCCCGTTTACGTTGCTGAGAGGCAGTGTCCTCGCTGTTGGTGGAAGTGGGATTTGAAGGTTGAGGTTACAGACGTGTTAGCAGGTGCCTCGCCCTGTGTCTTCACGATGGACTCCGTGTCCTGTCTGGTTTCCACTGTGTTCCATCAGCGGAGGGTTTGTGCTGTGTCACCCACTACCCGAGGACAGTACTGTCACCAGGACGACCAGGTGCCACCCAGGCCTGTTTTTCAGTGGTCGGTGCCCCGGCGTGATCGGAGCAGGGAGCCCGTGGCTGCTGGCCGCCGCCTCCTGCTGTGACCGCGTGCTCCCTGTGTCCTCTCGGCTTGTACTAGTCACTGACTTTAATAACACCGAGCAGCTCGGACAGGTCAGCAAAGCAGACGTTCTGATTCACACGGACAAAGGAAAGGTTACGGAGGCTTTTATGGTGGAGCTGGAGACACGGTGGCCAGAGCTCCCCTCCCAGACCTCGCCGCTTGTTCCGAGCTGGGTCAGGTCCGGGTTCGTCCCTGGCTAGAGGCTGAGCGGCTCAGGGCCAGGCTGCCGCTGCTGGCCCCTCGCCTGCTGCTGTCCCGCCGCCAGCGAGTGGGTTTGGGCACTGAATCTGGCCTAGGGAAGCCGAGACTCGAGAGTCATTTTCTTGTAAGAAGGAGTCGGGTCTTCCTGCGGATTCTGGAGAAGCCCGAGTCTGGGGCTGGAGGATCCGCGTCTCTCCCGTAGCCCGTGTGTGTGGGTGTCCAGGTCAGCGCGATGTTCAGGAAATGGAGCCTGTGGTCAGCTGAGGTGACCAGTAAGGTCGAGGGGCAGTCGCTTCAGATAGTAAATCAAAGTGTCGTTTGGAAGAAGCCTTGTGTTTGGGACATGAACACGGGTGGGCAGGGCAGTAGCCGAGGTCAGGGGCCACGTGTGGGGGACACCGTGCCGGGACCGGGGCCCCCTTCCCCGTGGCCCTGCTCAGTGGGCCAGGGACTGGCGGTTCCCGCATGTGGCCTGTCGGGAATGCTGCGGATCCGATTGTCCTGTGATGTCTGCGAACCCTCAGAGGGGACGGTTCTGGCTCAGGAAGACGGTTTGTATTTTTTAAGGGTGTAATTGCATGGAGTATGTTTTCCAAATTCCACATTGGGGTGCAAGAGGAGGTACTTGAAATGAAAATGGGAAATTTCTGAGGAGCAATAGGAGGTGACAGGATTTAGGTTCTCGGAGTCGCTTGCTGCTGGCTCGTGGTGTTTGTGCTGCATCCCGGGCTGCCGCCAACTGTGACGGGGGGGTACCCTTGGTGATGAGTGTGGGGGAGCCTGCCCTTAGAGAGGAGTGTGGGGGAGCCTGTCCTTAGAGGTGAGTGTGGGGGAGCCTGTCCTTAGAGGTGAGTGTGGGGGAGCCTGTCCTTAAAGGTGAGTGTGGGGGAGCCTGTCCTTAGAGATGAGTGTGGGGGAGCCTGTCCTTAGAGGTGAGTGTGGGGGAGCCTGTCCTTAGAGGTGAGTGTGGGGGAGCCTGTCCTTAGAGGTGAGTGTGGGGGAGCCTGTCCTTAGATGTGAGGTCTTTGCCTGATTGGCACAGGTTTCTTGGAGCCCCTGCATTACTGGGGAGTCATTGAAGTGAACCCTGTTTCAGTTCCAGGCTGTAAGACCACCCCCCAAACCGAAGCAGAACGAAGTCTCGAGCGTCCAGCCCTGTTCCAAGAGAGCCAGGTATGGGCCGCCCCTCACTCTGGGCTGTCACAGGTACTGGGGGCTCCTGGTGTTTTCGGGGTGCTAGGGTTTAAGAGGGTCTTCTTGCTGCCTCACAACCCGCCTGTGATATTTCTCACTTTATTGCCGGAGGTAGATGGTAAATAGGCTGTTTTTTTTTTCTTTCTTATTAAAAACCCCCAATTGAATCTTTTCTTTAAGCAGCTCCCTTCCAGCACCCCGGGTGCGGTGGAACCCAACCCTGGGCACCCGGGGGGTTGGGGGGTGGGAGACAGCCACGTGCTGCGTGGTGGGTGGCAGGACGGGGGGGGGGGGGGGGACAGCAGGGCGGCACCCTCAGCCAGGGCGGGTCCTCAGGCGCAGCAGGGGTGGGCCCCAGGCAGGGGGTCGCCTCCGTGACTGTAGAAAACTCTGCTTCCAGACCGTCCCCGGGGTGCACAGCTTAACTGCTTGGCTGCCTGCCCTGTCAGTCTCTCGCCTTTTCTCCCTGCTCAGCGTCCCTCTCCCCTCCCACAGCCACACGGCGTGTGAATCACGGAGTTTTGTAGTAGAACATGAATTACATGGTTATATTTTTAAGACTGTCATCAAAATGCTACGAATAAACTTGTGTGTTTTTTTGCCTAGACTGTCTCAATTGAATATAAGCTAAAAATGGGATTTGAAAAATTTAAGGAAATTAAAAGGCTGTGGTTTAAAGTGTGTGCCTGGGTCACAGCCTGTTTGTGCTGCTGGTGTCGGGGGTGGGCGGGGGCCGGGCCAGCCTGTCGGGGGCACCCGCTCTAGCTGACTCCCCTGGGCAGGGTCCACGGGACACCGGCGGGTGGGGCCAGCCTGAGTGGTCACCTTCTCTTTAAAGCCAATTAAGAAGAAAAGTTAGTTGGGACGGGGGGGCAGGGGACCCGTGGGCAGAGGCGGCTCTGTGAGCCGTGGGGGCCGGTCCTGCCCTGCGGTGGGTCCTGTGGCGGGAGAACGGGCGGGTAGCTCCCGGCTGTCCGTGAGGAAAACCACGCAGCTGAAGGGGATCCTGCAGGTAAACAACGAAGCCCGAAGCCCGCATCTGCTCTGTTCTCTCTGTAGGATTGAAGACATCCCGCCGCCCACGAAGAAGCTAGCGCCGGAGCTGGCGCCTGCCGTGCTGTTCACGGGCTTCGAGCCTGCGCAGGTCCAGCAGTACGTCAAGGTGACCGTGCGCCCTGTCCCCTGCGCCGCTGTGCTGGCCCGTCCTGTCTGTCTGTCTGTCTGCTGAGAAGCATTTGCAGGAGTTGGGAGGGAGCGGTGGTTACACGGCCCGGCCCCCCCAGGCCCTCGCGCTCCCCTCGGGGGAAGTGGGCTGGGTGAGACCACAGCCGCTCGCACGGTCACGGCTGCCGAGGCCACTTCCATAAAGACGCCCGTCCCGGTGAGAGGGACAGTCCTCCCCGGCCCCTGCTCGGGACCCCCGTCGACTCACGGGTAGTTTCCTGGTCGGGGCCAGGTGGGGGCTGTGTGTTTTTACAAAATTTCACATGAACTCTCTGAGATACCTGCATGAGGGCTGTGGGGCCACGGTTTTCACGGTTTTCGTGGGGGGCTGGCTGGAGTCCAAGCTGACCTGCGTTGTGTTCATGCATTTCACTTGTCATTGTTTTTAAGGAAAAGAAACAATTGTAAATGCTACTATTATAAATTTAGTATAATTTCTTTGTTTTTTTACTTTTAAAATTCAGTGCAGTTATTGAGACCTTTTTGTTGTTAATCCTGCCCCGAGGATATTTTTTTCATTGATTTTTTTAGAGAGAGGGGAGGGGAAGAAGTGGGGAGAGAGAAACATGCCTTGGTTGCCTCCCGCACTTGCTCTGACTGGGGTCGGGAATAAAACCTGCAACCCAGGGGCCTGCCCTTGACCAGAATCGAACCCGAGACCCTTCTGTGCGCAGCCAACGCTCTAACCACTGAGTCCCACTGGCCAGTGCAAGAGACCGTTTTTCATGTTTGTGTCTTGGCAGTTTTCATGCCATCGTTTTAAAAATAGAGCCTGTGGGTTAACTGCCCCCTGACCACGTGGCTCAGCTTAGACACTCTGGGTGCGCTCACCTCTCCTCACAGACGAGTGGCCATGGTGTCGGCGCCGGTGGAGAATTTGCGTCTGACCCTGATCTGTGTGAAACTGGTCAGAACTGCCCTGTCGATCCCGCCTTTCACCCTCCTGCGGTGCTGTGGGCTGGGCTTGACCGGCTGTTCGTGCTCTGTGGCTGAGAACTGGACGCGTGTGCTCTGGGCCTCGGCCTGTGGGCTCGGCTCACTCCCATCTCTGTGTCTCGTCACCTGCAGAAGCTCTACATTCTCGGCGGCGACATTGCCGAGTCCGCACACAAGTGCACGCATCTCATTGCCAGCAAGGTGACGCGCACGGTCAAGTTCCTGACGGCTGTGTCCGTGGTGCGGCACATTGTGACGCCCGAGTGGCTGGACGAGAGCCTCAAGTGCCAGAAGTTCATTGGTGAGCAGGAGTGTCGGTGTCTTCGCGTTGATGACAAACGACTTTTAAGTTTCTGTCCTGAATTCATCTCCATTTTCATCCCACCAAACATCTCGACTTTATTTTTCAGTGTCGGTTTCTCCATCTTCCACATTGAGCTCTTCCTGGGGGTCCCTCCGCAGGTCTCCGGAAGGCGGCTCGCCTCCGTCTGCGCCCTGGGAGCTCACACTTAAGCTGCCTCACGTGTGCTCCGCTCAGCTGCCCACAGGCCTTTCTGTCTGTCCAACTCTTCGTGTTTATCTCTCCTGTGCTTACACATTCCTGTCTGCTCCCACCTTAGGGTCTGTGGTTGGCTGGAGGGTTGATTTCGTGTTTCTCTAGTTGCTAAACTTCAGCATTTCTTTGTGATCTGGTGGCTCTTGCCCAGGGTGAGCAGACTAGCCTATGAGCTAAGAATGGTTTTCACATTTTAAAGAATTGTTTTAAAACATTGATGTTCAACCGGTGTGCCGCTAGCGTTTTTAAAACATGCAACACCTGACTAGTCAGGGGCACTGAGCTCTTCTCCTTTAGATCGTCAGATAAAAAAATGACAGCAGCCAACATCACAGGAGCCGTCTGGTGTGAAGGCCCCGTCTTGAGCCATAAACTTACAGGTCATGTAACAGCTGCATCTCACTGCTCACGCCGCATAGTGAGGCTGCGTCTGATTAGTTAATTCTGGTACCAGAAATCCTTATACACAAGTACAGGCACCTGAGTTTTTAAAAAGTCGCTTTAGAGCTAAAAGGGGTAGGTAATTACTATTTTTTTTTTTTTTTTTGTAAATCAATCAAAATGATACCTTTTGTCAGATCAGCAAAAAATTACATCGTTTTTGGTGTGCTGCAGAATTTTAGCAATTGTTTTATGTGCCATGAGATGAAAAGGGTTGAAAATCGCTGTTTTGAAAGACGAGGAAGGGGAGGGCATGTGGCAGAAACGACGTGGCCCGTGTGTCCTGGATTTGTGTCCGGCTGTCCCCAGTGTGCCCACCGGGGTCTAGGCCCTTCCCTGTCACGTGCCTTTGATGAGTGTATTTGTTGCCGGTTTTGAGCTCAGTGCGATGCTGTTGGTTATTGTGGAAGGCACGAGACGTGTTCATCAGAAGATGGACATTTGTGATCTTTAACTCGGCTGCTTCTTAAAGTGTTATTGTGAAAACTGAAATCCAGTCAATTAAAAAGTCTCAGAAGTCTTCAAAATTTGGTAAAACTATCCTTTATAAATTACTACATACTTCCACGTACTTAAAAGGAATGCTTTTGGTAAATCGATACCATTTAACTAATTGAATCTAGTGTCCTTCGGGTCACGTGGCCATTTCACAGCAGGCGGTCAGGCTGGGTTTGGAGCTTGTCACCGGGGCCGGGGCTCTTTCCCTGGGTCTGAGGGTGCGAAGGGAGGAGCACTGAGGAGGTGGGGACTGATCCCGGCGAGGGCATGTCTGTCTGTCTGTCTTGGATCTGTACACGGAACGCTGCAGGTGGGACATGACACCCAGGGTGGCCGGGCCTCCCTGCCGTCCGCCCTGAGCCGCGCTCCCCTGTTTTCCAGACGAGCAGAGCTACCTCCTCCGGGACGCCGAGGCCGAGGTGCTTTTCTCCTTCAGCCTGGAGGAGTCCTTGAAACGGGCGCACATCTCTCCGCTCTTCAAGGTGACAGAGGGAAAACCATTGAGTCTGCATGGACGGGACTGTGCTCGGTGGGAGTGTGCGACCGCGTGGCCGGCCTCCTGGCCGCGCGTCCAGGGTGTGGCCGTGGCTGATGTGGAGAAACAGACCCGCTGGGGACGGCCCCTGTGACGGGCCTGGGGTCGGGGCGTCGCGAGTCACCCGGCCGGCAGGAGGCCCGCCAGTGGCTCTTTCTGCTTTAACAGTTAATAGTGTTGCCATTGAACGTGCTGTCAGCTGGAGCAGAGGAGCCCTGTGAAAACACTACCTGGGTGTGTGCCTGAGCAATCCAGGCTAAGGACATTTAAGTATTTGATAAATGGGATCCTAAAACGGTTTGGAAGGTTTTGGTCTGAGTGGCTGAGTAAATGGGGGAAGATTCCTGGCTTTCACTCGGTGAGGAGGCAGCTGAGACGTGCAGAGGGCTCGGCGGGAGTGAGTCGAGATGCGTCGTCCCCGAAACAGTCCGATTTTTCTAAACGCTTGGTTCCTTTCTTCCCAGCGAGTAGTTTAAACGAAGCAGAATATTGTGGCTCAGGTAGGAGCAGGGCCTTAGGAAAGCGAGTCTCCACCCGCTGGTGACGCCGCGGGCGCAGGGCCCCGCCTGTGTGACGGTCGCGTGAGGTGTGGTGCTCATCAGGGTCACAGGAACCCAGGAAAACGGCCTTGCAGGTGCCACACGCCCGTCACTCAGGGCGTGGGCTCTGGTCACTTCCCCGCCGGGCTGGGAGCTGCCGTGGCCGCGCCTGAGCCCCTGTCCCCGGGCCGGGCCGTGGGGAGGCGCCTGAGCCCCTGTCCCCGGGCCGGGCCGTGGGGAGGCGCCTGAGCCCCTGTCCCCGGGCCGTGGGGAGGCGCCTGAGCCCCTGTCCCGGGGCCGTGGGGAGGCGCCTGAGCCCCTGTCCCCGGGCCGGGCCGTGGGGAGGCGCCTGAGCCCCTGTCCCGGGGCCGTGGGGAGGCGCCTGAGCCCCTGTCCCCGGGCCGGGCCCTGGGGAGGCGCCTGAGCCCCTGTCCCCTGGCCCTGGGGAGGCGCCTGAGCCCCTGTCCCCGGGCCGGGCCGTGGGGAGGCGCCTGAGCCCCTGTCCCCGGGCCGTGGGGAGGCGCCTGAGCCCGTCCCCGGGCCGGGCCGTGGGGAGGCGCCTGAGCCCGTCCCCGGGCCGTGGGGAGGCGGCCGCGCTGTCCCGGAGGCGGGAGCCCGGGCTTCGCTCCGCGGTCGGCGCTGAGCGTGTCCCGCGTCCTCCTTTCCAGGCGAAGTATTTCTACATCACGCCCGGGATCTGCCCCAGCCTGGCCACCATGAAGGCGATCGTGGAGTGCGCGGGCGGCAAGGTGCTGGCCAAGCCGCCGTCCTTCCGCAAGCTGCTGGAGCACCGGCAGGACAAGGTGTGTGCGGGGGGCCCGCCCCTGGCCCGCGGGCCAACCCCGCGCCGACACCGCCTCTCCCCGCAGAGCCTGTCGGAGATCGTGCTCATCTCCTGCGAGAACGACCTGCACCTGTGCCGGGACTACTTCGCCCGCGGCCTAGGTAGGGGGGGGCCAGGTGGGGACCTAGGTAGGAGCCCAGGTGGGGGGCCCAGGTAGGGGGGGGGCCCAGGTGGGGGGCCCAGGTAGGGGGGGGCCCAGGTGGGGACCTAGGTAGGGGGCCCAGGGCCCAGGTAGGGATCCCAGGTAGGGGCCCAGGTGGGGGGCCAGGTAGGGATCCCAGGTCGGGGCCCAGGTGGGGGGCCAGGTCGGGGGGAGCGGCGAGGCGGCGGGCTCGGGCCCCACTCACCGCCCTGCCCCCGCAGACGTGCACAGCGCGGAGTTCGTGCTCACGGGCGTGCTCACGCAGACGCTGGACTACGAGTCATATCCTTCGGGCGGGGTGTGGGTGCCCGCGCGCCCTGTGCGCCTCCCTGCCAGGCTCCCGGGCGCAGGTCCCTGTGGGTGGGGGCGTCGCTTCCAGAAGACTGGCCTTAGAAGCGATATGGGGGCTTGGCGGTGACAGCTCGGGCCTTTTCCATCCCTGTGGCCTGAACGCAGCCTGAAGCCCTGTGCCCGGTGGGTGGTGCAGATGCGGGCTGGGGGGGTCGGTCACCCGCACAGCTTCTCCCCCCCCCCCCAGGTGCGCGCAGGCGGGCGAGCCCCGGGTGTGGGAGGGAGTCTGTTCCCTGCCGGCCGAGCAGCAGGCGGGTGAGACGGGAGGAAGGGCCGTCTCGGGAGGCTTTTTGCACCGTGTGGAAGCCTTTTCCTCAGCAGCCTACATATAAATTCAACTGACCGTGTCCGTGGGGCCGGCGCCGCCAGGATCTGCACCCGCGGGGCCCGGCTGCCACCTCCACCTCGTTTTCCAGCCGCCGCCGGGCCGCGCGGAGTCGGGGAACAGGACAGTTACTCTGCATCCTTTGAAGATGTGTGATCTTACTGAGGAACATAAATTATGTTTTGTATTAAGTGACTTTTACGAGACCCGTCAAGGTTTTACGGCTCCTGTGCCGGGTTTTTAGGCGTTTCTCGCCTGGTGGAGCCCGGGCTAGGAGCGAGGGGTGTAAATAGGACCCGCCTCTAAATTATGGATTTGAAGACGAGAAGTGTTTTGTACTTGGATTGTTTTTATTCCAAATACGCTGTCCTTTTATATTGAATTCTGCCCACATTTTAAGTAAATGTACTTTTGATCTTTACTTAGAACTGAGTGCTCCATCTTTTTGCATAATGTACATGATTGCCACCAAGCAGGATCAGTTTTAAGTAATTTCAAGGCAAAATATTTTCTAGGAACTTTCCTCCTGGGGAATAATTTCTGGGAGGGACAGTCAAAGTAATAGGCAGTCACTGCCCCCAGCCCCCGCGGCAGAACCGTGCCCTCCGGACCGGCCGCCTCCTATGGCCCAGAGCCTCCGGCGCAGAGCTGGCCCAGGACCCACACTGCGCTCCTCCGGTGCCGCCGGTGGGCCACCGATGCGAGTAGATTCAAGACCAGACGGGGTCAGAGTGGCTCTCGCCTCCCCGTGGTCACAGGTGTGTCCCTGAAACTCTGGATTGTCTTCCTAACATAATTTCCAAAACATCCACTTTGAAACACTGGTGACCTTTGTGATCTGCGCAGGAGCTGATTCTCATTGCACAGCCCCCGCAACATGACTCGAACACGTTTCCCGGGGCACATGCATGAGAAATTGTTAACAGGATGAGCCCCACGCCTGGGAACCGTCAGTGTGCTTGTGGGGCTGTGGTGTTGGGCAGAGTCCGCACCTCGTTCCTTCAGGTGTCTCCCCCAACGGGGGACGATGCAGGACCACATGGAGTCACCTCCACAAATGGCAAGGAACCTGCCACACATTCTGTTTGAAAGGGGGGGGACGGTACCCTCCCTGTTCTCCATCCCCTGCCTGGCCCGGGAGCTGTGGGGATTTCCTGGGAGAAGTTACCTGTTGGGCTCTTGAAAATTCAATTTCGTTCAGGGCCACC